>NW_026099574.1:17132350-17386887 GCF_025091365.1 Daktulosphaira vitifoliae | reverse complement strand
GGAAAAAAAAAAAAAAAAAAAAAAAAAAAAAAAAAAACACATCTTGGTAAAACCAATACCTTCTCAGCTTCGCATCGAAGCTAAAAATTATCAATACAATTATTAATTTATATTGCAAACATAAGGTAATTCAACCAATTTCAAAAGAATAATTAACTTTTGATCTACTTTATACATTCAGTTTCTATATAAGTATGTACATTTCAGTCAAATATTTTTATATTCCGTAAATTGGGATATCTTTGATATGGTGGAGTAACTTTTAAGTTACTCTTAGTTGTTCACAATAATAAACTAAAATTATAAAGTAAAATTAATATTGAAAAACAGTAGCACAGAGGAGGGTCGCGTCACATTATGGACGTGGTATATTTAAGACAAGTATAGATGATATCTGACAATGATTAAAATTACTATCATAAGAAAAGCTTTAAAATCTGTAGATTTTATTATCCTTATCCTTATTCTCTTATTCCCTTAATTTTATGCCGATTAGTTATTTGATTTATAATTATAATATATGAATAAAAAATAATTATAATAATTAAATTTAGTATGAAATAAATTTTAGATAGGTAAAGGGTCAAATGTATAAAAAATATATACCAAATAATAGGTAAAGACATTATGCATCTATGAAAAAAAAATTATCTTGATATAATCATTACTAAAAAAGTTATGGCAGTTTTAAGTAAAAAAAATTGAAAAAATTTCGAAAATTAGCGATTTTTAAAATTGTAATTTTTTGTGGGATTTCTCCCGTTTCGAGGAACGAGGGAATTTTTTCAATTTTTAAGGGTAATATCTTCGACTAGATACGATTTGTAATCTTTTGACGTATTGTTCATAAAAATCGGTCCAGTGAGAGCTGAGATTGAGTGGTAACAGACAAAAAAAAAACACATCATAGTAAAATTAATACCTTCTCAGCCACAAAACGAAGCTAAAAATTACACCCAACACCAAGATGCCCCATTTTTAAAGGAATTTGCGTAATCGCGGTTTTATTTTAATCAGATCATGAAACAGTTTTTATAACGTTATAACTATAAAGTATGACTGGAATCGTAAAATGCAAAAAAAAAAGTGTAATGATTAATGAAAAATGAATAATAACGACATATTGTTTGTCGTTAAAGCCGACCTATCTCCCTCAAATAACGTTTCTGATTTTTAGAATTATTTAAGTAATGGTGAAACTATTTTACGTTGTCAAAAACTAAAATTATAATTATAAGATTTGGTAGCTATAATTGTATGTTTCGGTTTAGTTTTGTTAGTGACATAGAAAATCCCAGGTAGTACATGGTAACTTCTACCCCTCCACCGAGTATCAATGGGCAAGACTATAAAATCATATTAATGCATTTTTTTTGACATATAATCTTATTAATAAATATTTCCTTGATTATAATAAGAAAAAAATAATACAATTAACTTATTACCACAACTAATGGTTTGAATTGTGATACGTGTATAATAGCGACAAAAAAATTAATTCAAAAAAATTGAACAAGTTGAATAATTTCAAATTAAAAGTTCTAATGTGGAATCTTTTTTTTTGAAATTAATATTCAATTAATTGGCTTACATTTGATGACTTGGGCGCAGTGTTCTTGTAAATGATTGATAAGTGATAAACATAAACCATGTCTAGGTGAATAACCATGCCCTTCAACTAAATACTGCATTGTTTCAGTTAAACATTCGAAAAATCCCATTTTATATTGTTCTGTAATCAACATAGATTTTTCCATTGACTCTGGTGGTGGTGGTGGTTTTTCTAAATTATCAGATTCCTGTTGTTTTTTATCACATGGTTGAAAACAACCTGAAATATTTTATTAATTTTTTTTTTTAGAATAATGGTTGAATTAAAAGGGTTTTAAAATCTTACCAGATAGTGACACGTGTGATTGAAGATGTTTCATGTGTTTGATGGCCATTTCCACAATTTCAGTCTTTTCCACACGCCCACGGCCTTTTTTCATGTATTCTGCAGGAATTAATCGAGACAGATCCGCCAGACAACTATTCATACGGTCACGTCGTCGTTTTTCAATAATTCGGTGGGACATCGGGTCCTATATAGTTTAATAAATATAGAAAATAAAAAATTAATTATTTTGGGTACTGTATATTATTTAATTTAATAAACTATGTGATAGTGAATTCATTAATCTCGAGATAAAAAGAAATACTAAAATTAAGGCAAAAAAAAAAATATATTCATACACTAAGAATGAAACGGCATTTTGAATCAATTATGATCACGTTTCAGACATTTATTGACTATTAATACTATAGCTGTCTTTAGTTACCACGTGATGAGTAAACGACCCAAACGTAGGTGATCACGTTGTCGCGTTGTTGTTGCAGCCCTGTTTAATACGAAAAACTGTGTGCAAGATGCCAGTGATCACGTTCTTCCTCTAACAACGTGATCGAAACTCATTTATAAAAGTTGAACATTTTAGATGGCTATCCATGTTTCAAAGCACCAAGTTTGATGTACGATAGTTTTTTAACGATAGATGGTCGATAATTGTAGTTATCGTACACAAATATACCACTAAAATCTTAGGTCTAAGTTACACATATTATGTATACGCTTAACTTAATACAAATTGAGTAAACTTTAAATCATATTTAATTAAAATAATTTTCAAAAATTTTATTCACATTTGTTTACACAATTAGAATAACGTTAACAGTCATTGGCATTTACCAGTTTTTGGAAACAATGTTTTCCTTATTAAGTTTCATAATCAATTTAAAAATCAAAATATTATTTAAAACTTTAATAAATTATTTATTAAGTATTAAACTCTTTTGTCAAAAACTGGTTAGTGTGCCAATGACTGGTGGTGCCGTTACCCTACATGATGTTTCATGAAATCAATTTGATTTATACTTAATGTACAGATGAAATACATCAAAGCAATTAATGAAGTACCGAATACAATTTCAAAGAATGTTAATAATTTACATCTCGTTGAACATCTTCAATACGGAATAATATTATATTATGTTTATTATCACACCGAGTTGGCTGCACGTGGTTAGAAAACGTTTTATGTTAATTGTTTTGATGAATACATTATTTAATGATACACTAACAATTTTTATAGTAGTACATTACATACTATTTTTTGGTAACTTAAATATATTATCATCGTAGAAAATATTTATTAAGAATATGATATATCTTTAAACAGCATGATACATGTAATTATTCATCGAACCTTTTTAGGTATATTCTAAAGCAGAGGATATTGCTTATTTTCTTTTTTAATGAAATTAAGAACACTCAAAAATAGGTGATTGTTTATTTTTGAACCATTGCACACAGTGTTGCTAAATTCTTACAAACACACATATTTTACAATAAAGAACGGGAATTTACAGGTATCAATTTTTTTATAGATTAATGGATATTTATTATTATTTTAAGTGTTTTATTAACTGATATAAAAATCTAGATCAACTTTTACTAAGCTATAAAAAAAACCTATGAAAAAAGTTTTCTAATCATTAGAAAGGAGAAGTAGAAAAATAAGTAACAACAATTTATTACAAATTATATTTAATTATTGTTATTTAAATTTTAATCCTGTATAATGTGATTTATAGTTGATATTTATTTATATACTCATTATAGAAAATAATGACAGAATATAAAATCTGAAAATCACATGTTATTAATTATTACATATTGTATTTTTATGTATATAATTAAAACTTTAAAGATTAGTAGTCCAATTAAAAGACATTATGAAATATTTTGACAAGTGTTTTTTGTTTCTATACCATTATTAATTTCAATGTTATCAGTGTTTACAACACATAATTTGTCTTTAAAAAAAATATAAACGTTATGTTTCTTTGTCAGTTAGTGAGCAACTATTTATACAATTGTAATTGATCACTGCAAAATAAAAGTTGATTGATTATAAATATCAAATATTTGTATGTGAAATTGTTTATTATAAATAATAGAGTTAAATTAATATTAAGGGTCAATTAAAGTAAGCTGTATATTTATTTTATTTTAAATACCAAAGGTAATTAAAAAACTTGTTTATTATCCGTTTCAATTAGATAGACTTCTAAAAGTTTAGTTTTTAAAAAAGAATTAAAATAGGAAAAAAATTTTAATGATATTTTAATTCAAGTATAGCAAAATCTTATTTTAGTTAAATTTCATAAATATTTAAATTATTTCGACTTATTTAAATCATTTTGGTTTATTTTTTAAAAATAATTGAATAAGTATAAAATATCAAGTACCTCTTTAGTTTTTGGTTGGTGAAGGTTCAAATCAAACTGTTCTTCAAGCATACTTTTGCACTTTTTCGTAATATAAATCGAACTAAATAAGCAGTTTAATATTTAAGTTCAATTTTCATAAAATTAATAACCTTTTTATTGTACACCAGTATCTGAGTATGGCTTAAAGGGTAGAAAAGTATAAGGCAAAGTCTCGTTTTTGTCTCTTGGTTGAGACGACGGACAAAAAAGAAAACATTCAAGGTACATAGATTAACGGTTGATTAGTCTGCAATGACGGGTACAGCTTATAGACTTGCCATCAAGATAGTTCAGTCGCGAAACTATAGCGTCGTTATTCAGTGTTACCATTTAACATTTTGTACCATAATTGGTAAGTTTCGCCCTTTACACGTTCTTAGTGCACGTGTTTTTCAAGCGGTTGTCAGTTATTTACGATAATTTGTTAGCTATTCATTTTCACGTTATTCTCTTATTTTCTATCATGAAAATGTGTGCACAATAAATATTGTATAACCTGAACATTAAAAACAACCTCGACGGGGTGACAAGCACATTGCTTTAAACGTGATACAGTACATTAATTAACATTAAACTTGGTAAAATTTTGTTTAAATAAAATAATTGAGTGTATAAGTTATAGTAGATAGAATAAAAATATTTAATAGTAGTTTGATATAAAAAAACATATTAGGTTGTTCATTTTAATATAATAATTGTGCATAAAATATCTATGTGATTATAATTTTTTTTGAAAGTATAAATTCACGAAAACAAATACAAAAACTAAAATTAATTTTTTCAAAGAGTCAAGAAGTGTTTAAGGGTTGTTAGAAGTTAAACCTTTTTTACAATAAAAATATTCACCCGTTAAAGGTACATTTTCATTTACAATGCATTTCAATTTTTTATGTATAATTCTTCCAATAATGAACACGCCAATTTTTCTTCAGATTTTGATTTTTATAATTGCTCTGTATAAAAAATGGCATTTTCATAATGTATATTAAACTAATAGCACAATTATTAAAAATAAAATTATAAATAAAATATTGAATACAATTTTTTTTTTTTAATATTTGTATTTTTTTATAAATAAAAACAAAAATAGTATTTACGTATACTTTTATAGAAATATTGTTGTAGTAAAAAATTTTAAATATTGCTTTTTATTTTAACAATCTACCTAAACTAACTTTTAAAGTATTTTTCTTCTTCGCCTTTATCCTAACTACTTGGGGTAGGCCATCGTATTCTAAATTTTCACTTAGCACGATTCTCAACATTATATATACACACCAACATTCTTTATAACACCTTCAATTGTAATTAACTTGTGAAGTACTAGAGCTAAGGCTAGGATCCGAAATATTTTTGATTTATGGACATTTTTCATATATTTAGTAAAGTAGTTCATCCAATTTGATCTAAAATCCAATAATTTGGTTTTTCAACCAAATTAATTTTTTTAGTATACATTAAAAAAATGATTAGAGACCCTTTACCTGCCCAAAGGGGAGGATTCAAAATTACTTTTTCACAAAAAATTAACATTTTCAACTTAAATTTTGAAAGTGTTCCCGAAATTCTGACACTTTTATATATATCTTAAGTTAAAGATAATGTAATATACTATATTATGGGAAAAAAAATTTCAGACTTGATTTTGTCATCACGATGAAAATAGCTACCAAATGCTATTTTTGTGTGAAAATTCTCGATTTTATTTTTTACATTTTTAACTTTATAATGCTATAACTTATTAAAAAGTGTATGGATCAATACAATTTTTATATGAGAAATAATATTTACATCCCTCTTTCATTCGACATACTTTATCTTAATCAGGATATAAATAAGGAAACAACATGTAGCTTTTGGAATAATCTAACATTTATTCAAATGTTAAAATGTTAAAAACTTAAAATTTAAATCTTGTAAAATGCTTTTTGATAATATTTATTTAATATAATTCATTTAAATTCAACACATTATATTAACAATATATTATTAGTACAGGTGTTTAATTTAAAAATAACTGGGATATTAAATGAAAACTTAATTAAACAGGAATACATTCATTCAGAACTTTCGAGACTTTTCTCAGAGCAAAAAGTATTTTTTGTTTTTTATAGATCCTAAAAGTAAGTTTAGCAAGAATAAATAATTTGGTCACGTAACACCATTATTCATCATTTATTCTAAAAATAGTTTTTCACCTTGACCCTTATTTGAAACACATTGCATTTTTACTATAAAAAGTATTTACGTAAGCTCAACTGCTATTTTAATATAAAAATAAAACAATCTATTTTCATTATCTGAAATTTAGCAAAAACTCAAACTGTAGAATATTTTGAAACATATTTTCTAAAAGCTTAGTCCTATGATTTTACTTTTATTTTAATAATGATATAATTTTCATATAAGTAATGTTTTGTATTCTATAATATTTTAGCTTATTTCCCCCCGAAATCTATTTTGTAAACGTCTTTGAATATAAATTATTTATTTTAATTTCTACTATAGAATTTATTGGCAGAATTATTTAGATTATTTCCTAATTAAGCTCTAAAATAATTAAATAAAAATTAAATAACCGTTAGTTAATGTTTTTGTAGTCTGTTATTCAATATTATGCCAATGTCCAGTCACGCGTAGTGGCCAATAACTCACGTGACATGGCGGTATCAAGTGATAATAAATAAAAAGTGAAAATAAAAGTCACGTGTGGGATATTAATACGTAAACTGGTGTAAATAAATATACAATTCAGTTAACATGTTTGTTAATTTATCAATTATAAATTATAAAATATTGAGAACCTAAATTAAATTAAAATTGTTTTACGAAATATAAATTCTTTTAAAATACCTAATTTATATTCCAATCAAACAACCTTATTTTAACTCATTGATGTAGAATAGACTGAAGAAATAAATGTGCTATGTTACATTTGCACAAAAATTTAAAGGTAAATAAAGATATCATTACTTATTTATACACTGGTTGTCCCACAAGGTTTTTATATCTTTACTCACTTTTGATCTAAAAAATATTTAGTATTATTTTTCTTTTAATTTGTACAGTTTTGGACTACGTCAAAAATATATTCTTTATTATATATTTTTAATAATAAAAAGTAAAATTTAATTATTGATTTATTTATTTTTTTTAATTTTCTTACTTGAAAATTTATTGGTTCATTATCAACTTTAGGATAAGTACTTATTGAATTACAAGCATTTTAAAACATAGAGTAGGTATTTAGCGTAGTCGGGAGTATGAGTTATAAATATACATTATTACGAATTGTTCCCACCCGTTCTATATACCCACTCTATATATTAAAATGCTTGTAATTCAATAAATACTTATCCTAAAGTTAATATCCAAACAATCAAATTTTGGAAGAAAAAAATTAATTATTTTTTCTTAGTAGAGATAAATAATAAAACATATGCTTTTAAGGTAATCCTACAGTAGTGGTCAAAATTATAAGACGCCCCTAAATTTTATACTTTTTGCATTTAGAATTTTGGCTTGATAAATCTCCAGTAAATGCATGCAATTTTTTCTTTTTATAATGTGTTCATAAACTTAAAAGAAAACCGTTTTGGTTTCATTTGTAACTTAATTTTTACGATTATTTTCATTAAAAATATTTGTTTGCAAATATAACAAATTTCAGTCAATAAATCATTTTAAAGGCTTTCTAAAATTTTTTTACTAACATCCAACTTTTTTTCTACATATTTAGGTAATTAAGTTTGATGAAAAAAATTATCAAGTCGATCCACTTAAAAATATTCAAACAACAGGCAAATAATGAGAATTTTTAAGCATCGTAAAATTAACTATTTTTAGTTTTTCTGGGTAATTAACTGTCAAAGAAGTTCATTTTTTTAATATGCTAGGTAAAAATTGTATGAAAACATAATATTTTATGTTATTTCAACTAATTTATTTAGAAACGTAATGATGATATTAAGAAACTCACTAAATAAAATAAAACATTATATTTTTTTTTACAAATTTAAAATATTGGTAATAATTGAAAACCTTTTGTTTTTAATAATTAATTTTAAACAATTCATTTTAATATGATTATTGTCTAACTTATTTATTTTATTAAATAAAAAGCGAACATAAGCTGGTCAAATACAATAATAATAATATTGTTAAAAAACACGAGGGTAAATATTTTCCTAAAATATTAGAAAGTGAATAAAAAAAATTTTGTCTTATATTACTGTATCTACCTTAATTTATACGGTGGCCTATCATAATAAAATTGGTGACTAATAGTGGCGAATTGAGAAATTTGGTGAATCCAGACAACTTTTAAAATGTCAAGCTTGCTCCTCTTCTATTCCCCGCTACCATAATTTGATGTCAACAGGGTCCAGATCCCATGGTCCCCTCTCATAAGTACGCCACTGGTGATCAGTGACATCTAGTAATTGTGTTTTATTATTTATTAATAAAATTATTATTTTCAATATATTGATATTTGAATCAAAATACTATGGCAGCTATGTTGGCGCACTAGTAAAAGTCCAGCACGTTTTCATAATCTAGATTGTGATAAATTTGATCACATTAAAAGTAAAAGCTGATACATTATTGTTGTTATTAATGTTTGTTTCTTATGTTCAACATTAAATCACATTGTATTATAATAAAATTTAAAATTAATCAAAATGCTTTATTATAACCATATTTATAAAATAAACTAAAAATAGAAAATAGATGCTATTCAACTTGGAAATAAATATAAAAGTTTTGATTAGCTGTTAGTCCTTTTTATTATAAGACTAATTTTTGTAATTCTATTAATAAAAAATTTATTTCTTAACATAATTGTTTAGTACGTGTTTTTATATTTCTATGACATGCCTTAATTTAGTAGGATATATTTTAATATAAAATTAATAAATAAACTCTTTTTTATTACTTAAGAAAGCACTTTTATTCAGAGTTCGTTTTAGTATATTTCCCTATATATACAGTTTTACTACTTAAATTAAGGAGTAGTAAATTAGTAGAAAATTATTTCATACTGTTAAACATATAAGATTCTGGAATATGTATCATATTACTGTACAATGCGTGGCTGTGAAAACTTTTAAAATAACATAATTATAAAAATTTTGATTCATTTTTATAATGATAATAAGTGGTATACATGATATTCGTGTATAATTTGTTACAATTAATTTTTTAATTTTAACAATAATTTTAATATGTTAAAAACCACAAAACCTGCCATTTTCTATAGCGCTCAACAATAATATTCAGTATAATAAACTAAACAGAATATATTATATTTTTAATCATAGAATCCTATAATTTTATTCCATTTGGTGCAGTAAATTTAAGAATTAATATAATTTGATAATATTTATTTTATTACATTATTATAATAAATACATTATTAGAACATTATTATAATCATAAATTTGAATAAATTCAGTATATATAATATATATACTATATATATATCAAACATAAAAATCGTATGACTTACTCTAGATATTTTTTTTCGGTGGTTGAATGAGGTACAGTCGTCATCTTCACTTTGGCTCATACCACTAGCACTTAAATGTAGACCCCTAAAACGTCAAGGATTAAAATTGAAAAAGAATATTTTTTTTATGATTAGAAAGAGTATTAAATATTATTTTTGGCATAAACATTTTTTCAATTTATTAAATAAAAGAGTTATTTATGTAAATATAATTTATATTGATTATTTTCTGTAAATTATTTTTATTTATTTTGAGTTAAAATAAAACTATTTTATAAAATTTCAGATCTGCAGGATATCAAAAATTAGCTAAAAATAGGAACATGTTTCAAAACGGAATTTACAAAAATAAATTAAAAGTGAGATATTATTTTTTCTTTTATAGTTTAATTATAATTGAATTAAATACTCAAAAAATAAAAAATATTTAACTCGAGGGAGAGAAAGTAAATCTATCTAATAATCCTAACCACAAATGCCACAATAAAATTGATTCAGACAAAATGTTACAGTAAACAGGAGTGACCCTAGAGATAATTTTTAGAATGGTGTAAAGAGAATATCCACACATTAGAATAAATAATCTACAATAAATAACACCAACAAACTAATTTTTCAGAATAGGCTGGGACACTCTCTATTGTATCTTTTTGCAACTTAGTGAGTGTCAAAAAATGATGATAAAATTGTTAATACTCTTTAATTTGTACGTCGGACTAAAAATATTTTAATACTTATTGGCCAGTGGTTAAATTTTGAGCTAAATATAATATCTAGTCCTTCAATAACTATAAAGCAAATTCAGTGAAATAATACTTAAAAAATGTATTACATTGTATTTGTATTTTGTATACAGTTAACTGCACTTTTTCGGTAAAATTACTGAATCTAAATTTTATTACTCTGATATTTTAAAGTTCATTAAAAACCCATTAGTTTATTATTAATAGAGAATTTCACGTTTCATAACACATAAAGTTCATTGTAACTATAAATGGCTATAATGTATTTCAGTAAAATAATAGTGTTTTGTTCGCCGGTAAGAATTTATTTTAATAATGTGTCTTAGTCACGTATATATTACACGGATTGTAAAAACTAAGATGTTTAGGAGTACAATAATAACATATAAATACGCCTACCTTCATTTTATAAATAATTTATTAATTCAGGCAAATCACATGTTTATGAACAACGTGATTTGAACTACCGCGTATGCGTTCCAGTCAAAGGGACGATGTCTCACGTACATACATGTGACGGATTCAGTGTTCAAAGCCTCGCATAATATTTAATCGATCTGTATATTAAATAGTAAACAAAATTATATGTAACAACCTCATTTAGCGGTGGAACTAATATCACGTGTTTATGTGTCACATTTAAAGTACCTACTGCACTAACACATTTGGGAATTGCGGAAACGAGAGAAGTTTTCAGGTTGTTTATGTATATTAAAGTATTAAATCAAGGTAAGACATTTTACATAAAATCATTATAAAAAGTTAATTACTTAAATAATTAAATACATATTTCACTATACTTATTTATTTAAATTAATGTCAGTGGGGACTTGTGTCCTAGCCGATATTAAAATAAATATTATACTATCGTACATAACAACTTTAACATTATTACAAATTAATTTTCATCTAACTATCACTTTTTTGCATGCTATTAAAACGAATAATAGAATATCAACAGATAATACATGCAATAATAGTTATTAATACTTATTACAATTACTTAAAAATAATAATATTTTTATTATAATTGTTATTTTTTTATAGGGTCAACATTAGGTAATTTGGTAGACGTCATCCATTCTGATTTTAAGAGACCTGTGATAATTAGGTAACGCACTAGTAAGTGTTAGTATCTTCCCAATCAGAAATTAACAACAAGCGCAGTACTAGACCAATATTGGCATATATCTATGATGATAACGTTTGTCTCTCCGTACTCACAAATCACTATTGGCGGTTTTATATAATCAGTATTACATAAGTAATCTGCCAACAATGTCAGTCGTGTAATTCTGTGTCAGTGCTTAAACAAAATGCCAGACAGTACTGGTTGACCAATATTCAGTTGCCAGTACTGCTACAATCCATGACTGGTACTAAACAAAAATGTCTGATTGGGTTTGTTCAAAGTAAAATAGAGATAAATAAAAATAAAAATAGTTAATTTTTTTGATAGACTTATTATAAAATTATTTTTATATTACATCGTGTAAACTATTTATCATAACCCTCTCAATTACACGAAAAATAGACACAAAGACTTCTTCAAAATGAACTTAATTTTTTTTATTGTTTAATAAACTCAATTTTCAAGGTTTTTTTGAAAAATTTCGTGATGTCACTTGGAACTTTTGATTCTAGTCTACTTATATCTACAAGGAATAAGATGAAAAAGTAAATGATATTTAAGAAGTTTGACGTGACACTCGAACCAAAGAATATTTTGTCAGTTTCTTTTTTTTAAAATCATTCAAAGAAATAAGAAGTGGCAAGGTTTTTGTTAGGCAAGGCGGATATTGTTAAAAACTTCCGAAGAACTAGTTAGGGATGTCAGCATATAATATTGACGTAAATAAAAAAATTTAGAAAAACACCTTAAACACAAAAAAATTACTCTGAAAAAATAATTTTAATTTTTTTTTTATACCTTAATTTGATTTTGATTAATATCAATTATATAAAATCAGTATTTTATAATAAAAAAAATAAAGATTTTTAAATATGATATTTAAATAGGCTCAAACGGAACAAAATGTCTAAAAGTCTAACTTAATTTTTCTCCTCTTTAAACATATTTCCATGTAGCATGTTTAGTAAGTATAAAAAGTGTTTCTATATTTCTTTATGTTTGTTGACCTGTTTCCTTACTTTTTGAACACTCTTTATAATTATTCAAGCAATTTTCCTCAGATTGTACCTATAAATATTTTCATATATAACACAAACAAAAGTAATACACATAGAAAAGTATTCTTCGCATTTTAAAGTTAAACTTTTGATTTGTATAATTTTAAAAAAAAAAAAAAAAGAGTGAAAAAAATCAAGAGATTTATGCTATAAAAATTATTTTAATTACCTAAAAAAACAAACATTTCTTAAAAATTGAAAATGTTTAAAAATTGCATAGTTAAAGTTTTATTTCTTAATTGTTAATACATAAATCGAATTGTGAACTTGAACAGCATGGTCTAAAATAACGCTTAAAAATGCAATATGCAAGTCAGGTAAATACCGTTATTATTGAATTTTGTCAGCCTTGGTACTGAATATGAAAAGACGAGACTTCAAAAAAAAAGCCGTTATTATTTAGATAATATAAGGGATAATTTATTTTTCCATGCAACATTTTACAATTTATTTGTCTATTATCTATTTGTGTTTACACCCTTTTATGATCATCAACAAGTAAGATAAAATTGTTTTTATTCATAGTTTAAACATTTTTTTTGTTAAATATCTATCATATTAAATAGATAAAAATCATGTTATTATTACCTTTATCCAGATGAAAATTAAAAAGATTATTTTTGTTTGAACCCAAATATTATTTTTAATGTTGTTATTATTTAATTCTAGCTTGTTTTTGTTTTAGTAATCTATGTTCAACACTGGTAATAATGCGTAAATTATGTTCAAGTGTCTAAACAAGAGCTGTGAGCTTAACTACTACTATAATTATTGAATTTTAGTATTATATAACAGTGTTATATTTCTCTTTGAAATGCGAACCATCTGATTCTAGTTTAAAACTAATTTTAATGTTTTTATAAAAGCTACAGAAATGCTAATTTTATTACTTATGAGTTTCTATAATTAGGCATCTGTTTATATTGATACAATATGAGTTTAATTTAGTGATATGTATTGTTGCCATTTTTGTTCCTATTGTGAAATGTAGTAATAGTCACTTAGAATGACGAAAATAATTATCTTGTTTAAGCAAATTTATGTACTTAATTAGAAAAGATACCGTAAATGAAATTTTGTAGACTAATCTTTTGAATCCCGAACAATGCGTGTTCCATGCATGTATGGCATAATTTGTTACAACTCTCAAGCTTTCACAGTGCGATATTTTCTATACTTATACAAATTTGTCTATGACTTTTACTAATTTCTTATAATATTTCAAAAACATAAAAGTATAAAAATATTATTAAAAAACAATTTTTTTTTAGGATTTTTTATCGAAAAAAAAATTATATAGATATATATCTTATTCTCATCAGTTATAGGTTTTTAAGACGGAAAAATTAATACCATCAATTGGTAACATTTATTTTACATTCCTCTAAAGATTCATTTTTAACATAGGCACCACATAACACATAAAATTTATTCGTGATATCGTTTTACGATGAGGACCAGACTTTTGTACCAATTGAAATAAGGCGAATAAAATTACCTTTAAATTTCGTTCTAATAGAATTTTTTATCTAGATGTTGAACACAGACTAAAATGTTTAGGCTTTTGCATAAATTTATTGTTATTAGTCAGTTTAGCTTTTGCGCGAGGCGGTAAAGATTGTTAGGTGTTCTTAATGATGACTGTAACAACTGCGCCTGTGACAGTCATGTTATCGGGGGGTCACCTTGTTTAGTTTTATCATTTTTTACTGTATAAATATGGACTCTAGAGCGCATCGCGTGCAGGGTAGCATTTAGAAATTATGATTTTCTACAATCTACAAAACCTACAACTTCTCTTTGATTTCAATTTTGTTGGAGTCACCAAGAGAAAAAAATTATTTTCAATACATGAAATTCAGTTGTTTTAATTCTAATGTTAAATTAAATATTTTCTCCAGTATCGATCTTAAAATTGCCATCCGAGGCACATGTATCTGATCCATCCCCTTTTTTACCGTGGTAGTTGAACTCAAAGTTATTATTTATTAATTTAGTATTAAAATTATAATTAGTTAGAAAGTTTAAGGCACTAAGTGTATTACAAAGATGTATATTAATTGTTGTTTAAAACCAATTCTCGGTAAATTGAATTTTTATACTTGCGCGCAGTCATTATAGTCAATTTATTTTTAAACAAATCACAAATTAACGTTTTAATTTATCTTTTGGTATTTGAATTTAATTATATTAATTATTCATCCTAATCATAAAACTAAAAACAATCTAAGTTTTTCTATAGTTGATTCATTTTATTATTATCAAATTAAGTTTTAATTAAAACTGAAAATAAAAATGTTTTAAATACTCTTTCGTATTTCAATTGTTAATTAAGATGAACAAATTGATTAAAAACAGTAGCATTTAGTGTTAAAACATGTTATCTGAACAAGTATGTTTTTCTCAAAATCAGGTATTCCATGTAGACGTACACTTTGTCATTTTTTTATACCAAAAAAGTATTACTAGGGGCCTCACTATTTCACTACAAAAAACATTTGTTCCTCAGGTTCGATGTAAAGATGAAAAGATTTAATTTACTACGGTGTTTTTTTTTGTATACCCATAAAAATACAAAGATCTTACAGGGCAAATTTTAATCATCTAAACTTCTAATGAACTTAAATTTGATCTAGTTATATCTATCAGCTTCAAAAAGGTATAAAATTCCTTGTAATTTTAGAAATGTATAAAATTATTTCAAAACTATAGAACTGTAAAAAATGTATATTCAGAATTTATATCGCTATTTTAAATATTTTGTCCAATTCACAAAAACAATTTCAGAAATGTTGTTATTTATTTATCATTGCAAAATAAAAAATTTTAAATGCTTTTCATATACATCAGGTGATATGAAAAAAATTTCTTAAAAAGATAATCCATAGTTTATTACAGTTATTTTAAAATTGATCATCTCTTTGCACCACCATGTAGTATAATTTTTTTATAAATACAATACTTTATTAAGTGGAAGAATGATACAAGATACGAAAATATAAATATTTATTACGTTTTTACATAAATAAAATATAAAAAGAGTTTCATACTTTGAGATTATTATGGAGGTATCTTCAATCAATATAAGTGTATTTGGCTTAAATGCATTTTACCACCCCATCGAGATTTTTCAAATTTTTTTTTTTAAATCGATTTAGTCTTTCATACCGACTAAGAATATATAAAAAATTTTTGTCGGCGAAGTCTAGTTTAAAAGTTATGAGCTTTCAAAGATTTCAATAATCATATACAAATTTTGTTATATACTGCTGTTTTTTTTGATAATTTTCATTAATTAACTATAAAAAGTATTCTCGATGATGTAGTTACCGAGGAATAGTAAATTTAAGAGTATTTATGAGTACATTAAACGTGTTAAGGTAGTGTTGAAGTAAATAAATTTAATTTTTTTTGATCTATTTTTTCAATATTATATCACCATTTTAACATCAAGGTTTTATACTTGTTGGGTCACTGAGAATTTCAGTCGAATGGGTTTAAATAGGTTGGGTTTGGGCTTGACTTCTATCCTCTGGGGGTTTGGGGGCGTGAGCCCCCATCCCATGAGAGTCCCGAAGGGGCTCGAATCGGTCACCGGAGCCGGCAGGCGTAGGTGACCACAACTTATATTTAAATGGGTTTGTATAACTCAACATTATAACATTAAGATATTAGTAAGTATATTTTGATAATTCAACAACTTAACTAATATCAACAATATCTAATGTAATAGTATTTTTTTTTTGTTTACAACAAGTGTTAATTGGTGTACATAATAAACAGTAAAAACTTTTATTTTATTGAATTAACAATTCTATGTAAAACACCACATCGTGGTCTTTTTTTTTTTTTTTGCTCAAATTGAATTAATTGAGTTTCTTGTTATTTTTATTTCGTATTGCGTAAATTTGATGTGCGTAGTTTTGAAAAAAAAAATTTGGAAAATCCTTATTTTTAAAGATAATTTTGGTTTTAGGATTTTTAGAATGAGGATATTATGTAATAATTACGTCATTATAGTTTCACAATAGTATCATGAGAAAAAATCCCAAAAATTAACAAAAAAAAAACAATTTTTGAGCTATTTTTAGTTTTTGACGTTTCAACTTTAAAAAGCTATAACTTTTGAACCAATTTTTTCCGACAATTTTTTCAAACACTTTTGAAAAAAGCATTGAAAAATACACGTTTAAAAAAAAAAAAATGAAAAAACTCGATGGGGTGGTAAAATGCATTTGTTCCGTGTATTTTTTTAAGCATAGTTATAAAAAAATGTGTACCTTTGTATAAAGATGGTTGGTTAAAATCATTCAAATTCAGTGTGTCTGGTGACATAATATGAATGTGTCGCATAAAACACATCTATTATGATTTTAATTTCACATTTAAGGATATTCAGTATGTCTTTATTCAATAATAAATAATAACATTCTGTGATATATATATATATATAAATATACTAGCTATATTAAATCAAAATTTAGATAGATTAATTTTAATGCTTATTTTATATACTAAATATATTTTTAAATGTTAACATTGTTGTTGAATTTGTTATGCTTATATTATGAATAAATAAGTATTTATTGAATTTTTTATTCAGCTGATATTCCAATGAGTGTGAATAGTTTTAAATTAAAATTATATTTACCATATAGTTGATCAAAAATATTTTTTATTGTTAAATTATTAAATGTATTACTATTATTAGCTTCAATGCTTACAAGTTTTCATTTTTACCGTAATGGACCTTTATTTGTGATTGTCCGTTAAAACACATAACCTTCACTGAACCGAAATAGTAGACCAAAAGATCAATAATTATACTTAGTTGTAGTAATTTATCTTAATTTATGAAAAAATCCCCCCTATTTTAATTATTAAGGAAAATATTTGAAGAAAATTGATAAGGGTCTATACAAGGAAGATCATAAGAATAAATATATTATTAAAATAGATAATATAGCATAATTTTAATCAGTAAGGTAAGCAGTTCAAAGCTAAAGATTTGTCTCATCCATACTGTTTGACCTGTCTGTAGTATCATAGGGTTCGTCTATGTGAATCTATCATTACCTAAGCATGTGTATAATAGTAATAGAATTTATGAAACTAATAAAAAAGGGGTCTATTTATTGTTGGACATTTCAAACAAAGCGAAATGTTGAGTAAACTTCTTTAAGAGAAGCAAGAACAACTTAATTGTTCTATTCTAAAAATAAAACAAGATATTGCAACCTGCTGGAATAGTATACTTATTATGTTGGTTTCAATGTCTTTACCACGTTGTCTTTATTTGCCAACAAATAAACAGTGGAAAAATAATTTAGTTATACTTTTGAAACTATATGAAAGTTTGACTGTATGACTATTTTTAGAAAAACGATTAACTTTAAGAAGAGTTATTCTATTTATAAAGGGTAGGTAATATTTTTTTATGTAATATAGGAAAAAAATATTGTTATATATATACAGAGTGATTAATTTATCATGAACCACTTAATTAATCGTTGTCATCTGGAAATATAAAGTTAACACCCTCAAAAAAGTATCTAAAAAAAAAAAAATTCCTAGTAAAATTTTTAATTTTTGATTTGGTTCATTATAAATGAATCATTCTGTATATATAATACATAATGTATAAAATATGAAAATATTTGATTGATAATACCGTTTAGTTTAAAACCTTTTCGAATAGTTTCGGATGGCTATCGAATTGTTTGATTATAGGTAGTGGCATGTATGTTTACGGGGGTTCCGTGAAGTCCTGACCTCTCTCTCAGGACATCAAACCATAATAGAGTAGAGGGGTGAATCTCCCTACTACGTTATGTTTTAAAAGCTATCTGATCTTCAATTCAAAATTTATAAATACGCAGCTAGTAGACAACTATCGACTAGTTTAATAGTATTCGATATTACTTGTCATTATAAATTATTAATTTAATGTGTGTTGCATTGACTAGTTATGAATACTTTGTTGTGGTTCTTTGGAGGGAGAGGGGGTAAATTAAATCTTAGCTTGACTAACTTACCAATTTCCCTATTCAGTTCTAAATTAATTGAATTCTATATCATTCTTAGTTATCATATAAATTTTATTGAGTTTCAGACTACTCAAAGTTAACTATTTACTGAAAAATCAAAAAAAGTATTTTATTGATTAGAATGTAACAAAAACATAATTGTACTGTAGTGTTTGGTTTTATAGGTATACGAATATTAGATTTCTTATTTTACTACCGACAAGTGTAAAGTATAGAAACAGTCGCTGTACACGTTCAGAGCAACGTGACGATGAGTAATGTACACGTAGATTGATTATCATTGTACTAATGGTTTTTGCAAATATTTCCTGACTATGTTTGGAAATGGACTAACAAATATCTTTTGATAAAAGTAACAAATTTAAATATTAATAATATCTAACATAAATAACACTATATTTTTAATTATATATCCATTACTTATTTACAACACATTTTATAAAAATACACTAAAATAAAATGAATTTTTAATTTAATATAACATATCCATTTAATGGAGACATTCTACACGAAATCTTCTAACTTATGTAAATTATTTTGATTTGTCAAATAAATTCGTCTATATAAATAATTTAGATATTTTACTTTGATAATTATGAGATATAAATTAAATGTAATAATATGTTTTTTAAATAATGGAAAATTAATTTATTAAAAAAATTAATTAATGAGAATGAAAAACTTCAAAAAGTATTAAGTTGATTAAAAATAATTTTTACCGAATTGTTTAACGTCAAATTACACTTATTTTTTCCAAATTTCAATATCAACCAAAAAGATAATGTAAAAAAAAAAAAATCATGAGTTATGGAACAAGACTTCTCAGAATTTAATGAATAATAAAAAACTAAATTAAAGGCTGATGGAACCAAGTCGATAAGGTGGCGGTGCATGACGTGCTCTGTGCTGGTTCAATGTTCGATCACGAGCGTTATTTTGGTTGGGCCAATATCAGCCTAGCAATCGGAGCTACCATCCCTCCTCCAGCGAAGGACTATCTATTTGTACCGGAATAAAGAATCTCCTTCGCTTTGAATTAGGTTGTGGTATTTCACAACGGACCATTTACAATAATATAAATAATAGTAGAAAGTAACTTTAGGACCTTAAAACTAATAACAAAGAAAAACTTTAAAATAATAACATCCCAGAGAAAATTAGGTAAAAAAGCACTGAAATAATTCAAAAATAAAAGGTTTTAAATAATTGGTGAAATTAAGACTTAGATCATTACTTATATGCAAATTATTTAATGAACGAGACTTTTACTGTTGAGAATTAATATTAAGATGCCATCTACATTTTTGAAAATAAAAATTATAATGGAAATTATCAATAGTAGCCTGAAAAATCATTTTGTATCGTTGCTAGGGAGCGATTTCTTTACTTGATAAAGTATTACAACAAAATTGTTGTGTCAAACAAAATTTTTTCGTTTAAAATTACTTATAACGGAAAGTGTTTAGATTATTGTTTTTTATTTGAATAATTGAAATCTTTTTGTTCATGGAATTATATATCCGTCATCTTTATCTTAATTGAATAATGATATAAATATAATTTGAGGAAATAAAGAGAATTCATGTTAAGTACGTTTAAAAGAACTTTATGTATAGTTTTTTTTTCAAAAATGAATAGTGAATGATGATTTTGGCGTAATAAAATAAAGAGATAAAATGAAGTGCGGACGCATAGTAACAGTTCAAGTAAATCAATTTGTGTGGATTGCGATTCAAAAAAAATCAATACGTGACTATAGAATTGCTCATATTACTTTTAATTTTTAATTTGTTATTAGTAAATTAATATTTCATGTTTGAAGTTATTAAATTTTATTATAATAATTAATAATTATTATAATATAATAAAATAAATAATTATACACATTAGGGATTAATGCTTTCAGATCCGAGTTTCGAATTGTAGTAATGACGACTAAATTTTTTATTGATGGGTAACATTAGAATATGAATAATTTTCAGAGAAATTTATATTCTTCAACTTCAAACTTTTTTAAACTTTGAAAAAAAAAATCATGATAGTTTTATTGCTTACATCTTTTAGCATATTTTGTTATTGGAAGCACTGTCTAATTTCACAATTACGGCTGTAAAAAAAGGTCTAGTAGGGTCAATGATACAGTAATTGATAAGGTTAGTTTTTGAAATAGAAATATAGATTAATACGGATGTAGAAAATTGTTGGAAGAATTAAATTTAAAAGACAATTTCATTTGCGAGGAAGAAGAAGACAATTTCATGGTAATAACATTTTAATGTAATACAATTAATATTGTTGTCTTAAACTATAACTATTTTTTTCGGAACTCCCAGATTTATTGTTTTTATTTATGATTGAACAATTATTACTATTATTTTACAAAGTAAAACGTTTCTGAGATATTGATGTATTCCACTAAAAAAAGTTCAAAAAATGTGTAGGTGATATCAAAGAACTGTCACCCTTTTCTTCTCTTTCATTTACGCAATATTTTAGTATACCTTTCATATTCTGGTGCAGCGTTCTGGTGCCTAGAAGCTTGCCACGGGTCCATGGTGGCGGTTTTTGGCTGTTGAGGCTACGCGGTTTATTATTTTACGCGCAAAGGCTCTTAACTCACTGTTAACGAATTAATTATGCGTGTGTTCTGTTGTGCCGATCGATCGCTCACTACTATTGGGAATTGTGTTTAGTTGATGTTATGTATTATCGAAACATCAACGACGATAGAGTGGATGAATCGAAAGGAAGCGTTTACACTCAGACAATAAACTTAATGTAGGCCAGGCGACCTTTGACCACGAACGACTACCAGAATTCTAATAATTTTGCTGCTTCCTGTCATCATTTAAAAAACTATAGGTTCGTGGATTTCCGGACCTGAGGGAACGGCCCTACAGCTTGTACCGCACTTATAGGTGGGACGTGGCCAAACACCACGATGCGAAACACGTGCCACAAGTCGTGCGTCGTACCATGTGTTTGACGGCGGCACCGCAATATCACAACTACAATTCTACTCACAATAGCTTTTTATCGTGTAAGTGACGCACGTGAAGGTCACATAAAAAATTATTATCCATGATGGACGTGCAGGCTGAGATAATCGCGAATAAACATTAAAGTGTTTTTATTTATCAACTATCGTTTTGGCAATGTATATTTATGATAAGGGCAGTAGAATGCATTTTACCACTTGTTATGTATGATTTCATGTAGCCAGGAATTGTTATTTATATTATTGATATTCACCAATGCTTTTCAACAATCATTTTTTCTACTAAATATTAGGCAAGTTTTGTTCGAAACTTGATAGTTCATTTTTAAACTTAAAAACCTTTGTATATGGTATTAATTCAATATGTCATTATAATTTATTTTGTGACATGACGGAGAATTCATTTGAAGTACGTTATCACTATCTAAGAAAAACGTTGCACGACATTTTAACTCCAAATTTCATACTTTTTGAGTAAACATATGACGAACAAATAGAAGAAGAAAACACCTATAAATAGAAATTAACGCAAACATGATTTTGTTCATAATTTTCCCAGTTAGTTCATTGAATAATTACAAATTTATCTGATTAATTGTAAAATCTTATTTATAATGTTAGATAGTCTTTAGAGTTTAGACTTTTATCGCTAGAGCCTAATCAGTTAATACATTCAACATACAATTTAGGGCTCATTTGCATACGATTAATTTTTAACGCGTGTAACGTCATCTACTCAAAATAATAATGTTTTTATGAGATTTTGTGAGTTTAATCAGGCATAGTGCCTGATTAAAATACTTTTTTAGTGACAGCTGTTTTTTTTTTTAAATAGTAAAAATAATGAGTGTACAACATAGATAGGAACATTATTTGAAACTAGTTGATCTCAAACTATGTTTTATATATTAAAATAAAAAAATAATTTTCAATGCAGATAAAATTTATGATGCAACAGTATGTTGTTAAAGGGAAAATTATTTTGAAATCATTGATATAAATATTGAATCATTATCAGTTACCAACATTTTTAAGGTATATGATTCATTATAGAGTTTCATTTATAAAATAATAACAAACAATTTTCGAATCTTTATGACAGTCAACTTAACTCAACAAAGATATCGATTACAGTACCAATATAGATAAAAATTTAATTTTTAAAACCCAAATATTTTCCCAATTGTGGAATGCACAAAAATTTTAGTAATTTAGCAAGTAATGAAATTTTATAATAAAGATTTAAAATACAATAAAATGTGTTGTCAATATTTTGTTTTTAAACTTATCTAATATTGATTCTATGATAAATCATTATTGGATCCCTAATAATTAACTTAAAAATTTTGTAAAATTTGATCTATAAAGTTTTAAAATTGAATTTTTATTAAGTATTCAAAAAAAAAAAAATTGTTATTATCTTTAAAAGGATAAACTTTTAGATAAATAATAGAATATTTAATTTTGCACGTAGAAATGGATACCAAATTTAATCATGTACAATTTAACACACACATTTTGCAGGTTATTACTCTACTTTTAAATATCTGAATTATTAAACAAATCATGGTTAGACATTTGGAGAGGAAATTCCATCTCAACTTAAATAATTTTGCGATTAAAAATGTTTCGGAGAAAAATATATATATAATTATTTTGTTCTTGTTTGTGGTTCTATAAATAGTGTGATTTGTCTAAATACTTGTTGTTATAGTATTGAAAAGTAATATTACGTTTAAAATTAAATCTCTTTGAATAAATAATGATAACATTGATGAATAAATGTCGTAATAAACTTCTATGCATGTAATACGAGGTAATTACGCTTATAAAATGTGCATTAAATATTATGTTATGATTTATATATATATATATATATATATATGTTCTAAATGAACTTCATTAAATATTATTTAGACGATTTAATGAAAAAATTCTTCAGCGAAATAGTTGATTTTTCAGTAGATAGTTTTAATGTAAATAATTGTTAATTATAAGTGAAAATTTTTATATAATCACTTCAACTTATTGATATTGTTCATTTGATATTTTAAAACCTAAGAAAGGTTGCAGGGATAAAGTTTCTAAAAAGTTTACAGTTCATATGATAATTATTTTTAACTTTTTGAACTATTTCCTATGTACTAATACGGACTATATTATGATTAAAATTTGTTGTTTAATGTTTTTTTTTACTATTGATAGTTGTTTTACTTAAGCAAAAATTTTTATTTAAAATTAGTTTTTCTTATGCAATATAAAAAATATGTTTCAACATTTCATATACTTCGGGTAAATGAGCATTAAAAAAAATAAAAATCATTTTTAACAATAGATTTTATTATATCATTATTTATAAATTAAAAATAATTTTATATAGAACAACAATTGTTAAAAACAGAAGTACAACAATAAAATTATTTCGATGAAATATTTAAGCTCCTTAATTAAAAATGTATACAATATATGAAAATTCTTGAAATAGTTATTATTGACTTACATGTACAACCATTTCTATGAAATGTTATAAAAATTATTATAATATTAAGTTGTAGTTTTGGAAAATTTGTACAGTAAAAAATATCACATATAGGTTTTAAATACTCAATCAACTTAAGAAATTCAATTATGATTGTTTCGTAAACAGTCGATCTTAATAATTTATCAAACAAAAACAACTTTTGGTTAAATAATTATTTTAAAGATGTGCATTATTCAATTTGTAGTGATTGTTGTATTGGAAGTTGTTAATTTGACGTGTCATCAGGATAAAGACCTAGTTCAATACTTAATTGTTTTGGAAGTCTTATTTTTGAAGGAAATGTACTAACTGGGATATTACATCCTTCGTCATTTTCTTTTATTACACTATTATTTTCACCATTCCATGAAAATTTAGATTCATCAGAATCAATTGTCTTTGTAGTTTCTTCAGGTATTTTTAATATTTCTAATTCAACATCTTCTTTAATTCTTAATATATCATTATCTGAGTTTTCTATTGTTGACATATTATTGTTATTAAATACTACTTCATCCACTATGCTCTCGGACCTTTCCAATGTTAACTTTTCATCATTTTGGACGATTTCTACCGGATTAGGTTGAGTTGGGTTGTTGTTATCTGTTGTTTCCGATTTTACAGTATTATTTTTTACCTTGGTAACTTCTTCGAGGACCACTGTAGGTTCCTCAAGCGTCTCTTCCAACACTTCAATATCACTTATTAAATCTGGAAGTCGATCCTCTAACGAACTATTAATTGATTCTGGTGGTTGTTCTACGACTCCTTTACATATCCTATTTAATATTTCCGAATTTGCTCGAAGCACTTCTGATAGACTAACGTCGCAGTCAGCTTTTATTTTATCACGACAAAGATCATTACTTTCAATGTTTTCATCACATTTTATATCACAGTCACTACTGTCTGATGGTTCAGTTTCTAATGCCGGGTCGTCACATAGTTCAGTCGACGTGGACGAAGACGACGAAGAATAACTAGGTCGTTTTCTGTGTTTTGTCTCTAAAAGTTATTAGTTATTTTTAAAATAAATATGCACAGTACATTTGTAATATCTTACCTTTTTTTGTTTCTGGCTGTTGAACATACCTCAGCGGTATTGAACCTGGTATAGGTCCTACTGACGTGCAACGTAAAGCCGTTTTACCAAATAATAAATGATTCATTGCTGAAGAGTTGGCAGTGCTAATTATATTTTGTCCGTTACATGCGGCTAAAAAGATAACAAAATCATGAAAGTGTTCACAGTTATTGTAACATGATATATTTTTAATTATGAGGATAAATTTTTATCCTATTTATGAGTCACCATACCACTCTCCGGCGACGGACTAACCACCCGTCCCGGAGTATAAATGATTATTAAAAAAACCTTCTCCAAGGGAGAAGTCGCTATGGCCCTTAATGGACTAATAAAAGCAATAAAAAAAAAATTATGATCTATTTTTTAATATATTTTTTATAAGAAATTATAACAACCTGTTAGTATAACTTGAACCTGTTTCTGTCGTTCTTTGAGTTTAGTGTATTGTTTTTTTAATGATGATATATCCAAAGCCACTTTTTCCCTTTCTGATTCTAAGCTAGGAGCTTGCCGTCTTATAGTTCGATTGGTTTTACTATCTTTAGTAAAAAAAATACAAAGTCACAAGCTAAAAATTGTTGAAAATTTTTATGTAATTTCATTACATACCTTTTCTCTGGTTACTTTCCCTTCTATCGTATCTTAAACCATAAGAACCTGATCTGCTGTCAACATCATCATCACTATCAGTATCATCAATGTCTGAATCCGCGTAGAATAACCGTAGTCCTCGTTTTGCCATATGACTGACCCAAGGGTTTATGTTATACATGTATCTTTCTCGAAGTTCTTTAACTTCGACTAACTCATTCATTGTGCTTATTGTCTATTAAATATAATAATTTATTACAATGTAATTTATATATTTTAATTGTTAGTTATCATTACTAACATTAATTAAATTATTAGCGTCCATTAAGCCAAATTCGAGCATTTCTCGGGTAAGTACAGCCATTATACTATAAAACTCATCCGCACTAGACACAGTCATTATACGACTAAAAAATATTAAATAATTTTATTATAAGTGTTAATTTTATGTTCTCAATTTTCTCAATACTAATATTAATAAAATATGAGTTAGTAATTTTATTTTGATGAATTAACTATTAATGTGAATTAATAGATATAGTCAGAAATCAATCATAAATGTTAATGATGAATTTATTTTTGAATCATTTTAACAAATAAATAAAAAAATAATCCTAAAAGAATAATATTTAAATAATTTATTATATTTAACTAGCATAGAAATTGATCTAATTTAATAATGAATGGTCAAAAACAAATTTTGGACTTAGGAAATTATTCTTATTTTTATACCTAGACAGGAAGAGGATTGCGGCCGAAAAATAGTAGCAACTGCTCTTTACCTCCAGTCTAATTTTAAAATGCTAATAACTTCCGAATGACTGGTCAAAAGTTATTATCGACCCGTCACTTTCTCAATTAAATCATTATATATTTTATGAGCTAGTTAAATATGTATGTTTTCATTAAAAAAAAAATAAAGTTAACACTCCTATGAGATATAAGGGATGAACATAAAAACTAAACTCAACTAAACGACTAAGAAACTAAATAAAAGGACTATATATCTAAAAAACAATCAAACATAATTTTTTGTAATGTATTTATTTTGTCTGTAAATTTAATAGGGTATGATAAATGAATCGTCCTTATATGTTGTTTTTATCTATTTTGTTGTGTACAGATTATAATGCATTATATAAATGTAATAATCATAATAATTGTTTTAATTTTTGTTCACAATAAATATTTGAGATTTATTAAAAATATTTAAGATAATATTTTTAGCCGCAGCAAATAATATATGCTTTTTTATTTGTATTATAAATAAAGAAGTATTTATATAGTAAAAATATATTTTTAGCTCAAAATTGTAATGTCAAATATAATTTTATTATATTTTTTGTTTACTATTTAACTTTTCATATTATAATGATATTAAATTATAAAGCTTGTTTTGTACATTGACTTACTCAGAAAGGGCTTCCCACATAGCTAATGCAGTTTTCAACAACACTGTACTTCCTTCAAGAAAAATCAAATCCCAGACGCGGAGCACAGTACGTTGGGGAAGACAGTTACAAAACAATGTTAGAAACCATTGCATAGTAAAAACATTAGTCAAAGGTGGTTCATAGCTATTTCCTGTTGAACAAATTTATTTAAAAGCATAAGTTAATAACGGTCATATTCGTATATTTATTTGACGGTATATAAAACTTTCTTTTCCAATTAAATAAATTATACTACTTTTTCACTTGCCTAAGTCCTTTGATTCATTTTGCAATTTATCTAAATGTTTGGATAAATTTTGAAGTCTCACTCGCAGTATATCTCTAAATACTGCCATATCTATAGATAATCCCCTGAGATTATTAGCAAAATAACCTTCTGGAAGTACGCCTTCGATTAAATATATCATCACCTGAAAATGATGATTTTATAAATAAAAATATCTAAATAAGATAAATCCAACATTTAACTCGTAATTTATAGTTTTAACTTCACAAACCTTAAGAGCATCAGATTCATTTTTCTCCATAACTTGTAATATAAGCGCAGCCAGCATATTGAACCCCTGGCAGTATCCTACAGCTTTGTTCCACCGTGCATAACCCAGTAACACTTTTTTAAGAAGACCTTGATTTTCTAATCCGGAAGAACCACAAAATAAACTGCAACCAGTGCGATGTAAGTCTTTTACTATTTGTACGCCTAACTCTTCGTCATCTGGATTTGTAGTATCATTAAAACAAAATCTTTCGACTTTTGGCCACTCCACGTCTCTTGACGCTAAATATTTTTCTGCTAACGTCAACCATAACTACAAAATAAAAGTACACCATTTTATTATACAGAATTTACTGAGGCTACTATTGATTTGCGAGTGAAAGTATAAAATAAAAATTTACATAATTAAAGTTTTAAAAATGATTAAACAATTTGCATAATTTTAGTTTATTTCAATATATTTGCATGGTGAAATTTCTAATGAAAAAATTATTTATTAACTTTTAATTAGGTAATTTATGTATTAGACGAGACAATTTATATACGAATAGATATTTTTTATATTAAGTAATAAAATAAAATTTGTAATAATCTTTACTTAAATATAAATATAAAAATATTTATCAATACCTAAATACTAGCAAACATTTTAATTGTTATCACTAGCAATTTTTACCGTTGAACAAAAATTTTTATTCACAGAACACTTATCTTATTAAAATAATAAATTTTTACATTAATATAATAAATGGTATGTTGACAGTATATTAATAAACTGTCTGTATGACGATACATGTATTAATGACACTATGTTTACTCATAATTTTCTCGTGAATTTTGTGTATTTTAACTAGCATTAAGTAATGTTACTTATGAACCTGAGATAGCAAAAAAGTTATTACTATATAAAGAGACAACCTAAATTTAAATGGTTTTAAAATTTATTGTAAACTAAAAATATTATTTGTTGAATAATCGCTACTCTAATAGCTAAAAATTAGATTATTTAACAGAAATACGATTATTGTTGTTCTAACGAATGTATATTATATGTACATTTTTTTTCAAAATCTTGTTATTAAAATAACAAGATTTTGCTATTAAAGTATAATCAAGCATTACAAAAGTTCTTTTTTGGCATGCAATTATTAATTATAAAAGTAATAAAGGTGTCATAATAATTAAATCAGCAAATGCATTTCATTTTAGTGCCGAGCGTTAAAAAAATAAAAGCTCATAACTCGGTCAAAAACCAACGGATTTCAACAAAATTTTCAGGGTACCTTCAGAATGTTTCTGGTAAATATTTTAGGTTTAAACTAAAAAATAGTGACGGTAATGAGCATTTTTGGCGTTAAAGAAAAATGTTTTCTCATCTTCGTTAATAATTATTCCAGAATAATGTCGTTGAGCCTTTCATTAATAATAATAAAAAAAAAATGAAACTTAGTCATTAAAGTAATTTTTCCAGCATTAACTAAATTTTCAATGTTTAATTATATAATAAGATTTCATTATATTGAACAATGAAACTTGTTTCCAATTACATATTAAAAATAATTTGTGTTTTACTTACAGTGTTGCGAAATTCTTGAGGTACACCGTCTGGAAGTCTGGCTACCATTTTCATGGCACTTTGCCACTGTTCAAAATCGCTGTCTCCAGGACCAGGCTTTACATTGAATCGCATTTTTGTATCTTCACCTATAATAATAAATAGACACACTTTAGTAACCTATCCCTGGGAATACTATAGCTTCAATATAGTCTTTAGTATCTCTGTATATAGTATCTTATAGTTTATTTACTAAGTATCACCGACATTTTTTGATGGCTAATTAAAATTTTCTGTTAATTTAAATAACCTGTATTTAAAAAAAATGCACCTTTTACTACTTATAATTAAATTATCAAACTAGATTGCCGTTTAAAGTTACTTGTTTATAAATTGAAAAAAAAGACAACTTTTTAACAAAGCTCTTTGCGGTAAAATATGCGATACTTATTTATCTTGCTATGGTTGGATACAAATAAAAGTCTCTTCAATTGAAAACTTAAATAGGCTTATTTAAATTTGCCAAACGTTTAAGTGATTAAACTAACGATAGTTGAGTGAATTTCAATTCATAGAACGTAAAGTATTTTTTACACAAATTAGATTTTCTCGACGACATTTTGAATTTGAATAATTTTATTAGTGTCAAATGTAATAATAGATGTATATTAAGAGAATCATGTTGATACGTTTTTAAATTTAAATACTTTTTACAGGTATATATGTTCTTAAGTAAACTATTGATACTTAAATACTATAAAAGTAAAAGTATTATCATTTTATAAAAATTTTGGTAAATTTATACAAAAAGCGTATTTTAGACTTTATAATAATGAACGTAACGACTTAAAAATTTTTTTTCTCAAACACTCCAAATAAAAAGTAATTTTTTTGCTTATTTTAAATATTAAAGAGATCATAAATAATCTGTTTTATCACTAAGCTACAGTGATTTACAATATTATAAAGTATAACAATTTAAATAAAATAATGTTATTCATCTATATTTGACGATAGTTTAAATAATTTTACATAAAGTAATAATATTAATAAAAATAAAATAAATGATATCTTAAAAAATTATCCTAAATATCTTGATAATACTTACTAAAATGAAAAACTATACATTTTTTCTTTAGTAAAAAACTATAATCATAAACCAACTTTTATAAAAAAAAAAGAAAATGTAGAAAACAATTTTTCCTTAATACGTATCCGCGACTTTTCAGTAATTTTTTTGTGGCTTTTGAGTTTAATATTTTTAATATTTTTGAGTTTATTATATCAATAATATAGTTTAAATTTTATTTATTTAAATAAAGAGAGTCTAAACTGACAAATGTCTTGATATGTTATTTATACAAAACAAATATTTGATTATTTATTAAGATCTAGCAAACATTTTATTGCTGTTTAATAATTTTTTACTTATCTAAAATTGAATTAACCATTTTCAATGAAAGACTTAACATGTTAAATATACTAAATAGAATAAAAGTGTCAGAATTGTTTTACCTACTTTAGTCTTTGAAGATGAGAAGTATTTTTAAGTAACCTAGAAGAATTGATAGTTAGATTATTTATTTTTTTTAAGTACCTAATGAATTAGATTAATATAATCTTTTCATTAACACATCGTTTCATTACTTATTGATTAAATTGTAGTATTTTAGGCTATTTTTTGTTCATCTTACATTCTTTTTACTAATAATTAAAAAATTTATTGCGTTTCAATTTTTTAAATAAAACTAAAAAAAAAATATTTTTATGAACCCAAACGTGTTTAAACATTAATACATTCTATAAATCATAATCGTATTAGAACCCAAATTAAGAATAGAAGTTAGAACCTTCTTCAATTTTTGTACTAATTATGTTTACAACATTTATTTTTTCTGATTTTCAACTATATTAAATGCATTTTCAATCCAAAATAAAAATATTTACATTACAAAAAAAAGAAAAATTATATATATAATTTTTATATGTTTATGTATTCATGAAAATAATCCATTAGTAATAAATAAGAAAATGAATAATATAGTTAGATATTTATTATTAATAATTATAATGTGTTTTATACTTTATATGGCATTACTTAACAATAGCTAAACTCTTAAATTGTATACATCCATCAATCTTTTAAATGAAAGGGTTAGCTTAAAATTATATCATATTAGTATACGGTTGAAACGTTTGATTCCACTACTTACGTATTAAAGTGGGATATATAAGCTATATAAGAGAAACGACAAAGAGTTATGATATATGTCTCATATTTCTGACAAGAATTTCTCAAAAACGCAGTACAACAAATATAAGTAAGTATTAGTTATAATACCCTCTTATATCACAACTCATACAAAAATCGTTGGTAAAATAACATATTACCTTACTAGTAGCACTTAATCCCTTCGCCATTATTTCACTAGTTATATGAATTTTAATATAATAACATAAAATTATTTTGTACATGATTTACATTCATCGGAAGGCGAAAAGTTTTTACTATTTATGTCTCGGGTAAATTTTTATTATTTTACAGTAACAATTTTTTGTTTATAACAAAACTAATAATTATACAAATCCTCAATAAATTGTTTGTTGAAACTTAATAATGATTAGTTAATAATACATAGTTTTAATCAATCGCACATCATTATTACCCAATTAAAATTAGCATACGAAATCAAGTGATTTAAGTAATACTCGTAGTCATATTTAGTTATCAATCAGTGTCTAGTGTTTTATATTTAAACATCATTTATTATAAAAACAAAAATATTTGTAAAATTTTAATGTAACACGTGGGCTTCTGTATTAATAAATACAACTTTCATGTTATACATATAAGTTTCATGACAATTCATTTTTTTAACTATAAGTTTTTATTTGAAAATCATAATTTTTTAATTTTACAAACAGTAGCCCACTTCAATGGAAATTGTTTTATAGTTTTCAACAAAAAAGTTGTTTAACGCGTTATTTAATTACATCTTACACAACATCATTTGGGAGATAAAATGTTATCATATTGGTGTCATTTACAATTTAGTCACGTTTGTCTGTCTAATGAATATAAATTGGCTACCAATAATTTATACACAATTAATTTTACTGTTTTTCCTTAATATATTTCATAGAAAAAATATTCACTTTTTAAAATTTATCTTAAAAATATATATGTACTGTCAATTTTTAAATTCAAAATTATAATAATATAACATACGTTATTATTTTATTTTTGGCTTCGATGCGAAGCTGAGAAGGTATTGGTTTTACTATGATGCGTTTTTTTTATTTTTTTGTGTCTGTTACCCCTTTTTCTCAGCTCTCACCGAACGGATTTCTTTCAACGATACGTCAAAAGATCACAAATCTATTCTAGTCGAAGACATTACCCTCAAAAATTGAAAAAATTTCCCTCGTTCCCCGTAAATGAGGGAAACCTCCAAAAAAATTACAAATTTAAAAATTGCTAATTTTCGAAATTTTTTCAATTTTTTTACTAAAAACTGCCGTAACTTTTTCAAAAATGAACATATCAATATATATATATATATATATTTTTATAAATGCTTGATGTCTTTACGTATCATTTAGTATATATTTTTTTATAAATCTAACTCTTTACCTGTCTATAGGTGGGATTTAAAATGACAACTTTTTCACACAAAATTAACTTTTTCAACTTAACTTTTGAAAATGTTCCGGAAGGTCTGACACTTTTATATATATCTTAAATTAAAGCTAATGTAATGTACTTTATTTTAAAAAAAAAATTTGACCTCTGGACTTGTCTTCGTGGTAAAAATGAGTACCGAATGCTATTTTTGTGTGAAAATTCTCGACTTTATTTTTTACATTTTTAACTTTATAATGTTATAACTTATTGAAAAGTGTATGGATCAACACAATTTTTTTATGAGAAATAATATTTTTTAATAATTCCTTTTTCATTCGACATACTTTATCTTAATCAGGATATTAATAAGAAACTAGCAAATTATGTAGCTTTTGGAATAAAACACCAATTTTTTTAAAATTAAACATTATCTAAAGATTTGCATCGAAGCGTTTTTTTTTATAGTGATTTTAATCACTTTCAGATATCATTATACTTGATCCAATAATGCCACGTCACCACTGTGCCGCGATCTCCCTGTGCTGGGTTTTTTTTTTTTACTAAAACCAATTAGGTAAACATATTTGACTATTATAAGAATATAGGATTATTTAGAACTTTTGTTAATTTTGCAATCCGTCCATTTTTTAAACATATATGCATAGTGATTCTTTAACTATGCCTCACGAAATATCTTAAAATGTTTGAGCTGGTTATTACTTTATACTGTTATATAATTTTGATATTATTAATTTACATAAACAGACACAAAAAAAACACCTCATAGTAAAACCAATACCATCTCAGCTTCGTATCGAAGCTAAAATTATGGAATTAACAATGTTTACTTTTCAAAAGCTTTATAAATTATGCTAAATAAATATATAACTAAAAAATTACATAAATAATAATAAACTTAACGTTCAGTCATCTTATCTCAATAATCTATATCAATAACCTTTACTCCTAATATTCTTTTTCTCATACATCCTCTTTTTGCATTCTATTAAGAAATCTAAAAATTACTTCAAAATTATAATTTCTTATCTAATTTTCCTCCACTCCCCAATAATGATATACATTTTACATTACTATTTGGTAATTCTTTATATAACTTAATAAATAACTAACATAGCAAGGGATAATTAAAAATTAATTTTTTTTAAGTCTATTCTAAATATACTAATTTCAATAAAAATTAAATTTATGTTATTATATTAAATGTTGAGTAAAATCAATATTATATTGAGAGTTAGCACAATTAAATATTTCTAAACAATAAAAATATCAAAATATTATCTTAACATTGATTTGACTATTATATTTAATGAAAATGAACACTATAATGTTTGATAAAGCGTATTTTAATTATTTTTTAAAATGTTAAAACAAATTTGCAAAATGTCTTTTTTGAGAAAAAAAACTTTTTCTAAAAACTAAATTTAAAAAAACTAGTTTTTATTGAAGGTTTTTAATTTAAATTATCTTATATTTCAACAACATTGATGACTATAGGGCAAATATAAATTCTCCTAGGTAAACCTACAAATACTATTTTCATTGGTACCTGAAGATAACCTTTAATATTATGTTTTTTTTTCATAACTGTGAAAGATTCTTGTGCTCAAAGGTGGTCTATGGGGGTTTGAAGAATTGTAAATCTCTCTTGTCGACCTAACAATTTTGCTTAAGTTGGTAAATGTACTTTATTTTTTTTTGTGTTTTAAAGTTAAGAGCGAAAAATAATTTTTTACGTTGACTAGCATCACATTATTTTTCAGTTGGTAATTTTCATAAGATTGCTTTGCTTGTTTAAAACGTAACGTACGTTAATAAAAACGTAATTTCAAAAGAAAGTTTTAAAAAAATCTCAACAATAAATGTATGGTAACTCAACTATTTTATTTGTTTTTAATACACTACTATTGTAACTACAAATAATTTTAAGTCTCAATTATCACGTTTTTAAATTATTATTATTATCAGCATCTAGACTATATTAATTTTGTATTCAATTTGTTATAAAAATAAGCTTGGCCGGTGCATAATTACCTAATAAACACAAGCTATTAAAATCTTCAAAACATATTTATGCTTATTTTACAATTTATCATATTTCTATGAGTCGGTAGTGTTTATTGATTATCAACATGATAATGTTCCCGTCTTTTTCAAATTTAAAAGTACGATTTTTTAAGTTCGCTTTTAAATTTTAAACAATTGAAAATCGAATAAACTAATATTTTTTTTTTAATTGAATGACTTTTATGATATAAAAAGAAATATTGGTTTACTTTTTGAAAATCGTAAGTTCATATGAAATTAGAATATAAGTGATGGTATCAGAAAAATAATTTTTTGTGTAAAATAGCTTTACAAAGAACCATTATAATAAAAAATTTAAATAATTATTAGCTCTAATATTTTCGAAGACATTTCGTGGGGCGTAGTTAAATCGTACTACATAAACAGTGTGAAAAAAATCTAACTGACAACAGTTATAAATATAATTAAAATTTCACTGTAATTTTTAAAATAATCTTTATATTTTCAAACTATGTTAAAAGCACATTTTATTATTTATTTTTAGTAAAAAAAATAAATTATTTCAACATTTCAAAATGAAATTTTTTCAGAATATTTTTTTACAAAAAATGTAAATGGACTGATAGCAACATTAGGATTAGTACTTATTGAGTTCCAAGCATTTTAATACATTGATTGAGTATGTTGCACAGGTGGATTATGCGTTATAAATAAACAGCAGTACCAGTTGTAATTTAGGATAAGTACTTATCTTAAAATTGTTATCGACCCATCATCATTTTTTGCAAGAAACTCTTCAAAAACAAGGCTATTTTGAAATTAAAAAAAAAAAATAAGAATTATTAAAGCATTTTTTATTTTTCTAATTATTAAATATAAATAACAAAAAATGTGCTTTTAACGTAATCTTAGAATACAAAAATTAGAGCAATATTTTTATTACATTAAAAGTTGTCAGTTAGATCTTTTTAACTATGTGTCGACTTGTATGAATATAAACATTTTATAAATATATTAATACAAAATTAATAATTAACAAATTTTATTTAAAAATAAATACATTTTTAATTTGAGTGCTTATTAGGATATAGGTCCTTTGTATTGATATGACTGGTATTATAAAATATATTAGGTACCATAAATTAAGAATAAGCACAAAATATTAAATAAATATAATCTTAATAATGAAAAAAATATGTTTTATTATTATTATAGTTAAGTATATGCGATTAGCATTATTTATACTGCTACTTCATTTTACAAGGAAAAAATATTTTTTTACTTGCATAAATATGTAAAAGTATATTACATAACACATGAGATATTAATAAAATTTTGTAGAGGTACTATAATATAACATTTCAACATTTTAATGCTTCAAGCATACAAAGTTTTGAGTACTAAAAATGTATTATGACTTGTTAACATAATTTTTAACTTATATGCTGTGATTATTACGCGAAACATTGTATAAAATTTAATCTAATATTCTTAACACGAGTAATTATGATTAAATTGATAGAAGTATACACAAAAATAAATGTGACGCTTTGCATTATGTATACTAATTTAAAAAAAATATGTTAACATGTGTATAAATACTGTAACGTTTTATCTGGTAATTTTGAAAGTAAAAATAAAATTTAATTTATGAATTCTATACTCACTGAGGTTAGCAATGTTTTTCAAAGCACTGAGCAAACCATTCATCACGTCCACATCACTCAGTACAATTTCAAATATGTTTTTAAAAAAAAATGTGATGGTTTATTTTTAACAATTATAAGTAATCGATGTTATATAGGTCTGCAATTCAAACCGGACGAAAGTTGAATGGAGAGTGCAATTTACTACGGATGTGATACCGTTTGGTCTTTTAACATTCACATGCGCGATACGGTTTTATCGATTGTTTTAACTGTACTGTTTGCAACCCCCTGCACCTATCGTAAGGTTCACCCTATGCACGTGCTATTTTAGGAATCCTATAACATAAATTTAACCATTACCGTTAAGCCTAAACATAGTTTTTAATATACACATAAACACATGTACTTAATAAAAAGACAGCAGATATAAATTAACTATTACATCATTGATTAATTAGGACTAGCTTTCGTATAAAAAAGATTAATCGATCAAAGTAATTAAACAAAGGTAATAAAACTATAAAAGATTAGAAATTCTGTCAAACATAGAGTATAAACACGATTAATCGCCTGTCATTAGGTTAGCATCAAAAAGCTTGTATCATTAAAATTGTTTTATTTTTAAGTCATTATCATTCATTTCCATCAACAAAAGTCAAATTCGTTTGACGAGACTTCCATCTCTAATCATTTTGCTCTTAAGGAAAATTTGCTTTGTAAATCCAGTGAAAAAACGTGACGAAAATCTGTTAGAAACTTAATTACTGAATACTATAGTTTATTATGAATTTGTTTGTTTTTAGTATTCTTATACTATTTATTTAATGTATCATTTTATTTAATCATTGACTCCCTAACATATGAAAGAGGGCCACCACTCTCTGTAGTATGTTAATATATGAAAATAGAAAGATGTAAAACTGAATTTATATTATTTAATTTAGATAAAAAAATATATATATATATATATTATACATATATTTATAAAATATAAAAATGTTGAAGTAAAGAAACTTAAAATATATGTAGGGTGAATAATTTTTTTAAAACAAGTTTTTTTTTGGATATCTCTTCGTATAAAACATTGCATAATGATTAATTTGGTAACATTCGGGTAAGTAAAATATAAGATACTTTTATCTTTTGAATATGCTGTAGCGTTATTTACTATAGTTTATTTTTATACTTCATAAAATATTTTATAAGTTACATAATTTTTTTTTTGAAAAAGAGTTTTTAAAGACGGTAAAAGAGATGACTGTGTGGAATGTCAAGGAAGATATAAATGATGTGTGTAATAGATTTGCTAGTTGTGTAAACAATATTGCAAAAGAGATTGTTGGTGAGAGTAGAAGGAGAATGTCAGGAAATAAGGAAATCTAGTCGTGGATTGAGGACGTTCAAAAAATCATAGAAAGTAAGAAAAAACAGTTCAAAGTATAGTGGAAGAGCAAAAGGAGAGTAGATTGGATAGAGTATAAATGCTTGTGCAAAGAAGCCACATGTGCAGTAAGGCAAAATTTAAGAAGTACGATGAGTTGTATAATAGGCCAGGAATAAAAGAATGTGAAATAAAAGTTTATAGACTTGCAGTCTATTGGCTGTGGCATAAATGAAAAAGAATAAAGTAGTAGGACCAGATGGAATGCCAGTTGAAGTATGGAAAATATTAGGCGGCGTTGGCATAAGGTGGTTGTAGGATGTTTTTAATAAAATCCTATTAGAAAGGAAAGTGCCAAAAGAATGGAGTAATAGTATTATGGTACTGATAATTAAAGGCAAAGGAGATATACAAGAGTTTGAACATTATGGAGGCATAAAGTTTATAAGACATAGTATGAAAATTTGGGAAAATTTAATAGATAGGAAAATAAGAAATGAGACACTGGTATTCAAAAACCAGTTTGGATTTATGCCTAGTAAGTTAACAATGAAGTCATTATTTCGTGCGAGACACCTAATATAAAAGTATAGGGAAAAGAAGAAAAATCTGTGTATGATATTTATAGATTTGGATAAATTGTATGATAGAGTACCGAGATAGGTGTTAGAGTGGGTATTAATGAGAAAAGGAGTCCCACAGAGGTACAATAATATAATAGAGGGTATGTATGATTGCACTTGTACCAGAGTAAATAGTGTGGGAGGAGTAATAGAAGGTTTTAGGGTAAGAGTAGTAGTACACTAAGATTCTGACTTAAGCCTTTACTTTATTTATATAATGATGGATGAAATTACTAGAAGATTTTAGGAGAGGTGCCGTGGTGCATGTTGTTCGCTGATGATTTAGTGTTAATAGGAGAAAATAGGGAAGAAATTAATCAAAGTCTAGAGATGTGGAGATCAGCTCTTGAAGAAAAGGGTGTAAAAATAAGTAGTAGTAAGGTTGAGTATATAGAGTAAGAGTTTGATATAGGAGAATACGAGGTAAGTGAAATGAGGAGATCAGTGACAATAGGCGAGGACGTTATAGGAGAGGTGGAAAGTTCTAAGTATATAGGATCAGTTGTGCAAAAGAGANCAAAAGGAGAGTAGATTGGATAGAGTATAAATGCTTGTGCAAAGAAGCCACATGTGCAGTAAGGCAAAATTTAAGAAGTACGAGTTAAATAATGATAGAACAAAATATAAATATATATATATATTAACACTATTTACATAGGGTGGTTGAAGTGGAGAGAAGAGTCTGATGTGTTATGCGATAAAAGAATTCCAATGAGGTTGAAAGATAAATTCTATAAGACTGTAGTGAAACCAGCTATGATGTATGGTTCAGAGTGTTGGGCGTTTGACAAGAGAGTAGAGCAGAGAATGAGTGTAGCAGAGATGAGAATGCTTAGATGGATGAGTGGAGTGATTAGAGAAGATAGGATAAGGAGTGAACATATAAGAGCGAGTATAAGTGTAGAGTCAATCATAGATAAGATGAGAGAAAATAGACTTGGATGGTTTGTTTATGTTATAAGGAGAGAGGAATCGGAAGCTATAAGAATAGTTATAAAAATGAATGTTGAAGGAAGAAGAGGTAAGAAAGACTAAAAAAAGAGATGTAGGGATGTTATTAAATGTGATATAACGACGGCTGACGTGAGCGTAGATGATGTGGGCTATCGTGTGAAAGTGGATGTTTAGGGCAAGGGGGGTGGCCGACCCCAAGTAATTGGGATTAAGGCGAGGAAAATGATGATGATGATACAATATTATTTTTTTCAATGTATACTTTATAAATTTTATAAATAAACAATAAATATTATTATCTACAATGAAGTAGTAAGTTTTAGTTTATGTAATAGTTTTCGTCCTAAGTCAGACAATTACACAATTGAGAATTTAAAGTAATATCCACTGAATATTTTAAAAGAAAAACTAGATTTGAAATTACTTAATTAATTTACATTTAATCCATTAGAATAGGTAGAGTTGAGAATAGTAATATATTTATGTGTCTACAGTAAAAAAACAAATATTAAGTGTCTTATTCGTCTATACAACTATACAAGTTTTTACATAATGTGTTTTATCCGTGAAACATGTGAAGTTTGTCGTCTTTATATTGTTACAAATAAAATGGATTCTTGCGTCATATGGCTTTAAAAAACAAGTCTAAAAATATTGACAAGATGTTAAAACTTCGTGGCATCTATTCGGCTGGTAATCTTTTTCAAAAAGCTTTTCTGTTTTCTATTCGTTTAAAACAGTACACAATGAGTTTTTTTTCCAATTTTATTGGAACAAAACTACAGAGACGTTAGTGATATATTAAGAGCTTATTTTTTGAGTGTTGTGTGTATTGGGCTATAGTAAACAAATTTTGTAAAAACCCTAGAGAATAGTAGGCATACCACATTGCGATTCATGGTAATAAATTATTGATGTAACTATATAAAGTTCTATTTACTTTCAGATAACAACTCATGAACAAAATTTGAAAAGTCCGCATCTGGTCAAGCCAATCAAGTTATATTATAGTTAGTAAAAAAAAACGCAAACTAATTTGATTTATAGTTATTATTAGCCATGAACTTGATAAAGCTATGACATATTTTTCGGGAAAGGGATATTTGGATAACAGATTTAAAGAACAGCAAAAATTATACAGTGAAAATATTATTTTTTTAAATTTTAACTGTCATTTTTTTGCAAAACCATTAGATTTGTAAATTTGTAAATTTGTTTATATGAGTTATTATTTTTCAATTTAAAAAATATATCAATTTAATTGCAATAGATACTAATAATATATAATAAGTTTTTTACTTTTAAGTATCCTTCATAATTGATCTAACATTTAAGATTTAGTTTAAACCATTACTAAAAATTAAATAAATTTTAATTATATTGTTGATCCATTTTGGGACCTTTGAATTCGTTGCTTAATTTTCAAGGGTTAACGTTTGTAAATAAGAAATTGTTTATTTTGTTACAGTGGAAGTATATTAGAAAACATGATGTTTGTTAAACTGGAACTGTTGAATATAAGAAAGATATTTTCAATTTAAAATACTATATTTTTATAAATTTAATACTGCTAAAGTACGCATTATTTTTATTGGGGATATATATATATATATATAATTGGAATATTTTACTTACTGCGTTTCATTGAGTAAGCATGTAACATAGCTGTAATCATGTTGCATTTGGCATCTCGACGGACTATCAGTACATCCCTTCGTTTTAATGCTTTGACAAGTGAATCACAACACATAGTCAATTGGTCCTTAAGCAACTCGATAGCTGTGACTAATTCCTCCACGCCTGTTGAAAATAATGTACAAATGAAGTAACATGAACTTTAATTATAATAAATTGATACAGAGATAAAATTTAGTGTAGACCTCATCTGGGCAGATAATTAATGTAATTTATTTCTTATGTATGTCAAATTTTATTAAAAAAAAAAATTTCTTTGATTATTTAAGCTGATTACATAAAAACTTGATGAATGTTTATGCATTTTATGTAATAAGGTGGTAACTTATAAAATATTAATATAACAGATCTTGTAAATCTAATATGTTTAATACCAACCAATAAATGGTTATTACTATTAAGCAAACAGGGAAATCTACATTTTAGAACACAGCTGATTAAATTCAAATGTCATTGGCATTAATGATGAATATAAATAGACACAATGTACATCTAATAAACATGTGGGAAATTAATAAGAGTTTGGAGTGCAAAATGGACCAAAACATACAACGCACAAAAGTTTATATTAGTTAAATGACAATCTACACGGTATTTTTAAATTGTAAGTAATTTGTTAACTTTTACCAAATATTTTTTTTTCATTTAAAAGTTCATTTTAGTTTTAAGTTTCATCAAATTTTTTTTTTATCTTACACCTTCAAATATGTTTTTTTATTTCACAAACCTAACAGTTGTACATTATATTATGATAAGTAGGATATTACAAAAAAGTAGTTTTAATTTAAATAAAAACAATTTTGATTTAATCTCTTATTTATCTTTAGAGGTTGTGTAGTAATTTAATTCACTTTGATTTTAAAACATTCAATGAGTTATTATTGTGAAACATTGAAATTTGAGTGTTTCAATTAATGTAAATCGTAATTAATTTTATGAGATCCCTGTAATTTCAAATGAGTACCGTTATTTAGTATATATAATAAAATGTTTGAAAGATTAAACAGTAACCATGTATGAGTACTTGGGAGTGTATGTTTTAGTATTTTTACAATGATAATTTTGTATTTTCTTAAGAACTTGTTTAATGTATTAGTTAATTAGTTCAAATCAATTTTTTTCAAAATGATTTAGTAAGATATTAAATTAGGAAATGAAGTATTTTAATATAAAATACTACTATTTTACTATTTTTTTCTTAATGATGAATTGAATTGTAATTTAATAGTTATCACTAAAAAAATTGAAGAATAGCAATTTTAACCATACATTTTAATCACAAATATTTTATTGTATTATACTACTTTTACAAGGGATTTCATGTCGCTATAAAAAATTATGTATTTATACTAGAACTTTGTCCATTTATTTAGAAGCTCAATTGAACTTAGTTATTAGTAAATTAGAACATTTACATGAATAATTTCCTAATTTAATATTTGAATTTTTAATTTAATTGTAAAACATCAAATAAGTAATATAAACGTTAATTACAATTATATTATATCTACTTTTTCGTTGAAGCCTTTTGGCGCTAGTACTCGTAAAAGAAAACTGATCACTTTGATTACTCCAGTTAGTCTGTTCGTTTGAAGATTCGGACTCGATGCTTCTGTAGTGACCCATTTTATAAATATCCACTAGCAACTGATCCATAAGATCGGCAACAGAATATCTTTTTTGATTACAAATAGCTCTATTAAATCGTCTAAAATTGGGGTGTGCGTTATTTTCATTGGAATTCCGAACTGGGTTCTAGAAAAATATATAATTCAATTAATATAAAATTTTACAGTTTTGCACTATTTAGAAAAGGAATTTTTTAAACTTTTTTAGTATGCAGTAATATATACATATGATTATTATACATTTTTAGCTATCTATAGAGGTTAAAAATTAAGATTCATGGTTTTTAAAACTGATTTTGAAATTTGGCAACATATACGGATTGTATTGTTTCTTCTGCACTCATTTGTTAACGACTGTGAATGTATTTAGAAATGCAAATATTACAGTAAAGGTGTTTCATTTTTATTCAAATTATTTTTTTCTTCTTTTGATAATTTTTTAATGTTTCAATATTATTTATATATTTTTGTGAAAGTTTATAATTAAAAAAAATTAATTTATTACCATAAATTTTAGCTCAGTTTGCCAGTTTGAAATTGACATCATTAAATAGGAAAATTTAGAAGAATTAAAAAAATTATATCGTAAAGATTAATATGCAGTCAGGAAATTGTATAATTACTTTATAGTAAATTTATCAGAAAAGCTTAATATTTTTTTGCATTTTTATCCTAATAGATAACTTAAAATAAAATAATAATAATCATTTCCTGGTCACTTTTGGTGATTAAAAAGATTATTCAATTGAAATATGATCTAAATTAATTTTAATGATTTACTTTAACTAAAATAACTAATAAAAAAAAATTATTAAAAAGATCTAAAAATCCATTGTTAATTCAGGAGACCTAACAATCATTTTTTTAGAAATGATTTATATAGCAACATTTTACCAAAATATTTGGAATATTATAAGCTAGTAGTTGCATACACAAATAGAGTAATGAAATTATTAAATTACAAACTAAAATGATTTAATTTTGGAATTGAAACCTATTATATCGAACTTGATTCGTCAATAAATACTTTGAAAACATTATAAATTAATGATTTTAACTGTCTGTATGGAAAACATGTGATAAGTAACTGTTTAATTGATAAATTAGAATTTTTTTTCAATTTTTGAGGGTAATATCTTCAACTAGATACGAATTATAATCATTTGACGTATCGTTAAAAAAAGTAGGTCAAGTTAGAGCAGAGAAAATAAATGATAGTCACAAAAAAATACCCTCTCAGCTTTGCATCGAAGCTAAAATCTAAAATATAGTAAAATAATTTTAATATGAATAAAAATTTCTTCTTGAAATTTGATAAAAGTCAAATGAGTTGAAAATTTATTCTAACTTAAAAAGAATTAAGAAAAAAATGCAAAAAATTCCTTTACACGGGTTGGATGTTTGTACTTCAAGCGCGTAAAACACAAGTGTTACCGATTCAGCAACTGTACGTCGCTTCAGTTCACTGAAAAAAAATAGTAATTTAAGCTAGTTCGACTTTCAATGTTATTTTTCTCTACTCAAAAAAAGCAAAAAAATTTAAATAAGTTTAACTTTCTATGCTATATAAATTTCATTTTCATAATATTTATGAAAATCAATGTACTTTCCTTCTCAGGTATTTTAAAATAAAATAAAATACAAAACCCAAAATTTTAATACAAAAATAGCATATTTCTAAATACAGTAGTCATTTTCACCATGAAGACAAATTTTTTTTTTTCAAATTAAAGTATATTACATAAGCATTAATTTAAGATATATATAAAAGTGTCAGTATTTATTAAACATTTTCAAAAGTTAAGTTGAAAAAGTTAATTTTGCCATTTTGAAACCCGTTTCTGTGGGCTAGTAAGGGTCAAATGTTCACAAAAATATATTAAATGATAGGTAAATACCTAAGGTATCTATAAAAAAAAAAAAAATTATATTGATTCGGTCATTTTTAAAAAAGTTATGGAAGCTTTAAGTAAAAAAAAAAAATGAAAAAATGTTGAAAATTAACGATTTTTAAATTTGTAATTTTTTGAGGGATTTCCCCCGTTTATGGGGAACAAGGGAATTTTTTTAGATTTTTGTGGGTAATGTCTTCGACTAGATACAATTTATGACATTTTGACGTATTGTTCATCAAAATCGGTCCAGCAAGAGCTGAGATTGAGCATTTACAGACACACACACAAAAATAATAATAAAAAATAAAAAAACACATTATAGTAAAATTAATACCTTCTCAGCTTCGCATCAAAGCTAAAATACTTAAAGTAATAGATACAGATATAATATCATATAATTTAAATAAATTAACTAATATTTACTATTGTTGTCATTTGTAAATATTAGCTTAAAGTCCATACTTCTGTTTGTTTAATTAAAAAAAGATAAATAGATTATGAAAATTAATGTTGCAGATGAAAATTTATTGATCTACATGAGTACTTTAATTTTCACACAAAATAAAAGCATCAACTGAGAAAATTTTGTTAAAATAAAAAAAATAATTATAATCGCTTTACTGGTTAATAACTTGTTGGTGGATTAATTTTATTTATACCAAAAAAAAGATATAATTGTTTTTTAAATTCAATGCTTTCGATATATTTTTTTTTACTAAAAATAAAAAATATGCTAACAAAATATTTTTTATTGACATAACTGGTAACTGTCAAATACATTTTATATTTGTAGCAGCTGCGGTTCTAAGTAAATAAAGTTGGTACGGTTGTGAAATAAAAACACCAACCTATTGCATTTAGGTAGAAATGAAAGTCAATTTCCAAAAATTTTCTGTTTGTTTAATCGGTGTACAATTATTTGAGAACTTGTTTTCAATTTACCAAAGAATTTATAAATAACAGCCGAATCATAAACAGGTAAGTAACAGCTAAATTTGATTATAGTTAGAAACCTTAATAGTTCAGAGCTCACTAAGGAAGTATTAGAGTACTTAATAAGGTTCTACGTAGAAGAGAAAAATAGCATTAATAAATAAACAAAGAAAGGTCAAATGGAAAAAACATCAACTAAGTAATATCAATAAGGGTATTCTAAGACATTTCACTTGATGGAACTATAACAAAACGAACCAATGTAACGTAACAAATCAAAAATAAAAGAAAACTTTAAAACAAAGGATATTAATGATTATAACGAAAAAAAAGTAATGAAATTTATTTCAAAATAAATATTTATCATAATAATATTTTTATTTTTTTTCAAGTTGCTATAGTGACCAGAATAAAAACGTGGAGTAAAATGAATAATACACGTTTTGTTCGTAGTTAAAAATAAGATATCAACATACCGAATATTATTAAAAATATTTAATATTTTAAATTAAAATAAATTTGGAGAATTTCATGAAAAATAAATTTGTTTTTTCATTTTTTATGAGTTTTTAAATGTATAATTACCGTTTAATTACTAATTAGTAATTATATGTGTTGTGGAAAATCTGAAAGCAGATTAGAAATCTACAGCGAAATTTCATATAAGTAAGGTTGAATTGGGTTTTTTTGAATTCATCTTAATATTGTAAATCGCAGAACTCTTTCTTCGTCACGTGTTTCCAGAAACTTATTGTTAAGAAAATTTATTTACGTACATCAAAAAGAATACTAATTGTAAATGCGGCAAAAATAAGCTCTAAAATATAAAATTAATTTGATTTGTTTTTTCATAATTTTTTTTGTTTATGAAATCATAATAGTTATACTAATAATATATATGGCTATAATTTTAATGGAAGTATAGTTTATTTAAGTCTTTAGCTGAAAATTTATTTCAACTTAAATATTTCTTAAAACTCCTACTTGAAACTTAAGTAATCAAACACCTTTAAAACAGAATAATAAAATACAATTCGCCTAAATGGCGTATTAAAGAGAGGGGATCCAGTGGGTAGCTCCCCACTGGATCAGCGCTATCAACATATTTTAAAGCCGATATTTATGAAATATGGCACTAATGACTTTTTTTTGTCATCACTTCGCTTTTTGATAAAAAAATTTTCTCTAGCATGCTTACCATGATTACTGATTTCCTCTCATTACAAGTCTATCTTTTGTTATTTATTTCTTTTTATTGTAACGAGTTGAAGAGGAAGTAACTATGGTTCAAATGACTAGAAAGATTAATTTTTGACTTCAGTTTTATAAACTTAAATCTTATTTAATAAATAGATAATAAACATTAAAATGTTATATGCTAAAATTAACGTTTATTTATGTAATAAATGTCTACAGTATTTCTAGTAAAATTACACTGAGTTTAAATATGTCTTATATTTATACTTATTTAAAAAGCTTTATTTATTTATTTATAAAATAACATTTTAGAGGAATTAAAAATTTTTTTTTTTTACAAAATTAATAATAAAGTATTATGCTAAAACATTACATTATAATGTTGTTAGCAAAAATAATTGAATTATTAAAACGAAATCTGGATGCTTTTGAAGATCAATTAAATAAATTAAATTATCTATGTGATTGTATGTCATTATTAGCCTACGTAAAATATTAACTGTTGTCGTTAATATTAGTGGTTTTTCCATAAACCTTTATGGGATAATACTTTATATATTATATCATATGTGTCGGATATGTTACAGCACAGCGTCCAGGGTATTGACAATCTAACCTCATTAATTCTCCATCTCTTTTTCCTTTGTTACATCATTAGCATTTGCACAGCCTGTCGTTTCTAGTTATAGTTTGAACAAACGGATAATAATAATTGGATAATACCACACTAAGAAATAAATAAGTCAACATTTCTGACCAACTTATTAGATTGAGGTAATCGAGCCATTTTGGACCATATTATCTTTTGGTAGTTTCATATAAATTCAAAAATTTCATTTCATATGATATTTGATGCATTTAATAAACACAAAAATGGGTTTAGAAAAGTATAATTTGGTATTGGATGAAAATTATTATAAATAATTATTTATAAATAACAAACAATTTTTTTTTTTTAATATTGCATCAAGACCTTTAACTTTTATGTACGTTTGCCATAAAAGTTATAGTTATATAATTTTTAATAATTTCTCTGTAAAAATTACAATACTAAATTATTAAATATCAATTTCATACTATATTTAATTGCTATAATAAATATTTATACATATATTACGCTTATAAATCATAAAACTTGTAATCAGGATATAAATAAGGAAATAGGAGATCATGTTGCTTTATATAATAATATATATAATAATCCACCAATGTTTTAAAATTAAACATTATCAACAGATTTGCATTGAAGCATTTCTTATGATAATGATTTTAATCACTATCAGATTAAATCTATACTGAACCTAACTATGCCACGGCCTCACTGTGCTGGTTTTTTTTATGTCTGTCGCCACTTTTTCTCATTCTCATCGGATCGATTTCGTTCAACGATCTGTTAAAAGATCACAAACTGCATTTAGTTAAAGATATTGCTCTTGAAAATTGAAAACAATTTTTTCGATCATTTATAGCTGTGCTTACTATATGTAATGTCAACGATTGATAATATTACATGTATATATTTATTGAAACACGTATTTGAGAGATAATTAAACCATTTATACATATAATCATAGAAGGCTACGTCAAATGATACAGATAAAGGAATTATATTCTTTTGGGGTAATAAATAATTAATTGTTTAAACACGCAAAATTTAATTTATGGGTATAGATACTAAAAGTTATAATTAATGTCCTACAGAGAAAGTTTATTTGACCATTACTATACTGCCTTAACTTGTCCTCTTATTATATTGTGTTAATTACAAGTAAGTAACTACTATATAATATTTGATAGTTACTATATTATATTATAAACTACACGCTATAAATTTCAAATGAAATGTATTTTTATTCATAAATCATACTTATTATTCAACATCAGCAGATTTTAAAAATAAAAAAAAATCAAATGGTAATATTTAATTGAATTTTATTGCAATTAATATAATAACAAATATATGCTAAATTAAAAAATATGGACGATAATATTTTTGAATTATAATTCAATAGTAATTTTTAAATAGTAATTACATTTCCCGTATCACAATCATTTAATCATTTAGTTGTTTTTTTATTTCTTCCGCGAATCAAAATTTAACCAATTTTTAAACAATCATAATTAACAAAATTTTTAGGACTTTTTCTTTACAATTATAGACGAATTACTCAGTAACTAAGTGTCATACATCAAATCTAATAAATCACTTAAATATTAACACAAGGATCCCCTTGGTAATTTTATCACATTATAACTTTATTATAAATATTAAAGAATGATATTAAGTATATATGTTATAGTGTAATGGATTCAAAAATATATCGAGTTTCATAAATTAAAAAAAACGTCTTATGTTAATGTTGTGCTTTTAAAAAGTGTTTGAATTAGATTTAAAAACAGAATAAAGTCAGAATTTTTGAAAACGAGTTGAATTCCGAAACTGTTAAAATGAAAAATTTAAAACATTCGATACTCTGCACCGCCAATACAACAAAAGTTTAAATATTTTGATATAATACATAAACATGGGAAAATGATTACTGTTATGAAACAATCGTCTAATTATTTTTTTTATGAGATGTGTCGTTTGTAACGCCATGGCGGATGATCAGCCGGACAATCTGAGGAATTAGCAACTTGACCACATTATTAAACAATATTACTAGTAGAGTTTTGTAAAATTTTGTACCAGGATTTCATGAGTAGGTGAGACGTTACGAGTCTACTTGATTACTATATGAGATTGGTATCGGTATTTTATTACAAATATCAAAACTAATACCAGGAGTTCATAAGGACTAGCGTAAGAAATCATATGACCAGGTCGTATAATTCTAAATGGTGTCAAGCTTTTCACCGGCGATTTTCGAGTGGCCATCAACATTATCAAACTCACTATGTTGTCGGTTGGTATTATTAATATAAAATTTATATTAAACTAATTTAGGGTACCTAGTTTAAATTACATACAGACATAGACAGAGAATTTTTTTCAAAGATATGGATATTTATATTTAAGAAGAGCTGACGAGTTAATACATAACATTTGTGTGATGGTATCTAACTTTAGTGTTCTAAAATGTGAAAGATTTTTATTTTTTAAGGTATTTAGTCACATGCATTAACACGAAAGGGATTGATTAACTATGCCTCAAGTTGATACTCTTTTAAAAGAAAGAGAGATGGAAGAACCGATTTTTTTTTTAATTATAGAATAGTATTAATTTCTGAAAAGAAAAAGATTATATGTTTTATACTTTTAAGAATTTTGCATGAGGTATAATTAATCAATCGCTTTGTATAATATAAATTGGCAATAGGTAATCCGCTGTCCCCTCAAATGTGGCCACCGGAGTGTATCAAATTTGTAAAAACTTATTCAAGACCAACGGTTGCATTTTTTAAATTAAAATATATCTTTTATAATTTTAAAATCAAATCACATTAAATAATATATATCTATTTACAATTTTAATAAAATTATTGATCATATTTGGATTTTTTTTCAAGTCCTTAAATATTTTTTTTTAATCTGTCCTCCAAATTAACAAATTTTGTATAACTTTATAAGATGCAGTTATTTATATACTTATATATATATATATATATATATAAATCATTTAATACTATTTTATCAAAATATATTTCATTGTGTTATATTATATTATATATCAAAATATTTTTAACTTAAGTACGAAGCTGGAAAAATTATATTTACCATTATGTATATTTGAAATGTACTTAATGTTAAACAGTGGGGTCATGGTACAGTATGAACGTGGCATAGTTGGGATAAATTTAGATAATATCTGATAGTGATTAAAATCATTATTATAAAAAATGCTTCGATGTAAATCTGTAGATAATGTTTAATTTTAAGAAATTGGTAAATTATTCCAAAAGCAAAAATAACTCCTATTTTTTGTTTGACTTTGACTGCCATTTGCACATAGAAAATATGTCGTCGGTACAATTTTTTTTTAACTTTTAGTACATAAAATAAACTTTATTTTAACATATATTTTAAAGACGCAGATTTCTCGGAACATTTTCAAAAGTTAAGTTGATACAAATTTATTTGTATAAATTTTTCACATTTTTAGAAAAAAAAGTCGGAATTTACCGATTTTAAAAATCGTAATTTTTTGGAGATTTCCCCCATTTACGGGGAACGAGGGAAATTTTTTCAATTTTTGAGGTTAATGTCTTCGACTAGATACGATTTGTGATATTTATTCCGAGTAAGATCGGTCTAGAGAAAGATGAGAAAAGTAGTGACAGACACAGACAAAAAAAAAAAAAACAAACAGATCATGGTAAAACTAATACGTTTTGCATCAAAGCTAAAAAAAATCATTTTTTTGGATGATTTTGCTTTTATTAAAAATAAAAACAAAAACATTTTTGCGAAAAAAAATATCTTCACATCAATCTTATTGAAATTTAATTGATGGGTTTAAAAATTATGTCAAAAGGTTTAGTGTAAGTAATTGAGTGGGTTATGATAAACGGATCACCTGTATTGAAACATTTTTCAAAATAAGTTCTTTTATAGATATAGAAAAGATTCTCATTTTATCAAATTTTGAGTAACGCAGTATCACTGACATATTTTGAATATAAATAAGTGCTTTAGACTTAAAATTTTTTTATTACAATAGTTTTAAAATTGTATGTGTTTTGACTTCGTTAATTTTCTCAATTGCGTTGTTAAAATAACGTTAAACACGAATTAAAGAAATAACGTTTAAATTTTGAGATATACAAAAATACGCCCGACAAATTTTTAATTTAGGTTATTGGATTTTTGAAAAAAATTATGTCCTATGTAGGTATCTCTAAAACTCCCCAAAAAAGTATTTATTTGCTAGAAGTTTAGAGCTTTTTATTTTTCCTAAATATTAATCTTAATTTATAAGTAAAACGCTTTTAAATAATTATTCTGTAAACGAATGTAAAAAAATGCATTTGTAACTTTATACCATCAAGTTCACATTATTATAGCTATTTTTTAGTGTTATGCGTGTTGTGTCTTAGTAAAGTTTTATAATTAAATTAACGAGTCTTGTGGAAGAAAGTTTTTCAGGTAATAATCTACTTGGGAGTATAACTAAAAAGTACATACTATACTTTTATATAAAAACGAAATGTTTGTATTTAATGATAATTGACAAGAGACATGTTTCATGCTAATTGAAGACACGTTAAGTTATAATGCGTCAGAGTTGGTTTTCGTTTTATACTTTTGGGTTATTTTCAAATTAATTACACGTGTGACTTAATGTTCATAACTTGTACCGGTGAGGAACAAACATTTACTTTTGGTTTTCAATTATAAAAAAACGTGTGTCTACAATATTCTGTAAGTTTTAAAATGTTGAAAATTTATAATTTTTCGCAAAACGTCTCCAAGTTCATAATCGCGATCGGAATAAAATATTTTTGGAACGTGATTTCTCGTCCTCCTTAAAAATATTTCTGTATACATTTACATAACTCTGTAATCACTCTTTAGATAACACAATGTTATACTTACAGAGGTTGGCAAGGAAGGCGAATACAGTAACGGAGGGGTACGGACATCGGCCGGCATCACATGAAATGTACCACCACAAGAACCAGGTCGTCCGACCGCGGGAAGGTCTGCTGTAGATCCGTTCCGAGTGGCGTTTACCGGTTGGACACGTTGCACCAATGCCGAATCGATCGCNGGCCGGCATCACATGAAATGTACCACCACAAGAACCAGGTCGTCCGACCGCGGGAAGGTCTGCTGTAGATCCGTTCCGAGTGGATTGATCGACGTTTACCGGTTGGACACGTTGCACCAATGCCGAATCGATCGGGGTAAGAACATGACTGGGCTCGGGTGTGCTCACCATTGTAGAAACAGTAGTCTTCAACAGGACCGCGTGTAGTTGGTAATTATTTCACCGAGTTGTAGCAGATCGACGGGTACCAGCATAATCATTGTCACCGCGTTGACTAAACGTAGATGACACGCCGCGTGTAAAGTGTCTGTATTATTATCCACGTCTGTATTTAATGCAGGAGAAGGTAAAAAAACCTCGACGTTTGTTTGTTCAAATGCGTTAATTTATTTGTGTACACGGCGGCCCATGTTAATGCGCTACACTTATTACCAAACGACTAATTTTGTCGTCGCAACTTTTTTACGAATATTTTTATGTCGTTTAATTGTTATCTTTATTTTACTATAGTCTGGTAACCAGGTCTATGCCACAACGTACTAACTCTTGGGATTTATTGTTCAAAAACATTAAATCGAAAACCGGACGACCGATTATGGCCTTATCTTCTATTGTGCGAGTACATTGGCCATATGACCTGATTTGCATTATTGCTATTCGTATGTACCATCGAGTATACTAATTTTTGATAATGGGAACTTGATAATCACTTTGAGCATTGTTTACGTCAAAAATTACCATTAGGGACAAGAAGACTATTTAATTGTAAAAATACGACTGTGAAAAAGATATTTTATTTTATAATTGTGCGACAACAAAAAATAATTATTTTTGAAAAAAATATTTTTGTATTTCGAAATTATACAACGTTAGAAAAACTATACAATACAAATTACTGTATATTTATATAATATTATTAAATAACAATCAACTTTGATGAATAAAGTGCAATTACGCAAATTATTAAAAAGTAACTCTTACCCGGACGTCACATGATTTTTAAGTTATACAATTTCATTTAGATGAAAACGTAACGTATTTTACATATATATTGCTCTAAAATAAAAGTTTATATTTTGTACAAAATTATGAAATAAATTAAATTTTTCAATGGTTTCAAAGAAAATAAACTTTTGTTCTAGGAAAAATAAGAAAATAATGATATCGTTAAAATAATAAAAAGGTTTTCAAAGGTAAGCAAAACGAGATCAAACGCAGGGTTTATTCATACAAAATTTAATTTTTACTTATCGTTATAATTTTAATGAAAATAAATAGTTTTTAACTCTTAAAATAAAGACAATAAATCAGAATGACATTACTACTTTTACAAAAAAAAAAACAAAATTTGTGAATTTTGACATTTTTATGGTTCTTAACGCTGCAAAAGTACGTGTATTTTAATGTTATTTAGTGTTTAAAAAAAAAAATCATATTATAACTTTAAGAAAATTATGAAAAAATTGTTTGACGAATATTAAATTTATTAGCTTATTAAATAGCTCATTCTAGCATGAGCATTTTTTATCTTATCAATTAGGTTTTATGAACGTATAAAAAAAATTAATGTTTTATTCAGTCTTGGGTCAAGGAAATTTTAGCAATCATGGTCCTATGTCTCGATGAGATAAATTTTTAGTTGAACACACTAGTAGTAGAAATTATTTAAGTTCTACAAGTGACAAAAATTGAGAGTTTAGTTTCGGGTTTTAAATACATTTTATATGGTTTAGTTTTATTTGAATAAAAATTTTAATTTAAAAGTTAAATATAATGAATATTGAAAATTTATGTCGGTATTTTTTTTCTTTAATATTTTGAATTTCCTATCCTTTGATTAATATTAAAGTATGTTTAAATGATTAACGTTCAAATTGTTCAAAATATATTTATTTATGAAAAATAGTAAGTAGAGGATGATGTAGAATAAATTTGAATGAATAGTATAATTGAAAAAAAAAGTTTTATAAAGAAAATGTTTAAAATTTTTGTCTTTATTTTACTGACACAAATAACTACAGTAGTGTGGAATACACTTAAGGAATAGAATTTGGTAATTTTAAGTAATATCTACTGAATATTCTAAGATAATAGTGACTCCATTTTGTTTGCATTTACCAAACATCATTTTATAATATTTGTTCTTATTTATGCATAATATTGTATAATTTGAATGCTGTAATGAATAACAGAAATTAATACGTTTTCTCGTTGAAAAAATATGTGATTTTTATTCTAGTGTAAGTCTACACATACCATTTCTATAGCTGTCATTCAGTAGATTTTTTAAAATAATATATCAATTTTGAGATTAAATGATGAGTAATTTCACTTTACCTAATGAATTGATTTCTTAACTTTATATTGTACTACAAAATTCAAAATCCCTTTAATGTAAATTTAAATAGTTAAACAGCTAAGGAAGTTCTACGATGAAACATCAAATAAATATTAATACTGCGATGAACAATTATGTTTATTTTATTATATTACATGGTATGAAATAATAATTATTACATAATTTTTATCAAACACAAATTTCTCAAACTATTCTAATAATTAAAAAATTTAAAATCTACCTTGATTAACAAAATTTAATAGTAAAAAAATATAATTGAAAAGAAAATTATTTATGCAATGTATAGATTCAAAATTAATATTTCAAGTACATACGTGGTGGTATTCATAGTATTAAATATGTTAATTAAGTTTATTTCTCAAATCGTATTTATATATGAAAATAAATTATTTACATAATCCTTTCATTAATAAATAACTTCATTAATATAAAATTATATAAATTTAAATAAAGAATTAATCGTCAACATTTTTCACGAATTAGAAAAATATCGAGAGTGACTAATTGTTTGACCATGAATAAAAAGTCATGCAATGTATATGCATTTTTATTGGAATGTATCGTTTAATCTATTTAAAATAAATCCAAGACTGCAGTTAATTTAATACCTCTATTAAAGATATTTTTTTTTAACTAAAAATTACCCTTATGTCTACATGGTAACCTTTATTCTTTGCTCATCACTCTTTTCTGTGGGCTAACATTACCACAAAGCTCCAAAAATTTGCCAACCTGTCGCGCTCACGCTGGTTATTATTTGATTTTTTTATGAAATAAAATTGTCTAATAGTGATTTTTTATCATTTATTTAAAATAGTACATTGTCTTATTTGGTATTTCTATTTAAAAATATTAATTTTATTATTATTCATGTAACAGTTTTTATAAATTAAACACTGTCAACAATTATTAGTAGAAAAAATATGTTTTCATGATAATCAAATTATGATTAGTGTGACAACAACAATATTTTCCAAAACAATCGGTGTAAGTTGCCATTATTTTATTAATTTCGTCGTTTTTACTATACTAAACATGTTAGTTATAAGAATTTTTAATTTCCGACGGTAAATTGATCATTAATTATGTGTTAATTGGCATCTTATTTGTAAAACATTTTATTCTTAAATTTGAATTATATATTACATAAACACGTTTTATAATTTTTAAATCTAATAATGTATAAAATTGCTTGTAACTCAATAATAATTTATCCTAAAATTGTTATTGATCCATCAAAAATTTTTATAAGAAAATAGTTAAAAAAAACGGTAGCACAGTGGGGTCGAGGCACAGTATAGACGTGGCATAGATGAGATAAGTATAGATGATATCTGACAGTGATTAAAATCACTATCATATGAAACGCTTCGATGCAAATCTGTAGATAGTGTTTCCTTTAGAGAAATTGGTGAAATATTTTAAAAGCAACATGAACTCTTATTTCTTTAATTATATCCTGATTAGTAGTTCTTTGATTTTAAAATATAATATATGAATAAATACTAATTATAGTTTTTAAATTTAGTATGAAATTGTGAGGCCAGCTATGATGTATGGTTAATAGTGTTGGGCGGTTGATAAGAAAGTAGAGCAGAGAATAAGTGTAGCAGAGATGAGAATGCTTAGTTGGATGAGTGGAGTGACTAGAGAAGATAGGATAAGGAACGAGCATATAAGAGGAAGTATAGGTGTTGCGTCAATCGTGGATAAGATGACAGAAAATAGACTTAGATTGTTTAGTCATGGTATGAGGAAAGAAGAATCGAAAGCTGTAAGAACAGTTATAGAAATGAATGTTGAAGGAAGAAGAGATAGAGGAAGACCAAAAAAGAGATGGAGGGATGCTATTGAATGCGATTTGAGGACAGCTGATGTGAGCGTAGAAGATGTGGGAGATCGTGTCAAGTGGAAGCTTAGGATAAGGGTGGCCGACCCCAAGTAGTTGGGATTAAGGCAAAGAAAAAGAAAAATATTACCAGAAATTCCGGTGGCAATTGACATAATATGATTGTTGTTTCGGAATGTACAATTTAGCGTTTAGTTGGGTTTAAATAATATAGCGTCAAATCAATTACCTACTCTATCGGTTGTATCTCAATATACACTACACTTTAATGATACAATAAATAAATAAACTCACACATACACACATATGCATTTATAACATTGTGTCTAATGTAAGTATAACATGATAAAAAGTAACCGTAAAATGAAAAAAATGGAATATAAATTTTATTACTCATATTAAATGTAATGTAACTCGAAAAATATTTGTTTAAATGAAAAAATATAAGATTATATTTTTATTTATAATTGTCTTTTAAACAACTTTTGTGCGAAACTTTTTTTTGTAAGTTAAATATTTTTTTTTGAGAAAATTAAGAAAGCTCATATTTTTGAACTTTTGCGAGGATTTAAAAAAAAAGCTCAATTCCAATCTTGAGGACTATTAGTATGTCATTATACATATTTTAATTCAACTTTTAAAAAAACAAAATTTTTTCCGCAATTTTTCCTTTGTTGACAGGCCTAGATGTCAATTTTAAACTTGTAATTGAGCTAAAAGTTATGGTAATATATTCAATTTATTTTACTATAAACTTTCATAAATCTTTATCAAAAATTTTTCATCAACTTTAAAGAACCAAAAAAATAGGTTAAAATTGAAAATTTGGACTGATTATTTTTAACATATTAAAAATCAAATCAGTAATAATTTGAAAACAAATTTTTTTTTCTTTTAATTATTATTTTATATATATAATTAGTAATAATATAAAAAATTAGAAGTGATAGAAATAGTCTACTTGCAGATTTGAAAACAACGCGAAAATTTGATTTAGAAAAGTATATTTTTGCTTCTGATGAAAGTTCCTTGTAGTCCAGTGCATTTTTTTATAGTAACAAACAGTTTTTATTGAAAATTATTGTATCAAGCCCTTTAAATTTTTATACACGTAAAAGTAAAGCAAAATATAACTTCTTTATTATTTTTATAATTTCTCCGTTTAAATTACAATATTAAATATCAATTTCATACTAAATTTAATAATTATAATTAGTATATATTCATATATTATATTTTAAAATCAAAGAACTACTAATCATGATATAATTAAAGAAATAAGAGTTGATGTTGCTTTTGGAATAATCCACCAATTGCCTAATTAAAACAAAAAAAAAAAAAGTTTGTTGGGAATTTTTTCTGCTATTCTGCAAAATTACTCCTTCGTTGACTAGAATGAATCATTAAATAGAAAATTTTATGAGAATTAAAACAATGTTATTTTTAAGATTAATATGCAGTCAGAAAGTTTTATAATTATTATTTATTGTAAATTTATCAGAAAAACTCATTATTTTTTGCATTTTTATCGTAATAGAACACTTAAATAGAAATCATAGTAATCATTTCTAAGTAATTTTTGATATTTAAAAAGATTCTACTATTGAAATATCCAGAACTGAATTAATTTTAATGATTTACTTTAACTAAAAAAAAAAAAGTTAATATTTTGAATCCCTCTTGTGGGCAGGTAAAGGGTTAGATTTATAAAAAAAACCAAATGATAGATAAAGACATGCATCTAAATAAAAAAAAATATACTGATTTGGTCATTTTTGATAAAGTTATAACAATTAACAAAGTTATAAGTTTTATACACTGGACTACAAGGAACTTCCATCAGAAACAAAAATATACTATTCTAAATCAACTTTTCGCGATGTTTTAAAATGTGCAATTAGACTTTTTCTATAACTTCTAAGTTTTAATATTATTAAAAAATAGTTTTTACATATAAAAAAAAATAATTAAGAACAAAAAAAATTGTTTTAAATTAATACTGATTTGATATAATATTTAATATTAATTTGATTATTAATAAGTTAAAAATAAGGAAAATGACATATTTAACCTATTTTGTTAATCGTTTAAAGTTGATTGTTGTAAATGTTTATAATAAAAAAAAAAAATTTATTTTACCATAACTTTTAGCTCAATTGGTAAGTTTGACATTGACATAATTAAATAGAAAATTTTATGACAATTAAAAAAATTGTATCGTTAAGATCAATATGCAGTCAGAAAGTTTTATAATTACTATTTATTGTAAATTTATCAGAAAAGCTCAATATTTTTTTGCATTTTTATGGTAATAGATAACTTAAATAGAAGTAATAGTAATAATTTCCTAGGAACTTTTGTTGTTTGTTGAAAAGATTCTATAATTGAAATATTGAGAACTTAATTAATTTTAATGATTTACTTTAACTAAATGTACCAATCAAAACAAAGTTGTTAAAAAGATTTACTCAATTGAGTGTATTATAAAATTTGATTATATTTGTAAAAATCAATTGTTAATTCAGGAGAAAAAACAATCATTTTTTTTAGAAATGATTTATATAGCAACATGTTACAAAAAAAAATTGTAATATTATAGTCTAGTAGTAGCACACACAAATAGAGTAAAAAAATTATTAAATTACAAAGTAAAATGATTTAATTTTGTAGTTGAAACCTATCATATCAAACTTCATTCGTTAATAAATATTTTGAAAACATTAGAAATTAATGATTTTAATTGTCTTTATGGAGACGATGTAATAACTAACTGTTTAATTGATAAATTAGAATTTTTTTTTCAATTTTTGAGAGTAATATCTTCAACTAGATACGAATTGTAGTAATTTGACGTATTGTTGAAAAAAGTAGGTCAAGTTAGAGCAGAGAAAATAAATGATAGTCACAAAAAAATATCTTCTCGGCTTTGCATCGAAGCGAAAACTTAAAATATAGTAAAATAATTTTAATACGAATAAGAAATTTCTTCTTGCAAGGGGCGACTAAAGTGATGGGATCCTTGATCTTTATTGAAGTTATTGAATCTAAATGTGATAAAAATCAAACGAGTTAAAATTTATACTAACTTAAAAAGAATTAAGAAAAAATGCAAAAAATTCATTGCCATATGCGGGTTGGAACCTCGTACCCCAAGCGTGTAAAACATAAATTTTACCAACTCGGCAACCGTACGTTGCTTCCGGCGGTTGAAAAATTGGCTATTTAAGCTAGTTCAAATTTCAAAGTTATTTTTCTCGACTTAAAAGAAACAAACATATTTAAATAAGTTTAACTATCTATACTATATCAATTTTAATTTATATAATATTTATGAAAATCTGTACTCCCCTTGTCAGGTATTTTAAAATAAAATAAAATACAAAACCCAGAATTTTAACACAAAAATAGCATATTTTTGCATACGGTAGTCATTTTTACCATGAAGACAAATCCAGAGGTCAAATTTTTTTTTTTCACATTAAAGTATATTACATAAGCTTTAATTTAAGATATATTTAAAAGTGTCAGTATTTCCGGAATACTTTCAAAAATTAAATTGAAAATATCGTAGTAACAATACGCATGTTTAAAGTTTTGACCCCCCTTGTTAAAGGGGTATGATCCGATTTACAAAAAAAGCGTGCCAGATGAAAGGGGTATATCAATATTTATTATAAAAAAATAATAATATAGATCCATACATTTTTCCAAAAGTTATATAAAATATAAATTAAATAATATAACATATAAAATCGAGATTTTTTTCACGGAAATCGTACGTTTTTCTTTAACTTTGATGTCCGTTTTCACCACGAAGACAAGTCCAGAGGTCAAATTTTTTTTTTTCAAATTAAAGTATATTACATAAGCTTTAATTTAAGATATATATAAAAGTGTCAGTCTTTCCGGAACATTTTCAAAAGTTAAGTTGAAAAAGTTCTACTTTCTATACGCATTTTAAAAGGTTTGCACCCCCCCTGTATAAAGGGAAATGGTCCGATTTTAAAAAAAAGTATGTCGAATGAAAGAAGTATATATAAAGTATTTATCATTAAAGAATAAAGTTGATTCATGCATTTTTTAAAAAGTTATAGCAACATAATGTTAAAAAATGTAAAATATAATATCAAGAATTTTTTCACAAAAATAGCATATTTTTGCATACGGTAGTCATTTTCACCATGAAGACAAGTCCAGAGGTCAAATTTTTTTTTTTCAAATTAAAGTATATTACATTAGCTTTAATTTAAGGTATATATAAAATTGTCAGTCTTTCCGGAACATTTTCAAAAGTTAAGTTGAAAAAGTTAATTTTTTGTAAAAAAGTTACCATTTTGAAACCCCATCCTTTGGGCTGTTAAAGGGTCAAATGTTCACAAAAATATATAAAATGATAGGTAATTATCTAAGGTATCTATAAAAAAAAAAATTATATTGATTCGGTCATTTTTAAAAAAGTTATGGCAATTTTAAGTAAAAAAAATTGAAAAAATATCGAAAATTAGCGATTTTTAAATTTGTAATTTTTTGGGGGATTTCCCCCGTTTACGGGGAACGAGGGAATTTTTTTCAATTTTTGAGGGTAATGTCTTCGACTAGATACGATTTGTGATCTTTTGACATATTGTTCATCAAAATCGGTCCAGCGAGAGCTGAGATTGAGCGTTCACAGACACAAAAAAAAAAATAAAAAAAAAAACACATCATAGTAAAATTAATACCTTCTCAGCTTCGCATCGAAGCTAAAAATGGCTATTTTGAAATTTTGAACACAATAAAAAGTACTTTATTATGTATTTTTTTATAGGTTATAAATAATGAAATAATATGATTTAAACGTAGTCTAAGAGGCAATAATTATGTAAAAAAAAAAAATCATCAAAATGATAATTGTTCTAAGCATAAGCATTGTTAGTTAGGTGTAAGACACCTGTATACTAAAATGTGTATAAATATATTAACATTTTTATTTGAACAGTATCGACTGTTGCAATACCAAATTATGTACTAACTCAAATAATGTAAACTACTTGCTGTATTGATGCATTTCGTTTACGAATAGTCAAAATTAAAAAAACTTAGAAAATTGTAAGCCTTAAGCTCATTAAATATTAAATTTTAACTAAAAATGTCCTTATTACTAACTACACTGACTACACGGTGATCTTTATTTTTTGCTCATCACCCTTTTCTGTAAGGCCAACCACAAAGTGCCAGAAATTAGCCGGATTTATGCCAGTTGAGGTTATTTCAAATCATGTGATATAAAATTGGATATTAGTTATTACTGATCAATTTTATTATGAATTCAAAACTCATAAATAATTTAGTAGAGATTACAATTTTTCTGTAATTCATTTGTAGAAGTATATTTTATATTAAAAACCCGACCCCATTAAAATCTTAAAAAACATAATAGCAATTCCATTTCATACTAAGGGATCTTATTTTGAAGTATTTCAATTTAAAAACATTACAATTGTTTATTTTTGTAATAGGATTGATTTTTTAAATAGTTATTAGATCTAAGTCATCTTTTAAAACTATTAACAATTTAATTTTGATGAAATTAACAAAAATCTCAAGTATAAAATTACCGATTTGTTGGTACCTATTTTTATTAATCGAGAGTGTACCAACATTAATAATATACTGCTGCTGTATATTACTGACTCATGTATTGCAATTTATAATAATTATAACACAATTTTACAATTAATTTAGATATTAACAATAATATACTTAATTATTTTTATTATTTTAATTAATAATAAAACTGCCCGACCCCGAGTAGTTGGGATTAAGGCGAGGAAAAAGAATAAAAATTAATAATAACACTGGTATAAGTTAAAACGTTTTTTTATCATCAGAGTTTTATATAAACGACTTTCTTTGAATGATCGTTCATATTGATTTCAAATGTGATCTTAAATTTTTTAAATCTTGAAATTATTTTTTTCAGGTCTTTAAGCTTGNTTTTTAAATCTTGAAATTATTTTTTTCAGGTCTTTAAGCTTGTTTTATGTGTTATTTATAATCATATTTTTTTAAAGTTAACACTTAAACCATTATTTTTGTTGATTAAATATAATAGTACAGATCTGAAACCTTCAAATAGAATATTATACTATTACCAATATTATTAACTTCAGTTATAATAAATTGTTAGAGTTAACTTTTTCATTTTGTTATAAATATTATATTATTAGTACTAATATATTTAAACATTTATTTTCATAAAATTTAAATTACTGAATTATTTCTTGTGTAGTTTATTATACATGAAACGTCTATGAGTACACTATCAGGTTTGGTAGTTTTAGGCTTAACATTTTAATACAAAACTTATTGAGTCAAATAACATATAGATGTTTTAATTCATAACATAGACTTTTTATTGATGAAATAAAATATTTCAGAAAATCAAATTTTAAGAAATGTTTGAGTTCTAGATAGGGTTACTATTCCAGTAAATGAACAGTTAAGAGTTAATTGTTTTTAAAGTTTTTTTTTACTTCATATTTTGGTATCACAATCATAAAGTTAATAAATATTTATTTATTGGAAAATATTCTACAATAATCAAAAATTTTAATTATCTATTCTATGTTGATGATTTTAATTTTCCAATACTTAATGATATTTTATCAAAAATCATTATAATTACAGGAAATAGCCATAAGACCGATAAAACAAATTATTAATTTCCCTGAAGTAAAAATAAATGAGGATATAGTAGAAATAGTTAGAAAAAATTTAAGGGATAAAGCAAAAGTAGAAAAGCAAAAGCTGATAGTAATAAATCTTTTATTAATTACACTAGTTTACAAATAAAAAAAAAATTTTATGAAACAACCTTAAGTTATTTAAAAATTGAAATTTTGTTTTGAAAAGTATAATTATGAGTAATTTTTCAATATTTTTTTCTTTATTTTACAAAATTAAAGCATCGAATTAAAAAACTCTGATATTAGGAAATTTGTTTTATATTTTTAATCGTGCATAAATTTATTTTTTTATAAATTTATCTTTATTTTTTTTATCAATATTACAAACTAATATATCATTTTCTTTGTTATGTATTAGAGTATAAGGTCTATTGAATATATTGTTGATAAATTTATTTTTTATTTGTGTATTTTACTAAAAACTCTGAATTTTTTCTTACATTTTGAAAAAAATGATAAAAATTCAGTGGTAAATTCATAGATAGCAAACGAGAAAAAAGTCAAATAAAAAATCGTTATAAGTATTTTAATATTGTTTAATTTTATGTAAAAACAATGAAAATCGGTTAAATACAATTAAAGATATTTAGAATATAATGAATACACATTTTCGTGCACACGAAAAACGCTAATTTCGCAATAACTCAAATACTGTTCTACTTTTTGTATTTTAAACTTCATTGTCGCACTCAGTGAACGATTTAAATAAAAAATGACTATCATAAGTCATAGGTCAATTTTGTTGTAAACTAGTGTTATTACACGCATCAGTCAGTATTAGTAAAAATCATAACTGCTCATTGGCTATGGAGAGGGAATTAAAAAATTATTTTCTTTGTATAGGGTATTATATAGAATAAAAAAAAAGTTAGGCGAAAATACGTTCTTAATTTGTGATTTACAGAATTCTGAGAAAGACAGAATCCAATGAACTTCATCTATCCGATGATTAAAATATTAATCAAATACGGAAAAAATTAGTAAGTGTTATCCCGCGATTAGTAAGTGAAAAGGACAACAATGATCAAACTGTAGAACAAACAATAAAAAAAATAGGTAAAAATATTGGAAAAAGGATTAAGTTCATATCTAAAATCAAGCAAGAACTTATTAAACAAACACTCGTCCAAAAGCGCTACGAAATTCTTATCAAAACTTTAATGAAGAAACTAGCCGCTTCATTTTAATGTAATTAAATGCAAATGTTTTTTAAATATGAATAAAGGATTAAAAAAGTAATTTAATCCAATATATATATATTAAAAAAAAAATTTTCCAAGGGAGCAACGCGTTACGCTACAGCTTTATTGTCATTTTTTCAGTTGCAAGAAAGTCCAGCGCTGCATATTAACTTTTATTCAAAATATTATAGTATAATGTACTCTTATTTAATAAGATGGATAATAATACTAGTAAACATTTTTTATGTTACATATCAGTCAAAACAGGAACTTACAATTTAAAAAGATTTTTAAAAATAGACATTTATTTATTAACAATAAAATAATTAGTAAACAATTAAGATACACGACCCAAGTGGTGGCGGTCAGTATAAGGTTCGCTGCCTTCTTCCCCGTCACTTTCTTTTTTTCTCTTTGGTCAGTTAAATTAATTTAGTGTTCGTAATATCTATTGCCTACTTGATTAACTTCGTTTATTCCTTGCTCCACTGGGCAAGTTGTTTTTATTATTTCTCTCCTAAGTCTTCTAAATTTAATATATAGAACTTCAACGGTGTTCGTAACAATATCGATTTACTGTTATCAACCGTGATCATGTATATTAAATGTTTAGATATATTAGATTTTAATTTAAAAAGTCAGTTAATCTTCAACGATGATCATAACCTTCGTATTATCAACCGTGATCAAGATAACTGGCTTCTCCTAATATACTTTTAATCTTTTGCAACGGTGCTCATAACAATACGTTACCAACCGTGATCCAAAAGGTTATACTTCTCTCTTTACCTAATTTAATTAGTCCGATATGATAGGTAACCCAACTCATTATAGATATTTTTGCCTAATGTTACATATGCTTATAACAACAATTACTCCATGGCGGCGCGCCGATATGTTACTCGCTAGCCGTGGCTTGAACACAATCCGACCATGTTATTAAACATTTCCAAAATCAAAAATTAGTACCAGGAATTTATAAGATTAATGTATGCATTTCAGGCGTTTTGAAATGGTGTTCAGCCTATTGCCGGCTATTTTCAGATGGCCATCAATATAATTCAATATGATGTTCAAACTAATATCGATAACTCTCATGAATTCCTGGTACTAAAATTTAACTTTTATCTGACACTTAAATCACCAAGTTCATACATCTCAATATTATATCCAAAAAATTTCAGATCAAATCAATGCAAAATTGACACAATTTATATTCTTTAGATGGAAATAAAAATAATGCGCCACTGTCTTTTTTTTTAACTCAGTTAAAATATTTGACGCTTTCATAGTATTTTATTATATAATTTGAAAAAATAAAAACCCAGCACAGGGGGGTCGCGGCACAGTTGTGACGTGGTATAGTTGGATCAAGTATAATGATATCTGACAGTGATTAAAATCACTATAAAAAATAAACGCTTCGATGCAAATCTTTAGATAGTGTTTAATTTAAAAAAAATTGGTGTTTTATTCCAAAAGCTACTTGATCTGCTGGTTCCTTAATATCTCAATTAAGATAAAGTATGTCGAATGAAAAAGGGTTTATTAAAAAATATTATTTCTCATAAAAAAATTGTGTGGATCCATAAACTTTTCAATAAGTTATAGCATTATAAAGTTAAATATAATATGAATAATAAAATCGAGAATTTTCACACGAAAATAGCATTCGGTAGCCATTTTCGCCGTGAAGAAAAGTCCAGAGGTCAAATTTTTTTTTTTCAAATTAAAGTATATTACATTAGCTTTAATTTAAGATATATATAAAAGTGTCAGACCTTCCGGAACATTTTCAAAAGTTAAGTTGAAAAAGTTAATTTTTTGTGAAAAAGTTGTCATTTTTAATCCCCCCCTGTGGGCAGAAAAAAGGTCAAATTTACAAAAAAAATATACTAAATATTAGGTAAAGACATCAAGCATCTATAAAAAAAAAAATTATATTGATATGTTCATTTTTAAAAAAGTTACGGCAGTTTTTAGTAAAAAAAATTGAAATATAATAGTTAGCTATTAGTAACTAATACAAAAAATATGTGTGAAATTATAAAATATTACTTGTTTTAAATAAACATAATTAGAATTATGGCTTATAATTTGAATTACGCAAGTTCTAAACTAAAATTCCCATCTGGTGGATATGATGAAAAAATAACATGTTAACGTTGAGTAACTTGTATAGATAGCGCTTACTATTTTTGATTTTAATTTTCAAATAACAGTAAAAATGACATTATTTAACCAACATCAATGTTGTAATGTTAGTTGCATTGAACTTATCATTTAACTTATATTTTGGATGTTGATTTGTATAATGTAAAATTCATAAAGTTATATGTGGGGGGAGCTGAGAGAAATTAATATTCATTACGTTCAACTTTATGTAAAATATTAAACACATTTAAAATTTTTTTTAACAAATAATAGTGTAAATTTAAATTTAAGATGTATGACAATACATTATAACTTACGATATTAAGCATTTTAATCTTTGTGTAAATATGCAATAATTCACTTAAAACATTCATACATAAATATAAATATATCCAATACAAAATAGTACGCAATGTAACTTTTATGGAAGGTTAAAAATTTAAAGCCAAAATTATTTATTTTGAGTAGGCGCAAATAATTATAGAACTTTATTTTAAGCCTACTTATTTTATTGAAAATAAAAACTTATTTATCATTTTATATCTGTCGTACAATTAATTAATCCTATGTTACCTTAAACAGATTAACATTTTACAAGATGATACTGCAGAAATCAGCTTTTAATAATCAGCTGCAGTGTAACATTTTTTTAATACAAGAATTAAAATACATCATATCGACTTAATTCACCAGAAAGCCTTGTCATGTTATACTAATTAAATTGTTTATACAAATTAATTTCATTTGTGAAATATATTATAATAAAATTGAAATTAAACTTCTAAGAAACACATTATGTTTTATTATACGCTCTAGTAAAACATGTTACACTTATGTTGCTCGTGATACCAGCATATGGATGATGTTTTAAACATTCCTTTATTCTGTTGGATAAAATGTATTTTTTTTTTTTTTGGTAAGGAAAATATTTACTTTTCTATAGTAAAATAGTATCTAAAATATTTCATTTTATCTAAAATAAAAATTGTAATTAAATTTTAAAATTAAACTTTTATAATTTGTTAATATATTTGTAAAAAACTTAGTTACAGTCAGCGATTTAAATTATTTTAAAAAGCGTTTTCGAAATATCAAATGGATGCGTTTATCAAACTACATAACTTTACATAATAAGAAGATCGTTGGCATTTCATTCTTAAATCTTCACTAAAATAATTATATAAGAATTAGACACTTTAATATTTCACTTAATATTTATATAATATCTTTATACAGTGTTCAGTTTAGTATAAAAATATTTGTTACTAAAAACAATAATTCATACTTGAGTACGTAAATATATAAAAAATAAACGCAATCAGTGTTAATATATTAGTATTTGTCACAATTGTTTATGTCACTTTAAATAAACTCTCAAGATACCTTAAACAAATAAGTGTACACAAAAAATACTACTTCTTAAAAATGATATTCTCCAGACTTCATTTTAAAATAAGTTATGCAATTTTTTAAAATTAATAGAAGTCCTTTACAGAATTTTTAAACAACCTAAAACAATTTTCTTATATTTTTAATTTTATAAAGAGAAATTTTTTAATTTGACTAAGTGAACAAAAAAAAAAAAAAAATGTTACAAATTAAAACAGAAAGACATTTTTTTTATTAGAAAATCGACAATTGTTATAAATCTGTTTAATTAATATACCTAATCAGATTCTAAAGGTAAAAATTTACGACAGATATTAATGATAGTATATATAAAAAAAGTCTTCATATTAATAATATTATTTTAATGGATAATAATTAAATTTTAGGACCTTGATTATCGTTTCTGTACTTTTGTGGAAAAATTTGATTCGCTACTATCAAGTGAATTAGACGGCAGGCGCACAGGACGCAACCACAGTGCAGACGTTACAGAATTGTATTTGGCGTATACCACGAGTTGACGGCGCCTAAACTTTTTAAGTGCTCTTCAGTTACAGAACAGACACATGTTGACGTTAACGTGTTCACCGGACTTTATGTAATAGTTGTTGTCCCAGTGTAATAATTAAAAATAAATACTTGTATTCTGCTAAACATTTTCTATGAGGTAAGTGATACTTCTCAAAATTATATTCAAACTAGAAATTTAGTTCACCGCATAAAGTCTCTTTTAACATTTATAGTTACTTAATTCAAAAAACATTGTAAAACGGATGCTAATTAAAAATCCAAACTTGACTAATTTATTTCTCAAGGTTTTTTATTGGTTCGAAAAATTAGTACACAATTTACAAAAAATAAAATGTTAAAACTAAAATAATATTACTCTTTAATTTTGATTTAATTTTTGTAGAGCTTTTTATATGCTAAATTTTTTTTAATTTATTTTAAATAAAAATAAAAAGACAACCAAAACTGGAATATAGTATCAATGATTTCTCATTCTGCTCAGTTAAAATTACAATTTTTTAGGATATTTTCAAACATATCAATTATTAATTAAATATTGGATACTTGTATTTAAATTTAAAATGCAATCTACAGACTATTATGTTTTCAATATTGATTTCTAAGTTACTAATAAAGATTTAGTGTAAAGCGTTTTGCTTATGCATTTTTGATACATGCTTGTCAGTGAGCTAGGATATATGCTTGAAATTTTTCATGTATTTTTCATATAACTTGTTAAGCCCTTAAAATTTTTTTTTATGAATGCGTCTTTCTGTGGCGTATTTGTGTTCACATATTGATCATGCAATTTTGATCAAAAATATTTATTGATCTTTTTATTTTTGCTCATAATCAATTTATAAAATTCTACATGTTAGCTTGAAAAAAGAAAACTTTTATTTGTTGTATCTCCTCTTGTTATGCATTTTTAAATACGTGCCTGTTTATTTTATTACATAAGATGTTTGTTTACATTTATAATTGTTAACCTAATTTAACCAATTATAAAAAGTTAAAAAATGTATACATATCATTTTTTTAAAGAAACGTAATAAATATTGAGTTTGTAATTTTTTCATCGAAATTTAACTTAAAATAGATAAAATAACTATAATTTTTTTTAAAGGTTAACGCGTTCACATTAAAATAATAAAAAATAATTTGACTAACTTTTGTATTGTTACATTATTAATAACATTTTTATTTAATTAACTGTTAACTTAATTAACGCCAGCCAATTTTTGTAGATTAGCCTGGTGTATCTTGGGGAATTATTAAGTACAGTGATTTCCTACTTGTCTTATATACTATAACTTGTATTACTGCAAACATAACTTGTGTTAATTAAATTTCCTCAGAACTGTAATTCTTGCAAATGTTCTGTGACAAACAATAATTATTTCTTTTATTTGACATATGGATAAAGTGGTTTATAGATTTATATGTTTTGATTATTTGCTCTTGAATTTTTCAACAATAATACTACTGGTTTAAGTTAATTCTATTTTAATACAACCCACACAGCAAAGAAATATCATTGTTATATTTATTTAATATAATTATTGAAACATTTTTATCTTATTAATATCCTCAGAAACTATCTACAGTAATCTTAATATTACATGAATATTGTATGGATGTCTTGTAAACCGATTTTTTACATCTCACAAAAATAAAAATTTATAAATATGTTAGCAATATAAAATTTTTATAATATACTAAGATGAAAAATGAAATATTTAGTAAAAAAACAAAAACTTTAATATTTTCATAATATTATGGATAGATATATAATAGATATTGCTATTCCAACATTATATTAATATACATCTATCTATATTTTCTATATTTAATAAATATTAAACAGAAATATATCTGGGATATAAAAATAAGAATAACATTTAATAAAGGTACTTTTCAAATATATTACTAATAAAATATTTACATATGTTTAAAAATCTATAAAATATCATTAACTCTTAAAAGTATTTAAATAATTGAAGTCATTTAGATATTTAGAAAATACTCAGATAATAGTTATCTGAGTATTTTTTTTCCAATCTAGATTTTGATGTTGTGAGCTATTTTACAATTATCTCAATAATTTAAAAATCTAAGGCGCTTTTTAATTTTGATTTTTTAATTGCTTCTAAAATCAATTAATTCATTCAAAATATTACTATTTGATCAACTAGAAAAAGTATATCATCGAAAATTGACTTGTTGAAAAGTAATATGGAAAAGTTATTTTTATTTCTTAGTTGAAAATGTGTAAAATTTTTCAAAGTGTATCACAAAAAACTTTTTTCATTATTTATGTAACATATTTTTACCATCAACTTTAAGATGTTCACAAACCTACAATTAAAATTTTAATTAAGACTTTATTATAATTTATTATTAATATTTTTTGAAAACACAATTAAAAAAAATTGTATTACCACTTTGTTCTTAAAATTGTCTTCATGCTTTAACTGAAACTCTATTTTTTCAATTCATCATGTGTTGATAAAGGTTTTCATAAAAAAAAAAATCAATATTTTCAATCAAAACATTGTTGGAATAATGTGCTATATAATTAAAATTATATAGCAAAATTTACATTTGTTTTAAAATTTGTTGCTGTTCATTAGATGTATTGGTAACCTCTAATTTATTTTATGCTAAACAATTGATAATTTTCTTGTTTCTGAAAATATATCTGAAAAAATAAGTTTTTTAGTTATTTTATATAATTATGTACTTTTCAATAGCTTAATATATTGATTTTATTTGGATATACCTTGGATATATTCATTTAGGTTAATTCAATCTAATATTTACAAAGCAAAAACTATTAATATTTAAAGTAACAGAAAACCTATATATCAGCAAAGATTAAAGAAAAATTATCCACCATTATTATTTTGAGAACTGGATTGAATTGTATTGGGTTAATTTGAATTCATGGTAATCACTAAAAAAAGGACTCTTTAATTAATTGCATTATTATTTTTAACCTTTATTATTATAAACGGATTAAGAAAATTTTCCAGGAGTATTATTAAAATTTACAAAATTGTCTGGTTCTTTTAAAACAATAATTTCATGACCTAATGGAAAAAATATTATTTATTTATTTTTTGTAAATAGTACTAGTAAAATAAAATTTGCTAGAAATAATAAAATAATTTTCAACAAACATTATTTAAAGAAATATTATCTTGGGAATACGATAAACTATCAACTTTTCTATAACAAGATTTCAATGTTTTATTGTTTTATTTATGCAAGATAATTATCTTCCTTATTATTACCACTAACTAAATTTAACAATAATCAACTAATAATAAATAATAAAAATTAATTTGAGACTCTTAAAAGGTATAAAGGATGAATTACAAAAAGTAATGTATGAAACTAAAATATATCAAACATAATTTTCTTAACGTAATTATTATTTTAAGTGAAACTGAGTGGCTAGCGTTAAAAGAATAATCTTGTATATTTGAACTGAGTGCCTCAGATTTAACTGACAAGGGTTAAAACTTTTGATTAATTTTTATTTTGTTAAATTTTTTTTTATGTAATATTTAAAAATTTTTTAAACAAAATATTAATGAAATAAAAAGTTATGAGCTTTCTCAGTTAAGTCTAAAACATTGTATACATATATATATATATATATTATTTACAAATTCAACTATCATTTGAAACAATTTCATCAAGTTTATTTGAAATTAGAGGACTTTTTCTTTTTTTGACTTTATATCTTTGTTTGAAATATATTGATTTATCAGACGATTTGGATGAACCAAAATTGCATAACAAAATTTCACATTAAATTTCAAACTAAGCAATTATCATTTACTTTGAATTAATGATATACTGGAGTTGATACTTATTTTCCTTTTTAGATTTTGAACTTTGATGTTATCATCTAAATCATTCAAATCAAATATGAACTGTATGTGCTCTAATAATTCTTTAGCTTTTTAAAAGAACCTATTCAAATTAATTATTTTGTTATTATGTAAACAATTTAGATATTCCAAATAAATATTTTTAATATTAAAAATATATTAACTTAAAAATGTTAGAAGATAAAACTCTTGCTCTATAATAGTTAAATTCAAATTTATTAGGCTTAATTTTCCCATCCCTCAATTTTGAAGCATTGTTATTATTTTTTATAAATGTTTACATTTCATCATCAATCCAGTTAGTAGGATGAGCCTCCACACTATTTTCATCGACAAAATGAACGACACTTCACATATAAAACTCAGTTTATTTTTAAAATTCTCACTGAGTAAAAATTGGAATTGTATTATTAAAATAGTATACAAATTGTAATTAAACTATATTATACAATATCAGTATAAAATAAAATAGTGAAATATTACTAACATAGCTAAATAATTTTTAATTATAAGCATTTTATTATTTAAAAGAATGGCATGATATATTTAAAGAATTAACTGACATATCTATAGTAAAACCTTGATCTGTAGTTGTAACAATATATTTTTAGTATTAATATTACTTTTATCTCACTCATATATTTTTTGAAAAATTTATAAACTTTATAAATACTTAGCTTAGAACTATTTTAAAGTTGTTCAAAAAAAATGTTCAATAATTTCAAATTACTTTCCTGATACTGTTTTTGTTCTCAAATTTTTATTTTAATATATATTTACAAGTTTAATGATATTTAATACTTCATTAATTTTTATACCAATATAAGATTCAGCAAAACAATGAATATTTATATTTAAATTTTTTCCAAAACTAAAGTTTTGAATTGTGGTGATTCTGTTCCACTAATTAATGGACCTTCTTGGTGGGGTTTTTCAACACTTTCATTATTAACATCTTTTTCATTTTTTTTTTCTTTTCATGACCAACATATTGTGGACTTTCCTGGGACTGTTGTTAAGCATTACTTCAGGGCGGGCCACACCGTCTATATATCTCACATACGGGGTAGCCTCCCTCATTAGCCGAACTCCAATGGAGTTTGTTGTCCAGTCCGTACCATGTGAAGGTGGTAGTAGGACTTCGCTATTAACTTAAGAATTCTATCATTTAAAACATATAAACACAAATGTCAAAAAGGACCTGCCCATCTCTCAAACAGGTTTTTCAGACCCTCTTAGCTTTACCAGGACAATCCTTTGCCTGGTAGCCCACTCTTCTGCATACGAAACACGCACGTGTTCGGTCGTGACCCCTACAAGATACTTGTAGCATTCAAGACCCGGACTCTGTACGTGGTCCATCTCATTTGGGGCCAGCGGTGGAGTGGTCCTGACAGGCACTTCACACCGAGCGTGACGGCCGTTGCTACTCCCATATACCTAGACTACATCTGGATCATTTCTTTCGCCGTTGATTCTTATTAATCAATATATATATATAATTTTAATAAATATTCAACAACACGCGAAAAAATACTGCAACTTTTACAATGCGCTAAATTTTAGGTTATAAGTAAAAACTTATATGAAAATACAATTATAACAAGAAAACGTTGTTTTGTCATTTAACCGCAATTAAAACTATTCAACTAACTGAAATTTTCATATCACTTTATACAAAAACAAGTAATAATAAGTGATTTGATAAGGATTTTATTAAATTTATCGTCGATTAAGGATTTACTCAACTATTTCTAGATATAAAAATTTGTTCATATTGCAGAAAATCGTCGCCTACTAGATAGTTATATTAAATGTTGTTACCATTGTACTGCAGTATTTATCACGGCGAAGACATTTAACGGTTAAGATGGCCATTTGTATGATGAGACTTGATTGCGCAAACGTATTAGTTCAGTACATTAGTAATATATTCTTAAATTTGTACGTACATTAATATATATATTACTAATGTATATATGACTATGCTTACACAAAAGTATATTTTTACCACAATGGGGGATATAAAGTATTATCATTGAAATTATTTGTTATAATTTCGGTTTGAATATATTTACAATCAAAACGGGTCTATGTAAAACTAATATTAGGAAATTTTCAAAATATTATCTTATTAATTATAAGATGGAATGCGAATGAGTATTGTTTAAATATATTTAAAATACATTATTTTTGCATTATAATGACCAAAAACATATATATTTTTTCAATACATGCATAATTTGTTTATATAATTTAAACTTTTCAAGTGGCAGAACATTTTTATTTTAGTAAAATAATTCACTTAAATGTTTAAATTATTCACATATTAAATATGTTAAATGTGCCATAATTATTGTCCATTAAACTTTGGCAATCTTAAATATCAACTTTGTAATGAACTAAACAATAATCATAATTATAGAAAACAGTGTAAGATTCTGAGTTTTTACTCAATTATATTAGTTGCGCGTAATAAATAAAAAAAGTAAGATAAGGAAAACTCTTACTTTTTTATTATAATTAAATACTGATCTGAGGAATTATTAGTTTGTTAAATTATTCATTCCATCGTTGTATAAAGTATTGTAAAAAGTTATTAGAGCAATAACAATAATATATTATGCACTAAAAAATTACGTGCGTAGAATTTTTTTGTAAAGTTATTAAAAAAAAAAAATCACATCGATAGAATGTTAAGAACTGTCAGACTCAATTTGATAGTTAATGTTTTGGGTTTGAAAAAATGAAACGTTTATATCCTTCAAATATTAGACAATAACTGAAAGTTAATGAAATATAATAAACAAGCTGTCTAAAAAGCGTTAGAAATAAAGTGTTGTGTATATACCTAATCATACATGTACGATGAACGATTTCATGCTCTGTTTAATGTAAAGATGTTGTGTGTATGAAACACGTCTAAGTCTAGCTACAAGTTTAATGTTTCTCCAGTTTATTTCATCTATATTTTGTAAATATTATCCTTTACTACCTCTGAGGAAACTTTGACGAAGAAAATTTATTATTGAGCTGACTTAGCACAAGTTATAAGAAGTATTTTTGTACTTATAATTTACTGGGTTTTTTCTTTATATATATTTTTGTCAATAAAAATGAAAATTCATATTTCATATAAAATAATTTGTTTAAAAAATAGCAGCAGTTTGTTTGAAATACGATCAAAATCACTTGACACGATAAATAAAACATTGCTTAGCGAACAGTTTATATACGATATTTTTTTCTATTTTTGAATTATTTATTATATGGGAAAATACTAAATTTTTTATCTTGAGTTAACACAATATTGAATTTCGATACTTGTATGAAATTTGCTATAATGTTAAACACCTTACTGTTGATAGAGGTATTGCGCATATCCAGGAAAACTTTATCACTAGACTTATTTGTCAATTTATAACATGGTCTTTGTGATTTTGTTGACTTTAAAGTACTTGATAAGAGAATTGTAGTTATATGAAGTAAAATTTTTAACTTATTTTTTACATAAATAAATTTTACTTGTAATATGATTTATATTGATAATATATATAATATATAACATATATCTAAAATCAAAGATTATTAATTCCAAAAAAAAAGAATGATATTATTTTCCTTCGTATAGTGTCCCGAACGGTCAAAAGTTCATTGAAATGTGTTTCACAAAAATTGTTTGTAAATTAAATTTAAAAAAAATATTGTAATTAAAATTTATATTGGATCGTATTTTTAATCGTTGCACTTGGAACTGAAGTTATTTGAAAAAATAAATAACAGAAACACGTATCCAATATGTAATCATATGGCTATTGCATTATATTTGGATTAGGTATTTTAGTAGTTACATTCTATTGGTTTAATAGAAAATTGTTTATAAGTTTAAAATCATGATCCTTAGAGTTATAATAGAAATTAAGTAAATAAATATTAATAATGTCTCATACACTACATGTACTAATTACTATTAATAAGTTAGTTTATTAACTATTAGTTAGTTTTATCTATCTAATGTACAAAATTTAATTGTTTTATAATCACTCTAATTTTATTCAGAAATCAATTTGTAAAACTCTATGAAAATATCGAAATAATCCATTTATTTGATGGTAATATCTAATCAAAATCAAGCAATTCAAAGCTGACAAAATAAGTCAGCTTGATAATTATTCTAGAGCAGAAAAATTAATATAAACGAGTCTATTTATTTAATAAACTGAAAATTAATACACTAAAAAAGTATACATATAAATAAGTTGACTGTGTCTGTTTATGGTCGTAACAAAAAGTTGTAAAANTTGACTGTGTCTGTTTAAGGTCGTAACAAAAAGTTGTAAATGTTACTTTAGTCAGCTAAAAAGAGTAATTTTAAGTTTATAGTCGTTAAAAAGTTAGTTGGTCGGTCAAAAAATTCGATTGTTCTCTTAAAAAAACGACTTCCCTACACTTTTAAATAAAACATCACTTTTGCTAATTAATTTAAAGTTTTTCAGTTAAAAAAACATTAATATAATAAGTTTTAAATATATAAATAACGTAAATAAAATAAAAAATATTTACCTTATAATATATATTAAAGATATTAACATCCATATTTGGTTCAAAAAAAGTGTAGATGTGTTTTTAACGATAAAATAACTGTCAATGCTCTATTAGATAAATTATATAGAATTGTTTTAGTTTTTTTAAACTCGAAGGACTAATAATGTTGATAGCAAATTTAGGAAAAGTATTCAGGGAGTAAGAAACATTGTAAAATGTATCGCGGGAAGAGTATGAGTATATGAGTACACTTTCTGTTTTGAAATGCTTGTAAATCGAATACATGTTTCCTAGTATTGTTATAAACTTAAAAATTTTACAATAAAAATGCTAAAAAGTTTCTGTTTTGGAGTTTTAAAAAAATTAAACATTTTAATTTTATTTATTAAAAACAAATAATAAAAAACGTTAGCACAGTGAGGTCGCGGGATAGTGTGAACGTGGCATAGTTGGGACAAATTTAGATGATATCTAATAATGATTAAAATCACTATCATAAGAAATGCTTCTATACAAATCTGTAGATAGTGTTTAATTTAAAAAAAAATTAGTGGTTTATTCCAAAAGCAAAATGAACTTCTAATTCCTTATTTATATCCTGATTACAAGTTTTATGAATTATAAGTATAATAGTTAAATATATACTTATTATTGTAATTAATTTTAGTACGAAATTAGTTATTTAATGATTTAGTATTGAAATTATTACGGAGAAATTATAAAAAATCATAAAGTAATTGTTACTTTTATCGTATACACGTTATAAGTTGAAGGGTTTGATGTAAAACTTATCAGAAAATACTTGTTTTCAAATATGAAATTAGGTTTTTTTATCAGATTTTTTTTAGAATATTATTAATTAGTAAAAAAACAAATTTAAAAATCCCTATTGTTTAATTGTCAACCATTTCCACACACATCTTGTTTTTCAGTGTTTGTTTTGGTTAAACAAATACTGAACATTTTAGCTTGGATTAGTTTACAAATAAATAATTATGATACAAAAGCATTTATTGTAAAATATAGTGGTTGTTCTATCATTTAATTTATGTGCAAAATTAGAAAAATGTCTTAAAATACTTTAAACGTATAGGTTTATTATTAATTTATAATTTCTCATTTACCAATTTGAAATGAATAAATTCATTTTTCTTTTTTGAAATCCACTGAATAGTTCGTCGCCTTTTCTTTAAGTTTGTTCGAGTTAAAAAATTTGATTAAATTTATAAATAATAAAAATAAAAAAAAAAAATGAATGCCGGTATTCATGTTGTCTTTAATACTAAATTCTTGTCATGTATTCAAATGTTTTAAATAAACTCAACATTGCTATATAAATGAAAATTGTATAATAATATTGATATTTCTTTCAATTTTTTAATGTCAATAGACACTTTTTTATGGTCATGACATAGTTAGGTCTTTGTGTTTTGCATTTCACTATGCCTTTTTTTAGTCAATAGAATAACCACTTCAATAAGCGATACTAGCGATGTAATTCCCAGAGGTTTATATTAGAGGGGTCAATATAAAGCATTGAGTTAAATTCGAGAAGGCGCTGGTATTGTCACAATGAAAACTTTTTACACTGTTTTAAGGTTTTTGTAAGCCCAATGCCTTATATGTAGATATAGTCACTGCATAAAATTGACCGCTACAAATAATGCCCAGTAACATAGTATCTTACTTTATTTTAGCGTATGTTAGAAGTTTGGAGTATTTCCTGAACATGTTCAAAACTTATGTTGAAAAATTAAAATTTTTATGCAGAAGTTGCTACTTTGAATCCTCCTCTTGTGGGTAGATAAAGGGTCAGATTTTCAAAAAAATGTATATAAAATGAAAGATAAATATCTATAGTTTTAATATAGAAAAGAATTATTTGGATTTATTAATTTTTCAATAAGTTATGGCAACTTTTAGAAAAATATGTCGAAATTTAACGATTTTAAAAATTGTAATATTTTGGCAGATTTTCATTATTTACGGGGAACAAGGGCACAATTTTCAATTTTTTAGGGTAAAAATCGTATCAACTAGATACGATTTGTGATCTATTGAAGTATCATTGAGAAAAATCGGTCCAGTGACAACTAAGAGAAAGTAGTGACAGACACAAAAAATAAATAAAAAAAAAACACATCATGATAAAGTTAATACTTTCTCAGCTACGCATCGAAGCTAAAATTGACTTAAAAAGAAATTTTTTGTGATTAATTTGATAATTTTCGAATAAAATTTTAATAACCCATCTAAAAAATACTTATGGTATTTTTAATTTAATTTTTAGCTGTGTTAATATACGGCACAATGTTGGTAAATATCTATACCATACAGTCAGGTTTTGTTATTCTCACTAAATTTATGTTTTTATTCTCATTTTTTTTCAGAATTGCATCTCTTTTTATACATTAAATGACAAATTCATAAAATATGATGTGCCTTTAACAAGCAATATAAATGCTAATAAATATTTTATTCAGAAGTTATTCAAATTCAAGTTGTTGTTTATTATTATTGAAAATTATAAATGTTTTAATTATTTGTTAAATAAGTTCGTGGAAAAGAATGTTTATAAAATATTGTAAGATTTTTCATAAATTGTTTTAGTATGGTTGATTTTTAATTTTAAGGATTATTCAACAAGTAAACATAAAATACCTCGTAAATTTAGCGATAAAAAATAAACAATAACTAGTTACTTTTACACCCTTTTGGTGTTTATTCATTAAATAACGTAACCCATCGATAACATTTCTAATTTACATAAACACACCTGAAATTCATTTACCAACATATGAACTTAATTTTTTTGTTTAATCTGTACTACATTCTACATCAGTGTATTTGATATAATTTTCATAATATTTTCTCTAATATATTTTACTTGATATGAGAATTTAAAAAAGTAAAATTTCCACAAATTACCACTACTTTCTATTTTTTTTTATTATAAAATCTAATCAACTTTGGTATAGAAAAGTTAAAAAAATATATCTGTTCAGTTTATTTAATACGATAGAATCTATAGAAATTAAAACAACCTTTTTATAGAGTCACTTATGATGACTTTTAATTATTATTCCAGCATAAGAATAATGAATAATTTAATTTATAATTATTAATGTCATTAATTAATTGATTGATCAAATAAATTACAGATTGACTACTCGAATAATAAAGATATAAATTTTATTGAAATTTTCATTTCCGAATAGTTTACAGCTTAATTTTAGTTTGATACAAGCTGAGTGGGCGTACCTTAAATGCCTAAAATAAAAAAATAAACAAACTTTAAACTCTATATCGCTTTATATTAGTTCCTAATATATTTCAATTAAAAGTTTTACAAAAAATAATGTTTTATTTTCAGTAAAAAATAGGTTTATATATACATAAAAAACAGTATTTACCAGCTATTTAAAATGCTTAAAGTTACATATTTCAGTTATTTGTGAACATATATAAATAATTACAAAGTATTTGTAATGCACTGTATTGATTTTTACAAAGGAATAACAAAAACTGATAGTAGATTGGAAATTTTAAAAAAGAAGTCAAATTATTGAACAAATAACAATTTCAAATAAAAATATTTGTAAATCTTACTAACCAAAATCTTGTTTCAAAACTAAAATAATTGAAATTTTCAATTATATTATGAAATACTGTCCATTTTATTTTCAAATACTATTAACACATCTTTTTGAATTATTAAAATTTATTTCAAAAATACTATCTATCAATTATTCAACTATTGTATTCTATTTTCATGATAAAGTTTTAATTAATGTTATGTTTTTATTATTTGAATTCGCTTATTTTAAATTAGAAAAAGTTTTCATGTCAACATATTTTTATTGCACTTTTAAACATTATTCTATAGTAGAAAATATAATATAATATAAAATATATAAAAAGGATTATAACAGTAATTTTGGATTTAATATTATTTTTAATATAACAAATATGAAATCTTTGTTCTGAGTATACTTTAGCTTTTAATTTATATTTTAAGTTTATTAGAAAAACGAGATAGCATAGACGTTCTGCCTGTTTCAGTTTCACAAACATTTTTGATCTTAAATTTGTCAATACACAAGACATTACTAATCTTTGAGAAGGCAGTAATTAAATTATGTACAAGAAAATTGAACATTGTACTTGTTTTTACACACAACATAAACTTTTATGATGCATGACCTGTGAAAAAACTCATAACTAGTTTATTAAATAACGTCTACTATTATTTATATTATTTTTAATTCACTTTATGATTTGATTTTTAAATACCTAATATATGGTTGTTTTATCTTCGTTGCGAATCTGAGAAGGTTTTGGTTTTGTAATATTGTTTGTTTATTATATTTGTCCATAAAAATATTTAATTCTCACTAGACCGATGTAATGAGCAAAACATCAAAAGACCCCAATTTTTTCTAATTAAGTCCAAAATTTAAAAAAATCCCCTCAATTTTATAAATTAAAAATTTTTCTCAGAATTACGCTAAAATAGCATATTCAAAAATTTTTTTTTTATTTTATAACTGATATAACTTTTATTTAAAAAAACTCTACAAGAGTTTTAAGTCTTATAGAAAATATTGAAAATGATTGTAATAAAAAATTTAGGATGCATGAATACCATATATTTATATTTTTAAAAGATGTAGAAAAATACTTCGATAAGAGCATTAAATAGGTTTAAAATTAAAATTGATTGTTTAGCAGAAGCTTAACGATTACAAAAATTTCCAGTCCATATTATGTGATAAAACACATAATTTAACAAGCCTTTAATATTTTAGTGAAATTATTAAATCATAGTAACGGTGTAATTACAAATACATAAATTATTGTGAAATTTAACAGATTTGAATTGAAGGATTTTTTATTATAGTGATGTTAATCACTGTCAGATATCATATGTACTTGTCCGAACTATGTCACGCCTACACTATGTCGAAACTCCACTGTGCTCGGTTTTTTTTTCATAGAGATGTTATTTCTGTGTTAAACACATACTAATTTCTATTAAAATCAATATCACACGTGTTACATTTACAGACATTCTCGTGTTAATACATTGAAACTTATACAAATATTATAAAAACTACTCTAAATATCTATAATTTTTTTATAATAGGATATCAACATCAATTTAAATATGTATTCATTTAGTATTAAAAACAAATTTAACGCTTATACTTAAACAATAATATTAATGGAAGACTTATATATGTTATCATTTATGTTTGTACTTTTGTGTATATCATTTACTGAGCCTAGAAATGTGTAATCATGAGCACGTTATAGTTTTCGTTTAATTTTCAATTAATTTTGATTCTTCACTTCGAAAGTATAAGCTCAATATTTGTTCTTAAGCAAGTGAGAACTAACTACATATTATGTATAAGTATAAAACATGACTAGAATTAAACCCAGTAATTTCTTGGTGTTAAATCTGCGTATGCTTAAGCGATTTGGTGCTTAATTGTACTACATAATAATTAAACATACCAAAACCTGCACGAAAAATTCTATATAATAAAAATAATTGTAGAATAGTTTTATGAACGAATTTCCCTCTTATATAGGTACTCGATAATAAAACCATAAGAAGTTTTTATAAGTCTAAAATTTACACATTTTTTAATTATAAAATATAATTTGTTAGGTATTTTGCTATCGAAACTTGGAAATATTAACTTCGTTGTAAAGCTGAGAAGATATGTGTTTAATTAATTGTAGTTAATTTTTTTATAAGGACTTTAGTTAAAGTGTTTTCATATTATTTTTTGTAAATGTTAGTTGTTTTTTTACCATATATAAACTTTACAGTTAGAATATTTTCAAATTAATATTTGTAATTGATTTTGTTTTATATGCTTCTAATAAATAAAAAAGTAATTAATTTAACATGAAACTCTGATTAAAACTTCATGTAAAATTAAAAATTCTTTCGGTTCCTTTAATTTTTCTAGTTTTGTTTTAGAAATGCGAATCATAGAAAAGGCGTAGACTTTTAAGTTATTTAAGTTCATGTGAATTCTATTCTTAAGTTAAAAGTTTTTGTATTAATTTTTATGATATTTAAACGGCTTAACATAATTTTTTTACTATAAGCAGTTGTAGTATAATTGGTAGAAATCAACTAGAGTAGTCCACTAATACTCATATTACTACTATTACGAATCATTACAATTTCAACTAATAATTATACGGATGTTAAAAAACGATTCTGAATTTAGTATAACGAATATTGTTAGATAAAAAATATTTTAATGTACGCAAAATGAAAAAAATTTGTGCTTAATTGTTTGGAAAATTCTTGAATAACGACTTAGTGTGACTTAAGTCTACAATTTTAAACAAAAGTTAGATAATCGCTGTCAAAAATGAATTGGCAAATTTAATAATTTTCAACTTCAAATAAATTCAAGTGTCAAAAGTGCGAGATTTATGTGACATTAAACTGTTGAAGAACACTACTGCCTTCATTACACATTTGAATATAATAAGACAATGAGAACATCGTGGCCGGCTTTTAAATTAAATTTCAGCCTCAAAGGTACAAAATTCTATGCAAATAGCATTTCCGTAGGCCAACTGTGAAATCACGGTACGACAGGCTATCACTTCAAATGCATGAATTGCAATTACTTTAAGTTTCTTAAGTGTTCTAAAGGATCATTCGTATCAGAGTAAATTATTATTCGTCTAGAAATTATTATAATAATTCTAATTTAATTTATGCACTTGAATAATAGAAAACCCAGCATAATTTATCAGATGACTATTTTACAAGTTGCCGCAGATACTAATATCTTATGTTAGTTATTTGTATAAAAAAAATATGCATAATGAGCGTGTAAAAAAATCAACTACTGTACTACAATATTTCTAATTAAATTATACTTTAAATTTAATTATCTTCTATCTCTGGGATATTGTAGACAACAAAAACATTTTGGTAGAATTCAAATATTTACTTAAATTTTTAAAAAATTATGTGAAATTTAATGTTATAACTAATTTTTATACTAAGTCAATTTTGCACGTGGACAAAGTCTTCATTTATTTTGCTTCTGATTATATCTTGAGAAATGTAAACATTTACGTGACAAAAATTATTAAATACTTGCACTTTTATTTTTCGGATAAAAACATAAATTTTACCATCAGCGTGACAACAGCATTTCCGAAATATTTTTTAAAATCCAAAAGAAAATAGCTGTTTATGATACAACAAAACTGAAAACACGCATAAGCAAGCTATTTAAATATTCAAGTGTCATTACTGAAATTACTCAACTACAATGATACACTTGGCTATGAAATATTCAATTTCAAATCAATTCGTTTTTTTCCATTACTTAGGTTATTATGATATAATTTTCAGATATCGTATTGATATTATTAAAATATAATAATATGCAGAAAATTAATGGATTACAAATAATGGATAGATATCTATTTCATTTTCTATAAATTCCTCTTAATTTTCGAACTCTTCTTTTCTCTCATATAATTTTTCCATCTATCTACTACATTTTCATACTAGTCACGTTAATCATGGAAAAATGGCCATTTTTTCCATGATCAGAGTTATAATTTAAAAATCATTGAAATTATAATATTAGATCATGGGAACTACAAATGATTTATTCCACCATAAAAACAATTTGTATTTCTATCTCTATCACACTATATCAATATATATTTTTTTATTACAAATTTATTATTACTATATCTATGATTTAAATACATAACATGTGTGTGGAATGTGGACATAGTGTACGTGCATCAACGCGAGTTACACCCACCCCACTACATAAAATTATAAATCTATTTAAATTCCAAATTACAATTTGTTCCAATTTCTTCACTTCCCCCTTAAAATTTTATTAGCTTAAATTATTTAATTGTAAACATAATATGTTTCCATTTAAAAATCTAATATTATAAAAAACATTTTATATGTTATATATTAGAAAATAATCTAATTATGAAAATGACTGGTCGATAACAACTTTTGTTTAATGTAAACTATGTTTACATAAAATAAAATAAAGCTAATAAAATTATAAAGGTGAAGAAGAGCGATCAAACTAATTTTTTTTTTAANAAAAAAAAAAAAGGTGAAGGAGAGCGATCAAACTAATTTTTTTTTTAATTTATAGGATATAGAATACTATTTAGTTCCGAAAAAATAATTAAATTCTATAGTATTTTAAATACTACGCGATTATAGGCAATTATATTATATGTGATTATATAATAAGCCTAGTTTTAACATTAAGCTGTTTTGAATAACATTATTTTTAATTATTTAACAATAAAAAATAATTTTAATTTTAAATTTATTATAATCATAAATAATTATTTAAAATTAAGTGTGTAGAATGAAATTTTATTCTCTCAATTGCACGGCACTGATGTTACTTGTAGTTAAACTTCATATGGATATACTCATTTTAAACATAAATACATAGAAATTTTGTTAAATTTTAAAACAACTTCTTAGTTAAGACTTTTTATTATTTAATTTATACCATTTATTTGCTTAAAAAAAAAAACTCAGACTTTGATCCGTAATTATGTTTCTCAATTTTTTAGAAATCAACTATTAATATTTCTATTTTTTAAATTTCTTTGTGATATATTTTAAATTTTCAGAATAATACCAAATTCAATTGTGTTGTATGAATTAATTAGCGGAATTTTTTTAGAAACATTTTGTAGATGAATTGAAATCTTTTTGTTCGACTAAAATAATTGCCTTTAAGAAAAAAGTTTTTATATAAAAAAAAACTTTATAAGCTCCTTTTAAAAGTATATCTTTATAGTTAACTAAAAACAGATTGAAATTACAAATTAACTTAAAAGGCCTTATACTTTAATGAACTATCAGGTAATTCGGCGGAGCACAGGACACTATTGAATATTAAGGGTGTCGTGTTTTTTTCATATATAACTAAGGTTAAAGTATCTATTTCAATAAAAACCAATGGATAGTTACACTATATTGAACCTTAATTTGTTTTTATCATTATTATAAGTCCAAAACAAACCAAAGGGCGTAACAGTATTGCGAGATTGACTGACGCAAAAATGCCAGATACAGAAACCAAATAAATTTAATTAACTACTTACGTCATACGAAAAAAGTACACAATAGGTAGTAAAACCCGAGGTGATTTATAACTACTATACATTTTCTCCGATCCTAAATAATATTGTTTTGTAAACATGATTAAATCAACACTTGATACTGAAATATTAATAGGAATAAAGAGTGGTTTGGATCAAAATAATCGCTTTTCAACAACATTTACATAGTTTGATGCGAAAATATTTAAGATATATAATATAAATAGAATTCGTACGAAATATACTCAAATGTAATATGAGTAGATTAAACAGAGATTAGTAGACTGATCAAAAAACATCAAAGTTAAACACTAAAATGAAGTTTTGAGTTTATTTACCGAATGTTTGTAAATATCCATAAACACAATTTAAAAACAATAATTTCACAACAAGTCTATTATTAAAAAAAGGCATTTTTTAATTATTTTAACTAATTGTGTATATTGAATAATATATATATATACTATTTAAATTTTATTGAATTAAGAATCAGCAAAAATATTATTCAGAGGAGTATAATAAAAATAAAACCCTCTTTTACTTTATTGCCTAAATAATTTTCTCTTTCAAAATTCACGTGACAGTTTTGTACTTTACTAAGTAAACAAACGGTTTCGGGCTAGTAAAAAATATTATATCCCTACTGTATCGCCATTCTTACAATACTCCGACGTTTATTTACTATTTATTCATCAATTTATTTCAATTTGAAGTACTATCATTGCATTCATTTAAGTACACTTATATTGCTATGTTCACATTTGTTCTACAATATAAAATTAAGCTACTTTTTGCCCCATATTATCATCATTAACTAAGAAGTTTAAACAATTGATTTTTACTTCTACATTCTTTTACTATATCATTATTCATTATAATGAATAATAATTATTATTATTAATTTAAAATTCATAAATAAATTTATTGCTTGAGAATAAAATATTTTTACGGACTAACTTTATTTATTCAGAAATTCACCTAAGCAACCCAAATTACAGTATGTTACATAAACTCAACATTCCCTCTAGGGGTTTTCTTTAATTATCTTTCGAAATAAAGATACAGTTGGGTGAATGATATGACCTATATTAATACAAATAAAAACTATTAGTTGTGTTTCTTTTTTATCATAAGAAAAGGAAATTTTTTTTGTTATGTCTTTATAATAACGTCTATAGCATGTAAAACATTTTATGAATTCTAGATAATTTAAATATTATTTATATGGCAAATGTGTGTACGGATTTACTCATTACTCCACGTAGATAAATATAGTAATTATTACATTAGTAAACTGCTAATGACTTTAATGTTCTAAATAACAAAAATGTAGATTAAGTTGTGTAATTATAGTTACTTCTAAGGGGTTTTTCATTACTGACAAAAGTTTGCTTAAAATTGTTTTTTGTCATTGTTGTTTGATACTTAATTCTCTGTTGATGGCTTATGTATTTTGTGTGTGACGTTGAGACATTATTCTATTAAAATAAATAAATAATTTCTTTAAAAATTTGAGACAATAGCTCATAAGATGTTTAAATATTTAGTAGTGCACGATATTTTTATGTAAATATCTAAGATAATAATTTGGTTCATTTTACACAGGTTTTACTATTATTGAAGTTAATTTGAAACTTGTACAAAATAGTTACAAAGATTGAGGATGAATTTTTTATTAATGTTGGTGCTTAAATCATAATTTTGGTAATATGCCGAATAAATTTAAATAACAACATATTGAAAGCTTTTAGGTTTGGGTCAACGATATCTATATCACTTTTTAAGAATAATGTTTAAAATATAATTTTAGTATAGTAATTTATCAAAATTGTACTGCTATCTCAAATATGAACTCGTTCATGTATGATGAAGTTACCAAGTGTTAGCCAATTAATGTAAATTAATTACTCACCCTAAATGCTTTTTGCATTTTTATTATGTAACATGTATGTTAAATTGACCCCCCTATATTTTTACTATATAAATAGAGCACCACTGTACTACTGGTTTTGGGGTAGCTTTGTCTTGATATAAAATATATATATATAAAAAAAAAAAATTAAATCTTCAAAAATATCTTATAAAAAAACTTTATTTTTCAATTTTGAATCTAAATGATACGTTACTAACATTACCAATAGGTTACAATAATTTGTTCGAACATTACATAAGCTTTTATTAAAAATATACTTTTGAATTATCGAAAACTATTTTCAGGTCAAACAAAACTTTAAAGTAAATATTAAATGTGCAGAATGCCGATATTAGTACAGTAAAGCTTTTCTATCATGCTACACGATAGGTAAAGAATTTAATTTGAAGCTGAAAATGGATAATTTAATATACAAGTGTTTGATTTCATTCTGCGATTGACCTCTTTTATTAAAGAACCAGGTATTTTATTTAAAAATGTTTCACTGTATGCGTAAATTTATTAATTTATTTTATTTTATTATTGTAATATACTATGAAATTTTTTTTATTGAACCATAAAAAAATCGTTTATAAACTTCGAAAAAAATTAAATGGAAGGTAATAATTTTTTATGGCTTGTTAACCATACGACACTTTTTTTATTCTTAATCTTATGCATAAACAAAGTATACTATTTTGAAAGACTCTAAGGATGTACCTATTATTTAAATGATGTAAGTTGCTATCGTTCAACAGAGACAATTTTAAAGTATTGTCACAAACTTTGAAGCGTCATACAAGATTTAGCCAGCAGCAAGAGTAATATGCATCACGGACACAGGATATAAATAAAGATAAACTGATAAAAAAATATATAATAATGCTTTATTATAAGAATGTTATTATGTGAACATCTAAATTACCATCGACCTGTGTGAAATTCACATTACTTTACGTTTTGCGAACAAGTGTATTAGTTCGTTTCTTCCTCCCGAATGTTAAGATATATTTTATTTAGTCACTGCAAAATCCCTAAGGTTATGTGCGATAAATCACGTATTACTCACAAACACCATAAGGTAAGGCCCTACGATAAAATAACATTATACGATATGAACACATACATGTTATGCACACACATCACACATAATGTATTATGAGCTCTAGAGTAGGTGTCACCTTTATCGATATCCACAGGATTAAGCAAAACAGTTAAAGTTTAGAATTTTGTATTAGAATTAAGTCCTAATGAAGCGTTTAATGATTTTAATTATGTATCATCATTATTATGTAAATGCCTATAGCAGTGTTATATTAATTATTTTTGGCTGTGTATTTAAATAAAATAATAAAGTCAATTTACGGTACTTGCTTACACTATCCAAGATGTATTATTTAAAAGAAAATTATCATATATTCTATGAATACAGAATAAAATTGGTATTGATATATATATATATACTAATGTGTTTGTGTTAGAGATTATAAAAAATTGACATATGAGATTAATTATGATATATTACCATTTATTTGTCAACAATATGAAGTTTTTTTTAACTATTGTATGTTTTTAGACGGGTAGCTCACTTATCGCTCTAAAAATGGACAATGCGAATATTAACTTAGAAAATTATTCAACTAAGAGTCAACCGTGACCAATTTCTAAATTGAATAGTATTGCCCTTTGTATTGTTTTATTAACTATTTCTAAATTACAACAATACTTGTTTTTCCATAATGAATTCGGCAAAGACTTCATTAAAAATTCATTTGATAGTATTACATGAACAATATAGTGAATATAGCTTGCTAACGTTCAATAATCCAAATAAGATAATTACTTTTTTAGTTATTGTAATACTTTTAGTTGTTAATTTTGAAGACAATATAGTGGTTATTTTTTACCGACATTTTGTAAGCGCACAAATCATTTTTATTAACATACAAACTCTTTGAATATATATATTTTATAGTTCAATTTATGTTCAGTTTTACGAAAAGCTAATTTTTTATCGGGAAACCATTGCCACATAAATATAAACAATATGAACATGTATTAACTTAACCAGCAACAATTCTAAGAATAATAATGTTTTGTATGCTGTTTAACCAATAATTTACATGTACATATTATATATACAGTGTTCAAAATGATTAAAATATTTTGTTTGTATCTCTAATCATTTGGGGCAGTTTTTCATAGGTGTACTATGAAATAGGGTGAATTTAGGTAGTTATTAGCTAAGCTTACAATTATTTAACATTATTAGCTGAATAAACGTAGTCTCTGTCATTGTAACAGATACCGAATAATATTAAATAATTATTGAGTAAAAAAAAAAAAAAATAAAACAAATGTAGACGCTAAATAATTTTGGTATGATTTTTTTTTTAACTTTAATTTATGAAATATCTTATAAAAAATATAAGATTGTAAGTTAAATATCCAATGTGGTATTTTTAAACAGTTATATTACATTGTTCTGTTTAGAAAACAGTATCGATATTCAATATGAACAAAAATAAAAGGTTGAAGAACTGAAAGACATAATTAACTTTCTTTAGTGATACAAACAAATTGCTTCATTAAAATATTTATTCATAAAATAATTAACTTCAAATATTACTTTATTTTCATAGTATTTTTGATTTCATTAATAATTTAATTTCATTATCTCCAACTAATCAATATTATTGCTACTGCTAGTAAATTATTTATATAATTATCTTGCGACAATTCTATCGAAAAATGTTTTGAATCTAAAGAAAAATATGTTGAATAATATCCAACAAAATTGTTTTGAAATAATACATTTGAAATATTATTTCAAACGCAATATTCCAGAACTCAGCTTAGTTGAGTTAAAATCATCACAAATCATAGATAATTTTGTATTTATCATAACATTGTATTATTTCTTATTTACTTACAAATTATTTTTTAATTAAAAAAAATGATTATTTCATAATATTAACTTTGACATAGGACATATCAACTCGTGGTTTAATTAAGTTAGGTTCCTTAATAATTTTAAAACTTATAGTCTTTCCAAAACTTTTGTAATTTTTTACAAATTTTTGTATTTTCCATTTATTTTTTTCATAAAAAATTAACTACCGATATACTTGTATACATAAAGATAGTTATTAATATATTTAGGCGCTATGAGATTGTTATTAGTTATATTCTCTTTCGTTGGAAGTAAATTTTATGAGTTTTTATTTAAAATAATTAATAATTGTTGAAGCATTCCGAACCTTGTTAAAAGTTAAAAAATTTGGAAAAATTGTGTATACTTATACACAATTATACAAAATCATAAAAGTTAAGTAACTTTTATGATTTTGACCCATAGCATAGCCAAAAAGTTTTATTTTGAAGATTTTTAAAAATAGTTTGTAAATTTTTCTAAAAATCCTACCACTTTCTAAGAGTTATTCATAACAAAATAACTGGAGAAATGTTTTAAATAAAGTGAACCAGTATTATATTTTATTTTAATCGTTATTTAAAATTTTTAACATATTGAATCAATAAGACTAGTGACTAGGTGTCAATTAAAATAAAACATTTATTATAACAAACCAATATCTTTTCGTTTTTATCTTCAATAAAAAGTTAAAAATTTATCTTAATTCAAATTAATAAATATATGCACTCTTTTTTGTTTCCTAGGATATTATATAATTATTATTAAAGTTTTGATTTTATTTTTAATACATCATATGAATTACGTGCTGGAGTATGAAATTAAGTTGCATTAATTAATTTCGTAGCGTGCACACTATAAAACTGAGGGTGGGTATCTTTAAAAAATTGATTGTAATTCTATATTAATGTAAATGTAAACAAATTTAAATTCAAATCGCATAAAATAAAATAGGTATAAGTACGACGTGAGTGAAGTACGTGAGTAAATCCACAAAGTCAACGTATGCGTCAGATGGTCTTAAAGGTGTGGTTGGTTGTTTAGTCGGTATAATTAATGATCAGAAGAATAATTTTTTTTAACTAACGAATGTATAATTATTTCGTATACCTTTATAGGTTTTAAACCATTTAAATTATTTTTTTTCCAGTCATATTATACATATTTTTGTCTTCTTCTTCTTTTTCCTAATCTGTATCCTAACTACTTGGGGTCTGTCACCCTTAACCTAAACTTCCACTAGACATGATCTCCCACATCATATACGCACATATCAGCTATCCTTATGTCGCATTCAATTACATCCTTCCATCTCTTTTTAAGTCTACCCTTACCTCTTCTTCTCACAACATTTATCATCATAATTGTTTTTACAGATTCAGATTTCAACAAAAATATTTTAAACAATTTTTTTCTAGTAAAATTATACAAAATTGTAGTAAAAAATGCGTTACTTTAAGACTTCAAAAGTTCAAGTCAAATATATTTCAATTTTATTTCATCTGTATAAGATGAAAAAAATCATTATATCATTGGTTTCATAATACTGATAGATATTTAACAAACTATTGTATTTGACAATTACTTATCATTTATAATCTAGTGAAAGACAATTCCACTTTCCATGTTAATTCTGTTGCGAATGTCTGAAAAAAATATTGGTTTGCTTAGACGAATAGGCAAATTTTATTTTTAAGTCTAATGATATAATAGATAATCTTAAGTACTTGACAGTTTTTCTGCGGTAAACTATGTATCTTTCCATCTAAGCTTTAGGACAAGTTAGCTTTTTAAACATTTGACAAACAGGCAACAATCTCATTGTAAATTATGTAAAACTTAACAAAAAAAAAAACAATTTGACTTAAAGTACGATGATTGAACATGACTTACTCATTAAAATAAAATAACATTATTGTTCATTCCTTAATGATAAACTATCATTTAGTTGAAAACAATCTTTTGATATATTTTGATAACTATAAGAAAATTATGCAACAAACTGTTTAAACGATACGATGGTAAACGCAAATTAATTATTTATCGCTGAATTCCATTTTAATATGTACAATATATTCACTATAGTTTACAGAAACAACAAAACCATTGTTGCGTTTCAAGACTTTTGGTATTTGGATTGGTCGAAAAGATACGTATTGAATTACCATTCTGCTCAAGGAAATCGTTTTATTACTGCTTTCGTATAAGCTATACATCTATAACCAAAGCATATTAAATAAAAATATTCATTCAATAAAATAAATAGTAACTAAGTAATATTATGCACTAAAAAGGCTCGGGAGATAAATAATTATATGTCTAAAAAAAATTGATTAGTTCATTCTGTAAAAAACTATATTATAAACAATCGCCACAATAGTTTTTAATTATTTTTTTTTTCACATATACTTATGGTTATATATAAATCTATCATTTTTTTAAAATATCTACAAATATACTAATATACATATTGTATAGTACACCTATCTTGTGCTTTTGACTTTTTTGTATAAAAAAAATAAATAATACATAGTCGTTGACAATTTAAGTTAAAATAATCTAGTTAATAGAATGATGAGTTAACAAAATATTTTCCTAATATCTTTATTATGAAGCATATCATCAAATTGATGGCACGGCGTTTAGCGTAGGCAAAATAACATCTTTGATGTTGATTTTATGATGTATTGCCTACTTAAAAACCGTTTGTATATACTGAATTTTTACATTCTTCGTGTAATATTTGTAAATTATTGCTATTATAAGAATAATTTGTATAATAATTTATAGTTATATCCACCACATTCATGTTTTTATACATTTCTATAGATTATTATATAAAATTGTTCAAATATAACATACAATATACATATTATGCCTTTAAATGTTCTTCCATCCTAACCGATATCAAGATAAAGAAGTGTGCAGTTGAGAACTTTATAAAAAAAGTAGTAACAACAACTTATTTATAACGGAATGATGAACTACATATTTATAAATCAATGGGTGATTTTTGTAATTAACATGAAAAGTATGTACCATTTGACTTAACATTTTTAACATTCAAAATGTATAAAAGCAATTAAAAAAATCTATACCAATTACATACATATGAATTCAACACGGACTCGCGGTTTTAAACGAACCTATTTGTAGTGTCACAAATGGCGATGGTCCAAAAAAGGTCATTATAAATGATCTACCACACTTGCAACGAACCATGTTAAAACAATATTTTATATTCTGACCCCATATTACTCATATACTACGAGTAAAATGTGACTGAATAAAAATTTCACAGCTGGATTTGATGTTTTTCTCTGCTAAGCTAACATTAGTTTTACAATATAACTGTTTTTCAGGGGGGGAAAAGTATAATAAAGTAAAATATAATTAAAACTGATAAAAATAACTCATTTTTAAATATTTTATTTGTAAGTTGAACATTAATTTTAAGTTATAAAACACCGTAAAATATAATTATTTTACAATCTTATACTTTATTTTTATTGAAGTTAAAATTATCTTGATTAGGCTTTTAAATATATAGTAGATACATCATGTCTTAATAAGTTGAATGAGTTTCTTTTATATACCAATATAAAACCAAAATAATTTTGATAACTTTGGTACGTGAACAGTAAAATGTTTAATATTTCATTTTTTACTATTCACAAAGATGTTTTATGTAAAGCAACTCAATGGTTATTTTATTCAACAAACAAATGATAATTATCAAAACTTTCAAAATTAAAGAATGTTGCTCACAGATGTTTACTCCGCGTGTGCTAACTAATTATAATATCATTTCAATAAATTAATGAATTATTTTTTCGGAAAAGGGGCGTTATATGGTTAATGTTCCACGTATCAGGTTAGTATGTCTACTAAGGTAGTATCACAAGCCTTAAAATAAAAAAAAATAGAATTATATTAATAAAATAATGATTTGTTTTTATTATTAAAATGTCTCTTCTATTATGCTCGCTATTTTTTTTTGGGGATACAGTGGATTAGAAATTCAAATAACCAAGTACATCAAAATCGAATCATCCTAACTACGCTTTGTATATAAAATAAAATTATTTAAAAAAAAAATTCTCTATGACTAGATCGGTGATGTTAACTAAGTATTACATATATTTTACCACCTATGAAGATTATCAATTTTGTTTTTACAAATCATATCCATATGATAAAATTTACAAGAACAGACAACAAAAAGATACCGTAATTATTTTACCTGGGTAATGTCAAGAATACCTATGAACTATTTCAAAACCTATTTAGTTCAATCTTAAATTTGACTGAGGACCTGGTGTTTAATCATTTACGTTTAATTACAATTTGTTATCTTAAACTTAGTACCTTTTATATATCACAATCGTTTGCTTCTCTAATTAATTGTACATATGAGACTGTCATCAGTTTTAAGTAATGTAACGTGCTACTATTTAAGACAAATGTTTATAAATAAGTAAATCAAGTTACGATATAAACAACTCGAATGTTAACTTACTAAATAATTATAATGTACAATATCATTTGTATATACTTGAAAATAGAAAAAACTAACGAATATAAAGTTAAGGATTTTTATAATTTATACAATTAAAATTTAATTGAAAATATTCAATTCTAGTTTGAGTATATCTTTTATAAACTATAATAATTTAAGCGGATTAAAATTGTTTTACCGCTATTAGTTTTTACTGTAGTAGTGTAAACATACGAAAGTATTCTTTAATAAATTTTTAAAAAAATGTTGTTTTTGCCTTCATAACTAATAAACATTTTGATATAAGTACTTTTCTTTAATAGGGTTACAAAACTGAGTTACATAATGCCATTTTGATAAATAAACTTCAATTTATATGACTGAATACTTATTGAATCTATAGAACACTATGAAATAATCGCCTCGTGCTTCAATACTTATGTGATGTACGAACAACCACAACGAAAAATTCTTTAAGTTGAACTCTATGATGTTTTTTACATATCCTTGAGGATATTCTTTTTATATTAAAACGTGAAACCAATAATAATATGAAGAGTGAGCAAATATTAAATATAAAAGTAGAAATTCTTTTTGGAGTTATTTATACATTATCTAACAAATATTAAGTTTATTTATTTAAGCATAAAATATTGAAGGAACATATTAGTATTAATAAAAATTGATATCAGTAACATTATGATGTAATTTATAGGATATTCGACTTTTGAAGCTCTTATTGTTTTTCATCGTTGAATTTTAAAATTACAGGTATTGATCTTAATTTACATATAAACCTTAACAAATAAATTATATACTGATAATTAATTCTAAATGAAAGTTAACAATATATTAAATTAATAAGCTTTATATGTACAATAATGTCATTTTCGAAACAAATTATCAGTATGAATTAAAATTATTTTATAATATATTTAATTGAAATTCGTATAACGATTAAAATTTTTAGAAAAATTTTCAGCACATTTCATTAAAAATTAATTAATTGAAATTATTTCTATTATCACAGTTTAGTAGTAATTTGCGTGATCGTTATTCCTTTATCATCTTCTATCTATTTATTAATATACATACGTATTAATTTTCATCCTACGCATTCTGTATCTTATGCCAATTAAAACGTTAAAATGTGTTAAAATTAGATAAGATATCATATGACAGCTTATATTATATAATATGAGCAAAATAAAATATTATTTTTAATAATTAAATCACCAAAATAGTTCCTTTACATACACAGAATATTGCTTGCTTAATATTAAATGACTTTCAACTATGTATTTACTTTTAGTACACACAATTTTATTGTTAACTTAATCTATTGACTAAAATTAATAGCGTAATTTTTTCCTCTTTTAATATTAAAAAAATCATATTTAATATAAGAATAAAATAAGCTTATTTGAAGTATTACTAAGTTTAATAGAATATATTTTACAGCAACATAGGTACGCGTAGGTTTTAATTTTTAGCTGAAATTGCATTTATTATGAAATTTAAACCTGACCGTAACTTTGGTAATATTTTTTATAGGTACTATTAAGTAGGGTGTGCATTATATAGTGTTACACATAATTAAATGACACATTTTATCAAATAGTTTTTTTCTATGCACTTAACTTTTATAAAGCTTCTAAACAACTTACAACTTGCATAAAAATTTATAGAAATATCCTTTTTTTAAGAGTTATTTTTCAAGATATTTATTTATCATACCTAACTTTTCAAGTGTTATAACAGAATTGTATAATATAACTAATAAATAATATAAATTTTATTAAATAAAAGAAGAAACGTTTATTTAATATGTGAAATAAATTATTAAAAAGTTAAAATACCTTCTAAGCGTCTCATCGAAGCTAAAAGACCAATGAATATTCGAACCATGAAATAACCTAATTTCTTTAAAATATGCAATACTCCTGTAGTAATAGAGGCATTAATTCTGTAAATATGAGATAAACTATCACAAGTCATATTTTTTTTTGAAATTATTAAAATTATTATTAGTAAAATTATTTATGAATGAGTTATTCAATGAGCATTTCAAAAATAGTCTCAATTAATTTTCGAAAAAAATGTGTCTATGGATAGTTTATATCTAGTATAAAGAATTAAGGCTGGTAATTAAGATTTAACTTACACTGTTTTAAACAATAATAAAAAATAAAGCATGATTGTTAATTTTTAATAACATTGAGCTAAACATGAAAAAAAACTGTACGTGTTACGAGTAAGCGCTGATGAAGTAAAACTTCTTTCAATGTTATTCAACTGATAAAATATTAGGTTTGTATTGGTATAAAATAAAAAAAAATACACGTACAAATTTTATTTTCAATTGAAATTAATTAAATTTATTACTATTGAAACACAGTGCTAAATTATAATATAAAATATACTTTACAGCCGACTGTGATGTTCGATAATCTGTTTTTTTTCGGACTTTCTATAAAGATGTTTCACTTCAAAAAATTGTTTGTAAGCAGATGTTACAACAAAGCATATTACTAGATTAATGTTAAAACTTCATATGTATCAGTTAAGCTTTTCATTTAATTTAATATAAGAAGTTATCTAAATTACTAAATCTAAAATTTCTTATACAAATATAATAAAATACACATTTTGTCATATTGTTGGCATATTGAAAATTGTATCAATTTTTAAATTTACGATTAGATATGTTTATAGTTATTTTTACTAGGTATAAATAAAAATATATCAAAGTAATACTTTTATATAGTTAAAATGCTAATCCTAGTAATTAATAATTCATACTTATTTTTATTAACCACATTTTTATTTTAAGTTTAATAAGTCAAATCAACATTGAAGTACAGCACGAGTTGATAAACACCAAGTTAGGGTCAAAATCTTTTAAAATGGTTCGAATAATAACAAGTTTTGATTAAGTAGAATAAAAAATTAAGCTTATCGTTAGATATTCCTAAGTAAAACTGCTTATTGTTAGATTTTTCTTTGATTATTTTTGTATCTTAAATGAGTTTGACCGCCATCGTTAATTCCAACATTAAGCCTTTGTTAGTAGTGCTTTAGAAGTTTTCCAAGAAGATATTCTGCGGAAATACATTTATCATATTAAGATATAACTTTCCGTTTCATGTTAATATTAAATTAAAATATTAATTATGTTTACACAAACTTTAAACCACCTTTTGAGATTACACAAACGGTTGTGTTTTCCTGTTCTATAATAAAAAGTGGTCTAACTTTACGTATTTGTTAGAAATAATTAAGTTTTATTGTGCAAGCATAATTTAACGATTTCATCTCTTTTTATTCAAAAGAGACAAATGCAGCTAAGTTGACAAAATATTAGTATCTTGAGTATAGTGTTACTGGTTTAAATCGTGGTACCGAAATGTTCTTTAAAACTTAGCCATCATTTCTTTTTACGGTGATAAATTAACTTGTCATTCTGGAGTGCAAAAAACTATTAAAAAAAAAATTTGTAGGATGCAATGACTACCCCTGATGGTTTGTTTAATTTCAAGTAATATTCTTCACTTGATATTAAATAATTGTACCGCATTGTTTTGTATATTTAGTAAAGTAAATTAATAAAAAAAAAAGGCTTTTAACTAATCTAGACAGAATAAAAATAATAACCGAAAGTTATGAACTATGAATAAAATTTGTCGAGGAAAAAATATAGAATACGATACAGCCACATGTTACAAAATAGTTCATAAATACTGTTATCACGCACATATCAAATTAAATATTTTGAAAATAAATGTAACTATAAAATAATGGGCAATCTTAAAAAAAAAATGATTATAATAAATAAGTATATATATATATATTTTTTTTTTGCGGTACATTAACAAAATTAATACTCATGTGTAACGTTTTGCTTTTGTCAAAACTTTTAATTAGTTTCAGAAACAACGAAACACGCCTTGTTGAGAAATTACCGTTTAATAACTAAATAATCCCATTTATGTACTTGAAATTTTTAACGATCAATTACATCATATTTATTACCTATTAAAAAAAAATAGAAAGTTTTTTATTAGATAATTTTAGTAAACTCGTACAACCAAAAAAAAAAAACGTGTCTAGTAATTTACAAAAATTTACTAGCCATTATGTTTTGTTATAATAATCAATTAATTTTAGAAAAAAGAAAACCATTATTTTTAACAATGCGATATTGAATAAAATGCTCTTTAGTTAATTATACATTAAAATATTATCAAATAAAATTGATCTTTTTCTACGACAAATTTTATTTTTTCATTCGTTTAATGTTATCATTAAGAGAAGATAATGTTACATAAATTTATACGGTATTCCATAAAAGATACAGTTATTAAAAAATATTTATAGAAAACTTAGTCCAAATGTACAAATATATTAAAGATAAATACCGTAAAATACATATGAATGGTTAATAATAAAAGCTATTAATATTTTAATATGTATAGTAAATGTGTAGTATGAACAGAACTGGATTTAGTACTTAGGGAGCCGCGAGCAACCAACTTAGATGGGCCTATCTAATCCTAAATGGTTATAATAGTGAAACCAATGGCGTACCTAAAAGGAAGTTATGAATTGAATACATGTAAACGAAAATATTTACTCGTTTGTAATATAACCTGAATAAAAATTGTTTTTATATAACCCACTTTGTAAAAAAAATCCGAAATACGTCACTGAAATTTACTGAAAACAAGGCTGATGTTAAATGAATGCTGAAATAAGTTTTAAAAACTTTTATAACTTTTTGTACAATTATTTGATTTTAAAAAGTTTCAGAGAAAAAATACAATTTTAGTACCAGGAACTCATAAGAATTGCCAATAGTTGAATAACATAATTGTATTTAAATATGTTTGTGGCCTTTAGACATTAGCTTATAAATTCTCAATTAAGTGGTGTTGTACACCGTGCAATCAGAAGCGTGTCCCCGCAAACGTCTATTATGGTGTAAATCGTGTCCCGCTAACGACAAAGCACTACAACGTCAATGAATTAAAATGAAGTTAAAAATTTTTAGACCTGTGAATTTGGTGTGTCACCAAGAATAGGTTTCGCCATTATGTCAGTTGCGACTACCACGATGCACTAATATACAGAGTAGAACGTGTCGTTCTTGTTCTTACTTAGTCGTCTATTCATAACGCACATAATACACCACACTGTATCAATAACAAGGTAAAAACATGGCCACAGCGAGCTGCGGACACCTTCTCGAAACACATGATGTTCGTTAAAATTCATTAGTTCTTATGAGATCCTGGTACTAAAATGTGCTATTTGTTAAGAAATACAGTTTAAAATATTATTTTGTTAACTCGTTTCGTACTACCTTATGAATTCCTGGTACGAAATTTTAATAAAACTTTGCAGAAACGTATTTAAGAATTTTATTAAAAGGTGAATAATGCAACGAAAGAATATAACCTATTTGATAATATTTATTACCAGAAAAAATATATTATTGAACAAAATATTTAATTATTTATTATTTGTTTAGAATATTTAATAAAACTAAAAAATTAATTCGAGTACCTTATCCTAACCAATTAATTCATCAACGTTTTCTCGAAAATATGAAAACTATTTTCTAAAATATTATGTGAAATTTTGTAATTCAGAATACTACGCAACATTTGCTAGCGAAATCTATTGCTGAAGATCAATGGTAAATGATATATATGTGGTGGTTGCATTTAAAAAATCTCCCAAATCACTTGTTTCATTTATAAAGATTTGCTTAACATGCCAGACAAATAGAATTCAGAGAAAAAATATATTATAACCGTCATACGCTTTGAAACTTTGAAACTTTTCGGGGATGCCTTATATCATTATTAAATTTGACGTGTAGCTGAAATAGTATTGTTTTAACTAGGTAGGTTATTTGTAAGTAGGCCTCATAAGCAACTATCAAATAATTGGCTTACCGAGTTCTGAACTTTTTTTGTGCAATATTTCTATTATAAAAGCAATTACTGAGTGTTCTAATATTGTTATTGCGTTTATTATATAAAACTAAAACATATTTATTTCTAAAAAATAAACTCTAAAAGTTGACATTGTTGAAAATTTAAAGTAGTATTAATTATACAAAAGTTTTTTTTTGTGATGCATTTCTAAAGATTGTATCTGTTTTTATATATTTGTTATTAAATTCATATTTTAAATAAAAAGGCACATAAGAGCGGACAACCGCTATTTTGTTTCATTTTTTATCCAATTAAATTATTGATGTGCTTTTAATTTTAAGTAATTGTTGGACTTGATAAAAGTTGCTTAATGTATATTAAGCCACTCCTTTACTCAGATTGCGAGAAAATAATTAGGTAAGATGTTAGCTAAGGTATAAATTTTTTTTAATCATATCAGATACTACAAAATAATAATTTTAAATTATAAGAATAAAACGAAAAAATTATTGTATAATTTTATTTTAATCGTTTAGCTATAATAATACTTCTGTATTGAAAGCTTTTTAAATAAAAAAAAACGAAAAAATTTAATTCAACAGTATTGATCTATATTAAGATAACTTTATTATTACATTATAAATAATTTTATTTGTAAAATTAATTACCATCACTTTTTTACAATGATATTTGAAACTGCCTATATCAACTTTTTCAATTCTTTATCACAAAAGAAATTTTAAAAATTAATTTAAGTAAGTTATCAGAAATAATTGAAGGAGTCAGTGGATAAATGTGTTAGCTGACATTTTTGTAATTATTCAGGAATGCTACTTTTCAGTTAAAACTTAAAAATATATGGAACTTTTTTGATATAAAATATATCGAATAATTTATAAGAGGAATAATATTGATCTATGAATACTCTAAAATATAATTTTACTTGGTTATAGTAATTTCATCTAGTTATTAAAAGAATGTCAGTTAACACATTTATGCGCTAACCTTTTCAATTATACTCTGTATAAAAACACTAGAAATCTTTAATTAGATATTTTAACAACACCAGTTCAATTTTTTCTTATTTCAATCAATCGTATATTATTTTTCCGTAATCAGTATTTTATATTTATACACTTTAAATGAGTATGAAAAGTTATAAATTTTAATGTCAAACATTCACTATTTATTAATTATTTTCAATGCTGTGAATAGAAACAAAATCATCATAAAAGCATTTAATAGCTTTTATATTATAATCGAGTTTATAATAATAATAATAATAATAATCTATAATATACATTGAACGTGATATACTCATGGTATAGTCCTTAAATACTAATCACTTACCTATGTGGATAATAATAGAAGATGAATTATAATGCAGAGAAAATAGACCTCAATAGACTTCACAGGTTGTCCAAGAATTACAAAAAAACATAATATTTTAGCAAAAATATTTAAAGGTTTATTCAACATTTTCTTGCTCGTCTCTCTAGGCTTGGTTAAAACATTTAATAAAACGTAATGCCAAGTCCCATCTGGCACATTCTATGTTAATTCCATTTAATGCCCATATCAAGTATATACTTCTCCAAACATATAACAGAAAGTCTATTATTAAGTATTGTCGACAAGTTAGCCGTCACTTCAGTTTTAAGATTTGTTTTAACAAATGGAAAACAATTTCATATTTTATACATAAGACATCCAGAGAAATAAAAGATTCATTAACGTTGTCTAATCTTGACAATAACATATTTTATATCTATTGTAATTGTTTCAAACGCCTACCAATCCTTTATTTCGGCTTTATGACAGAATCTAAGAGTAAGTTAAATTTGACTAAGGCCTAAGACACTCAAATAATTAATGTTTAACGATAAGCACGTAAGCAAATAAGTAATAGTATTTTTCTGATTAGTTTCAATTTTTACAATCTCCAACAGGGCTTACAAGGTTACAACCGACGGGACATCATTAATGACACTTAATAATATAACAAGCTGGACTTGTTAAACTACTGGATAGCATTTCCTAAAACTATTTTGTCGAAAATATTTTACAAAAAATTTCTAGTATTCAAATATTCAACACCCCCCGTGCAATTTATTTAAATTTTTCTATAACTATTGCACTTCAAAAATACCTGTATGTATATTTAATTACAATGAAAAATTGTACATAAATAAATGATATAAAAATAAATTATACTAATTACTTAGTGTTAAGAAGTGCTTAAAATTAATAAAATATTTTATTATTGAAAAATAACACGCTTATTTATGATTAAAAAAATTAACTTGTTTTAGAATGCAAGACCTAAATAATGGAACAAATTTTCATAATTTAAGTTTGGTCAATTTGCTACGGCATCTTAAACATAAATGTTTGATCAATTCAACAGGTAACATAAAATCAGTTTTAGGATCTTATCTCAATCTTGCTACTAATTTGTTCACTTACAGTTGAATCTACTAAATCATGTCCAAAAACATTTGATGGGTGGGCATGTTGGGAAGAAACGTTACCTGGTGAAGTGGCATTAGCACCTTGTCCATCCTATGTAGTGGGATTTGATCCAACAAGTAAGTGTTATACTTATTCATTCGATTATGGCATTTTATTTTTTGTAATATCTTTGAAAAAAATTTTTTTAAGTATTTACTTGTGTTGTATAGGATACCCTATAAAACTTTCTATAAAAAATGAATCCCGTGATAGAGTTTATTACTTTTAGTTGTTTTATTGGCCAATGTTTCGCATCGCGAAATACGTATATATTGTTCTATTGCAATATAATAACTATTACGCAGACAACCGTTAATACTTGGTTGGAGTGTTGGTTGATACATTTAAGCTTTAGGAAGTTATTTAGAGATAAAAAACGATATGACATAAAATAAAACGCCTTTATGAATCATCATCGATACGTATCCATAAACAATTATAATGTACGCCATGTGCAGCTTAATGTTTTGGTACTTGCTCCTTACAACTAAAATGATGTTGTTTATAGAGTATGCCGAGTATTTGATGATTTATAATATCGAACAATAAATTTGATTCATCAGGATTATAGTGACAAAAAAATAGTAAAATGTCAAAAATGTGTCATTGATGGATATTAGATAGCATGTCAAAATATAAGCATATGTTGAAGAACACACTATTGCGGTAGGTAAATAGGGTATATAACCCTTGTAGACGAAACTGTACAAGAACTACCTTCACATATGTTTAAAAATAAATTATAATTTTCCCTAATACTTGACACAATGACTGACGACCATTTTATCGCCAATGTGTGTCAACAATAGCTTTTCACCACCCACCGGTCATTCACAATTAATTTATGTACATATTTCTAGTAACGTTCCCAAAATAAAGTTAGTAAAATTTGCTTGTTAATGTTTACAATATTAAATATTATTAGAGTAAAAACAACAGTATTTTAATTACAATGTGATGCTGGGGAAGTATTAATTTACAATTATAATTTTTTTTGTATTTGTTACCATAAATTCTCAGTTCCTATTGTACTGATATTACTCAACAATAAGTTAAAAGATACAAGTGTAGTTGAAAATATTACCATTAAAATTAGAAACAAAAATTTCCCTTGTTTCTTAAAAAATAAAGTTTTTTCGAAAATTCAACCACTTGTCTACTAACAGATAGATCTAAGATAGCAAGATTTTCATATTCAGTTAATTATTTATTTGTTATCTTTAAACAATTTTTTTGGAATTCGCAATTCTTTAAATATAATTTTTAATTTAACACCAAGTTAAAAAAAAAAAATTATCACTTATCTTCTATCTGTAAACGAGAGTCAAGTAAAAAAAACTAGAAAAAAATTTGACAATAACTAACTGTTATATAACGAAAAAATTGAAAAAATTTGTAGGTTCATCCCCCTAACTTATAAGTCAAGTTGCNTTTTTAATTTAACACCAAGTTAAAAAAAAAAAATTATCACTTATCTTCTATCTGTAAACGAGAGTCAAGTAAAAAAAACTAGATCAAAATTTGACAATAACTAACTGTTATATAACGAAAAAATTGAAAAAAATTGTAGGTTCATCCCCCTAACTTATAAGTCAAGTTGCTTTATAAGCCTTTGAAATAGTAAATATATTGTATAAGATCTTCAGTAAATTTTTTTTTGTAAAACATTACAAACAACTTTTCTGTATAAAATAAAAACCGATCATTTGTGTTTAATATTATTTAAAATTATAAATATATTTAGAATATTAATTTAAAACTAAAAAATATTAAACATATTTTATTGGAAGAGTCACAAAAAAAACCGTACATACATACATGGAAAACAATTTTAACCATCATATATTGAACATATATTGAAATCTCATAGAAAAGTACTCTCTTATACTCCAAAAGACATTACAACCTAGTGACGTTATCACCTAGAGACGTTATCACCTAGAGACGTCAACATCTAGTTATGTTATTGCCGATTGTCCAATTTTGTCAGTCTATACAAGTAGTAATGAAACACATAATTAAATAAATACCCTTCGAACGAATTGAGTATTTATTAATACAGGAAAAAAAAACGATCTAACATCAATTCGTAGTTGAGAATCTATTGATTTTACTCTGCCGTTTTTTTTTTTTTTTGTCTTTATTACTCCTCTTTTACTGGACCCGAGTTTACTCAAATTATATAAAAAGATCTAGTTAAAGCTATTAGCACTATAATTTAGGAATGTTCTTCTCAGTCCCAGTAATAAAGAGAAATGTACCTAAAAATTATCTTAAAACAGTCAATGTTGATATTTTTAGTTTTCACTTTATATCGAAATAACTTTTTTAACCCGTTGTTAGTGACGCTATAAGCAAAATTCTCATATAAATAACATTATAAATATGCTTAGTCAAATTTTTACAAAAATAAATATGTAAATATATCAACCCGACGTTAGTGACGTTAAATTTATTACATCATCAATGACACATATACTTTGATTAGTTCGATAGGGTCGTGCTAGCATATCTATTATCGTTTTGCAGATTTTTTTTAACTTGTTTTGTCTTGTCGCGTTACTATTAGATAACGTTTACTTGCTATTTTTGTGTTTAAATTTTGTTTTTGTTTATTTTAAAATACTTTTAAAGGGTTTGCCATAGTAATAAGTCCACCAATATTTATAAAATTTGCAACAACCTAACTTACATTTAATATAAATTTTAACTTATTTCAATTATTTTGCCTCCTCAAAGTTAAAAAAAAAAAAGCGGCTTTGATTTTTAGAACTAGTTAAAATTGTCATTTTTAGCATTTACATTCATGTAATGCACGATGGTTGCGTCAAATAGAATATAGTCTTACATGCTCGGGTCGAGGTCCGAAACCTACCCGGTTGGGTTGGGTCCAAATTTGCTTGAATTTTTTTCTTAATTCTTTTTGAGATGGAAATGAAAATCAAAGTTAGTTTGATTTTTACCTCATTTAAATTGTATAACTTCAATGAATATCAAGGACACTACCACTGTAGTTTCTCTTTGTGAAAAGGAATTTCTTATTCGTATTAAAATATTTTTCTATATGGTCTATCATCCATTTTGCTCAACTCTTACTCGACCAATTTTTTAAAACAATACGTGTTATGATCACAACTAGTGTTTAGTTAAAGATATTACCCTCCTTACTTTTAGAATAATCCACCAATTTCTTAAAGTTAAACACTATGTATTGATTTTCATTGAAGCGTTCCTTATGATGGTGATTTTAATCACTGTCAGATATCATCTTTACTTGTGCCAACTATGCCACAACCGCACTGTGTTTCCGTTTTTAAATAACTTTTATTATTTTTTATTATACTTGTATAAAAATGTAAAAACCAATTTATACTTTAATCGACAGAGAGAGTTTTAATTTTACAAATGCAACCCATTTTATAAATAAAATTAATAAATAAAAAACCGGTATGTGTGTAACCTTGAAGTTCGAACTAAAAATTTCTTATTATTATATTGTATTATTACTTTATTTCATCAAGTTATTAATAAGACTATATATATATACAGTATGGTTTATTAAATACAGAGTGATCTGTTTACTATGTCTCGTGAAATATCTTAAAAAATACAATTTTTTTTTTTAATACTATGTATATCAGTGTAAATATGTTCAAAAATCTTAAAAAAAAATTGTTTATTTCTACCAAAACAGTGTTGCATTATATTTGATAGAAATGGAATACAATCCTTAAATAAAAATAAAAATATTGAAGAAAGCATTATCTTTAATAATACCTGTCAGCACATCTTGCTACATTCTGTGATTTATTAAGTATAATTCCTATTATTTTTACGATATTTCAAAATAAAACTGTGAGCACAAAAATTTAAATTGCCTTTATCAATTGTTTTTTAATATTTTACCAGTTAGTATTTTATAAGGTTAATTCTTGAAACTTATCAAACTAATAAAAGAAATTTATAATGAAATGATTTAAAGGGTTGTTAACCTTTTATGAATAAATACATTTTATGTTAATAACTTTTTTATGTTCTGGCGCGAAATAAACTCGTCATTAAATCTTCACTATCCAAACTTAGTCGACTGATCGTTTTACTCATTCATTATACATATATTAAAATAATTATTTCAAATCAAATTTTAAAGAGTAATTATGAAAATTAGAATATAGTCAATCTAATTATTATTCTAGCAATTAGTTATCATTAAAAAATGAATTAATAAAAAAAAATTCTTATATTATATAAAATTTTATTTGATTTTTATTACACAGCAGTGACTAAAAAAATTACAGCAGTTAAATTTTTAATTTATAAGCTTAACATAACGCTTAATATAACATTTATGAATTTGAAATACAAAAAAAAAGAGACTTTTTTTAATAAATAGTAACTATCCAATAATTTAGCTTTCTTACAAATAAATCGCATTAAATGTCTTGGTATTGAATTACGAATTAAAATAAAATAAAATATTTTATTTAATAAATCTATAGTAAATGTTTTACAATTTATGTTTTTAAATCAAAATAAACCAATAATTTATTTTTAACGTTACTTTTATGAATTACAATATTGCAAACTGATGTATTATTTATTTAAATAGATAACTGTCAGGTGTTGGTTGTATTATTTTTATATGTTTCACACTACTGTTCTGTAATAATAACTCAGAACGCAGGTTAAAAAATGTCACAGAAATTAGCTTATGGTATGCGGTCTATCTGATATGTAATAAACACTTTGAAATATTTCAGACTGACTGGTGAATAGAATTCCAATGACAAACATTTATTACATGCAAAATGAGAATGATAATTTAATACACCCACACTAAACAAACACAAACAAAAATGTTTTGTCACTAAAAATAATTTGTCGAAAAATTAATAAAAAATATTTTTTACGTATTCCTTTAATCCATGTACCTTCGCAAAAAAAATGAGTACGGTTAAATTACTTCCATTTAGTAAGCTTTAATTATAGTTTTTATTATATTATGATTGTATTTTTATTTTTAGTAATTCACTAGACCAATTAAATTCCTAATTACAAAAATATCATTATAGTTTTTATAACATGAACTTTTTTTATTATAGTTATTAAATCATACAACAACTCTTTCAGCTATAAAAAAGATAATAATGTTGATTGTCATTTAATAATATGATTATAAATATTTTTGTTCAATATTATTTTTTAATTTATTATTAAATTATTATATAAGATATAAATATAACATAATTATACATATAATTTTTTACAAAATTTGTTCTTTATAAAATTGTGATCTTTATTTTAATTTCATACAAAAATTAAAGGCATGATACGTTTTTATCAAAAAATGCATTTCTATAAAATGTACATGAAATATATAGCAAATTGAAATTTCAATTAATTATCAGTACTAACTTCGATCAAATTTTTTTTAATGAAATTATAAATAAGTAACACATTTTAAATGAATACAGATCAGTAAAAACCCTTATTATAGTTGTATAAAAAGTTATTTAAACTGTTATTAGTACAGTGTACTATAATTCCTCCTAATAGTAAGACTCGAAAAATCATTATCGTGATAAAAGGTCACAGTAAGTCCTAAAAGTATAATCGCCTGTACAATATTCTCGTATATATTTAAGGTTAATACCACTAAAAGTTTACTATGGTAAGTTCTAATAAATAGCTCTACATCAGTTTTAAACTGAATAAACCGTTTTATCTTTTTATACTCTTCTATTAGGCTCTAGGGACTGTTCAAGCTATCATTTGTACAATCATTATCTACGAAAATATAGTCATTATATAGTGTATTATTGTATAAGATACTTTATACGGTGTGATATAAAGTATTCATATATTTTCAATTAAATATGATTATGTGCTGAAAATTCTATCAGGCCAACAGAAAATAAAATAAAGATTGTTATTACCTTTTTTCAGTTGAGTAAACAAAATGAGTATTTTTTTTTTGATAGAAAAAACATTTAATAGCTTCATTGGTAAAAACTTACTATTATTCAATATTATAAAAGAGTCATGTTGAAAAATGCATTTAATTTATGAAGAAAATTATTATGCTTCTACCCGGATTTAAAAAAATAATAAAAGGTTAATACGGGTATAAATTAAGTTTGATTTATCATAATAATCCTACCGTTTGTATGTTTTGTTATTTTAAAGTTAATCCATAAGAGTTTCAATATTTAAAATTTTATATATTTTACTTAGTGCTAAAAAAAGATTGTTATTTAAAACGAAGCGCAGATGTATGCTTTTGTATCAGTGGAATCTCGAAGTATGTGTTTGAAAGGNCCGGATTCGCAGGTGCGTAACAAAAACACGACTTATCGCTACGATAGCTGAAGCCGAACTTATCTGTAATGTCTTTTGTGCAGATTATACAAACAACATTGTTTAAAACTCTAGTCTCTCCATGAAAGCTTCTTTACTCGAGCTGCTTTACAAAGACTAATAATTTATAACATGTAAAGATAGTAATGACATGGTCATTCATAATGGACATTTTTGCAACTAAGAAAATATTTATTTAAATATTTGAATTCTTTACTAAAATTTAAATAGAGTTGATTTTTATATTTCTTTATACTATTTTAGACACTTGATGTGATTTCAGATTAAAACTTTTGATAAGGTTTTTTTTTTTGTAAAATATTTGCACTTAACTTTTAATAGTTGCATTAAAGATAGGATTAATAAAATTGTTGAATAATTTAACTTTCCACAGTCATTAGTTACAAAACAATCATTTATACTTTATAGAATAAAAACCAAATAGAAAATTTTAAGTCTTTGTACGGTAATTTCTTTGTTAAAAATAATTACTTAATTATTATCTTAAGTAAGTAACATAAAAAAACAAAGCATATTATAACTTATTTTTTCACTTACGATTAATATTTATTTAAATTAATATATCAAACAATGTTTTTTTTCGCGATAAATATAAATAAGCAATCAATTTGTTAAGAATATGTTTTTAATTGACTCTTTAGGTAACTATTTGAAGTAGACATTTAACAAATTGACTTTTGACGAGTTTATTAGGGTTACATTAAGTATACGTAAAGTGAAAATAAGAAAACTTTTAAAATGAATAATACCTTTATAATATAAATGTCTTCAATCGTAAATCAACACACAAAAAATAAACTAAAAAACATCGTAATCGTATCATAACTATTATAATAAACGGTAGCACAGGGGTCACGATACAGTGTAGACGGGCATAATTGGGACAAGTATAGATTAAGTGATTAAATCATTAACATAAGATACGCTTTGATGCAAATCTATAGATAGTGTTTAATTTTAAAAAAATTGATGGATTATTCCATAAGCTAAATGAACTCCTATTTCCTTATTTATATTCTGATTAGAAGTTTTAAAATTTATAAGTGTAATATATGAATAAATATTTATTATAGCAGATAAATATAGTATGTACTAAAAAAAAATATTTTTACTTATGAATAAATTTACTAGTCTACAAGGAATTTTCATCAGAGACCATAATATACTTTTCTAAACTAATTTTTGCACAGATTTCAAATCTACAATTTTTATCGTATTAAGTATTTAAACAGAAATCATAATCATCATTTATATGGAACTATTGGTGTATAAAAAGATTTTACAATTGAAATAATCTGAACTTAATTTATTTTTTAATTATTTAAAATAATCAAAAATATCTAGGTTAAAATGAAATTCAACAACACATATGACGATAAATTCATAAGTGAACCTAAAATAGGTAGGACTAAGCCATAGCCTGACCTAATATTTAGTATTCTTAAAAATTTCTTATCGATTTAAAACACAATAGATTAACAATTGCAATTCAAATTGGTAAGTATCTCATTTTATCACTGTAAATGATTATTACGACCACCCATAAATGATCTTTTTAGAATATCGTTGAATATTGATTAGTATAATCAAAATTTTTATAATGCGCTCTAACTACATTAGCTAGTAATAAACATTAAAACGAAAACTAAAAAGTTCTGTCAAGGATATTATATAATAAAACTTTTTGGTTTTCGAATAGCAAAATAACTAAATAGAAAAAAATTGGGAGAGCTAATTAAATTTTTTTTTATTATCCTTATCTAACTGGTAGATTAATATCCAGTTTCACTAGATCATACCAAAAAAACAAGTCATTGAATTTCGGATCAATTTTTGTGGCCTGGTATAACACAAAAGTTTTGCATATGAATTAAATAATAACAAAATCCTTCTAACTAATATAACAACTATATATGTCTGATTATTAAGTTACATATGAATAATCAATAAATATATTTTAATTAGAAAAATACGTAACAAGCAGAATGTATTATGTGCAGTATATCAATATAAATAATAATTAAATATTTAATGAAGCTGTAAGAACAATTATAGAAATGAATGTTGAAAGGAGAAGAGATAAAGAAAGACCAAAATAAATAATGAGGAATGTTATTAAATACGATATGAGGATGGTTGATGTGATCGTAGTGGATGTAGGAGATCGTGTTTAGTGGAAGTTTAGGATAAGGGTGTCGACCCCAAACAAATGGGATAAAGCGAGGAAAAAAAAGAAGATTAATTAAGGTATACAAAATTAGTAAATTAATTAAGTTTTGAACATTTGAATTATATCATCTATTTTAACACCAAGAGTTACATAGAGATCATTACATAGAAAAATGTTCAGTTTAGTGATATTATGTTACTGTGTAATACAGTATAAAAACAAATTTAATACACCTATTATTTTTGGAGATATTTAATTAAAAAGGTTTTTTTGTCATTTTTACAGTGGCTTAATTTTGAGATATTTATCTAAATTTCTAAAATTAAGGTTTTTTTTTCAATATTTGGAAACTCTAAGTTCAGCTAGATTAAAATCGCGTTCTTTTGACGTAATGATCACGAAAATTGGTCGAGTGAAAGCTGAGAATTTTTATGGGTAAATTTTAAAAAAATGCACACCATCACAAGACGAATACCTTTTTAGTTCCGCATCAAAATTAAAAAACCAATCAAAAAGATGTTAAAATATATCTACTCAATTGAGCGTATTGTAAAAATTGTAAAAATCCCCTTTTAAATTCATTGGAAATCCAAAATCATTTTTTTAGATATGATTTATATAGTGTGTAATAATCAAAATGAAAAAAATTATATTAATATAACATATGTTGTGTTTAAGGTTAAAGTTAATTGATGAACATCGAGGTTCTATCGTCCTTTACTCAAATTTTTAATTCTAAATAATTTGGTAAATTGATTTATCTTGTCTTTTAGTTTGAAAATATTCAGCAAAATACGATTATTTGATAACTTTCTTATATACTTCTGAATTTTTGGAACGATAGATAAATATTATTTCGAATGTAAAAATATAAATAAATGTCCTACTAATATACATTGACGACAACACGGGTCGCGGCTAATAATTCTTTGTATAGATAAGAGGATTCAAGTAAAAATTGAACTCACCGAATTCTAGATCGAGTCCAGAACTCATTCGCCCGTGTGTGCAAGCAGAACTAACCTTTTTATATTATTTTTAATTACCCCCTTCCTGAAATTATTAGTGATTTTCAGTTAATTATATTGAATTGAACATAACATGATTATTATTTTAAGATAAGATGCATAGTTTATCAAGCTGACAGATAAATACATATATAACAAATAGTATATATGTTGTGACAGATAAATTATTTATTTGTTTGTATACAACACATATTATAAATTTTCATTCATAAATGTAAGATGCGTAATGTCAGGCTTTGGTCTTATTATGCAGTATTTCTGGAACATTTTCAAAAATTAAGTTGAAAAAGTTTCTACTTTAAATCCCGTTGTGTACAGTGGTTTATAAGAAAAGCATTAAATGCAAACAACGACTCTTCTTATTTTAGCATTAGAACAATTTTCCTAATAAACGTTTAAAATAATATAATTTAACAAACTTGAAAATAATTTATTTTTAATTATCAGTTAAACAATGCTTTCATTTACAATTTTTAAGAAGAATTCGTGATCAAAGGTAAATGTCTACTAAAAAATGTCTTTAAGAAATGAAATATTTTTTTATATGTTTTACGCTATTCAACGTGAAATTCTTCTTACTAACAATTTAATTATTTATTTTGTTCGTAATTTGATAAAATAAATATGGCATTAACACAATTTATTAATAAACAAATTTTTAATTATCAATAAACAAAAATTTAAAAATTTTTATTTAGTATTTTTATTTGTATTAAAATTGTTAGTATTTATTTTTTACTTTTGTATTTTTATCATTGTGTGTATATGGTAAATGACAGTTATTAGCTTTTACAATGGTATATTGTAATTTAATTTGTCGATAAAAGTATGAACTGCTATTTTAAGTAGAATAGCTTCAGAACAATAGTTGTTTAATTTGTTTGAATACTTCAAACAATAAATGATCATATAATTTAATAAGTATGCTGAAAATGAATGTTTAATGCATCTTATGAAACTACATCACAGTGATAGTTTTATGTTAGTTGTTGTATAATTTAGTATTAGATCGTCACAACTGCTTTGACAATGTGCGGAAATAAAATAATATTAAAATTGAAATTAATCTTAAAAATTTTCTAATTTAAATTCTTCAACTTACAAGAAAACTTATTACATTTATTAACATTTAAATTATGTAACCAACCAATCGTTAAAAGAACAATTTATGCAAATTTTTGAAATTTTACAAACTAAATTCAGTCTTATTTTTTTATATCCCTAATGAACCATTAATGTAAAGTTTTTTTGTCAGCATTGTCTTACTGCCATGGCAAACCAGCGATCATTAGGTCATTCCATGCTGTTCTACCCATTGCAAAGTGTTAACCGTTGCTCATTTATCATTGTCGTTAAAAATTTCTCGGTAGTAAAATATTTTATACAGTCAAACTGATCTTCAAACATACGTTCTATATAATTGTGATGGTTCACTTACTTCCTACGTCAAGATTTATAGAAGATATCGCTTAACAACTATCATGTTACACGTTGTTGACCTATTGAGGTTTTATTCTTTATTGTTTTAATGGTATGAATTTTTAACTTCGATGCGAAGCTGAGAAGGTATTAATTTTACTATGATGTGTTTTTTTTATGTCTGTTCTCACTTTTTCACAGCTCTCACTGGACCGATTCCTTTCAACGATACGTCAAAAGATCACAAATCATATATAGTTAAAAACATTACTCTTAAAATTGAAAATTGTGCCCTTGTTCCCCGTAAATAGTGAAAATCTGCCAAAATATTACAATTTTTAAAATCGGTAAATTTCGACATTTTTTCCTAAAAGTTGCCATAACTTATTGAAAAGTTAATAAATCCAAATAATTCTTTTCTATATTAAAAAAATCCCTCGTTCCCTGCTATTCATTGAAAGTTCAACTAGCAATAGTTAAAGATATTACCCTCGTTGCTCTTGGAATAATCCACCAATTTCTTAAAATAAACACTATCTATAAAATTGCATCGAAGCGTTTCTTATGATTGTGATTTTAATCATTGTCAGATATCATCTTTACTTGTGCCAAATATGCCACGACCCCACTGTGCTTCCGTTAAAATAATTTTTATTCTCTTTTATTACACTTGTATAAAAATGTGAAAATCAATTTATATTTTAATCGACATATAGTTTTAATTTAACGAATGTAACCCATTTTATAAATAAAATTAAATGGAAAAAGAAAATATCTTAGATTTATTTTGGTACTATTAAAATTATTGGTAAGAATTTACATTATTTAGTATAAATAGTACATATTATATTTTGGGACTCTGTAAATCATCCGTTAATAATTATCGCAGTAAAATAACAACAATAGGTACTCTGTTCTTGTCATTTAAAAACATGATGCCCTCTAACGATGCGTTAAACAATTTTTTATTTACAACACAATACATAATAATACTATGGAGCAACATGAATTGTTGATTGTTAAACACATATATTAATTTAGAAGTTAAAATTTATCGATTTAAAAATAATATTACACGTCATTCCTCATATGTTTACAGTTAACAACTTGAAAAATAAATTAATTTAATTTGAGTAATAAATTAATATTATTTCTCTACTCATTCCAATTTTCAATACTTTTTCTTCTTTGTTATCGCAACTTCAGCATTTTATTCAAATAAAAATGTGTATAATGAATTATGAGTTGAACATGTTAAATGTGACATTTGAGGCCTTATGTCATAAATGAAATCAATAAGCTGGAAATTTTGTAATTTACATTAAATTATTATATTTATATAGAAATTATAAATATTTTTCTTGATAATGTACTTATAAAATTTTTAGAATAAACATAAAATAATCTCCAGAAAATAGCTGAAATATTCTAATAAAAATTGTGTACAATGCATTATTTTTCTTCATATTTCTTATCCGCGTGTGTTACAGACAATAAAAATTATTAATTCAGCGCATTTGACGAATTATTCCTATGAGATTAACAAGATATTTACGCAACGCTGTAGTTGAAAAGATAATACGTATTGTATATTTTTACTTACAATTAATTTTATTAGTTTTTCCATAAAAACTATGAGAGTGAATTGAGATTTTGGAAGCAGTAAAAACGATCAACTATTCATCGAGGTTTTGTTTGCATTTAATTAAAGAAGTAACCAAGTTTGAAGTTATTATTAGTGACTATCATTGAAGCTTAACTTTAAAGCTTTTCGATAAACTGTATATTTCGATAAGTTAAATTTTAATCATTAACATAAGCCTTGTGACAGATTAATCGCTGTCCTTATATAACAAAGCTGTCAAAATTGATAACAAAGTTTGTTCATTGACCATTGAAATAGCGTACAAAAGACAAAATCATAAAGACTAGATTGATCCAGAAGGAATTGTTAGGTTTATGTTGACCACGTCTTGAATTATTGTGCACTATTTATACGTCTTATCTTAATGACCATAAAACGTTGAGCTAAGACGGTTTTATTTTATTTTGGACATAACGGTACCAACGTTTGTTAATATACTTGTTAGAGATACCCAGATAGTATCCTTGGCGTCTACCTATTTATGTAATAGGAAATTTGTCGACTTATTACATGGTGACCAATTCCTATTTTATGAGTACCTATCTCAAAATCATTTATTGTTTACATTATTAAATAATTTCTACTCCCAGAATAATATTCCCTCATTAAAATTGTGGTAGCATTGTTATGGGGCAATTTCTTTAAAAAGTTATATTAATATTTCAACTATCCAAGTGTGCCTAACTGGAGTAAAACGTAGCCACTTACTATTAACTTCAAATAATATTTAAAAAATGACTTGTTATTTATAACACTAAAAAGAATATCGTGTAACTACTAACCGAACATTTTTATTTTTGCACTAAACGTTTGCAATAGAAGTAGGTGATGTGGAAAAGCGATATCAAAATTTACTGAATTTAAAGTTTTCTTTTAAACCGATTCATAAACTTATTGAGTCTATTCTTCGTAATAAAATTTTATTTCTACCTAATCCGTAATACAATTTTTTTTAAAACTCCATTCCTGAAATAATATTAAAAATCCTCACAAAGTATATTTATTTTTATTAATTGGAAAATAATATATTTAATATTTCATAAAAAGTTATTAATTATTTCAACGATACTTAATTGTATAAAATAGATAGCTTGAAGATATCTAAAATAGGTATTATTATTGTATAATATTAATTTACCATCGTTGACTTAAAAAAAATATATCCAATATGTGTAAATCACCAAATCAACTAATATATTACTTATCAAGTTACGTAACATACATTATTTTCAATTGTTGCTACAACATACATACAAATATATTTTACCCTGAAGAATTTATTTTATTATACTAACTTATCAGTTATAAATCAATCATATTCAGTATTCAAGAAATATTGATGAACGTTATTTGTAACAATCAACACTTAAATTATAATCATAACACTATAAAAAATAAAATAGTGGAGACTAGGAGACCTTTAATTCAATTTTTATATTATAAATCAATCATTCGTAGTTGTTGTCGACATTTTAGAGTATTTGAGGTCAGCACGTTTAAATTATATTCCATAAAGCCATAAAAACTTCAACACACTAGTTTTACTATTAACATTTCTTCTATATTGTTAGTTTTTAATAATATTACACTATGTTGAAAATAAGAAAATAATTAATTTAATATAATTTTTTAGAATACCAATGAAGTATTTTTAATTACTTTTTTATTATGATCAATTTAAATACAAGTTTTTGTTGTATAATCCGAAAATATATTTTTTTGAAAAATAAAAAAAATATATATATTTATATTTATATTTTGAAAAAAATTATACATATTTAAATGTTTCACACCAACTGACAACGATTATAACTTTTGATACAATTATCATTTTGTTGAATTTTTTTTTTATTATTATTATTAATTCACTTCTTAGACTACGTTTAAAGTATATTTTTATTATTTATTACAATGAGTAAAAAATATAATAATAATTGTTTTTTTTTTAATTTCAAAATAACCGTTTTAATTTTTTCTTTCAAAAATTATGATTTAATAAAATAATTTTAGAACAAATACATAGAGTATCATAAACTAAAAAATTTAATTTCTTTTAGTTACATTTATTTTTTGATTTATCAGCTAATAATTACTTTTTAGTATTATTCCTTATACCCTAAGGGGTATAAATAGTATTATTTTAAAAGACTACATACATATTTAACTAACTTATCTAATTAAGAAAATAACTGGTTGGTAACAACTTTTGGATCAGTACTGTGGAAGTTATTTTAATTGTTATCATGCAGTCATTTTTTCATCATTCCAGTCATATGTTTTAAATGCAGTCTAAGAAGGCAATAATTATTTCAAAAAAATAATTTTTATAAAATAATAATATTATCAGAAGTTAAAAGTATTGTCAGTTAGGCATTAGACCAGATTATATATATATATATATATATGATTTCACTATCAGATTAATTATTATTTTGTTGTTTTCAATTGTACAAAATAAATAAAAATTCTCATTAGTAGCATAAATAATTACTATATTTAAAGATTTAAAAGTTTAATTAAATCACAGTTTATATTAGCATTACTTAAATCTGAATAATATAGATATTTTTTAATTAAAAACTCTTTGGATATTTAAATCTATCAGGGATTTTAAATATTTTATCAATCTCAACAAATAGTTTTTTAATCGTTACTTAAAAATCTATTGGTTTTAATACTATTATTAAAAATATTTTGATACATAAATATTGAACTCGATTTATTAAATTGGCTTATTTTTTTATTTTTAAATATGACAATAGTCTTAATCAAGATAATAGCGTTGTATAACGAGAAAAGTTTATTTATGATTAGGTTTGAAATAATTTTTATTTTAAACATAAATAATTATAATTAACAAATATTATGGAAATTAACCCTTATTTATGATGAATTATCATATATAAAAATTTGATGTAGTCAAATAAATTGAGAATCGCTCAACTTTATTTGAGATTTTATATTTACTCTACAAAAATCAATTTTTTATCGGTTTAGTATAAATACAATACTGAATTATATGTAACACATGCTATATGAAAACAAATATATCTACACTTAAAATTTATAGAACAGACATATTAAAACAATATTTAGTATTCTTGTAAATATTTTAGAAACAAATGAATTTCAGTGATTATGTATTTTATTGTTTTAATTATTTTATTCTGCTGAAAGTCGTAAAATCATTTTTAATTTCTGATGATTTTTGATTATATTATTTTGTAAGATCTAAAGATTCCAATTATTAAGTAGACTAATACAATTTAATACACTATTTTATTAGAATTTACCTGTGTGAAACATATGGTTTCTAAATATTAAATATTTACAGAGTGATTAAATTATTGTTAACCGTTGAATTTCTTCTATAATAATAATAATGATGAAAATAATTGATATTGTTTAGTATTATTAATTTCTCAATTTAAAAGTAGTTAAATATTTTTAGGTCTATCTATTTTTTTTTTTAATTAATTTTTTTTTTAAAGAAATTAAGTGGTTAACGATAAAAATTAATCATTAAATATATTATCCTTTATTATACACAGTACATTACTTATGAAAGTTTTCTATCTATCTATATATGAAGTTTATATTGACTCTTCTATTGCCATTATTATAACTCCTCTCTTATTCAATATTACAATGTGTAAAATTATTTTACATTGTAATGAATTAAGGAAAATACGAATGCTTAAATTCTACAAGTTTACCATAATATCTTAAGTAAAATCACAGTTGTTTTGGATAATTTATACTCAAGTTTTGAAATGTATAATGTGTCTTGAAATGTTTCTTCAGCTATATAATGTAATACAGATATAAGTTAAAATAGCTTAAAACTTTTAACTTTAAAGACAATTTGAACAATTCAAACTAACTTTATTGGCTAACATTACTAATTTGTTTTAAAAAAATACTTGTAGGACATTTAATTGACATTTAACAAAAATAATTGATATTCTCATTGACAGAGATATCAAGTTTAATTATTTTATGCTAAAGCTGTTATTAAATAGATGTTTTTGTTCTTTATAGCACTAGTAGATTATGAAAGATATTTTTTATAAAACTATAAATAGTTAATTAATATTTTATTCTACTGTTACAGGATATGCGTTCAAAAAGTGTATGTCTGACGGTACTTGGTATAAATTGCCATTAACGGGAAAATATTGGGCTAATTATACAAATTGTATAGACACTGAAGATTTACAAGTAAGATTAATTAATAACACTCTGAAGAATTCACATAAATTATCAAACTTAAAGAGTGTTAAAATTTTACTGGAAAATAATTCAGATAACTCTGTTTTTATTTAAAATTTAATTTAAAAAAATGTTTAGTTTTAAGAAAGTGTATCTGCTAAAAAATAATAATAAATAAATAATATCTATAAAAAATTAATCTAAGAACTAAAAAAAAAAAAATTATGTAATCCAATTTATTACACAAATTATAACTATTATGTATGTTTTGTTTTAGTTTAGAAACTTAGTGAATTCATTGTTTATCATTGGTTATTCAATATCTTTGGCTGCTCTGCTCACATCGTTGATGATATTCTTTACGTTCAAGTAATATACTAATAAACTTATAATTAAAGTCTTCAGAAGAACAAAACAAGAGTTTATTTAGAGGTGGGGGGCAACTAATTTTTTTTCACTTTGGTAAGCATGCTTGAAACCATTTTTTTTGCAGAAAAGCAAAGTGACGCCGAAAAAAAAAATTTTAAAGCCATATTTTGTAAATATTGATTTTAAAACCCCTAGTATATTTGTAACGTCATATTTAAGATAGGTATAGATTATATTTGGTAGTGATTAACATTATGGCCAAAAAAAAAAGTCTTTGAAGCCAATATGTTAATATTCAGAATAATTAGTGTATTAAATGTACAAATTATTCTAAATGTTAATAATTGTTAAATTATTTGCTTAATTGAAAATGACATAATTTTTTTTAAATATTGTGGTACACATCAAAAGTTTCTATTTGATATAGGATAATCCTTTTAGATCATTTTCAAAAATTGAGTTAAAAAAATAATTTTACGTATGTGAGTGGTGTTTTTTAAGACATTCCCATACTAAGGTTTCTCATTGGATTTTCACAAATATATACCAAAAGAAAGATTATTAATCTCCTATATTTTATTAAAATTTCATTAGAGTCTGAGCTATTTTTTTTTACTTTTAAAATTACGATTTTTTTTTAATTTTTGATACTGATAGGTTCAACTAGATTAAAATCACGTTCTTTTGACGTATTCATCACTGAGAATTATTCATGGAAAAACATAAAAACACACACACCGTCACAAAACCAAGTTCGCATCAAAACTAAAATATTGATGAAATTAACATTATAATTATTTATGATATCTAGTATTATAGTACCTAACCCTAAATAAATAAAAATATTTAACTGTTAATTTTCAATCTGTACATATTTCAAAATATATGTGTATATTTTTAATTGCATTATTTTAAACATTTGTTAATATTTTTCAATTGACTTACTGACCCAGATTTATTTTCAGGTCACTGAGATGCACTCGGATAGCTATTCATGTACATTTGTTCATATCATTAGTCTTCACTAACGTTGCATGGATCATATGGTATAAAATGGTTATATCGGACGTGTCAGTGCTTCAAACGAATGGGGTAAGATTCGCTAGCTAATCATAAAAAAAACACCCATAGGTTTTGAACATTTACTTAATGCTGGTGGTTTTCTTTTATACTCGACTTTGCAGACGTCATAATAAACTTTCCGGATATTTATACGACGGATTTAATAACTTAGATTTTTATGACCTCCAAATGTACGTGATTACACTACGTTAGTCTCGTGAATAGCGTATGCAAAGAGAAACCACAAGTTTTCTCAAAATTGAACGTAGTATAGGAAATCACTATGGATCATTTGATGCCCACTGTCTTAAGTTTTTGTAGTCTTTATTAATAACACTTAAACGTAGTTTTCATTGATAGTTCGAAATTGATAAGGAAATATGAGCATTCGTTTACTTTTATTATAATTATTTTTTTGAATAAATGTAAGACATTCCAATAAACCTTCATCAGTATTTTTTACATAGTTATTCGAAAATCCATTAATCACCTACGTTTGTTTTACTTTGGGTTAGTGTTACATGAAGTGGTTCGAGAATAATTTACACATTTCAATGAAGCGATCGACTTGATTATATTGCATAAATAGTAGTTTCAATACAATACAGTACTTAAAAAACAAACTAAATCGAGCGCTTTTGGACATGGCAACTTTTATAATTTATATTTACTTACGGCAAACTTGATCAAAGATTAAACGTTGAATGTTAAATGCGAATCAGTTACGTATGTACGATTTTTATTGTATGGAAACTAATATTTTTATTTTACTGTACACACGATAACACATAAAATTTGACATTATCTTTATAAATAATTGTGTGAACATATTAACATTTATGTAATGTACTTATATTTTTCAACAGATATTGAAACGATAAATAAGTTATTTTAAATTTCCCTTGTGCGTTTATAATAAATATTTATATAAAAAAAAGAAAGTTATAAGTAGAATTTTTCTTTATTTATATGCAAAACTTAAAACACATGTAATAAATTTACAATTTTAATAATGTCTTTTTAATATTTTTAACTCAACTATTGCTTTATTTTTTCAAGAGTAAACAATGCAAGAGCAACGTCTTATTATTTTACTTTGTTCTGAATATGAATTTCAAAGTGGATCTTGATTTTCCTTCCATTTTTAATCTATATAAAGTAAATATGAATGAAGTTAAGAATATTCTTATAAGTAAAATGTTTACCACACAAAAAACCTATTATATATTTTTCGATTGAATCTCGGCTCAAATCAAAATGAATTTCTCTTTTATACATAAATTTTTATTTTTAACCTCATTTTATCAACAGGAATGTGCTTAAAACATATCCATTACAGTTTTCAAAATAATTACTTTTACATAAAAAATAGAATTTTGTATCCTATGTACACCGAATAACAATCTGTATAAATGTTTAAAATCTAAATATTACGAGTCAAATACGTATTTGTGATAATACTCCAAGTGAAGTTCAAATAGTATCACAAATGTAATGTTATACTCTTAAAAGATACTTTGAATGTACAATCAATCACATTTAAATCATTTTTTTTCGTTTTTAAAATTTTGGTTTTTGCAGAGTTCTTCTTTTTCAAACACTCACGTCATTGAATTGTAACGATCATATATTTTTAATGCATTATAGTAATGCAGACTACTTTATAAAAATCTTTTACATTGCAAAAATATAACATGACTCTTTTAAAGTTAAATGCGCTCTGGCAATCACAATAAAATGTTGTAAATAAAGCTTTTTTTAAATACCTTTTATTATTATATGCCATTTTTATTTTATTTTTATAAATATTATTATAATATGTATGTACTCATGTTTAAAAACGATTCCAGATATATTGTCGTATACTTCATGTTCTTCTTCAATACTTTATGGTAGCCAACTACATGTGGATGTTTTGTGAAGGTCTTCATTTACATCTAGCCTTAGTAGTGGTATTTGTTACGGACGTTTATGCCATGCGATGGTTTTATACTATCGGCTGGGGATTTCCACTAGTAGTGACAGCCATATATGTTGTGTGGAGAAGCAAAACGAATGAAGATACATCAGAGTAAGTTCAACGCGAGCCATTATTTGCATAATAGTTCAATGACTATAAGGTCAAATTTTGCTACACGAAAATAGGCTAGGACAACTTTTAGAAAATACAGAAAAAATTTAATTAGATAAAACTTTAACATTTACTAAAGTTTAGAACAAACTAGAAATTTGTTAATAGTTAGTTATTACACTACTTTCTTAGAAACTCGAAAAAGTAAATTGCGAGTAAACATAAATTAGTAGTAAGTTTGACAGCGATAATTAAATGTTAAATAGATTTTAGAAACATTTCTATACTTATCTGCGTTTGGTTTGTTCCTAAAATAAATAAAAACACGTAATACAAGTACAAAAGTTTCTGATACTGCGTATCTGTTATGTGTTATTTAATGAAAGGTAACTTTTTAATTAAATCCATTAATGTTATTAAATTTTTAGTTATGATTAATAGCTATAGTGTTAAGTAGCCATGCTAAAATTAATTTTTTTATATTTATCTATTACATTTCCGTCACCATTTATAAACATATAACTAAAAATTACGGTTAACCTAATTGATTTTCAAAAATCAACAAAAAATAATACAATATTCTTTATCTAAAATGTATAAATTTGTTTATTAAAATTTAATAATTGCTCAGTCAAATATAATTTTTTGATATATTTGTAAATATAAATTTCAGGTGTTGGATGGATGAAAGCCATTGTCATTGGGCGCTGTCTATTCCAGTTCTCCTCTCAATATGCATCAGTCTACTATTTTTGATTAATGTCATGAGAGTTTTACTTACAAAATTGCATAGGAATTCAATTAATCCAGCACCAATAGGTGTCCGAAAAGCGGTTAGAGCAGCATTGATACTTGTTCCTCTATTTGGTATCCATCACATACTTATACCTTACCGCCCTCCACACAATACTGCATGGGAGAAGGTTTACCAATTGTTTACTGTAGCTTTAGTACCCACTCAGGCAAGTACAAAATAAATAAATCGAATAAAAGCTTTTTTACAAATAAATTTTGTATGTATAAAAGTATTTCATATATTTTTTTAATGGATATTTTATTTATGACAAAATACTTTTAGGTTATCAATTGTTAAAACAAATTTATATTTTAGAAGAATGATCTTGTAGTTTTTAAACTTAAACCGTTTAAAATTTAATAATTTGTATTACTATTGCAGGGTCTTTGTGTGTCTGTATTATTTTGTTTTGCCAATGTTGATGTGCATGGAGCTTTTCATAAGTATATAAGAAGAATAAAAAGAAGAGGCACTATTCACACAAATGTTACAGGTACTACGCAACCAGTACAGTCACAAATCAGAGACGTTATTGTCTAAAAGTTAAACTTATTAGTTTAATCCAGACAAAACTATTATTTGTAAATATTAAGTGATCTAAATTATATGCTATTAAAATAGGCATACTGCCATTTGGTGGTTTTATTAAATATATTTTATTATTGTAATTAATTTAAATTATTTTACTTTTGTAAAAAAATGTTTTCCTTAGTATCTTTAAATAATAATTTAGTACTAAAATCTATTCTAAAACACAAGCAATAATGAGTATACTATCCTCAACCAAAACGCAGCAACAAAAAAGGACCAACCTCCACCTATCAAAAAATTCCGCCTATCAAAGTAGTGATATTTACATGGTCACCAAGTTTGCCCTTTCTTTAGTTCATAAACTTTAATATTTTTTCCATATTGATTCTTTATTCGTATTATATCAGTGATATCTACATTAAAAAATGTTCCCCTATCTAAGTAGATAGGTGGGCATATTTAGGAAGAAGCGAAATTGACCCTTATTCACAATCGAAATTTTATTGAGGATATCATTCCTTTTTGCTGTCTCAAGCCAATAATATATATATATTTTCATGAGCTAGTAAAAATTTAAGACGGCGAATCTCGTCCTGTTATTATTAAATAACGCTTCTGTCTGTAAAATCGTCTATTTTGAGAAAATAACAATTTTCAGATTTTTCCTTTGCGTTACAACCGTAAGAACTATTTTTGTGCCAAATTTCATATTTCTACATACATAAAGTTAGTGTCTTATATTTTTGATGAGGAGTCAGTAAGAAAAATGAAAATGTAGAAACTTTCTCATTTTTTAAATGACATATCATTAAGGGCTAATATTTTTATACTGATCCTAACTACTAAACTTAGCCTAACGTACTGTTTTCGCTCAATTCAAATTCCAAATTTTATTATTAGATACACTATCTTTATTTTATAAGCTATTGAACAGAGTGATTATTTAGAAATACAATTTAGATCAATTAAGTAATGTAAACTTTACTTCAATACTATTGTAAATATGAATCTAACATTTTAAAGATTCTTAGAAGCAAAAACATGAAAGTTTTAACTCAAGTTAACACAGTTGTTAACTAATTAATACTTAAATATACAGTTAATTTTTTCAATTAAAAATGATAATTTTATTATTTCTCCATCAATATAATTAATCATATTATTTAAAGTAAATGATTGTTAAATATCTTCAACTAGATTTTCTTATTTGTTTGTAAATGAAATGTTGACAAGAATAAATTTTTTAAATGAAATATTTAAAAGATAAAGAAAATTTCATAATAATATATTCATTAAATAATATCAAACCAAATTTTTTGCTTTAAAATAATTATTAATACAATTTTTTGCGATTCATAAATTTAACAAAAATTAATAATTTTTCTAACTTTATAGTAATTGTTAAGAATTTTGAACTATTTATCAACGTTTGTTGAACTATTCGTCACAAAGTATACTACAATGTGTTACTAAATAAAAACAATAAGTATTAATAAAAATCATTAATTTATTAATAAGGAATCAAGGATCATAATGATAAAACCATCTAGAAACAGAACCTCAGAATTTATATATTTTATTTTCTAAAAATATGTAACTTTGATCAAAAGTAAATTTTTAAGCCAGTTTCTTTTTAATCTGCAATAAATGTTTTGATCAAATGAGAGGAATGGCCCTCTCTCCTAAAATTAATTTAATGATGTCCATGTACCAAAAGCTAAACATAATTATCCCAGTATTCAACAAAATGCTTAAACTTTTAATGTGTAGAATTATTTAAATTAGTTTTTATGGATTTATTTAATCTTTAAGCGAAATGGTAGGATACCCAGAAAGTTAAAAATTCATCATGAAATTTTTACTGATTAACTATAATTATTATTCTTATTTTTATAATATAAATTTAAAAACTTTTAATTTATTTCAAAAATAACAATTATAATGAGACTAATTTTAGTACAAGTCTTAGTGTTAAAATGATTAATAATTTATTTTAAGTAACAAAATTTGAAAAATGTTTGTTATTAATATTGTTTTTTTCATATTTGATAATTAATTAGTACCTAATTATATGAAAAATTTGAATATAAAATATGAAATATATTTTCTCCCTAGCAATCAGTGGAGTTCTAATAAACGAGTTGATTAATACACTAGAACAAATATTTAAATGAAGGTAATTTTTCTGCTTAGGATGTCTAACATCTAACATTTTACATTTTATTGATTTTCGATTGAACATTAGAAATAACAACTTTTATTATATCTACACAACTATTCATTTCATAGATATTAATAATATTTGAATATTTTTCAAATCATGTGTTATTTAACTTCGCATCAAAGCTGAGAAAGTATTAATTTAACAAAAATTTTTATTTTTTGACTATTACATTTTTTCTTAGAAATCTTAGAAATTGAGCCAATTTTTTTCAGCCTTAAAAAAATTAAAGAAGGTAAAAGATAAGTCTATAGACTTGTAAAAGTAAGAGAAAAAAGGTCTAATGATCATCACTATGTGAGGTGTATAAAAAGTGTTGATAAAAGGATGTATTGAATGATGATAATGTGAATAACAGATGGAAAGAGTAATATGAAAAATGACTGAATAAGGAGTATCCAAAAGAGACATTATCGAATAATATAACGTGGAATGAGGGACTAGTATATTTAATTAGTGAGAAAGAGGTATGGGAGGCTGTGACATCAATGAAAAAGATTAAAGCAGTAGGGCCAGATGATGAGCCAACAGAAGTAGGGAAAATATTAGGCGATGTTGGTATAAGGTAGATGAAAGATCTTTTTAATAAAATCTTATTAAAATGTAAAATGCCAAAAGAATGGAAGAATAGTATTGTGATGTCGATACTATGACTCATAAAGCTTATGAGTCATAGTGTGAAGATTTCAGAAAAGGTAATAGATAATAGAATAAGAAATGAGACATCAGTATCTAAAAACCAGTTTAGATTTATGCTTGGTAAGTCAACAATGAAGCCATTATTTTATTTCGGACAATTATAGAAAACTATAGTAAAAAGAAGAAAAAGTTGTGTATGGTATTTATATATTTGTAGATAGCTTATTATAGATTTCCGAGAGAGGTTTTAAAATTAGTGTAACAGAGATGAGAATGCTTAGATGGATGAGTGGAATGACTAGAGAAGATAGGATAAGGAGCGAACATATAAGAAGAAGTATAGGTGTGGCGTCAATCGTAGATGAGATGAGAGAAAATAGACTTAGATGGTTTGGTCGTGTTATGAGGAGAGAGGAATCGGAAGTTGTAAGAACAGTTATAGAAATGAATGTTGAAGGAAGAAGAAGTAAGAAAGACTAAAAAAGAGATGGAGGGATGTTATTGAATGCGATATGACGACGACTAATGTGAGCATAGATGATGTGGACGTTAGGATAAGGATGGCCATCCCCAGGTAATTTGGATTAAGGCGAGGAAAAAGAAGAAGAAATATGTGTTTATTAAATATTTCTAGAAGTTATTTATTTAAATTTTTTGTTTAAAAAGAATTATGTTCTTAGAATATGAATATAATCTATAACAGAAGTGTTAATTGTATTAAACAAAAAAGGTTAAATAAAAATACCAGTATTTCGGACACAAATAGAGTAGCCAATTGTTATTCTATATCATTATAGTGACGAATGTAATATGACAGATTGTTTCTCCAGTATTGTAAATGCCATATTAATAAACCATGATAAATTCTTCTTTTTAGTTATATATGACATATATGTAAATAATAAGAAATTATGTTTAAGAGTGTACATATTACGACAAATAAATGATTTGTTTGTTTACAAGTTATATAATACACAAATTATATATTAGCTTTGACGTGAAGCTGAGAGGGTTTTAATTTTACCATGATGTGTTTATTTATTTTTTTCTCAACTCTCACAGGAACAATTTTTCTCAAAGATACGTCAAAAGATTATATATCAAATGACACAAATGATCACATATCATATTCAGTTGAAGACATTACCCTCAAAAATTGAAAATTTTTCCCTCGTTTTCCGTAAATTTAATATTAAATTAAAACTTATGTAATATACTTTACTATAAAAAAAAATTTCGAGATATAGTGAAAATGCCTATTTTTGTGTTAAAATTCTTGGTATTGTATTTTATACAGTTAACTGTGCTAAAAGTCAAAGAGGCAGATAAAGCAGATTTTTTTATTGTATATATTGGTCCTGAAACATATAATCATTTGAAAGTAGCGTGTTTATCGAACAAACCGGGTGATAAAGTGTACGATGAATGAATTACTATCCTCGAAGGAATTTTTTCTCCACGTCGATTAGTGGTGAGTGAACGATTTAAATTTAATCAACGTGTTCAACGGGCAGGTGAATCTATCCAGATATTCATCGATAGTTTAAAAAATTTAGCAAACTTTGCGAATTAGACACCTTTTTGGACGACGTGTTGCGAGATCGTCTTATTGTTGGCCTGAAGGATGAATTAATATAACGCAAATTACTTGGCGAGAAGACTTTTATGTTTGAAAAAGCATGTGAAATTGCCTTAAATTCCGAATTAGTCGGTAATCAAACTAGCCAAATAAACCAAATAAAGTGGTTCGTCAAATCAAAATTACGCCTGGGATCAGCTGCAGAATCAGTCATCTCAAGGTAATAGTCAGTTAGTTAGGCAGTGTTTTCGGTGTGGGAGAAATCATGATCATCGTACATGTCCAGCAAAAGAGTAGAAATGTTTTGCATGTGGGGCCATGGGCCATATCTCAAATTCAAAAATTTGTTAAGTCAAAATAAAGGGTAAATGTATTAATTTTATTGAATCAGTGGCTGATATTAATAATGTAAATGATAGTTATCTGAGCTGTGAGCCTTTAATGATAAATATTAAAATTAATGGGGTTTTATTAAATTTTGAAATAGTTAGTGGCGCATCTGTTACTATTATTCTAAAAAAAGTGTTTATGCGAAAGTTAATAAATAAAATATATCTGGAGTCGAAATCGATATATTTTAATTCTGTTAATAATACTGAAATAGAAGTATTAAGTCAATCCTTAGTTAATGTAGAGTTGGCAGGTAAAATGATAAAGCTCAATTTGATTGTGACTAATGATGGTGTTAGTAAGTGTTTATTGGGTAGGAATTTATTAAATAACTTTCTCTTGATTGAAGGAAAATGTTCATTAATGTAAAGAGTGAGGTAAATCAAGGAGAAAATCAGTTACTTATAAGCAGAATAGAGGATAAAAATAAAATTATTTATGAAATTAAAATAAATTTTCCATATGTCATTCCTAGTAATAATAATATGGATGATAGTATTATTGGGTATGAAGTAAATTTAACTTTAATAGATAACTGTGTTCCAAGATTTCATAGAGCATATCAATTACCATGTGCACTAGATCAAAAGTAGAATATGAATTAAGCCGTTTAGAACGCAAAAATATAATTTCTAAAGTGGTAAGTAAAATAATGGTAAGAATTTGTGTTTTAAGGTTACTGTAAATCCAGCATTAAAAGTTGGCCAACACCCACTTCCTTGAGTTGATGAAGTATTTAATGAGTTATGTAATTGTAAAGTGTTTACTGTGGTGGATCTATCTGATGCTTATTTGTGGCTAAAAGTTGCACTTGGTAATCGCGCGATGCTAACGATCAACATACATAAAGGTCTATATTAATATAATAGGTTATGCTATGGTATTGCGTCAGCACCGGATAAATTTCAAGAAACAATGAAAATTCATTGTTAGATATTTCTACTGTAAAAGTATATTTGGACGATATTATTAACAGAGGTAATAACGAACAAAATTGTCGTGAAACGGTAAACAAAGTATTTCAGCGGTCAAATACACATAGAGTAAAAGTTAATTTTAGTAAATGTCAATGGTATTGTAGTAGTATGGAATTTTTAGGTCATATTATAGACAGAGATACCCAGGTAAAAATAAATTAGATGCAATAATGAACGCACCTTAACCTAGTGATATAGCGCAATTAAAGTCCTTTTTAGGGTTAATAAATTATTATAATAAGTTCATTCCAATGTCCTCAACTTTGCTAGCTCCGTTATATGAATTAACAAAAATTAATACTAGTAGGTAATAGTCTACAGAATGTGAAGAAGCATTTTGACAGGCTAAAGTAGCTTTATGTAATAGTCAGTTTTTAGTTCTATTTAACCCAAAGTTTCCCTTAGTTTTTACCACCGATAGTAGTATTTATGGAGTTGGTGCAGTAATTAGTCACATAATCGATAATGAGGAGAAACCAATAGCGTTTGCGTCGAGCACGCTATCAAAAAGTTAAAAAAAATTTTCATAAATTGAACGTGAAGCGCTAGTAATAATTTTAGGCATTAAAGTTTCATAAATATTTGTTTCGTTTAGATTTTATTTTGATAACTGATCATCAACCATTAAAAACAATTTTTAATCCTTTAAAAAATATTCCGATAGTATCAACGTCATGGTTACAACGATGGGCAATAATTTTATCTAATTATCGATAAATAATAAAATATAAAAAAGGTACACAGATCAGTCACGTGGATGCGTTATCCAGGTTACCAGTATCAGATGAAATTGAAGTGAAATCCGAAAATTTATCTTTTTTGGAAGAAATGCTACTATTGTATAAAAAAGTTGGCGAAGAAACAAAAAGAGATGAGGTATTAAAAAAAGTATGTAATTATAATATTTCAGGTTGGTCAGTAAAAATAAAAGACCAAGTACTTCTACCATATTTTTGTCGACGGTGCGAGTTATCGACAATATCTAGGAGCATTCAACTGCATGTGTTAACTGCATACTACGAGAGGGTCATTCCGGTATAGTAAGCGCGAAAATGTTGGCTAGGTCACATGTGTGATGGGATACATTATGTAATGATGTAGAAAATTTTAGTAAAGAGTGTAGTGAATGTCAAATAAATCAAAACGGATAAAGCTAAAAATGATAAGGTATATGTTAGTTAGGCAAATAATTGACTTGGGAATATCGATATCTTTGAAATTTATAAAGTTAAATAGTGTTATTAGTTGATTATTATAGTTAATGGATTGAATGTTGGTTTATTAATCTTACAAATGCTAGTAAAGTAATTGAACTTTTAAATAGTTGTTTTCGTCGATTTGGGTATTGCAAAAACGATGATTTGCGATAATGGTCCTCCTTTTAGCTCAACTAAATTTCAGTTGAAATTATTTGAAATTTTATATTATTCATGCAATTCTCCATTGCAAAAACCTCCATACAATTCTGAATAAAATGGGTTAATACTTTTTCAACTTAACTTTTGAAATGTTCCAGTAATACTACGTCTTTTAAATATATGTTAAATTAAAGCTTATGTAACGTACTATAAGTTAAAAAAAAATTGTCCTGACGGCCTATCTTCTATGTGCAAATGGCAATCGAAGTTAAACAAAATATAGGATTTAATTCTGCTTTTGAACAATCCACCAATTTCTTAAAATTAAACACTATCTACAAATCTGCATCGAAGCATTTTTTATGATAGTGATTTTAATCACTGTCAGTTATCATCTATACTTGTCCCAACTATGCCATGCTCAAACTGTGCCGCGACCCCACTGTGCTACTATTTTTTTTTTATTTATATTTGTGAGATACACAATGAAAAGCATATCACGACAAATGATAACGTGACACCATCACATACTTTTAAAATGCATATGGTTCATCGGATTAATAAGTTCTAAGAACAAAATTGTTTGGAATTTTTTTCTGTCATAACATCAAACTAAAAATGGGGTTCCCGTTTGAGAAAATGAAAGTTTAGGTTTTTCATTCCTTCAGGGATGAATAAAAAATTATTTAACTACATATTATTGTAGTTTCTTCAATCAAACAATATTTTACTTTATTAAAATTAAAAATAATCAGTAGTTTTTGAACAAATGTACGTCTCATCTTTAATCGAACACTCTATATATTGTGTTGAAATCTTGTAATAAACATTACTAAAATTAATAATAATGGAAAAATAAATGTTAAACACTAAATCTTAAGTTGTTTGTACATATCTTTCTATTTTATTCTATTTTAAACCAGAATTGAGTAGTTTTAGAGGTTCGTTTATTATTTAGAAATTTTGGTAAAAATCAAGAATCGGAAACTATCCGACATCTGTCTAAATATTGTCTCTATCTCCTTAAATTAGTTTTGTGCGACGCAAAATACTCGGACGACCACTCGCAGAGTTAAATCTCGTCTCTGCTGGTTAATAAATTAAATATTAAAAAAAAAAAACAAATAAATTAAAATTTAAATAAAAATGCTGTGAATTGTATTTTGTTTTCTGTTGCTATTAGCTAATGCAATAACAATAATAATTTATAGCTTAATCTATGTTAGTAATTAAAACATTGTTGTAAAATATAGCATAAAATGTTACACAAATTATTCTTAACAGCTAAAATTGTACATAAAAAGTTTAGTCTAACCTGGCGCTCTTTAGTTCCATATTGAAAGTGTTTCAGTGCGTCAACCGCATAAATTGTAAATATAATAATAAATGATACCAAACAGTGATCAATCTTTAGTCCATGATGTGTTATATTTTAGGCCGACACAAAAAAATTATAGACACTATGATTCCTTAGTTGAAGGAAGGAAGACTAATATATAGAGTTATGTATGTTAATTTTATTTAACAACTAACAAAAGGTGAATTTAACACATAAAACATCAAAATAAGCAAGGTGAACAGTGATCCGACATCAACTGCCGCACAGCACACAAGACACACGAATACACGAGTGACGTCATTCGCGACCACCGTATATATACTACCCCAACAGTAAAACCAGTTATGGCAGGTCACGCTTTTGACAAGGAAAAGAAAACTAGCACTCACCGCATCAACTTGCTTTGACACGACCAAACAAGTTTTAATTAACTGATTGAGACACAGGCAATCGTTTACCTTAGTTACTAGTGAGATATTATATAATAGAGTAAAACTATTGTTTTATGTTAACGACAAAGTAAAATTATATTTTAAATGTTCAGTAAATATAAGTTATATACAATGTACAATACGTCTAACCTGAATCCTAAAAAATTGGTTAGTTGGTATATCGCAGTGAGACGGATTTTGTTGGCTATAATGACAATTAGCGACAGATAAGTTGTTGAATAAATTAAGTTATTGACATAATTAAAATGACAAAAGTGTTGGTACGAAAACTATATCTATAACAGCCACTTAAACATAATTGCCCTTTGATTTTTCGACGTCAGTAACTCCGGTATTCAAACGAGTAGAATTATCATATCAGCATCTCCTAGTATGATAACTAACATGTATTATGATTTAAATAAATAAAAATATATCGTGTATAATATAAGTTATAAGAACATAGTAATAAATTTCCTTACAATAGAATATGAAGATACTAAGTATTTAAATTGTTTATAAAGTTATATTTCTCATCTTAAAATATTGTTGTATGCATATAAAATATTTTTGATAGTCTTAAATAAACGAGTTTATAATTAATAAGAACTGTTGATTTGTTTTTTTTCAATAAGTATTTTCTAGTTATACATATAGCTAAAATTAAAATATTTTAACTAATAACTATAAGTTCCATGCAGCAGTAAAGTTTTTGAATATTCTTATTCCTAGTTAATTCAGTGCGGTTTTCTTATTTTACAAATGTACATTTAATTAAAAATATTATTATTGATTTGATTGTAAATATGTTCACTGCATATTAACGAACACGTATTTAGAATACATTAAGGATTTATTAATTTATTTATTTTTATAATAATATTTTAAATACAATAGGAATGTTTACAATGACTAGACATACAAAATAAATATACATTTATAAAAGTTACACTTTTTTTTTAGAAATAATCTTTCAGTTATTCAGTATATTACATCTATAGTACAAATCTTGGTTTAAATAAGATCTCCCTCGTTAAATTAGCGTAAGAAACATCAATGAGAAATTATTACAAAAATTATATTACAGGTATGTTTCAATAGTAAAAAAAAATAATAATAATAATAAGTTATAATCATAGGAAAGAAGATTTTTTTTGAAAAATATCTCCAACAATAGTAAAAAAAGCATCTTGATAAAATAATAAAAAAATGATTATTTTTTCAAAATAAGTAATCATTAAAGAATCTCTTTCATTAATTTTCTCTTTTAAGTTGACTAAAATTAAACAAAATTCAGTTAAATGTTATATAATCGTTATAAGAAAAAATACAAGTAATACGTAATTATATTATTAGACTACTTCATATGTTCTTGATTAATTTAATTTTTTTCGAATAATGATTTTATCTGGAATATTTAGGCATTTGTTATCGATGTGGAAACGAAATTCAATTGAGTCTGTGCATCTTCAGTTACGAGTAACTTGGGTTGGTTTTGTGATGAAACTGTTGTAACTCTTAAACACGGATTCCAGGAATAGTTTTTGTTGACCTTCGAGTGTTTCCATCTTTTTTTAATTTCAGATAATACCTTACAAGGAGAAAATTGTATCAAAATAACACAAGATTGTCAATTATTTTCATATAGCATAAAAAAAAATTTTCTCACTTCTCCATTACAGAAGCAAAATAATAGCGCGACACATAAACCTTGAAAGGAAACAACTACTGCAGAGGTAATTTGGTACAAAGGCTCCCAAGAAGTACCGGCCTCAGGTCGAAATGGCATGAGCATATATTGAAGACCCAATAAAGGTATAAGTATGAGGGTAGCTCGAACAGCTTTGCCTGTCCTGCCGGATGATGTTTGAGTTTTTTCACAACTGTCAATACTTTCATTGTTTCTTTTGAAACTAAATTGTGATAATTTCAAACATTAAATTTTTAGTACAAAAAAAAACAAGAAGACATATATTATTTAATAATGAAATACTCACCTTCGAAGATTAANGTGATAATTTAAAACATTAAATTTTTAGTACAAAAAAAAAACAAGAAGACATATATTATTTAATAATGAAATACTCACCTTCGAAGATTAAAAGATTGAATGCGTTCCCTGGCAGTTATTTGTTTTGGACTGGTCATGGTAATTTGTCTAGCATGCAGCTTTATCAATAAAAGTCTAACAATGTTTATCAAAAAAACAAAGTTGGTCAACACAGATAAACATACCGGTCCTGATAATATCCACAAATATACTGATTCATGTATCCAACAGCTAAAATTCCAAAATTGATTTGTTAGTTGACTAATTTAATAAAATATATTCTCGTATAATATTATATAATATTAAACATATCATTAAAAATATTTATTATATAACCATAATAATTATGGATTCAATTCAATAACTTTTTCAACTCAAATTTTTAAATACATTTTTATATCGAATATCGTAATGAAAGTAATAAAATTATATACAACGAATACACGATTTGTCTACTCTGTGAGCACAATAACTTAATTATAACTTTATTATAGCTGACGCAGAAATTCCACGTTAATGTATAATTTTGCAGCAGAATTGTATATGATGATTATTTTATCAAGATCTATTAAAAGTTACTAAAATTTTCATGCCTAGGTAGGAGGAGTGAGAAGAAAAATATACTGTAATAAAAATAGCATCATCTACAATTAATTAAATTACATGTAAATAATTAAAATTATTAATAACTTCTGAAATACTGAAAAAAAGAAAAACATCTTTGCCACGAACTATAATGCTCCGACATTTCATCAATTAGCTATTTCTATGACTATTTGGAACTTCGATTATCTAATATCAAAGGTTACTAGATAATACTCCAACATTTTAAATTCCACCCTATCGTGGTCTTTTTTTTTTTAATGTTATAGTATCACAAAAGTATACCGTAACCAGATATTCATAAGAATTACACCTTTCATAACATTGATAAAGAAAAAACTTATCCTTTAGAGATAAGAAACTTAATTCAACTTTAAAGAAGTTCAAAAATGGCATCAAACAAAAAATTCAGTGGACAAAACAAATGGAATTGACTTAAAAAAATCCTAAAAGAAAAAATTTACTCAATAAAAAATGAAACTTTTAAAAAATATATAAATAATTTATCTGCAACAGATAACACAGATTACTCTTTATGAAAAGCAACAGGCGTATGAAAAGACCTGAAGATACATGAGATCGAAGTAAACAGGAAATACCTGAAGTATTCGCGCATCACTTGGGGTGTGTATTTCAGCCTAACAACATAAAATATGATTTGAACACGACGTATTTACGTACTTCAAATCAAACCATAGATCGCATTAAATATTTCACTCCACTTGGAGTTGCGAATGAAATAGATAAAACTTTTACCTCTAAATAGTCCCCGGTTTATGATAGAATAAGCAATGTATAATTAAAGAAGTATATCTCAAAGCAATAATCATACTAACTCACATATTTAATGCTTTGTAGCGTTGGTACCATATTACCTACTTCTATCCCCGTGATAACAACATTTAGAAAAAGTAGGTTATGTTATCTTATATTGTTATATGTATCTTATCATGTTCTTATTCCTTTTTGACTTTTATAATAAATGCAGATATATTTAACAAATATTTTATGGTGTCTTTTAGTTTTTAATAAAAATAATTAATATAGGCCACACAGTTGATTGCATATAGTATATGTACCTGAAAATTGAAAAAAAAAACACAAGTCATCGTGTTATTAAATCCAGGAAAGCTCCACGAGAGTATTAGTCCCTACAAGTCGATATCACTTCTTTCTACTATTTCAAAACTCTTTGGGAAATTACTCTACATTAGTTTTAAACATATTATTCAAGAAAGTCAACTAATTCTTAACCACCAGTTTGGTTTCATACTAAACATTTCACCATAGATCAAGTATATCACGTTATAAACGTAATTAGTAGAGCTATGGAAGAAAAAAAGTATTTCTTCAGCGTCTTTCTTGACATTGCCGGGGCTTTTGAAAAAACAGTTGCCTCGTTCATGGTATGAACTACTGCAATCATATTTAGAAAAAAGGTAATTTCGGGGGAGCTACGAAGAAACTATATCTGAATGGAAAGATATTAAAGCAGAGGTAACTCAAAGTAGTGTCTTTGGGCCTATTTTTAATTAACTTTTTATATCCAATATTCCAACCAACAATAAAACAACAACAGCTGTTGTTACAGCTTACAACACAGCTAAATTGTCATGTAATTAAAACCTTTCAATCGTCACAAAAATTTAAAAAAAAATGTTGATAAATCCTATCATGGACAAAAAGATGAACAATATTATTAAATAATTCAAAATCAATACATATGAACTTTATAACTTAAGTAACGAAGCATAACTCGATAATGCTTGATGGTAAAATAATTCCACAAGAAAAGTCAGCTAAATATCTAGACATACATTTAGACTCTAAACTAAACTGGAGTATATAAATTAAATTGGTCCGTGATCACAACAAAGAATAGAAAATAAAAAGCTACTTTATGTAGTTATCTTAAAACCAATATAGACATCTAATATCCAATTATGGAGCTGCACTAGTAAATCTTGGATTGATAAAATTCAAACTGTACAAAATATTACTCTCTGTACTATTATCGACGCGTACATGTTCGAAAAAAAGACCACGTTCACAAGAACATGATGATACCAATCGTCAGGGAAAAAATTCAACGGTATGTCTTGGCACGTAAAAGTCGTCTGAAGGTCCACGTAACATAGCGGCGGTACAACTTCTTGATAATTCTCAAGAAGATTGAAACCGGCTAAACCATATAACTTATTGTAAATATAAATTAATCAATGTAAATTTTACTAGAATATATGTTTGAAGAATCTTCACTGAAAGTTTCCTACATCATTATTAATAATATCTCAATTATACAGTTTATGTAATTTTAGATGTTAACGTTAGTGAATAATTTTAATTAAAACCACAAGGTCGTTTCATATAAATAATACTTGTAAAAAAAAAAGCTATTCATAGCATATTTTATAATATGTGAAAGTCGAAGTATTATCATTTGAAAAATTTTAATTAACATCCTTATAAGTAGGACCAAGATTTAAACGCATTTATATATTTTGTTTGAGTCCCTTTGAAGGATCCCAAGTTTGTTTTATTTTGTAATGGGATTATATTGTAATGTACAAATATTTTTCATTTTAGAAAGGAATAAGCCTCCTAATACCACTTAAACTATGACCTCGGTAACAACTTATTAGCAAATTTTCAACTCAATTAATTCAAATTAATACTGACTGATGGTATGTTTGAAATAATTCAACAAAATTTATAAATGCAATTGAAATCCATGTCACACATAAAAGATACAAGGGATGATTATAAAAAATACTTCATAATTGATAAATTGAAAAAAAAATGAAGCTGAAATTAAATAAATAAAACTTTCTAAAATCTGAAGTTGTTCGAGTTTATTTACGGGAAATGCATTAAGGAAAAAATTGAAAAAGATAATTAATAACTACAAAAATTTGTAGAAATCATAAAAAATTATGAAAAGAAAATACCCAAGTACTTAAAAAAAAAAATATCAATTCCATATCTTTAGGGAGTTATGTCTTATTTAGTAAATATTTTATAATTTTAGTCAGTGATTATTTGATATATGAGTACTTACGGAAAAAAATTATCACACTTTAATAAAAATTATTTTATCAGTACAATACATTTTTTACATCCCTTTTTGTTTTTACTTTAAGACGGCCCAGATAATATTTCATTTTTTAATTAATACATTGTTGATTGAAATTTAATGTTACATACTTATAAGTTTATATTTAAATTAATTATTTAGCATAACTTTACATGAATAACAGTAATAATAGCTTAAGTTTTAAAATTATAAAATAATTAAGATCATAATTATCATATTAACTAAATTTTTATACGTAAATTATTTTTCCTAAAATTTACATATGCAGGGCGATTGGTAAAGATAAAAAACTTATTTAGTCAGAAACTATTGAATCTTTTCAGTTTTTATAAAGGAAAATATTGTTTGATTTATGAAAACTACAATAAAATGTAGTTAAACAATTTTCTTTTATTTCTATAGAGTTAAAAAAACTAATTTTATTTTACAGGAAGTTCTATTTTTTGTTAAATGATAAGGAAAAAAAATTCCAAACAATTTAATTTCCAAGAAAATGAGGTCTTATCTTTAATCGCTCACCATGTATTTATGATATTTATTTTTACATAATATGTTAATATTAAAATGTTATTTGTATTGCTCATTATGAATAAATTATATTTATATTTGAATACACTTATGGAAAATCTTGGAAATAATTTTGGTTACTATAGGGTCTAAAATATGTTTAATGTACAATTCTAAATATTATAATATGTGTTGAATTTATCTTTTTTCTGGTGTATAAGAAATATATTTTTATTTGCTTATAATATGTAATTAGTGCTAACTTCATATACGATATATGTATTTAATGAACAAACTTAGCAGTAATAATTACATTGTACACAGTTTATTATACTAAACTTTTATTTTATGTTGATAAATTATTGTATAAATAACTTTAAAATTTGATTACACCCTAAATATGATAATGAAAATATAAATTATTATATTTTTGCTTTTAGAAGTATGTTTTATTTATTATTAATAAATATACATTAAATTTACATGAGTAATCCGCTTCCGAAAATACCTTTAACTTTCAAGACCGCAATGAGAAATATTCAAAATTAATAAAGTTTATCCGAGCTAAGAGTATACAATGTATACTCTTAACTCTTTAATGTGCTATTCTACAGTATATTCTATACTATACATATGCATATATATTCAAAAAGGTAGAATACATATGATGTTTTATATATAATGAAAAAAATCATCAAGCCACGACAAAATTATAATTGAATACTAATCGCCAACATTTATTGTATACACATTTTAAAAAATAACAGTATACTATGTAAATATTTAAACAGCTATTTCACTACAATTTGTCCATACTCTGAATGTTTAACTTATTCGAAATTTGCCATATTTTTAAATAAAACTTCTATAAATAAAAATGATTTTCATTATTTCTCAAAATTATACTTCTATTTAATTTTTGTTTGTAGAAGTGTCTTTTTTTAATACAATTAATGATGGAATTTTCGTAGGAAATTAAAAAACAAACTAAAATTTCTAAATAATTAATTGAGTATATTGCGTTATTCTTATTTTACTTATATTGCACTGTGAGTTCATGAGTGCCGTAACTCTAAAAAACTGATTTTAAGATAAATGGTCTCTAAGTTTTGACCTTCCATAAGAGTAACAATGTATATTATTTTGTTTTGGGTGTTTAAATTAAGTTCAAATCAAATTTTATTCAAGTTACTTGCATATTTAGATAGAGAATAATAAACTATTATAAATTACATCAAAATGTCAAATTCTATGAACTTTGATATACAGGGTGATTTTTTTATCATAACCCACTCAATTACTTGCAGAATAATAATAATTTAAACATTTTTTTTTTTTATGATCTTTAGTTACACATTATTCTTGAATTTTTGACTATGTAATACTTTTTAAGTTCAGCCCTTATGCCTTGGAAGGGAGTCAACTTTGTTTTTTTAAATGGTAACACATATTTTTAATTTAATAAAATGTTTGAGTTTTTAATTTAATAGTAAATGGCATTTGAATTTTTAATATAACTTAATTCGTTTATTAGATATAATCATTTAAAGTTTCAAATTTTTGAATTAATATACAGGTATAATACACAAGGGATTACAAATACAGGTAGCTAATTGGTTTTTTATAACATCGATATTAGCAGGTACACAGCGTTGTTATTATCAATTGTAGTAAGACACATTGTTATGAGTATATAAATACACTAACTGACAATACAGAAAATATATCTATTGATAATCATAATTGATAATAAACAATCCGTGACTGAGACAGCAATGTCATAAAAATCCAATTAGCTACCTGTATTTACAATCCCATGTGTATTATACATGTATATTAACTCAAAATTTTGAAACTTTAAATGTTTATATCTAATAAGCTAATAAAGTTATATTAAAAATTCAAATGCCATTTACCATTAAATTAAAAACTCAAACATTTTATTAAATTAAAAATATGTGTTACCATTTAAAAAATCAAAGTTGACCCCCTTCTAAGGCATAAGGGATGAACTTAAAAAGTATTACATAGTTAAAAATTCAAGAATAATGTGTAACTAAAGATAATAAAACAATAAAAGGTTTAAATTATTATTATTCTGCGAGTTATTGAGTGGGTTATGATAAAAAAATCACCCTGTATGATCTTCTAGCCTTATAGCGCGTTATATTTTTGAATCAGAAAAAAATTAAATTTTACTTCAATTAACCATTTATTTTATGATGGACATTAATTATGATTAAATTGGAATGAGCTACATCTAAAGGGAATCGTTATAAAAGTTTTTAGATTAAACAATGAACCAACTAAAGAACTCTACGATACTTTATATCAATCATTGATCATTGATCAATCATACAATGATGATATGAAGAGATAAGTTTCTAGTAATTTATTGGTGTCGAAGAAATAGTCTAAAAATAATCAAAGTCCACAAACTTAAAAATTAGGTATCACTAAATTTTCATATCAATTGTGATTTACTTTTACTAGTTAGGTAATAAAATATAGGAGGTTTGTATATTAAACAAAATATTATTGACTTATCGACCATATAAACATTTAAATTAATATTAATATGTCATAAGAATTACTTAAATAATAATCTTCATTTTAAAATTATTTATTAACCTTATATAATTCTTAGATTAATTCATGCAAAAGATTTTTGAAATTATCTTTTTCTTAATTTTTAGGTGATTATTGTTAAATTGTTCATTATTTCACCAGTGCATCACCAATCATATTAGTTTATATGAAAGATCTTAAGTTAAATTAAAAATACTTTTTGTACGATTTTTACGTAAAATACTTATTTCTATGACATAAAACTGTCAATTTGTGTGATCCTCCCCTTTTTAGTTTTTTTTCAATGTTTGATTTTTTATAAAATTCATTGCTTTAGGTTTTGCTTTAAACGTACTAACTGTAAAGTTTCGCCTGGAGTATTAGTGCGAACGATTACGTATATGGTTACTAATAGAGCCGGTATGCCCCAACCAACAATATGTAGTAAAGGCATAACCTTGGTCTCTGTTAGAAATGTGACAACCAAAAGAGTGTGTAAGTATAGTCCTTCACAAAACATCCAGAAATATGTAGCAACCAAAAAGTAATGTACTAAAACATGTAACACTTTACAGCCCAACTGAAAAAAAAAATAATTATCATTAATACTGCTTCATTGTATTTTAATAAATATGAGAATATAAAATAAAATATTTTTTCTCAAGTAAAATGACATCTAAAGGTTTTTCAAATAAATTTTTTAATTAAAATTGTTTTACACCAAAAAAAGTATCCAAGTTTGTATTCTTGTAGAAGTATAAAAATTAATTTATTTAAATCATGAAATTGGACGTGATTTATTAATTGTTGGTATTGTTTACGGGTGTTTTTATTACAGATGTTTTGCAATACTGGCTTTAGATTTGATTTTATTTAAGCTATTTTACACCTTCGGTTATAAGGTTAACTTGGGTTAAGTAACATTAAGTTACTACCTCAAATAAACAAAATTTAGTGTAATTAAGAAGACGATTTTTTAAATATTTCCCAAAGACGAAATCAATAACATGGTGTAATTACATTTTTTTATAGAATAATGAAAATTTTCTTATGTTCTCCCCAAAAATGAAATGAAAATTTATTTTCCTTGTAAAAGTAGAGGCATGTGTATGGAAATTCAGAACGGAGACAGCGAAGATTTGTTTTGTTCCATATTTCATGGATTTGCAATACATAAACTTAAAAAAAACATTTTCTAAACTTTGAACAGAAATTTTATGTTATGCAATTTGATCATTTTCCTTGAAACTAAAGAAATTGACATTGTCTCAAAGTATTAACTGTCGATAATTTAATTCAATAAAGCTGTATAGTCAAGGACCACAAAATTACTCTTTGCACTTAATGTATGTACGCATATGCATATAAATTTAGACATGTATAAACTATTAATATCGCACCAACATGACAGATAATTTAGTTAAACTTATTTATAGTCTCTTTATTTTATGTTAAATATAATATTTTTATCAATAAAATAAAATGAAAATTATAAATTATCAGTTGATAATTATATAATATATATTTTCTATATTATTGTATAGGAAATTACTAAGTTACGTAATGTATAAGGTACAATATTTCCAAAAATGATAAGTATTGAATGTAAAATATAATAAAAAATTAAAATGTACAATGTATATTTTAACTAATAATAAATTATGTCATAATTTTTTTTATGTAGGATTTTACGTTGTCTATTAATTGATATCATCTTAACTTATAAAATGCCAACACTATTGGAAGTTTAAAAATGAGAAAAAATGTTATTTTAATAATAATTTTAGTTTTTCTTATTATAACTCGACGTATAATTCAACTTCATTACCCGATGAATTTAAATAACTTTTTATGAAACACTTAATTTATAATTATTATTTTTAATTTGAATTATCAACAAAATAAGTTTATCATCTTACCCCGTTTGTCATCAATACTGGTAGATTATCAACTACTGCTTCATACCACAATAACCATAAAAAATTATTTACTGCCAAAGAAATGAATAAATTTTTGTGAATTTGTATTCTGGTACAAGTTAGACATCTAAAAATACAGTAATACTAAATTATAATATGTATTTTTTTAATGTTAAATAAAGAAGACAATTTTAAAACTGATTGCAGCTTTTGTAATTTTTTTTTATTAAAAAATTACATAATATATAATTCCATTATTTTAATTTAGTAAAATTTATTAATGGTTAAGAAAACTTCACTTAGAGAGGTTATTATGGGTATGGAAAAACAAAAAGAGACCTTTACCAGGGCATAATTCCTTTAACCTTTATGGTCATTACTCTTACATATTAGCTTTGCATAATAAGTGCATACACGTTTTCAACTAAATTATCATGAAAAATGTAAACGAACAATTTCTCACTGAAATAGTGAAAGAATAGAAAAAATAGTTTACAAAATGTAGAAACATTTATACTATAAAACTATAAGTAAAAAAGTCGAAATATTTAGACATATTTTTTTTTATAATTTATAATTTATTGTGTATTATAAAAATAGTCCATCGCGAATGCTCTGGGTCCTAACACTGACTTTACGATTTAATTATTATTTTTATTTTAAACTATAATAACTTACTTGAAATAAAAGAATATGAAAAGAGAAACCAGTAAAGCTGCTAACGAGACGGCGTATCCCCATTTGTAAATCATGTTTACGTGATTTCTCAGCTATAAAGAAATAGTTTATACATTTATTAAATAAATGATTTATTAAATATAATATTGATTATGATTTATTTATTTATTTATTAAATAATTACAAATGTGTAATGAAATATTATTATATTTAATATTGATAGAGTAAAGTATGAATTATATTGGAAAATTCAAAGACACTTAAAATATTATTTATGATAATTTGAATTTAATTATACAAAAGTTTGATTTTTCTTTTGAAATTTTTGAATGATTATAATGATAATAATTTTCGAGATTGTAGTATAAATTAATTATAAATAAATAGTAAAAAGAGTATTTTTATGCTTAATTAACTTTTTTTAACTTATAAAATTTAAGAGGTTAGCATCCTCAAAAATAAGTAAAATTATACACTTAAAATTACGAGCTTAGGTAGTACAAGGTTAGAATATATTACTACGCAGTTTGCCTAAGTTTATTCAATATAAAATTTGGTGTTCAATTAATTTTGCTTGAATAAAATAAGCTATAATATTCGTGCATCATGAAATTTACTATAAGACTTAAGCCATGTTTAGGCAGTTTTACAAAAATAAAGAACTTAAACTATACAAATATTATTCTGTAACATTTAAAATTTCGCCTTAAATTTTAGAAAGTTAAACAACTTTTTTATACTTTAAAGGCCCAATAAAGATCATAATAATTTCCTTTACAATGGAAGGTTTTTAGCCTTTTTAGTACATTCAGTACTAAAAGAAATTTTTTGTACCGATTACTTACTTTCAAATCATCCAAGTCTACACAAGTTGTATAATTAGACCACGATTTATTAGTTTCCGGATGTTTGAACCAACTTCCATCTTTTAAACACATTTTTTGTCCAAACCCTAAATTAATAGTGTTAAAATTTTAATATATGTATAATGTACTTGTATAGTTTAAATGCGCTTAAAAAGCAAGGCGTGCTAGAGACATTTAACCAAAAATTAAACTACATTAGCAGACTGAATACTAGTAGTTTTATTTAGCAAATCACATTACAATCATGAAAGATGTAGTTCTATACATGGTATATATTGAAATTAAAACTTTAAATTTGATTTTCTTGAAATTGAAAAATGTTACTTATATTTTTACATTCTAAGCACCTCATATTGCTTGTCTAAAAGAGTTCAAGTCAATTTATAATTGTTCACTTTGTTTTATTATAATATATGTGTCACAAGTTAAGCATGTTAATTTTGTACAAAGAATTATTTTAAATGTCATTGTCCAATTTATAAATTTAAATTTATATATTATATATATATATATATATATATATAAATTTAATAAGATAAATTTACAGGTCATAGTATAAGCTTAAATGAGACTAGTAGCGAAAAAAATACTCAAGAGGTCTCCATTCACAATATTTTTTTAGTGTTTCGCGTATCATATGGATTTTATAGACGATTCCATGGAGAGAGATAGATATTTAAGACAGAAGACTCCCTTTGAAGTTTCTAATTTGAAGCGTAATAAAAGAGTCCCTTTCTCAGAAAAAAAAATGTTTCATTATTTTATATTTAAAAATACTCATAATAAAAGGGATAAGCAAAAATTAAAAAAAATTGCACTCCTTCAAATAATATTTTTTCATAAAACAAGTAGGATGATTCCCTAATTATATTTCGCATATCAGAATAAAATAACAATGCAATAAAAATTAAGCAGATGGTACAGCATACACTATACGAAAAAAAGTCAATTTTTAAAGTCTATTTTTTCATTTGATCATAACTTATTAGTAATTGAGCCTACCAGAAGTCATCTTCAAATTTTTCTAACAGAAGACGCTTTTAGAAGTTGGGTCACTTGAGTCGTTCCCCACTTTAAGCCCTGGGGGTCTATTTGTGAGCTTGGACTAATCATTGGCGAGTGTTTTAGTACACTAAAACATTAGATTATGATTTTATTGCACTAATGGAAATTCGTATTTTTAAATTTTATTTTTTATCATTCTAAAAATCTTGCACTAATCGTACATCGTCTAATCTAATGTCATTTCAAACCAATAATTCTTAGTACGATATGTTAAATTATATTGGCTGTACTGTATTTTATATTAATTTTATCATTAATTCAATTTATCATTAATTTTATCAAGTATATGATTGCAAATTTACCCATTAAAAATTTATTGCTGTTTATTTGTTAATATTTTTTATTTCATTTTTCGTGTCATTTTTTATAATGGAAGCTAATAAAGGTCAATTTTTAATTGATTTTGTTCATAAGTACCTAAATGAAAAACAAAAAATGTGGATTATCTTTTACTACGCAAGAATTGTTATGACAAAATATAACAAAAATTTGAAATCAAACTATTGGGGCAAAAAAAATTTTTTTGGAAAATCCATTTTAAGGTAGATATTTTTCAAAATTTTTAAAATTGAAGGGTCTTTTCCAATTTTTTATTTATGACAATATATTCAACTAACCAGGATCTATTGATTATTAAAATCTGTCCAGCTAAAGCTGAGAATTTTTATGGATAGGTATAAAAAACAAATGCACACTATCACAAACCTTTTTATTTTTTTATTTGTTTAATCCAGGGTTAGGGCCTAATTTTGATGATAAGTTGGGTTAGATGATTTAAAATTGCACTGTCGGTTTATGAATGACCTTCTTCAGAAAGACATAATAATCAAAAAAGACTACTCACAAAAAATATCAATTAAGTAGAATTAAACTCAATTAATATCACTAAATTAGAGCAGGCTGAAACTCTCCCCATGAATATCAAATTTGAGCATATTAACCGATCTTTCGTATTAAAGAAAAAAACATTACCGAGGTTTTCTACAAACAACTCCTTTACTCAATATTAAATAATGATAAAAAAAAAATACTTCTACACTAAAAGAATTAAATAATGTAGGTATAGGAATAATAAGAGAAACACAAAGGTGGTTGTACAAATTGAACATTATATATATATATATATATATATACAGCTGAAGTAGTTACCATATACCAAACCTTGTACATGACAAAAAAGCAAAATAAAAAAACCCAGCACAGGGGGTTCGCGGAACAGTGGTGACGTGGTATAGATGGATCAAGTATAATGATATCTGACAGATATCTTAAAANTGGATCAAGTATAATGATATCTGACAGTGATTAAAATCACTATCAAAAAAAAACGCTTCGATGCAAATCTTTAGATAGTGTTTAATTTTAAAAAATTGGTGGATTATTCCAAAAGCTACATAATCTGCTAGTTCATTATTAATATCCTAATTAAGATAAAGTATGTTGAATGAAAAAAAGATTATTAAAAAATATTATTTATCATAAAAAAATAATGTTGATCCATACACTTTTCAATATGTCATAGCATAATAAAGTTAAAAATGTAAAATACAAAATCGAAAGTTTTCACACAAAAATAGTATTCGGTAGCCATTTTCACCGTGAAGATAAAATAAAGTCCGAAAATTTTTTTTTGCATAATAAAGAACAGTACATAAGCTTTAATTTAAGATATATATAAAAGTGTCAGACCTTCCGGAACATTTTCAAAATTTAAGTTGAAAAAGTAAATTTTTTGTGAAAAAGTTGTCATTTTAAATCCCCCCCTGTGGGCAGGTAAAGGGTCAGATATAAAAAAAATATATACCAAATGATAGGTAAAGACATCATGCATCTATAAAAAAAAATTATATTGATCCATACATCTTTCAAAAAGTTATAGCATTATAAAGTTAAAAATATAAAAAAGAATTTTTTTACAAAAATCGTATTTTTTTTATAAACTTTGATGTCTGTTTTCACCATGAAGATAAAATAAAGTCCGAAATTTTTTTTTACCATAATAAAGTATATTACATTAGCTTTAATTTAAGATATATATAAAAGTGTCAGACCTTCCGGAACACTTTCAAAAGTTACGTTGAAAAAGTTCTACTTTCTATATGCATTTTTATGTTTTGAATCCCCCCTGTATTTAGGGAAATGGTCCGATTTAAAAAAACAGTATGTCGAATGAAAGATCTATATAAATACTACTTCTCATAAAAAAATTGTAATGATTCATACATTTTTCAAAAAGTTATAGCATTTTAAAGTAAAAAATGTAAATTATAAAATCGAAAATTTTCACACAAAAATAGCATTTGGTAGCCGTTTTCACCATGAAGACTAAATTAAGTACAAATTTTTTTTATTCCATAATAAAGTATAATATTACATTATCTTTAATTTAAAATATATATAAAAGTGTCAGACCTTCCGGAACATTTTCAAAAGTTAAGTTGAAAAAGTTAATTTTTTGTGAAAAAGTTGTCATTTTAAATCCCCCCCTGTGGGCAGGTTAAGTGTCAGATTTACAAAAAAAATATACCAAATGATAAGTAAAGACATCAAGCATCTATATAAAAAAAAATTATATTGATATGTTCATTTTTGAAAAAGTTAGAGCATTATTAAGTTAAAAATATAAAAAAAAATTATTTTACAAAAATCGTAATTTTTTATTAACTTTGATGTCAACTTTCACCACGAAGACAAGTCCAGAGGTCAAATTTTTTTTTTTCAAATTAAAGTATATTACATTAGCTTTAATTTAAGATATATATAAAAGTGTCAGACCTTCCGGAACATTTTCAAAAGTTAAGTTGAAAAAGTTAATTTTTTGTGAAAAAGTTGTCATTTTCAATCCCCCCTTGTGGGCAGGTTAAGGGTTAAATTTATGAAAAAAATATATCAAATAAAAGGTAATGATATTATGCATCTATATAAAAAAGAATTATATTGATATGTTTATTTTTGAATAAGTTATGGCACTTTTAAGTAAAAGAAATTGAAAAAATTTCGAAAATTAGCGATTTTTAAATTCGTAATTTTTTTGGAGGTTTCCCCCATTGACGAAGAACGAGAGAAGTTTTTTTCAATTTTTGAGGGTAATCTTCGACTAGATACAATTCGTGATCTTTTGACGTATCATTGAAAGAAATCGGTTCGGTGAGAGCTGAGAAACAGTGGTAACAGACACAAAAAAAAAAAAAAAACACATCTTAGTAAAACCAATACCTTCTCAGCTTCGCATCGACACTAAAATTTTCAATAATCTTTTCCAAATTACTTTGTGCTGTTTTAGGTATTTAAAACAAATATAACCTTATCAATTTTTCGAGATTAATACAAACAAATTCCACAGGCTTCAAAAGTTAGACTTTCAAATAACACTAATGTAAATACCAGACCATATAAACATTGTAGGTAATGAACTGACAGATAAAGCAGCTAAAGATGATACATTTACAACAACACAAAAATAATTTAAATTAATTTTTATAACGATACAAAAAAAGTGTACATTCCATTTTTTTCAAGAATGGAATTAAATGTAGTTCACTTATAGCACCAAATTGAACGAAATAAAAACATATATATATATCTTTTGACTAATATACGCTGCACTTTTAAAATACAAAAAAGAAATTATCAACCAGCTTAGAATAGCACATACAAGATTAACCCACGGTTACCTTATGGCCAAAAATTCACCACCAATAAGTCACACTTACGGAAACCAGCTAGCAATCAAATATACGTTCACTGGATTTAGAAATAATTCAGATATGCGGCATCAATAAGAGGTCACTTGTCATCAATATTTTATTTTATAAATCATGATAAAACTTAATCTATAATGATTTTTACATGCTAGATGGAATCATTTTATATTTATAACAAGTACTTCTACTGTTTTTTTGTAAAATTACCCATACTGCTCTTGTTCATTTTTAACATTATTGTTATATAATAGCTATTCGAGTGTTTAATTGTATAAAATAGATTTTATTTTAATTAATTTTAACAAATTTTATTTGTATAAAATAAAGATAAAACTGTATTCAATCTGTATACACGATAAATTATGAGATTAATATCTTAAAAATTAATATATTAATACAATTATTTTTATTGTATCCATTGATTAATTCACTAAAATAAAAGAACAATTTCGGCAAAATCAAATATTCGGCGGTAATTATAAAATATTAATGAGTTATAATTACATTTTAGTTGCTTAATAAATTATTTAATAAAGTCATCTTAAATAATTTTTATGCGGTGATGTATATTCCATTAAGTCATCTTAGACTGTAGGCATTAAGCCAAAATTACGTTTTTGTAAAGTATTCTGATATGGTTTTTGACATAAATTCATTTACAAATTGAAATTATTCACCAGTTATTTCAAACATATACTTTTTATTTGGAATACACTTCTCAATTCTATAGAGGGTTTAATATTCAGTGTTCAAATACACTATATATATATATCTGTACACCGTAAAATAGAGAATATGACTTAAAACCATTATTGCTTTAACATTAAGTGCAATATGGATTAAACGTCGCACACTAAAAAGTCATTTTTCCTTTTTTTTTTGCCTCATAATTTATATGCCCTACTTACTTAAAAAATATTAATATCCAACTGAAGCAAACTTATCTAACGAAAATAGAATTATAACTATACAAAAAGTTTGGAAATTTTATTTTATATTAAATATAAAATGTATTTAACATTTAAATTTAAAATAAACAATTTTTAATTTTTGAACATACCTTATTATTTTAAAAATCTAGAGACTTGTTTTATAACATTAATACTCTTTACATGATTTTACTTAAAAATTATATACACAAAAATGGAGCTCAAACTTTCCAGACTAAGGTACCAAAGTTTGTAAAGCTCTTCCATTAATAATTCTAACTAAAGGGTCTATTTCAAACTTTATCTTTTTAAAATAACTTACCAAACCAATCGAAATTCTTACAATATTACGTTAAATTTTTTAACTACTTAAATCGATTTATTTCCAATTTCTACATTTATGGAAGCTCACTTTGGCAAAATTTAAATCTTCTTTTTTAATTAAATTGAATTGTTAACTAATATAATAAAACTGTATAAGGGGCGGTGTCCCGTCGGTAACGCGACAGTGCTTGACACGCACTGCCTCGAGTTCGAAACTGGGTGACGGGCGCCTTTAGTTGCTGAGCGAGAGATCAGTTCAGTAATTAGAGTCGCCATCCCTTACTTCGACGACGAACTAACTACCCGTCCCGGAGTATCAACGGTTAAGAAACTTCCTACTTTGGGGGAGGCCGCTACAGCCCATAATGGGCTTATAAAACGTTTAAAAAAATGTTAAACTACAACCAAAAAAAAATTTAAAAGAAGAAAATGATTAAAATAAACGTTATATATTTTAATTATCCTAAGCTATGGCTTTATTTTAAAGTATTTTTATCATATTTATACCCCATTATTCTTGCTCCTACTGGGTTGAATTTGCTCAACGATACGTCAAAAGATCACAAAACGTGTATAGTTGAAACTATCGGTGCCTTAATACTGAAAAATTTTCCTCAACCCTGGTAATAAAGAGAAATGTTCCAAACAATTACAGTTATTGGTAAAATTAGCATAGTTTGATGTTTTTTGCTTAGCAACGGATCATCTACACCATTCAAAACTAAATCCAAAAACCTTACTATCTTAAAACCTGCATTAAATTAAAGCTAATACAATGAAAAATAAGATGAAAAATTATACGAAATATCGATTTCTAGGAGTTATTATAATTACTAAGGCATTAAAGCCAAAAATCAATTTTTGGTAAGACTAATTGATTTTGTAATATTTTGCACAATAAGTAATAACTAATTAAGTTAGTAAAAACTAAAACAGGTATAATATATTAAATCGTAATACCCATGTATTTATTGATTAAGCACACAATTTGATTATTTATTTCTTAACTTAAAATTTTTATTTTAATAACAAACCTAACTAAACTATTTACTAGGTAGCTAATCTCGAAGCTTAATGTCTTTATTTTAAAGAACATCATGCTTATAGACAAAGCTTGAGATCACAATTCTCTCAGTTTATATTTAAATCAACTTAATAACAATTTTATTGGACTAAGTATGTTGCAATTCTATACTTACTGCGTAACTAGTTTCGGAACTGAATGTCTTTGTTTCAAAAGAACATCGCGTGTTCCAATTTCTGTCTACTGTAAATTTCACTGTGACATTAACTATAATCCTGTGGATCTTGCTTGATTAATTTTAAAATGGGTATTATATAACAAAAATTAAAAAAAAAAATTAAATGTTTTTTTATTATGATGTACTTTTTAAACGCTTATCTTCGCTGTAAAATAATAGTTCATAATAGTTTATGATAAAATAAATTTACTTAAGGCATAATGTGACTATAAAAGGTGATTTACCCTAAGTAGTCAAATAAAATTGGCATTGTCTTGCTCATAAATTTTCATTATACATAACTTTGATTGAGTTCATTAACTAAAAATAGTATTCGAGAAGGAGCCCTGAATAAACAAAATATTAACCAACAAATTACATCTCCAAATCATTCATACTTAATAACTGTCAAATTAATTAAAAGAAAGAAATTCAAAATATTATAGCAAGACTCAAAGTTCATAATAAATAATAAAAGAAATTAATATGAGTTTGATTGATTGTTTATACTTCTTTTTTAGTTGTAATATTAAAATTACCTCAATTATCCAATAAATTAAGAATTTTGAAATATTCTTCTGGTATAGGTTATTATACAAATTGTAACATGAATCTAATGACACAGATCAGAACCTTAAATCACTATTTTAGACAATTGTACAACGTATTATACCTTGTTTCGCATTACCAATACTGTCAGAATTCTTTGTATAAAAAGCTTTGCATTTTTCTCAATTTACGAAAAACGTGAACGTCTTTTACTTTCTCAAATATTATTGAAAGATTTAGCACAGAAACACTGAAATATTTATTTATTCTAAAGTATACATAAAATGTTACGAGTCACAACCATGTTTTGATGCAATGTGTTTTATTTTTATTATTAGCGTACAAAATGAGTAAAAGTTTAAATTGGAAAATGTAGCCTTGTAAAGGTATTTATTTAATGAGACTTCAGTTCTTTTATCATATGGTTTTTACACAAACTGAATTATTAATTAAAAAAGATTATAATTTTCTTTACATATTTTTATAATATCGTTATTTTTACTAAAACAGTGCGTATCTCACTTTTTCTAGATTTTCAAGATTATCCAAAAAAAAAAAAAAAATTGATTTATACAAGTGGTGATTTTATTTTCATAGCTATCGTTAGAAATATGAGTCTTACAAAAAATATTTAAAAAAAATAATGTTCAGAAAAACTTTTATAATTATTTTTGATAAAAATCTCAGTTTGTCAAATTTTGAGATACGTACTGCTGCAGTATAAGCAAAGATTTGTAGGAATTAAGTTAAATCCAATTATTTTCCATAAATAAAAGTTAGATTTCACGTAATGTTTTTGTATGATTAATTATTATATATATTCTAATTTGTATTAAAGATTATTGAACATATCTCATAAAGTATATGTTAATCAATTTTTAATTACTCCACTAGTAAAGAAATAGATAAACCAAAAATAAAAATGAAAGGATCAAAACTAAATGCAAAACCTAAAATATTTAGAAAATAGTGTAGTTTTTAAAATAATAATTAGATATTTTTTGTCATTATCCAAAGATATAATATGTGTAAAACTACTTGGTAAACGTACGTTTAAAACTATATATATTTGAGACTTCAATCATTTTACTGAAGAATATAAAACAGTTCATGAACATATACTGATCTATATATGAATTTACATTATTAAAAAAAAAATAACATACATGGGAAATGTACATTACGATAATATTAGGTATACTATTGTTTGACACGTGGATTATGCTTATTTGACTTCTATGTCAAATTTTGTTAGATTTTCCATATAATTATCTCAGTCCAACATCATTTGGTAGTTTAGCTATATTTACATATTAATCAGTCAAAATTATATTCTATTAAACATTTGAAGATAGAATTATATTAATTGATATGTTAAACTCAAAATATATTCAATTGGTATCAAGTCAATTTACGTGATTTATACCACATATAATCTGTAGTTACAATAAATACATAATATCAATGACCCTGAGGTAACTGCATTTGTATCCCCCTAACAATTTATATATTTATATAATAAACATTTATTGTGATTTTTAAATTATTTTCTATTCGTATGAAAATAGGTTTGTTAAAATTAGGTTTTTTTCCAAGTCTTTACAATGACAAATCAGTATACTGAAATTTAAATTTATCATTTAAAAATTAAATAAATGTCATTTCAGAATATTTAATTTTAAGACATTGATATCAACAAAAATCTAGAAGATTACAGCAATGCATTTAAAATACATTTTATTAACTAATTGAATATTTCAATTATTTAAGTCAAAACATTAATATTTCAATTATAAAAAAATTTATAAATTTTATGCATTTACATATTGAGTTAATAATTTATTAAATTATTAAAAGATAATTCTTTTAAGGCTAGTCACTTAATTTCTTTTAAAATAATATTTTTTATTTTAGTTTTTATTAGTTATCGAAGATATTAGATTTGCATCAAAGCGTTTTTTATGATAGTGATTTTAATCACTGTCAGATTAAATCTTTACTGGACCGAACTATGCCACGTCCCCACTGTGATGAATTTTTTTAATTGTTAATAACTTCTGACGTAATGGTGTAATTATTACTTTGTAATTACATAATTTTATACTTTATATGCTAGCAAAATATGTATGTTTTCATAAAAATAAATAAAATTGACCACTCTGTAACACATAAGGTATAAATATGTTTAACTAACAAACACTAAAATAAAACATTCACAAAAAAATTGTTATAGTGTTAAAAAATCACCTTGTAAGTATAGAAGGGATTAAACTGACTTAAATACAAAATTCGAACTCATTAGAATGACTTAAATATAACATAATATGTCTAAATAAATGTATTAAATAAATCATAAGATAATTACTTAAAATATTGTACTACAAAACAAACATTTATTATTAAAATATTATACCAGCAAACTCATACAGGCCAGAATAAACATTCGAAATATGGTACGTTCTCGTAATATCATATGACATTAATCAAAAGAAGTTCATGCAAAATATTAAACTAAATCACTGCTTAAATAATATTTTATTAATTTACTAAATAAATAATAAATCTTGATTCATAAGAATAATTACGACTAGTAAATGAAAGCGGATAGTCAAAAAATAGAATACTATGAAGAATCGTGTTTTTTTTTAATAGTTTGATTCTACGTACTAAGAAGTATGACTATAACTTAGTAAAACTATAATTTTATAAAAATGACTCATACATTTTACTTTATACGTTTTTAAAATTTCTCATTTATACTTTTGAATAGTCAAATTATACAAACATATTATTTATAGCTATAATAATCACAAAGCACATGTTTTTTTTAATTATAAATCAAACAATAATCATAAATACAATATAATTATTAACTTACTTTTAGCATCAAATCCCAAAATGAAATAAGGACATGGAAATATTGCTATTTCTCCGGCTTTAGTTCGGTTAACGCAAGTCCATCCATCAAATTCACGAGGACACCATGAATTGTCTTGATTAGATCCTAAAATATTACGATAAATATAAATAACATTACTTTGTTGTATAAAACGTATACATTAAATTATTTAATTATTTAACTATGTATCCATATTTATTGAATTTTTTTATTGTGCATCACCATAAGTAATGTACACGCTAACGAACAGCATGTAATAATAGCGTATACCAAATTGAAAGAGGAGGTAGACAAGTTCAACTTAATCGAGTCAAATACGTTATGCGTTTTTAATTATGATCGATTTCAGTATTAAAATACATTATTCCTACTGTTTTAATGTATGCAAAATTTCATGGAAGATTATGAAATTTCTTGATTAATTAATGAATTTGACCAACATAAAGTGAACATTTTTTACTGAACGCTCTAAATAATTTTTACTGTTCATATGATCAATAAAAAAATTACTTATTATTTAATTCTTTAACATAGGATTTTTGTCTGAAATTATCATAGAGCATTTATTAATGTTATTTTTTATGTAATTATTAATACACTACTGAACGAAACAACTATTATCAGATTGAATAGAAATAGTATATGGAGGCGTATATATGGGCTTGAATATGTTACACGGCTCAGGTACTAGAAATTGCCATTCGTAATAAAAATGAAATGCCTGGAAAACATTATTTTTCATAATTAACGGATAACGGACAAAATAAAATGTACGATGAACATACACAAATAGCGATATTTTATAATAAAAAATGTATGTTACTATAATTTGTTGATATGTTTAAAAATTAATTTATAATTCATAAAATAAAATACTATTACAATAGATTTAAAATCTTGTAATTTTTTCAATATTATAATTTGTTTTTGCCTCTTTTATCAAAAATTGTTTATTTATTTACATTTAATCAATTAATTTTTAGACAAATTGAGTTGTGACACAAATTTATACAACATGAGAAATAACAAAAAGAGTATTTAAAACAAACATAATAATACCTAATATTAATTGTGAAATATTACTCAAAATTTAATGAATATTTAATAAATAATAATAATAAAAAAGATAGTTATAATTTTTTTTGTACTAAAGTTTAAATTGTATTAGACAAGCTAAGTAAAATCTACATAACTTTTAAATAATATAAAATCATCATTAAAAAAATCCTTAATACCATTTACAGAATTAACCTTTACTCCATAAATGTTATGATTAAAATAAATAGTATTTAATTTTAATGCAATTGTAGTATAGCTACATTTTTTTACATTTAGTTTTAAATCATTATTATTACGCCAAAGCAATTAATATCATTTTTTAATAATTGTGTCATAATATAGTTAGAATTTTTTTTATATATTTTTACGTTGTCTGCAAATAAAAGATGTTTTGATTTTTAAAACTAATGAAATATCATTGATAAAAATAAAAAATGAAAGAGAGGACAATTGGCCATTTACGGAACTCCATCTCAAGTGGATTTGATAGAAAATTAGACAATTTAACTATTTGAAATCTCTTAGTAATAAAAGATTTAAACCAAGACTAAGGATCAGCAAAACAGTTTAATTTCAATTTATTTAATAATAAATTTTGATCTATATTATTAAAAACTTTTTTAAAGTCCATGAAAATCGAATTATTTGGAGTACCAGTATTAAAATAATCAAGGATATATTTTTAAAACATTACTAAATTTTTGTTAATTAAACGTTCACTTCGAAAACCATGTTGCTCATTACATATAATTTATTTCAACACATTGAAACTTTCCGATTTATTTATTTTTTTAATAATTTAGAAATTATTAAGATTATATTATTAAGTTTATAGTTTAGTTTTCTGTATTTTTTCTCCTTAAAAAAAACAAATGTAAGTTTTTTACAAATCTGGAAAAGTATTGGTTTTTAAATATATAATAAAAATTAACCAAATAGGTTAATAGAAAACAACTCTTATAAAAATTTAGCTGGTAGTTTATCGGTCTAGGTAAAATGTTGTTTATTGTTTTTCTTCAATATCTAAATTACTAATTAAAAATATAAAACCAAAAAGAAATACATTACATTTTATAATAATATTAGTTAAATAATTACAATACTCGGAATAATTTTATAATTTAAACTAATTATATTCTAAATGTATACAAAAAATCCAATTTGAATGCTTTATAAAATATAGGAGTTACTTTATTTTAAATAAATCTTCACTTATTTTTGGTATTCAATCAATTTTTTATTTTAATTAGGTTAACAGTACTAGTAAACTATTTATGTCGATTAATCATTCACCTATCTTCAAATCATTGTATTTAATGAATGATTCGGTAATCAGTAAAATGGTATTAATGATGTTAAGTCTAAAATAACAAATGGGTTAACAGTTACTTGCAAGAATTGAACAACCTTTTAAAAATATTATTTTTAATGAAATTTAATAGTTAATGAGTAAAACATAAATGCATTAAATAAAATGTTTCCTTTTACTTTATTGGCTCATTAGATTTCCCCAAATTTTATGTCGCTCTCGTCTCAACCCTTTCAAAGCCGACTTTTCATTTATTATTAAAATAACTGAAAAATAGATAATTTCTGATTGTTGGCTCTAGGAAGCTTAAAGATAATTTTCACAAAATATATTATTTAATCGTTTTTTTTTATTTGATTTTTACTTATTGTTATTTAAAAAATAGTATTTTTTAGTATACAGAGTGATTTTATTATCATAACCCACTAAATTACTTACAGAATAAAAAGAATATTAAACATTTTGTGTTTTGGATACCTTAAGTTACATATCATTCTTGAATTATTTACTATGTAATACATTTTAAGTTCGTCCTTTATGCATTGTATGGGTTTTAACTTTGTTTTTTTGAAATATGAACATATATATTTAATACACCTTTGAGATTTTATTTTAATAGTAAATGGTATTAGAATTTTTAATACAATATTATTCATTTATTATATATAAAACTTTCAATTTCAAATTTTTAAGTTAATATGCATGTTTAATATACAAGGGGATACAGGTTACAAATACAGGTAGATAATTGGTTTTAGCTTCGATGCGAAGCTGAGAAGGTATTGGTTTTACTATGTGTTTTTGTTTTTTTGTGTCTGTTACCACTTTTTCTCAACTCTCACCGAACAGATTTCTTTCAAAGATTCGTCGAAAGATCACAAATCGTATCTAGTCGAAGACATTACCCTTCAAAATTGAAAAAATTTCCCTCGTTCCCCGTAAATGGGGGAAACCTCCAAAAAAATTACAAATTTAAAAATTGCTAATTTTCGAAATTTTTTCAATTTTTTTTACTAAAAACTGCCGTAACTTATTCAAAAATGAACATATCAATATAATTTTTGACTTTATAATGCTATAACTTTTTGAAAGATGTATGGATCAATATAATTCTTTTTTTATATAGATGCTTGATGTTTTTACCTATCATTTGGTATATTTTTTTTGTAAATTTGACCTTTTTTCTGCCCACAGGGGGGGATTTAAAATGACAACTTTTTCACAAAAAATTAACTTTTTCAACTTAACTTTTGAAAATGTTCCGGAAGGTCTGACACTTTTATATATATCTTAAATTAAAGCTTATGTAATATACTTTAATTTGAAAAAAAAAAATTTGACCTCTGGACTTGTCTTCGTGGTGAAAGTTGACATCAAAGTTAATAAAAAATTACGATTTTTGTAAAATAATTTTTTTTTATATTTTTAACTTAATAATGCTCTAACTTTTTCAAAAATGAACATATCAATATAATTTTTTTTTATATAGATGCTTGATGTCTTTACTTATCATTTGGTATATTTTTTTTGTAAATCTGACACTTAATCTGCCCACAGGGGGGGATTTAAAATGACAACTTTTTCACAAAAAATTAACTTTTTCAACTTAACTTTTGAAAATGTTCCGGAAGGTCTGACACTTTTATATATATCTTAAATTAAAGCTTATGTAATATCCTTTAATTTGAAAAAAAAAAATTTGACCTCTGGACTTGTCTTCGTGGTGAAAGTTGACATCAAAGTTAATAAAAAATTACGATTTTTGTAAAATAATTTTTTTTTATATTTTTAACTTAATAATGCTCTAACTTTTTCAAAAATGAACATATCAATATAATTTTTTTTTATATAGATGCTTGATGTCTTTACTTATCATTTGGTATATTTTTTTTGTAAATCTGACACTTAACCTGCCCACAGGGGGGGATTTAAAATGACAACTTTTTCACAAAAAATTTACTTTTTCAACATAACTTTTGAAAATGTTCCGGAAGGTCTGACACTTTTATATATATCTTAAATTAAAGCTAATGTAATATACTTTAATTTGAAAAAAAAAAATTTGACCTCTGGACTTTTCTTCGCGGCGAAAATGGCTACCGAATGCTATTTTCGTGTGATAATTCTCGATTTTATTATTCATATTATATTTAACTTTATAATGCTATAACTTATTGAAAAGTTTATGGATCCACACAATTTTTTTATGAGAAATAATTTTTTTTAATAAACCCTTTTTCATTCGACATACTTTATCTTAATCGAGATATTAAGGAACCAGCAGATCAAGTAGCTTTTGGAATAAAACACCAATTTTTTTAAAATTAAACACTATCTAAAGATTTGCATCGAAGCGTTTATTTTTGATAGTGATTTTAATCACTGTCAGATATCATTATACTTGATCCAACTATACCACGTCACAACTGTGCCGCGACCCCCCTGTGCTGGGTTTTTTTTTAGGGTGAATGTAATGAAGGAGGACTTGGATTCATTGATTTTGATCTTCCATCTTTTTTTATATTATAAACATGTTTTAGTTCGATTTGAATCTGAGAAGGTATTCGTTTTATGTATTTTTGTTTTTTGTGTCTGTTACCACTTTTTCTCAGCTCTCACCAAACCGATTTCTTTCAACGATACATCAATAGATCTCAAATCGTATCTAGTTGAAGACATTACCCACAAAAATTGAAAAAATTTCCCGTAAATGAGGGAAATCTCCAAAAAAATTACAAATTTAAAAATCGCCAATTTTCAACATTTTTTCAATTTATTTTACTTAAAATTACCATAACTTTTTTAAAAATGTCAAAATCGATATAAATTTTTTTATATAGATACCTTAGATATTTACCTATCATTATGATATATTTTTGTGAACATTTGACTTTTTACGGCCCACAGGAAGGGTTTAAAAATTGCAACTTATTCACAAAAAATTTAATTTTTCAACTTAACTTTTGAAAGTGTTCAGGTAACTCTGACACTTTTATATATATATATCTTAAATTAAAGTTAATGTAATATACTTTAGTATGAAAAAAAATTCGGACTTCATTTTGTCCTCACAGTAAAAATGGCTACCAAATTCTATTTTTGTGTGAAAATTCTCGATTTTATATTTTACATATTAAACTTTATTATACTATAACTTTTTGAAAAATGTATGTATGTAATTATATATATAATTACATATATATATATACAGAGTGGAACGCATCTAACTGACAACTCATATAACTTATGATCTACATAACATTTTTTACTTTTTTTTTTTTAATCAATTTGTACAATATTGAACTATATTTAAAATATGTTATTTTTCGCAATTAAAAAAAATATTTTAAAAATTAATTTTTTTATTAAAATTTTTTTTAAGATTTTAAGATAGCTATTTCATAGATAAGTTTTAAAGAAAAATTTTGATACCAAAAATTCTTATTTTAATTCAGTAGTTACGTTTATACAGCATTTTGAAATTTGTTAAATTTTGATTTTTTACACAATTTTTCTATGGTATCAAATGTTAGTCCATATTATGTAATATACATAAGTAAACACTTATTACGTTATTTATTGGTAACGGTACACGATTTCTTTTCATTGAATAACAATAACGTTTAACGTGCTTTATATAGAAATTATTATCTCTAATCTTTATTACAAAAGTTAGAAACATTATCGTATGTCAACTACGAGTGTTCCATGATTAGCCAAGTTAAAAGTGATAACAATTATTAATTTGCGTGATTCTATAATTGTAATCATATTTTAATAGGATATTCCTTGTTAGGAGATTTGATAATAAATGCACTTTTTCACTATTATTTACGTTTCAATTTATGATATATGAACTTATTTAATTAAAAATTAAACATGTTTTAGACAATGTTTCTATAATTTTTTTTTTTATAATCTTAATTATACTATTACTTGTTTTTTCATGTCAATTACAAATGCTTATTCAAATGTTAATAATTTTCATGGAAAAGAAATCGCGTACTATTACCAGTAAATAATGTAATAAGTGTTTACTTCTGTACTTTGCATAATATGAACTAAAATTTGATACCATAGTAAAATTGTATAAAACAACCAAATTTAACAAACTTCAAAATGCTGTATGAACGTAACTACTGAATTAAAATAAGAGTTGTTGGTATCAAAATTTTTTTTTAATTTATCTATAAAATAAATAAAAAAATAATATTTAAAATATTTTTTGTAATTGCGAAAAAAAACATAAAACATATTTTAAATATAGTTCTATATTGTAAAAATTGATTTAAAAAAAACCCAGCACAGGGGGGTCGCGGCACAGTGGTGACGTAACATAGTTGGATCAAGTATAATGATATCTGACAGTGATTAAAATCACTATCATAAAAAACGCTTCGATGCAAATCTTTAGATAGTGTTTAATTTTAAAAAATTGGTGGATTATTCCAAAAGCTACATAATCTGCTAGTTCCTTATTAATATCCTGATTAATATAAAGTATGTCGAATGAAAGAGAGATTATTAAAAAATATTATTTCTCATAAAAAAATTATATTGATCCATATATTTTTCAAAAATTTATAGCATTATAAAGTTAAAAATATAAAAAAGAATTTTTTGACAAAAATCGTATCTTTTTATTAACTTTGATGTCTATTTTCACCACGAAGACAAGTCCAGAGGTCAAATTTTTTTTTAAATTATTGTATATTACATTAGCTTTAATTTAAGATATATATAAAAGTGACAGACCTTCAGGGTAATGTCTTCGACTAGATATGATTTGAGATCTTTTGAAGTATCGTTGAAAGAAATCGGTTCGATGAGAGTAAAATTAATACCTTCTCAGTTTCGCATCAAAGCTAAAATATGATTTTTGTAAAAATTTCTTTTTTATATTTTTAACTTTATAATTATATAACTTTTTAAATATGTTATGCTACAATATAATGTTTTTTTTTATAAATACTTGAGGTAATTACCTTTTATTTGATTTATATATATTTTTAATCCGACTATTTAACTGCCCCCTGTGAGGATTCAAAATGATAACTTTTTCACAAAAAATTAACTTATAAATAATAAAACTTGTAATCAGGGTATAAATAAGGATATAGGAGATCATGTAGCTTTTGAAATAATCTACCTATTTCTTAAAATTAAACACTATCTACAAATTTACATTGAAGCATTTCTTATGATAGTGATTTTAATCACTGTCAGATATTATTATACTTAACCCAACTATGCCACATCACCACTGTGCCGCGACCCCCCTGTGCTGCATTTTTTCTATTATAAGTCTAAAGCAAAGGATTGCTTCCTTTGTTCTTTTATTCCGTCTAAATCCATTTTTTCAGTATGAATATCATCTCACAATTTTTCAAATATTTTTTTCTGTATTTAATACTTTTTTTTTTTTAAACTCTTATCCTAATGAAATCTTTTAAAGAATATAAAAGACACTAAGCTTTTTTTTGATAAAGTTGCAATGTATGAGAAATTATTAGACAATTTGTTTTAATATTATAGTAAATTTCAACAGCTTTAATTTTATATAAGTTAAAATTTTAAGCTGAGAACTTTTTTGGACAGACATTAAATATTAACATTATGAGAACACAATGAGAACAATAGAAACCCGTTTCCTTACTTAATGAACACTCTATATATATATATATATATATAGATTTGACAATATTAATTTGCAATTTTTTTAGGTGGATTAATTTGGTTTAACCTACAAATACCTAATAATGAATTAAGCGAACTATTTTATAAAATTCTTAAATATTTTATATTATAGGCAGTTCTATACTTTTTCCCATGAAAAGATTGTCAACCTCTGATAGTATTAAGATTTAAAAGAACAGCTAATTTAATTAGAACGTATTTGTTTAATATAATGCTTACTAGCGGTCACTAAGTCGCTGTATGACTTTTATTGANAGGTCACTGTATGACTTTTATTGGCACTACCAAAAACGCATCACAGATCACTTACTACAGATAATATAATATGTTATGTGTAGTACATAATATTATTATGTACTCATGTATAGACAGTTTCTAAAAATATAAGTTAATGGTGACTATTAGACACTATAAATATGCTAGTGATTTCATTTACTGCAAAATTATTTGCTACTCGAGATTACAAGACAATACAAAATACAGACAAGCAAATATTACTAAATTATTTAACTCGTATCAGTATTTATATACCAGTTTTAAGTTTCATAAAATTTACTAATTTTTTAACACAATCATTTCACATTTAAAAGAAAACATTTTATTCAACCATCACATAAATATATCAGATTTCGAGAAATTCTGGGGGTGTGACGCCGCATTGCAACGCCTTACAACTATAAACTTGTCTTCATGTTACTATTAAAAAACCATTGAGATGTATAATTTTAATGATATATATAGTCTGGTGTTAAAAGAAATATTTTCCTATCCGTTTCATTTGAAAAAATTATTTTCGGACTCGTATTTTTATTTGTTAAGAGATGATCAAAGATATATGTAAGTAAAATTCCCCAAATCAAATAGATAGTTACCATCAAATACAGATGCGTAATTTATTGTTTAAATCAGGGCTTGGAACCGGTTACAAATATTTTCCGAATGACTCTTAAAAACTTCTTTTTCAATCAAGAACTTATTTACGGTTTTTTTTTTAAAATAAAAGTAATCTGTTACCGATACTCAAATATTTTACTAGATTATTAACCAGTATCCAACAGCCAACACATTAGTGAAACGTTTTATAATTAAAACAAAATGAAATTACATTAACCAGTTAAATACAAAAAAGATTAATTAATTTTAATAAAGTTTCATTAAAATTGAAAATACATTTTTTAGTAATGTAATTGCGTATTGAAAAACATTGTATAAAAAAGTGATAGGGATTGTCAATTACATGCATGTACAATCATTGGCACGAACATAATTTACTGTTATTTTATTAATCAATATATACTCATTTTCTTATTAAGTCATTTTATTTTATCTTTCATATTAAACACAACAAATTGGTAACGAGGAAATCATTTCTTAGCTCATACTATCTATATTATGATTTAGATAACAATTAACTAGTTAATATAAATTATAAATTTTTAATTAAAAAAGTGTAGAGAAAGTTTTCTAATTAAACTAAAATGACTGACGTAAGACCTTCGGTGAGTTTTGATCAAATTATTGTAATGGTTTTTAAGTCGAAATTGATAAATTTACTTTTGGTAAATGTAATCGATAACGAAGTACAAAAGAAAGCCATATTGTTATTTTCTGTAAGTGAAGAGATTCAGAAAATTATATTTATTTTGTGTGTACCCAGCACACTACACACTAAAACATACAGTACATTGTTATATCTTCTAAGTAAATATCTCAAGCCGGTAAAATTATATTTTGTAGCTAGACATACATTTTATCTGACAAAACAACGTGCTGATGAAACAGTTACGGGATAGGGTGCACATGACAAAAAAAAATTCTCGTCAGAATTAACCACTATTATACATAATATATTCGTAGTTGTAATACTGACAAAATAAAAGACAGACACTAGAAGAATACACTTCTGAATTAAAAACTACATAACAAATCTCAGAGGCATAATAACTACTAAGAAGTTTACTTGGATAAAAAAAATGTTTAAAAGAAAAAAAATCGTAACTCAATTATCGGAGGCAACTTTACAAAACTGACAGATAATCTTTAACCATTAGTTAAGCTAAAGTGTGAAATATGCGGTCACTCAATCGATTCACAGGGAGATTATTGATTTAAAGATCACAGCTGCAACATCTACAATTCAAAAGAGTATTTAACTTATATGTTTAAAAATGATAAGATTTTTAAGCAGAATTATAATAACTATCATACACTAAATTTTTAACTGCAAATTCTAATAAAACAGTAGATCTATAATGTAATTGCTTACAATTTATTTGTTTCATTTTTTAGCATCATTAAAAAAATCTATAAAATAGAATCAAACCACTTACAATTAATTTATTAACAGATAATGTTGATAGACATATTGTAATGTCAAAAAAATGTATATTACTAATTTTAATAATATCGCCATAAATTAGTAGGCAAAATAGTAACAAATATGAAATATTTAGAAAAATAATTCAATATGTGCATATACGTGATTGAAAATGTCTCCTATTGATAGATAGAAACGACTTGAACAAAATAAATTATTCGCCTATTTATAACATTGAGGAAAAAAATTAAGATTTAAATGATATAATGCACTCATATAAAGATGTTTCTTTTTTTTTACAGCCGTTAGGTTGGTTAATACCATTGGTATATCCTGGGGAAATTTAAGTGCAGTGATTTCCCGTTTCCTTCTACACTGGGAACATGGTGCTTTTTCGCCACCGTAGAAGCGCACGCGTGGTCACCCATCCGTTCACCTACGGTGGTAGACGCGGCTTAACACTAGAGTTTTGTCAACAACTGGTGTGATCACCGCGCCACACCACGCCCATATAAAGATGTATAGATGCTTTTAATAGATATGAAATTTCACTCAATGTAAAAAAAGATATGTTAACAAAATTTTAATCTAGCTCTTAAAAACAATGTAGAAACGGATATCGATCGCTTAGTTAAAAGCAAAAAACTAGTCCCTTTCAACTACAGAGAATGGGCTACCCCATATAATAAGTAATATATTACAAAAATCAATTGTATATCTTGGTCGGTCATACAGTAGATGAAAAGGCCAAAACACGCTAAAAAAATACAATCTGAAAGCTACCGTTCTGGAAATCTTCTTTAGATTTAGTAACATATTATAAAATTGTTTTCCAAATGCAGCTAAAATATTATAACTATTTTATATGTTGCTATGTAATGATATTGGTCATAGTTTTATAATTATACATATTAAACAATTAAACAATTTTCAAGCCTCATATTAGCACACTATGATTTAAAATTAATACTTAAATTCATAGTAGACTTCTCTATATACTCTAAGTGCAGTATTATCAAATAATAACTCCCCTAATAACTCGGAAAAATTTGTAGCTTGCGCTTCACGAACACTATCTCATGCCGAGTTCAAATTTTCACAAATAAAAAAAGAAGGATTAGTTAAAATATTCGTTATTTAAAAATTTAATAATTTTTTTTTACAAAACAATTTACTTTGGTCAGCAATGTTTTGTCATAATTTCGTTTGAGATTAAGTATATCAATTAGTATAAAATTGTGTGTTCAGAAAAAAATGAGAATTTTTAAATTACGAGGGTTCGGATTATCAAATTTTTTTTTCATAATATTGGTATACATGTCCCTGAAGTATTAAACATTTTCTGCCCGATATTTTGTTTTACTTTTTCAGTGGCAGGTGCTAAGGTTAGACATGTTTTTATAAGCTCGGTGATTTTTGTTTGTTAAAAAAAAAGAATCAAAGGATTTGTATCAAATTTTGCGTAAAAAATGAAATAAAGTGTAACGAAGTGTGTGAAATGTTAACAAAGGCTTATGGTGAGTCTGCCATGAGTAAAACAAGGGTTTACGAGTGGTATAAGTATTTTCAAGATGGCCATGAAGACGTTGAAAATGACAAACGCTCCAGCACATCAACAACTGATGAAAAAGTAAAATAAATGGTTATGAACGATTGCCGAATCACAATTAGAGAAGTCGCTTATGAGGTTGAAATATGTCATATGGATCATGTCATGAAATATTTTGAATGTTTTATTTACGATACGCGTAGCAGCAAAATTTGTTCCAAAATTGTTGAATCTTGAACAAACACAGCGACGAAAGAAAGTTTCTCAGAAATTACTTAATGAAGTAAACAATGATGCAGAATTACTGAAAGGTGTGCAGAGTTTTATACATAATTTTCGACTTTAGAGACCGATTACTCACAGAAAACAAGTCATTCGAAAATATTTTTTTAATCATATAGTATGTCGTAATATGCCCCATGCTTTACGTTACTTATCTTAATATTTATCAATAAAAAATTTATAATCTGTATTTTATACAAACAAATAATTAATTTATCTGTCATAAAATTTAAACTATTGTACACTAATTATTATATATGCATAAACGTATTGATTTTTTTTATTGTAAACTATGCATCTTATCTTAAAATAACAATCATGTTATGTTCAAATTTAATACAATAAACTGAAAATTACTAAAGGCACTGACGACAAAATGAATGTTATTAAAAATGATATAAAAAGGCTTAGTTCTGCTTGGTTATCCGCGAACAAGACACCTATTGAAATTATGAATTCATTACAGAATTCAGTTTGTCTCTCGTCAAATTTATTCTTTCAACTAGCCGCGACTCCATATTGTTGTCGGTACATATTAGTGCAACACTAATTTATATTTCTACGTTTAAATAAAAGCACAATGATTAAAATCACTATCAAAATAAACAATTCGGTGCAAATTTGTAGATAGTGTATAATTTTAAGAAATTATTAGATTATTCAAAAAGCAAAATGAAGTCTTATTTATATCCTGAATACAAGTTTTATGATTTATAAGTATAATATAACTTAATAACTTAATAGTTTTAATTATAATAATTATTCAAAATATGAAATTGATATTCAATAATTTAAAATTGTAAATTTTGCGGAGAAATTTAAAAAATGTATAAAGTAGTTGTATATTTTGTTAATTTTATAATTTTATTTAGTTTAAACTGGTCTACAAGAAATTTTCATTAGTGACAAAAATTTACTTTTTCTAAACCTACAATTTATGTGTTGATTTCAAATCTGCAATTAGATTTTTTATATCGCCTCTAATTTTTCAGATAATGACTAATTAATAAAAAAAAACAAATATTTACATGCAATAAAATAATAACCAAAAAAATTTAGGTTAAAATGAAAATCATCAATATATCATCGGACAAAATCATAGGCGACACTAGGCCTGGAATATTTGGAATATTAGTGTATTATATAATGTAACTATAGAATATAATTATATGGAATATGGTTCTGAATATTTTAATTGTAGCATATATTTAAACAAGAAAAGTTTCATAGAAATTATTACAATGATTTTTATTGAAAATCAAAATAAAGGTAAATAATCTAAATATAAATTATTTCAATTTTCGAGGTTAATGTCTTCAAATAGATACAATTTGTAATATTTTGGCGTATCACAAAAAAAATCGGTCCAATGAGAGCTGAGAAAAAGTAGCATCAGACGCAAAAAATATAAATAAACACATCATCATAAAATTAATACCTTCTCAACTTCAAAGCTAAAAAATTTAATAAAAAAACATAATTTTTTGAGAAAAATTAGAGTCAATTTTTACTTAAATGTAATATTTACCTAATGGTGTATCTGTCAAAAATTCACAAACTTTTTTCCTTTCAGCTATTACTAAATCTAATAAATGACTATCTTGATATCCATACTGATGTTCAGCCATTTTATATCTGAAACAAAACCACAATCCTAGTATATGAAATTTATTATTTACCGAATAAAATCTCTTGTAACACATTCGATTTCGAACTTATAATCATTTAAACAGAATTAAAAAACATAATTTTACTCTATTTATGATAATAAAAATTGTACTTTAATAAAAAAAACTTATTTATAATACTGTTTTTTAAAAATAATTTTAATTTTATTAAGATATTTATATAAAAGGAATTAAACTTTGTTCAAGTTTAAAACTGTTAAATTTTAAGTAATCGGTATAATAATCACAACTTTTATGATAATGATATTTTATTTTAGGGAACAGTTTAAGTACAAAAACTTTTTGTAATTTTTGCAAAAAATAACTAAAACGCACTAAGTTTATATTAAAACTATTTTCTTTCTCTCGTATGGTTTCAATAACCAAGATTGTACTTAAAAACTAGTTCGGAATACTTAGTGACGGAAAGCTTATTTTCACAATATATATGAAATACGGATAGGTTGTCATTATAACTCACAGATCACCCATCCAGAAATTGGCATTAACAAGTAATACTTAATTACAATTAACTACTTATTTAGTATTTATTTTTTAGTAATACTTATTTACAATTAAATGAGATATTCACTGTGCTGTATCGACGTTGGTTATTATTACAAAATGTACAATTAAACAATTTAACTAAATATTTTCTGTCGACATTGTTCATTTATTAAAATTTTCTTGCATGGGATAATTGATTTGTGAATTTAATATGAAAATTTGTAAGAGTTCACATAAAAGTGTAATAACTTTAGTTCATTTATACTTGGCAATAAATGATTAAATTGATTCTAACAAAGTTTTAGTGGTAAATTCATCCACTGTTGATCATTTATTATTATGAATATAATTGTAAATGGCATTTACGTGACTAATAATTGGTCTTGTAACAACCACACATACACGTGCAAAGGTCATAACACGAATATAATGTATATTTTCTTTTATCAAGTTCACACGAATAAGCGTTCAAATCTCAAGATATGTGCAACTAATATTAACTGAATATCATTGAAATTATTTTTTAAAAGAATAAGTCTAAAACGTTATAGATGAAAAAAGAATATTTTTAGTGTTATTTAATAAGCCATTATTATGTTGATGTATAATTTTACTTTATTTGAAAAAAAAACAAAATTATAAATACGCTATTTTTATTTGCATAAACTTGAAATTAAATTGCTAATTTAATTTCAAATAATAATAACATAATTCAATAAAAATAAATTTCCAAGCTATATTTACATTGAATTCTAATGATATATTATAGCCTTTACTATTTTGTGTCGTAACTTATACAATTATTTCTAGCTATATTCTTAATAAAAAATATAACTATTCTACAAAAAAAAAAATCAAAATATAATATCAATTTTTAACAATATAAATTTATAACTCATTTAAAACATAATTAATTTAAATCATTTATGGATATCAAAATATATTATTCCGATATTTTAATTACACAAATAATGTTTAAGTATATAATTTAATACACTGTTTCTTCATGCTAATACTTAAGAGGATTATTTGTGTAAATTATTCTACTTTAAACTAGTTAACGACTAGGCGTGTTAAATAAAAAGTACACCTTGCATTTAATAAATAATTTATATAAAATTTTCACTATAGTATTTATTGGAGATGGATCTTGATTTTTATTTAATGAGATCAAATTAGAGGTGCATTATCTTAGTAACATTATACCGTCAATTAGTTTATGTATTTTATCTAATGTTAAAAATTTGACTAAAACTTATGTTTATCCATATAATGCATTGAGAAAATTTTAAGCATATCAATCATTTTTATACTTGCTGTGTTTTCTCAAAAAATCTTTATATACTATGTAAATATTCTTCTTTCTCTCTCTTTTCTGGAGATTTGATCTTAAGTACACCAGCGTATTACCAGTGACCCATATTAATAGGATTTTACTTAATACAATTTTGACGTTCCACAAACATAATATTATGTTTGCGAATAATCTGTTAATCGATAATCTGATCATAATATCATCAGATTATCGAAATATCTTCCAACCACTTATCAGTATATTCAAGACACAAGTATTTACAGAAGACAAGAATTACAGTTTTATGATTTTGAAAAAAAAATTATTTCCATTAACAAATATTAAAATGGCATGAATTTTTCATAGAGAATATGTTTAAATATTTTGAAATATCTTAAAACTTCTCTGATATACCCCATTTTACGACTATATTTTTAATTACAAATCACTTTGGTTAATTTGAAATCATAAAGTGTAAGTATATCATAGCTAATCATAAGCTTGTTTTATGTCAATTATTTTCAATAAGGATAATTGATTTAAAAATTGGCGTTCGATGCAAATCGTGCTCAATTCATAAATTAGTATTGTCTGTATTATTAGCATAGGACTTTATTTCATACTAAAACAACGTTGCATTGACCCTTTTTAATACATAATTATATTACACCAAATATTATATCCAAATATGTTACTTCAACTTTGCTCTACAAAATTTTAAATGATGATTAAAATAAAATTTATTTGACAAATATATTATCTTTATGGTCACATTAATTCAAATTATTGGCAAAATAATATATTTTTTTACACAATACATTTTTTGTTATAATGAACTATTAAAAATTATCATCATTATAAACTAAATGTAATAAAAATTAACTACTAGTTTATTTTTAAATAAAATTTATATCAAAGCTATAATTTTTTTTATTGAGTTAATAATTTTGTTTTCGTCACCTATAAGAAAATGGTTTTGTCGAGGGTTGATAAATAAATTTTATTTAAATGAATTGTGTTATGTTTAATTTTTTAGGTGTTTTCTTTGATCTAAAATCTAACTTGTGACTATTGGGGTAGCACATAAATAAGTCAATCTTTAAATGGTTATAATCTAACATTGTTCAAATGCGTTGTCATCTAGTTATAAACATTCAATGAAAATGTTGAGATTAAAATAAATTTACTGATCGCTTAATACGCTTTCAGTGATTTCACCAAATATAAGTCAGCAATTTCAGACAATTTATTTTATCTACTTTGACAATTGTTTACACCTAACAGACATGCCATATAAACAATATTTTATATACATAAAGTAAATGCTATTTCGATATATTAATATTGTTAAAATATTCTTACAAAATACTTTTTAAAATATTTAAAAGCCAATATTGTGATAACATCTCATAAATATAATAAAAAGTATATTCTATTTAAAATATTTCCACAATATACTCATAAAATATTTTTTTTAAATATTTGTTTGTGTATATTTTTAGATTATATTAAAGAGAATTAATACAGAATGTTACACTAAAAATATTTCTACAATGTGCTTAAAAAATATCTTTTAAAATATTTGCTTATAAATATTATGAAAATAAATGAATGAGAATAAATATTTACCTCGAAATATGTATGTAATATATTATCAATATAATATTAAATATATATATCTTGTTGGCTAACTGAGGTAACTTAATAAAATCAAGTTACACCCTTGGGGATGTTATTGGTATCTAGGTATATAATACTTATTCTTAAATCCTTAATAAGAAAACAACCATTTTTTTATAATTATTATCAATTTTAATTAACGTTATTTAATTAAGCTAAGCAAATCAGCAAAAAATATTAAAAAAATGTAAAAAATAAATAATTGAAAATTAGAAGATAATTTCATATTTACCAATAAAAATTGTTTTTGGTATCATCTTTTAAATGATTATTAATTTGTTAATACTTTAAAATACATTTTTATGATAAAATTTAGAAACCCTAAAAAAAACATGTTTTATATGAATATAATTCATTCATATTATAATACATATATTCATACTTATTATTAATAATATATTTAAATTAAAAGTAAGAATACTAAATAATCTAAACAGTATGGAATACTAAAATATTATGTTATACTCTTTTATGTAATAAAAACGTTAATATATATTTTTTTATTACTTTTTAATGTTTATTTAAGAACAAAAAACTAATAAAATATAAAAATGAATAAGTTTTTATTAAAATGATAAAACATGCAATGTTTAAAATGGTATTATCACCAAAGCATGCCTAAATTAAATGAGTAGTATTGAAAAATAATGTATTTTTTCTTAAGATACCCAACTAGTAATACGTTTATTAAATGTGAGTATTATAAAAGTTCAAATTAGAGTACACACAATTTAAAAACTATATAATAACTACTCACAACAAGTAATTTTATATAATTTAATTATAAAACACTAATTTAAAAAAATAAACTAATAGACTTCTAATATTTAAATATTAGAAAACGTTATACCTGGTATACGATCAAGATTTGGTAGCTGTAGTTTTCAAATTGTAGAATAACAACATATTTTAACACGAGGTAATATGAATAAATAACTTATGCCAAAATTTAAAGAAATTAAATTCTACTGCTTAATCATATAAACTACAGTATAGAACAATTATACATGTACATTAATAAAATATAATATTTAGAAGTTAAAATAAAATAAAAAAATTAAACATAAGAATGAGTAAAACTATACCATACAAATTTTATGTATTCAGGAAATATAACTTACAAAGCTTTAACAAATATTGGCTATTGATAACAGTACAGTATGCGTGTTTTGTTCAAAATTCCAACTCATCTCTTTCAAACGCAACGTATTATTTGTAGAATCATGATGTATTATTTCCATTAAAATCAGTTAAAAAACTTTAAGCTATAGAATTATTTCAAATAAATTAATATTACCATTTTATGTAAAAATTCAGTTAAATACACAACGTTATATTTTTCAAAAGTAATCCCTGTGTAGATATTTCTTATTGAAAAATGTTATTTGAATGGATTAGTATAAAAAGTTGTTTGTTTTAATAATTTCAACAAATGTCAATTTATTTTCTAATAAAAATGTCACATATTGACCAACATCGACTAACATTTATTGTAGTCTGAATAGAAAAAGAAGACAATAAATTAATATTATTATTTTATAATTTTTATTGTAACACATCGCATTTTTTTCCAAGATATATATTTGTGTAAAATTCTGTAAACGATTAACATTTATATAACAAAATGTTCTCATTTACATAAAATTAATCATTAGTCAAAATCCAATGTATCTTTTAGAAAATTTTAACATGTCTCAAAAATTTCTAAAATAAATTCCTTAATTTTACCAGTAATATTGATAAATTTCCTGACATTACTAGAGTATATTATTTCAATTTCTGCTAATCTAGCAATAGATATAAAATATTTCGTCAATTGTGTGATCTGAATTTTTTACTTAAATAGCCTTTATTTGTATAAAAATATTTAAATGATGAGTGTTTAGTAGGTATTTCGATTTTTTTCGGATTTGAGAAATTTGTAGGCCCGACTACCCAAAATTGTATATATTGTAATACAAAGACACTACAAAAAATAATCTGCCCACAAGAGGTGATTCCAAATAGCAACTTTTTTACAAAACTCATATTTTTCAACTTAACTTTTGAAAATGTTCCGGAAATACTGTGTCCTTTAAATATATGTTGATTTAAAACTTATGTTACGTACTACAAAAAAAAAAATTGTTCCGACAACCTATTTTCCTTATGCAAATGGCTGCTGTAGTTAAAAAAACATGCTATTTTTGTGTTCAAATTTTATTTTTATTTGTTTATTTTAAAATACCTTATAAGAGTTTGCCATAATAATGAGTCCACTAATAAATATAAAATTTACATGAATCTAACTTACATTAAATATAAATTTATATTTATTTTGCATTTTCAAATTTAAGAAAAGCTTTTTTAAAAACTTGAAAACTTGAAAATTTTATAAAAAGTAGAACTTTTTTAACTTGACCTTTGAAAATGTTCTGGAAATATTGTGTCTTTTAAATATATGTTAAAATAAAGTTTATTTTTTATGTATACATGACAGTCGGAGTAAAATAAAAATAGGAATTCATTTTGCTTTTGGAATAATCCGCAAATTTCTTAGAATTTAATACAATCTACAGATTTTCATCGAAGCGTTTCTTATGATAGTGATTTTATTCACCATCAGATATCATCTATACTTGTCCCAACTATGCCACATCCATGTTGTGCCACTGTGCACCGTTTTTTTTATGATAAGAATTAGTTGAAAATATGGTAGCACAGTGGGGTTGCGGCACAGTGTGAACGTGGCATAGTTGGAATAAGTATAGGTAATATCTTACAGCGATTAAAGCACTATCATAAAAATGCTTCGATGCAAATCGAAAATGCAAATTGATCAATTATTTCAAAAATTAAATGAACTCCTATTTCCTTATTTATAACTTGATAACAAGTTTTATGATTTATAAGTACAATATATGAATAAATATTAAATTATAGTAATTAAATATAGATTGAAATTGATATTTAATAATTTAGTATTATAATTTTCACGGAGAAATTACGAAAAATGATAAAGTATATTTTGTAACTTTTATGGCAAATGTGTAGAAATAAATTATATAATAAAATAATTTTTATATAAGTAATTCCTTCTCACAAGGGGAGACTACTCCAAGATTTTGATAGTACAATATATGTAATTTTACTAATAACTCAATAATCGTCGAAAAACCCTTAATTTTTCATAAAATAATAATTCTTATTTCAGTTTAGGTTTCAATTTTGCAAAGAGCAGTGGTATTGACGGGGATGTAAGACAAAGGATTAAGTACAAGTGGAAAAAAGCTTCTGGTATATTATACGATAAAAGAATTCTAAAAGACTGAAAGGTAAGTTCTATAAGACTGCAGTGAGACCCACTATGATGTATGTTTTAGAGTGTTGAGCGGTTGACATGAAAGTAGAGCGAGAATGAGTGTAGCAGAGATGAGAATGCTTAGATGGATGAATGGAATATTTAGAGAAGATTAGATATGAAACGAACATATAAGAGGAGTATAGGTGTTGCGTCAATCGTAGATAAGATGAGAGAAAATAGACTTGGATGGTTTGTTCATGTTATAAGAAGAGAGGAATTGGAAGCTGTAAGAACAGTTATAGAAATGTATGTTGAAGGAAGAAGAGATAGAGGAAGACCAAAAAAGAGATGGAGGAATGTTATTGAATGTGATATGAGAACGTCTGATGTAAGAGTAGATGATGTGGGATATTGAGTCAAGTGGAAGTTTAGGATAAAGGTGGCCGACCCTAGGCAGTTGGGATTAAGGCGAAGAAAAAGAAATACATTATAAAAGAGTATTAAATATGTAAAGAATATATTCAGTGTTGTCACTATTTTATATGTGTAAAAATTATGTTGACAAATGTGTCTTCAGAAATTTACTAACAAAATATTCATACTAATAATTGTTTGATTGTAAAAAATTTTAATACTATTAAATAAATCATAGTTTGATTATTTAAATCTTTAAATTATTTCATTAAACGTACACAGTAAGACATAACTTAAGACATGCGTCTATAACATTACATTTAAAATATCATTTGAAATTCTTTATTTTCAAATAATTTCTTTAAACGCCTGTGTTTTTATAGCCCATAAATTTTTATGTTTTTCTTTCAATTCCTATAAATATAACAGTCTGTAAAAGTATTAGTTTTTTTAACTATTGAGACGTCCATTAATATTACAACGTGGTGAAGGATCACTTACTCATAAAACCAAACATAATATATGATCGACCATTACTATTTGTGAGCTTAATAGAAAATTAAAAATAATTCATTATACATAATAAAATTAAGTATATAATTCTTTATCTATATATAAAATTTCATATCATAGCCCTTAACTTTTTAATGAAAAGTTATAAAAATATTTTTGTGAGAATTAAGCTATTTTTATATATATATATATATATATATAAATTATATTTGAGTAAAGTATGTTTACACTATTTTGCGTGGTTATAATAATAATAAGAGCAAAATAAATAACGAGACTGTCAGAAGCATTCAATTGGGAATATGAACAACTCTTCAATGTTCATTTATTAATAATAGACCTCCCTTGCACAGTTTAACAAAAATAAACAGAAACGAACTTTTAGCATAGTATTAATGGTCTGTGTTTTTACGACAAACATAAACGAAATTCTCATCTACTCTTCAAATTGATACATTGATAGACAACAAAATGAAAAAAAAAAATTTGTAAGAAAATTAGTTTTAATTTTTTACCTGTTTTTAATTTGAATCTCAGATCTAGATCAACATTTGTCACAATAAAATAACTTTCAAGGGAAAATTAAAACAAACATATTGGGAATCATTTTCATTTCCTCTGAATTAAAAATTTAACTCTTAATTTGTCTTTTTATTGATTTAAAACTTCATCTGCTATGGCCATTAGCTACAATAAATTATAAATTCTACTTAAAACTTAATAAAAAATCTTAAGTATTTTGCACTTGGTTTTATGTATTGTAATTGTTATATTCAATTTAAATTTAAAAGCTCTAAAATTAATTTAAGTTTAAAACATTTAATAAAAGTAAAACTGATAAGGAAATACTTATAAATTTCTTAGATTAAAAAAACATAGAAATTAACATTTATTGGCGAACAATCTTGACAGATCATCATAGATGATACCTAACGGTGATTTTATCATTATCATAATAAACGTTTCAATGTAAATCTGTAGATAGTGCTTAATTTTAAAAAATTGGTGGATTATTCCAAAAGCTACATGATCTCTTATTTCCTTATTTATAACCTGATTACAAGTTTTATGACTTATAAGTGTAATATATGAATAAATATATAAAGAGAAATGGTTTTATTTAAAAAATAAGTATGTCGAATGAAAGAGATATATAAATAGTATTTATATCATAAAAAATGGTACTATATTGGTAGCTTTTAATTTAGCTACCTGTATGTGTAATCCCTTATGTATTATACATGTATATTAACTCCAAAATTTTAAACTTTAAATGTTTATATCTAATAAACGAATAAAGTTATAATAAAGTTAATAATAAAGTTACTACTTCTCATGAAAAAATTGTATTGATCCATACATTCTTTAAAAAGTTATAGTATTTTAAATTAAAAAATGTAAAATATAAAATCAAGAATTTTCACACAAAAATAGCATTTGGTGCCATTTTCACCATGAAGACTAAATTAAGTACAAATTTTTTTTTTTCATGATAAAGTATAATATTACATTATCTTTAATTTAAAATATATATAAAAGTGTGAGAGTTTTCGGAACACTTCTAAAAGTTAAGTTGATGAAGTTAATTTTTTGTGAAAAAGTTGTCATTTTGAATCTCCCCCTGTGAGCAGCTTAAGGCAGATTTATAAAAAAAAATATACCAAATGTTAAGTAAAGACATCATGTATTTATAAAAAAAAATGATTTTGATTCGGTCATTTTTAAAAAATTTATGGCAATTTTAAGTAAAAAAAATTGAAAAAATGTCGAAAATTAGCGATTTTTATATTTGTATATTTTTTTTTTGAGGTTTCCCCCATTTACGAAGAACGAGAGAAGTTTTTTTAATTTTTGAGGGTAATGTCTTCGATTAGATACAATTTGTGATCTTTTGACGTATCGTTGAAAGAAATCGGTCCAGTGAGAGCTGAGAAAAAGTGGTAACAGACACACAAAAACAAAACACATCATAGTAAAACTAATACCTTTTCAGCTTCTCATCAAAACTAAAATGTGTCTTGTTAAAATTAAGACTTAAGACCCCGTTTATTAATATGTATTGTATGCAACGCTCAATATTTATTTATTTAAGTTTAAGAACAAGAATAATTTTCAAGCCATCATAAACAAACTATACTATATATTATTTTCATGCGCCTATTAACTTTAGGTATTATAATTAATTATTATGTGAAGTGTAAAGAGATATTTTACGAAATAATAAGAATTATTAATAAATAAGCTGAGTGATTATTTTAAAGCTATGCAGATAATGTTAAATAATATTCAGTGGGCCTATTAAAGGTTTAACTATATAAAACTCGTATATCATACCTTTTTGTACACCTATATGGATAATTTGGAAAAGTATTACATAACGTCAACATCCAGTATATTATTACTTTTGATTTATTTATACCAAAATTTACATTACATAGCGTACATATTTTACAATATTATTTAATATTAATCTTTTCCTTGTAGGTACGATGATTTTATAATCGGATAATACTATTTTAATATTAATAATTGTTATGATAACGTTTTTTCATAAACAAAAAAACAGTAACAAAACAATGTAAATTGTAATTTAATTAGGGTATGATTGTTATATCAATTTCACGAATGAGATAAAGAAAAATCATTGATTAAATTATTATTCAACAAATTAAAGATAGTATTATTGAACCTACCGATTTTTTTACGATGTTACATAAAAACATAAAGTTTTAACACGAAATACGATTTGATTTATCTAATGTCCATAGAAAACTATGTAACGTTTTCATAAAAATTCATGAAAAAAAATGTTTTTTTTAACAGTACATTGATTTATTATTAATACACCTACTTTTTTCAACAATAAAGTTGCTTTTAGACGTTTATTTATTATCTTACTTTTTCTTGTGTGTAAATTTAATTGTAAAGATGGCTGACTAGTAACAATTCAATTATTAAAAAGGATTTTTATAGTATTTTACCTCTATTCTTCCATTTGTCATTTTTTTCATAACTATTTACCTTAATTTGAAACATATTTATTAGCCATTAAATTAAATTTAAAAAAAATTGAATCCATTTATTTTTAATTTTTAATATTTCACATCAGTTATAGCTTTTACTTTTCAAACAAAAATACATTATCTATATGTTGTAATTCATTATTAAATGATATTTTTCGTTGTACTATAGTGCAACCAAAATACATTTATATATTTATCAATATTTCATGAATTACTTTCAAGTAGTTTTAAGAGTTCTAAGCAAACAGATAAGTCATAAATAGATTAAGAATATTTACAAAGACATACATTTATTTTTAAGTAGCAAATTAATAATATTTTGCTAATTTAATAGTGTTGTTAAATACTTACGTATACAATTATATAAAACTTAAATTATTTTATGAAAAAGAATTATCATTACAGATGTTCTAAAGAAAAAAGTTTTTATTTTTGTCAATGAAAAGTTGTTCGTGTTTGAATAATTTTTGTTTCTAATTTTTAAATAGTTTAACTAAATATAATAGTTTTATACCTAAGAAATTTTCTAGTTTATCAAATAATACTATTTGGTCATTTTAAAAATATTGATTTAGTATCATAAATTATTAATAAATAAAGGGGATAATGATATCTTGATATTTTTATAATGATATTGCTGAACTATTAAAATAATCAACAAATAAAATATCAGCTAACATTTTCAAATCTATTCATCAAGTTTTAAGTTTTTAACTTAAGTTTTCGAACGATTTTACTATCATTTGTGATTTAATTAAAATCGAAATAATTTTTTTTTGTTTATGGTATTCATTGTTAAATGTTTTAAGTGTTGTTGAGTAAAGAAAAAAGTTTTGAAATAAATTAAATGAAATTACAATCTGTTCGTCTAGCGAAATTGATTAGCAATTCAATATTCATTCTAAATTGCCTGAGTAAAAATTTTTTACTTTTCATTTGTTACATATGTATGAAACTAAGTACAAAATAAAGTGCATGCATATCAAAAACACTCATGATAAAATTACAACAATATCTATTTATACCGCTATTAGGCTATGGGTAAAAATTAAACTATTGGCAATAGCGTTATGTCTACATTTCGTTAGAAAAAAAACGCGTCATCTTCTAAGAGCTTTTTTACTATTTTCTATTTTAAACTAAATCCAGATATATCTCTAAATTAGGCTCTAGTAAATGATAACTACTAGTATCAGTTTCATTTTAAAATATAAAAACTAATTCTAAACGACATTGTTGTATCTTAAGAGTTACAATTAAAGTAATAAATTAATATATTGACTTACTTTAGGAGATAATTTCAAAATTACCGTTACTACACACTCGTTTAGCGTCAGTATATTTTTAAACACGTCCAACAAACTGCGGTTCGTTACACTCACGGGACGCGGTAACGGCATTGTGATATTTTCAGGCGCTTCAGTCAGCGGCAATGACTGCTGGGAGTCATCGGCTAAGTCGAACTTTTCCGATTGACGACGAAGTGGGAAAGACTGCAATTACTCATTTAGTATGCAACGTCTCTGAATCTATATTCAGTCTGAATCTCTGCACAATGTTATCAACGTCATAAACGTTGATAACATAATTATTGTATTAATTATTATGATGGACCGTTAAATGAATTTTATAACCTTAGTAACCTTATCAACTACTTTAGATTATTAGTAGTTTGAACACAGCTATGGGTTAGATATCACTAAGCTGTACCAGAAGTATTCTGAATATTTTTATTTTCTCGTGAAATTTCACTTTTATAGCAGTAAAATAAAATTTGTTTCACGAAAAGATATCATAAAATATTACTGAGTATATATATATATGTATACTCAGCACTTTTTCTACCACAAATAAAAAAGCAATTGGTTTGGTAATCTTCTCTGGCTATTTTTTTTTTTCTATTATTTAAAAGTAATTGAAAAACCAATATACTATAATGATAAATAACAGCAACTAATGCTTATATAATAAATGATAGAATGGCTCCAAATTTTCTGGATTTTTCATAATGTTGTGATTTTTAAATAATTATTGGTATTTAAATCTTTAACACTATAAGCTGATTCACAAATAACATCGAAAATTAAATTTATATAATTGAATAAAAGTTAAATATTGTAAATAAATTGTATGTACTATCTATTTAAAAAAAAAAAGACAATTCAATACATTATTTCTTTGATTCATTTTATAACACTTATATTACTTAAAATTAATATATGATTCTTATAAATTGTCTTTGAATTAGTAAAATATAAAACTTTTGTATTAGTAATCTTAAAGTTACCTAAAAAATACACTAAATAATATAATTCTCTCTTTTATGAAATATTCATATAATAGCTGTAAATATACGTGTATCTCATTTATTTTTATAAAAGTTAAAAGTAACAATTTTTTCTGATTGAATTAATGCGCAACATAATTAATTTTATTTAACGCACGGTTTTTATTAGTTTTGTACATAAAAATGTAGCCATGTTGATAAATCTTAACATTTAAACAAAATTCAAACTACAAAATTTAGTATTACACCAAAAATTGCTAACCAATTGTAACATTACCTTTTTTGTGATTACAATCATATCATTATAATGTAAGTATATTCAAAAATAATTATTTGATTGAAAAAACTCCAGATTTGAATAACTTTAAGATACAACTATATATTAACGTACTTAAAATAAAAACTATACTTCAAGCAATACTGATAAAAAAACAAAATTAGGGTTTGCATAACAATTAATAAACTTGATCATCAAAAACTAATATAATCAATGATTATCTCTTTTTTGAGAAAAAATTACGGTAACGCGATTTTGATATTTACTAAAGGTACAGCACAAATGTATCATTTATTAAACGAATGGCCGTACGATCAACCAAAGTTGATCAGCTTTAGCCAACTTAAAAAATACTTGTAGTGAGAGGAATAGGTGTTTATCAACATTGGTTTCAACAGGATAAGACACCCTGTTACAAAGCCTAAGAGATTAATGTCTTTGCAGCGTGAAAAATTCATTGATCGTTTAATATGCAGCGAACATGTTTAACCCCTTAGGTCATTCAATCTGATACCTTCAAATTTTTTTTATGGAGATATAACAAGTCATAAGTAAATGTGAACAAACCACACTCTATTGTTGAAATTAAACGAGTGATCAGTGAAATTTACGGAAAAGTTTTTAGCCAAATGATCGTCAGCTTTAACGTTAGCTAGTAGATGTACTACCATAAAAACTTTAGATCTTTACGAATGTATGTATAAAAAAAATTAAATTTGATTAATTTTTTATCGAGTTATGATGTTTTCAAAAAAATAGTTACTTACGCCGCAATCAATATAAAAAAGATATACAAAAAAAAAAAAATAGAGAAAAAATTTATTTGTTTATAACAAATTAAATAATAATAATTTTAAGTTACCAGGGAAAAAAACTGAAAATTTTACACATTTCTTGACTTATGTTACATTTACGTTAATATTTAAAAAATATATTTAGTTTTTTTTTTATTAATCCCATTTATCTTGTAATGAGTCACACGACGAATAAAGAGAACTAGAACTACTTGACAACAAATTTGCACGCCGTAACATGGCAATGGGTAATGAATCCGTTTCTTTACAATCTAACTTTGACTTTTCCTAAACCTTTTCTAAACTCTCGACAAGCTAAATAAAACAAAAAAATCAAACTATTGCCTATTTATAATACGAATTTCGAAATAATTAATTTTAATATTAATTAAGATGGATAATATTGTTTTCTATGAAACCGTAACTTGTAATTTTTAATTATCTTGAAATGTAAAAAAATGAGATTCTATAAATAGTCTTTATGTAACCCAATTAAAAGTCATTACACAGTAAATTAAAAATGCAAAAAAATTATGTGATTGTAGAAAACTTGTAATAGTGTGTAGGACCTGTTAAGCTAATTACATATGTGTGTTTAGCTTAACTAATCGATAAATTATATACAAGTAATTGATTAATTACACGAATTATGGAATAATTAAAAGGTAAAACGTCAAAAAACTCAACCTATTTTTTTAACCGTCGTAAAAATTAGTTCATAAGATATTATTCTACATGTAAAATTATTAATATTAAGAAATATATATACACAGTGATTGATTTATCATTGACCATAAGATTTCTTCTAAAATAATAAAAATGAGTAAACTTAGTAATTGATAAATCAAGAAATATATAAAAAAAATATTTCAAAAATAATTTTCTTAACATAATTACTTTTTTTAAGAGATATTGAGTGTTTTATATTAAAAGAATCACCATATTTATAAGAGTGATCGGTTTATCATAAACCAGTCGATTACTCTCAAAATAAATACAATATTGAAAAAAAAAATGTTTATTTTTAGTCATATATGTAATAAAAAAATATCAAAAAATTTGTTTCAAAATTGTATTTATTTTGCAATTAATTAATTAAGTGGCTTATGTTAAACCGATTATCCTGTGTTTGTATATATATATTTACCTTTAATTGTATTTCTTGTTTAATCTCTTCAGTGGATCTGGATGAAAGAGCTGATTTATCTTTAATTTTTTTAATGTTTTTTTTGGTTTTTACTACGGGGTAAATTCGTTTTGGAACTGGTATAATAATCTCTACAAATTTAATAAGGTATTACTGTTAAAATTGATATAACTAACTACTTCTTTTATCAACGTTTTTAATAGTGTTTTCTTTTTTATTGCAATTTTTAATGACCTCTTTAAATTGTGTCAAATCAGATTTTATATCGTTTAATTTCCTATAAAATAAATTTTATATCTTAGCCAATTTGTATAGAAAATAAGATATTAATATACATTTAGATTTAGGATTTCGGCTAATGAGGATATAAAATATTATTTTATCTGTAATAGTATCCAATTTTTGAAGAATTAATTTTAAGGTGTCATCTCCTTTTAAAAAATACAAATTAAGATATGTAAAAATTATACGTTCAATATATTCTATGGTATATTTACTAAAAGACGTTGATTTATCAGAAAATAAAATAATACACAGAGTGATTTATTAATAATAAACGACTTCATTAGTCAAAAACTAAAAATTATAATGAATTTTTTTTTTTTTTTGGTTTCCTTTAGGTAATTTTTTTTCAATTTATCAATAACAAATTATTTTTTATGTTGATTCCTTTTACCTTTTAAGTATGTCAGCTTCAATAATAACTAAAACTAAAAAGTATGTCAGCTTTATTTTTTCAAATGACAACATACAAAATAAACTAGCTTATTTAATAGATAATAATATAATTAAGAAAATGACAGGTTGATAAGAACTTTTGGACTAATATTTTGGAAGTTATTTACAATTTTTAAACAATTTACTAAGTATTGACTCCAGGTAAGACACAGGTGCTGCTATTTTTATCACTAGACATTTTTCAGCCTCAGTCCTCCTCCTACTTAAGTATAAAAATGTTACTAACATCTGAAATACTGGTTCGAAAGTTGTTATTTTAATAAGTCATTTTACTAATTACAGCATTTTCTATTATTTAATGGATAAGAACTTTAAATGATACAATAATGAAAACTAATTAAAAATATACGTTGTCATTCAAAAAAATTAAACTGATACTGCAAGCTTAATAAATTGAGAACGTAAACCCAGAAGAAACCAGGTTTAGTCAAATTGGTCAGCACAGGACTGCTCAATTATTATAAACAAATTCATAAGTTTACGAGCTGTGCTTGTAGGTATCCAAAATAACTACATACCAATTATTTTGGCATTGATAGACACATCTGAATTCGATGATTCAGTTGTAAGAAGTGAATCTTGATAACTTGATGTACATGGAACTGAACTACTCATATGACTATATTTTTCATTACTCTAGTAAATTATAACAAACAGTAAATTAAAAATATTGTACCAAAAGAAAAGAAAATTAGATTATAAAAAACTGCAGCCAAAAAACTTCATTTTTTTCATTCATAACACGGTTAAAATCAAATCCTGTCTTTAAATCTTTCTTAATTTCATCCTTGTCTTTAAAACTCATTGGTTTGCTAAATTTAACCATTGCATTATTTTTAGGCTTAATTACTTTTAAGTATGTTCCGAATAATACTGGAAAATAATTAAACATTTTACGTCTTAGTTATATATTCAAAAAAACACTGTATTTATAATTTTAATAACAATTATAAAAAGATTATTATTGACTTTAAAAAGTTATTATTGACAAATAAAATTTCGCCGAAACATAGTTTTAGTTTTAGTTATTATTGAGGTGGACATAATGCCCATGCACTCAGACCTGTTGGTCCATTGTGCGCACCTCATACCGAATTGTCTTGATTCGGTTTACCCACCTAAGTGTTATCACCAAAGTGTTAATACATTACCAACCATAAAGTCACCTCTAAAGATGACCAAAGAGTCCTGTCTTTCTGGCGAAATTAAATATCTCTCTGGGTTTTAGGTTTTTAATATCCTCTTTTTCAGGAAATGGTTTATTCAAGTAGTTTGATCTTAGTGTGGACAAGGCTTCACATTCGCACATGATGTGAAATGAGTCTTCCTCTTCTACTCCACACTTCCTGCACAATGGTGATTCCGATACCCCCATTGCGTTAAGATGCTTAAGCAGGTGACCATGTCCTGTCAGTAGACCAGTCAGGGTGCTTATTTGATGTCTAGTCATGCTATTAAGATCACCCAGCAATAAACCAGGGGTCTTGATAAACATTTTAGATTGTCTAGGTACTACCAAGTACTTCCAGATTTTCCTGTGTTGTTCTCTGCACCAATTCTTGGGTAACGATTTGAGCGATTGCTCAGTGAGCCCTACCACTGGTTCTGGTCCAACATAGGTGTTCTCTCCTCTTTTCCTGGCTAGAAAGTCAGCATTCTCATATCCAGTGACACCGTTACCCACACTAGTGTAACTTTGTTGAACCTCGATAGTGATTCTAAAGTTTCCCTGCATTTGAGGACCAGANCTCGATAGTGATTCTAAAGTTTCCCTGCATTCGAGGACCAGCTTTGAATTCACCTGATCGTTACAGAGTGCTTTCAAAGCCGCTTGACTATCACTTAAGATAGTTATCTTCCTATTTTTGTATACCAGCAGGTTCTGAGCCCCTACCAGTATCGCCATCACCTCTGCTTGGAAAACAGAGGGTGTTGTGCCCAATGACATACTGACATTTATTCGTGGCTTTAAGCCCCAAATTCCAGCACCTACCTTTCCTGATTTTTTGGATCCATCTGTATATATCACAAATCCTCCTTTGTCAGTCAGGTGGTTAATATTCCATTCTATACGTGTAGTGATCTCCACTTTGTAGGGAATGTTATTCTTAAGAACCGGTTTGATATAGTCCAAGGGGTATTCTAAAAAGCCCTTGTCTATCTCTTTTAGTATTTTACCATATTCTGTTGTATCACTCTCCAAAGTCCACATACCTAAGTTGTGGAATCTTAGTGCTGTAGCTTTGGCGTGAGCTTTCACCTCTAGATGCAGAGGAGGCAATCCAATTAGTGCCTCTAATGCGACCGTTGGTGTAGTTCTTAATGCTCCAGTGATGGCAATGTCAGCCATTCTCTGTATGCGACTAAGTTCTTTCCTAGCTGTAACGAGTGCTGANTTTCCTAGCTGTAATGAGTGCTGTTCTGGTCCACCAGACTAGGGCACCGTACAATATCATAGGTTTAATCACTGATGTGTACAACCAATACATAACTCTTGGTTTAAGACCCCATGTCTTTCCCAAGGCTATGCTGCAAGTCCACAATGTGGTCATTGCTTTTTTGATTCTTGACTCAACATGTGATTTACATTTTAGCTTACTATCCAAGATAATACCTAAGTATTTTACTTCTGATTTTAAGCTAATTTCTTGTCCATTCAGAGTAAGAGTGTCCAGGTTGTCTAGTCCTATTCTCTTTCTAGTGAACATAACAACCTCTGCTTTATTTGGATTAACAGATAGACCGTACTTACTACACCATATCTGTATAGTGTTAAGTCTCTGTTGTGCTAAGTCAATAATAGTGTCTGGGAATTTACCCACCACTGCTATAACCAAGTCATCCGCATAGGCTTGTGTATAACAATATTTGTTTAACTCTCTAATAAGCGAGTCCAATACTAGACACCATAGCAAGGGGGATAGAACCCCGCCTTGTGGGCATCCCTGTTTGACACTCTTGATTACTTTGGTCTCATTGAGCTGTCCCAAAATGGAGCGTTCCTTAAGCATGGATTCTATCCACTTAATAATAAGTGGTTCTATTCCATGCTGTTGTGCAGATTCACACATAGCATCGAAGGGAGTATTGTCAAAAGCCCCTTCGATGTCCAGGAATATACCTACTGCATACATTTTATTTTCTACAGCTTTCCCTATCTTAGTAGTTAAGCAGTGTAGAGCTGTATCAGTAGATTTCCTCGTTTGATACGCATATTGGTTTTCATGTAAAGGGANTTTGATACGCATGTTGGTTTTCATGTAAAGGGTTCTCCTTAAGAGGCCCCTCCTTGATGTACCTATCAATAAGTTTCTCCATAGTCTTAAGAAGAAAAGAAGTAAGACTTATTGGTCTGTAGGATTTTGCTTCATAATAGTTAGTGCGGTTAGGTTTGGGTATAAACACTACCCTAACCTTACGCCAGCTTTCTGGTTGATAACCATAGGCAAGGCATGCCCTAAATATTTTGCAGAGATGGGGGACGATTATCTCTAACCCTTCTTGCAGAAGTGCAGGGAAAATTTCGTCACAGCCTGCAGCTTTAAAACTGCCAAAGGCTTTTATTTCCCATCTTATTTCACTTGGGGTTATCACTTTCCTGGTTAGTCTCCAATCAGCACAGGTCACACGTTTGTCCTGTGCATCATGTTCCTGTTCTCTGTTGTTAATTGCAGAGTCAGGAAAATGTGTGTTCATCAAATGTGATAATGTTTCATTATCATTATTGGTGAACATTCCGTCTGGCAGTAGTATTGCCTCGACAGTTTTGTTTGGTCCATTCCATAGTGATCGCAGAAGTCTAGTTGCTATAGGGAGTTGTTGTATATCCCCACAAAATTTCTTCCAGCTTTCTCTTTTGGACTTTTTCAATGCAGATTTGTAGTTCCTTTGGGCGTCCTTATAGGATTCCCAGTGTTGTTCCAAACCTGATTTCATTGCTTTATTTAAGAGCTTACGTGAACTCTTTCTTAATTTAGACAGGTTAGCATTCCACCAAGCTACACCCTGCCCTGTACCTTTCCTTTCTATTAAAGGACAGTTTTCTTTGTAAGCTGAGACAATTGAGTCCTGTAGCATATTTACAGCCCTTTCAGTACTCTGTCTCGACCCCAATCTAAACTGTAGGTTAATCAGATCACGAGAGAGATCTGCCCTGTATTTGTCCCAGTTTGTTCTTTTCGGGTTCCTATAGTACTCCGTCTCAACTTTGTTAATTTCCAAAGTGAATCGTAAGTGCCTATGATCAGAAAGAGAAGGTTCGGAGGACACTTTCCACCCTTTTATCTTTTGAAGTAACCCTTTTGAACAAACTGTTAGATCAATGACTTCCTGCCTGTTCCTGATAACAAAAGTAGGTTCACTACCTCTGTTCAGTATACTTAGGTCTGTAGTCAGCAATAGATCCATTATAACCTCTCCTCTTTGGTTGATGTTACTGCTCCCCCAAATAGTGTGGTGTGCATTAGCATCCATACCTAGGATTAGTTCTAATTTTTCATTTTTGCAATAATTAAAGAGCATAGTTAGGTCCCTACCTGGGTCTGTGACCTCATATGGTAAGTATCCTGAAGCTACTATGATATTTTTACCATCATTTAGTGTTACTCTAATAATAGTCAAGTCTGCACTTGATAGATTAAGTATCAGGCTGGCTTTAACTTTATTATTAACCAAAATGCAAGTTCTTGGTTTATCTGCTTGTTTATGAAACAGTTTAAAATCCCTTAGATTTAGCCCCTTAATCTGGTCCCCATTTATCCATGGTTCCTGAATAAGTGCTATTTGTAAGGGTATTGTATGCCTCTCAGTTAGGGTCCTTAGTAATACACTGCTGGCCCCTTTACTGTGATGCAGGTTTATTTGCGTGAATTGAATTCTGTTGTCAGCCATTCAGAAAAACTGATGTTGACGCTTAAGAAAGCACGCTGCACTGGGTGTGATACAGGTGTCTGAAACAGTCCCTGTGTCACACAGCCCCCCCTGTGGGAGGTGTCCCACCGCCGTCCTCAGGTGGCGACCANCCACCGCCGTCCCCAGGTGGCGACCGTGCCTTGGGTTCGCTCTCCACATTTCCTTTTGGATCCGTGGAGAGGTTCCCCTCAGCTGTGGCCGTTATTGAGGGTGGCGGTTTCCTGGGTCTCTTTCCCTTACGTAACACACTTCCTCCCTTCCCTTTCGAGACAGGAGTAAAGTGTGTCCGTTTGTTCCTTACCTGTGCCTTACCTCCTTTCCCGAGTGGCACTGGTGATTCCTCAGCCTTCCTCTTCCCAGATTTTTGAGGTGTGAATTTTTTCACATCCTTCCGGGCTGGTGGCTGCTTGGCAACATAATCTGTGAAGCAAACTCTGCCCATTCCAAAATATGGACTCCGCTTCAGTTCCTCCAGTTTAACCATGCTGTTTTCGTCCACACTTAGGAACAAAGTGTGTCCTTTCGGGCCAACCTCTGTCTCATGGTGGACTTTCCAGAACGCCGTGTTCAGCCCTGGGTTTTGTTTTGCCAAAATTTCCAAGATCTTCTTGGACTCTTTTGGCAGCCCTGGTATATGAGTGACCATCCGTTTATACTTGATCGGGTTGTAGGCTTCCAAATGGAGTTCTGCACCGTCCCAAGGTTTTATCAGGTTGACATGGTCAGTGAGCCACTTAAGAGAGCTCTCTTGGGCTGCACTGATCACAAGTGCTCCATCAGTGAGTCTGGTGTCTTCAAACCTTGGTACGTCGGTTCCATCAGTACCCGACAGTATCAAGTCTCCAACACAAGACTCAATGAGTAGCCCCTGCTCTGTGGTCAACTTGTTAGTGGGGTAGCCTGCGAGGACCAGAGCCACTTTTTTATCATCGGTTACCACGTCCCTGTAGGTCAGTACCCAATGAGTTTTCTTACATGGAGGTTCTTGACCCTTGTCCTCAGGTTTTTGAGCTTCGGTTCCCTTGTCTCCCTTCTTTGGTAGGTTCTTCTGCCCCTCCATGTTTGCTCGGCTCTTCTTCAGCTTGCGCCTCTGACTGCCGCTCAGTTTCTCAGGTCTAAGTTTTAGACCCTCGATTTTGTCAGCTACTGCTCCCAGTTGATCTTGCGATTCCTGGTCTACATTTGCTGACGTTGCTAGTAGACGGTTCACCAAGTGTCCCGTTGTTGGCATTGAGACCTTCAAGTTCAGCGATTCTTCTGCGAAGAGTCGCTAGTTCACGATCTTGTTCCGACAGGTTGTCCGTAGGATCCCTGATCGTCACAAGTTCGTTGTTTTGTGGTTTTTCTATGTTTTTATCCATATAGTTCCCACGAGAAGTCGAGAAATAAATGTCCGTCACAGCATAGCTCGATACTGTGATAAGGCTGTATACTCTATGGTGCGCCAGTTGCCATAGAGGATCCCAATGGTCACTTTACCTTTCGGCTAACTACCCTGTGACAAGTTAGCAACCCTTTCACTTGGTATGGCTGGGTTAGGGGGGCCTATTCGCTGTTAGCAAGCAGGTATGCCCAGGCCTACCGGTCCCAACTAACCAAAGTCATGATCGGCTAAGAGCAGTGGTACGTGTTGCCACCCCCACTGAAATAACTAGGATTCGCGGGGTTGTTAGGCCCGTAATCCTTGCGGATTCCCTGCGGGATCGCCGAAACATAAATATATATACTGTGTAAATAATAAAGAAGTTATTTAATTAAGTAATAATAGAGTAAAATTTTTAATTTATTTAGTTTGTATTTAATCTGTATTCAAAGTAATTATTACTTTGAATACAGATTAAATACAAACTAAATAAATTAAAAATTTTACTCTATTTATGTACGGAAAAGCAAATCAAATGATTAATAAATAAATAAATTGAATATTATTTATACTATAATTACCCTAGTAAATAAACAACTACTATTTTCATCAAAACCAGTATAAAAAATTATTATTATTTCTGAAAATATTTAAACCGTGAAAGGTTACAAATATATAAAAATCAAATTAATTGGCCGCAACGAAAAATTCGTAACTTTCATGGCGTTTTACAAAATTATAAGAAGAGGGTCGCCAACCTACTGGGCGAGACAGTGTATTGTCGGACCACAGTAGGATTTTAAAAAAATTAACTATTGTATATTAAAACAATTAGAAACAAATATATACTTAATAAATATTAAATTTGATGTCCGTTGAGTCGTTGATAGTAGATGTACACCAAAACCTCGTGACAGTTGTCACATAACCATATAGATCAGGGATGACCTTATACAAGGCCGTTGCCCGTACCTTATAAACTAGGGGAGTTGATTTTTGAAAGGAAAAAAAAAAATACACGAGTCCATTGAAGATGGAACACGCAAAAAAGAAGAAACAGATGATGGTTAAGTTAAATTAAGGGGACTTTATTAAAAAAAACAAAAAAAAAAATTAAGTTAACACGAGGCAAAAAACCGAATGGTCAAAAAACCTCGTCTACAAATTAAAGGGGAACAAAGAAAGAGAGAAAAAAAAAAAAAAAATATTAATAAAAAAAATAGTTTACACCTACACTTTTATTGTTAGAGAATACGATGAACGTCTTCGGGTACCCGCCGGCTATTAATCGCGGTATTACCGCTAAGCACGGCGGGTATACGTCCCAAGTAAGCGACTGGTTTTTGGCAGTTAGGCTTAGCTTGCAAGACGTTGGGACACCCCGGGATAAAATGCACTACGTCACCACATTGTACCAATAACATTTCATCACCCAATAAAACATATTCTAAAACCTATAAAAAATATATGTAACATGACAGGTGGTATTGGAACACGCCTGCCATGTTGAGGGATCTAAATAAAACTAAGGGAACCTATATAAGAAAAACTATATAAAAAAATATAAACAATTTCGCTACACGTGCTTATGGCACGGCGCACTAAAAAATAACTGGCTCAAAACATTATATACAAAAATTATACATCACCAGCCCCTAAGGGCTCAAGAAGCTGGAGGCAGGTTTAGCCGACGCCATTAAACAAAAAATTTACATAATAAACGAACAGGGGACACTCACGTATAAAAAATGTATAGATATAAAAAATAGTTGTAGCGCACACAACAAAAATTACGACCGCTACGGACGGGAAATAGTACGACCAGTTCCGACTATGGCTATTCCCCGACAATCCGTCCGACGATTGACCCGGCGGTCCGTTGGCGACCAAACGGCTAGCCTTTAGAGTAGGGGTCAAAAAATAACTAAATACCCAGTGCCGGAAATTATTAAAAACAATTTAAATCATATGGCGACAATGTATGCGGTGAGCAGTGCAAATGACGTTCAAGATAGGAAAGGAGCGGGGTGAATGTACACACAAATGCCGTCCATGAACCGGTCCGAAGTAGTACACAGCTGACTATCTCGCACGCGCATAAACAAATCACAACACCTTATCATGATAATTTTACCAACAAATGCCGTCGCAGTCCGCATTCGGCTCAACACAAATATATATATACAAATAGACAAAAAAAAACAACCAGATACTTTTGTCACGTTACAACCGTTTTCTTTTTTGTAAGAAAATACATATAAAAAATTAATTATTACATAAAAAATAATGGTACATTATTTAATCGTATTCACGTAGTTTTTTTAAATTTTTATAAATTTATTGTTTCAAATACATTTAATATTTATCCCCAACTTTTAAAAATTTAATATAATTTATTTAATATAATATTCGTGAAATTTGCGGGATTAGCAGTACTAGTATATAATCCATATGATCGCTAATAGTGATTAAGTTTTATTAATACTTAATACTAAGTTTATTAATACTAAGATTAAATTTTTTTTTTAAATTATTCTTTTAATTTTTGTAGCTGTAATAAATTTATTTAAACACTAGTGTATAAATAAATGTAATAATACATATATAGTAATAAATTCATCATAAATTATTAAAAATCGTTTTTTTAATATTAATGTCTTTTAAGTTTCATCTTGATAAAATTGTTGATATTTTTTAAACAAAATAGTAAAACATTAGAATTTAAAATCCTTTTTGTTTGTTACTTAAATTATTTTACTAATTACCGTGAAGTCTTGGACCCGTATTGACCTAAAAACGAGATCTATATTTTTTGTCTTCTTAAAAAATAACCAAAAAGAAGATTAAATAGATATGAGTTGAGCACATCTTTTTGTTAGTAAAAAATACAAGCTATTAAACGTTAAAGTAATAAAATAATGATATCCTACATATTATTTATATTTGTGGAAAAATAAGCAACATAACAAGATTTACCACTTAAAACCAAAGCATTATCTATCATATTTTTCTGTCTTGCAAATGGTAATAAATAATTTTTGAGACTTTTAAAAGTTTCAATCTTTCATCATTTATCATTAAGAAAAACATTCATGTAAACACAGTTTGTTCTACTAGTATTACGAATGATGTATAAAATAAAAAGTTTCGTATGAAATATGAATATATAGAGTATGTGTTCAACAATTATACTAATAATTAAATTTTATTTCTCATAATTAATTATTGATAATATTTTATTTGAGTATTACTGTATTTATTTTATAAAAATGTCAGTGATTACTATATAACAATAAAAACTAAAATATAACGAGCGTCTAGCTGAGATTATGTCGGTAGTCTCGTTAAATGAACGTATTATTATTTATTAAAAATTTGTAAAAAAAAAATAATGTTGTATTAAATAAAGCTAAGAAATTATTCAAATCAGATGTGACTGGTAGGTTTTAATGTTAATTAGAGTTCCATACATATCAACACATAATTTACAAATAAACAATGTGATAAAAGTTATATTTGAATTTTCTGTAACATTATGTAGGAAGATTGTGACTTTTGTGAAATTGATGTACGGCTCTATAAATCAAAGATTCGAAGCTCGAGAATATTTTTAAGTTTTTGATATTAGCACTCACATCGTACACTCTTCATGGTGTCTATAAGTAATATAATAACAAATTTATTCAACATACAAACAACACAATATTGTTAATTAAAAACAATTTTACAGATCTAAATATTTATTTGACTTTATTTATTCATTGACATTGTATGTGCCATCCGAATTTAATGACATATCAGACATTATAATCATATAATTAGTTCTAAAAGTGAAAGTGAGGAATTACAAGTTGAAGTGAATCAAGCTGATCATCTAAAAAGTGAAAATAACTACGGTAAAAACAAAGATTTAGAAATCAATCAAAATGGAAAAAAAATATCTGAAAAACTTTAAGAACTTCTGGAAAAGAATATGTAAGTTGTAGGGATTAATTAATCCCAGCAAAAGAAAACAAAAATATTCAGTGCTTGTGTAGTAGAAAATGTCATAACATACTTTCATTTGAGCAAAGAAAAAATATATTTAAGGCGTCTGGGTACCGACCTTTTTTCAGGGGTCGAATATAGGCAATTTTGCGGTTTTTATATGTTACGCAATGTCGTTGTGTGAGAAATAAATGATTATTAGTGTGAGTGTCCATGATTGGGAGTATTTTCGTCGTGTTAANGTGTGAGTGTCCATTATTGGGAGTATTTTCGTCGTGTTATAGTCGATAACAAAACCGGTTGTGTACCTGCCTTACTTTTTGATGCAATACGATTATGTTGATAACGACACACGTTTATTTTATGTAGTATAAAAACTATAGTTTAGCAACCAGCCTCACTGTAAATACTAATAGACGTGTCATGATTTCACAAATTTTAATTAATTATAAAAATAATTAAAATATTTTTTTTCGACGATTAAGAAAAACTAAATNTATTTATTTTCGACGATTAAGAAAAACTAAATATTTACAGAAAACAAGTTAAATCATATGAGATCCACATCGATTATTTTGAAGTTATAAAACTATAAAAAAACTAATTTTAATTATAAGAATTCAATTTACAAAATTACATTATTTACACACTAAAATATTTAAGTTTTATAAGCCTATTCTTATGGGAAGTCCTTTATCATTCACTTATCCATTTTCAATTGCAAACCTTGTTTCTTCTTTCCCCGTTAACTCTATCGAATTCCATGCAGTTCTTTCAGTTAGCTTAGCAATATAATCATGATATTTTTGATACGTCTTATTACTCATACATGGCATATTTAGTACAGCAGAAAACTGTTCTAAATTTGTAAACCCCTGACTAGTATTCAAAGTAGCAGTAACAACTGCAGTGTTTATACTAACAGAATCATTTAATTTGGGATCCTCTGAATAAATAATTTCTTTTTTTTTTGCAAAAATTACATTCAAAGTGAAATTCTGGAAAAAAAAAACCCCTTTGAACTTCAGTTTTAAATACAAGATTTGAAAAATTACAGGCAAATAACTCGTGTTTAATTGATTTCAAACTATTAAAAAAATGTTCAATATTTATTATTCTACGATTGTTTAAATTATAACTAAAATAGTTAAATATGTGTATTAATTTCATTGTAAAATAATACTATAAAAAATAAACTAACTCTTTTTGAATAACTGGTTAACTTCTGAAGAAATTTTTTTACAAGTATCAAGAGTTTGTGCACTGGGCGACAATGGTAAAAAAACATAAAAACTATCATCTCCAATTTTTCTAAAGAAAAAAAAATGTTTGTTTCTAATAAATTATATTTTAACCTTGCCCTTCTTTAAAAATTTTTCTTCGTGAAAAAATTACTCTCTCATTTATTAAATTCTCCTCGTTACTTGTTTGCGCCGCAAACTTTGCGGTATGTCAAGTAAAATGTTAGTTTGAGAATTGGAAACATTCTACCAAAATAATGTATATTGTATTTATTTTTTAATTTTCATGTGTAGCTGAAGTGGTATCTTGATTTTACAATAATGTGTTTTTTATTTACAAATTTTTTCTTCTAATAAGAACTATTAATTTTCAGTCTGATGGTGTACCTAAATCATTTTTTTTTTTGAAATGTCACTTATACCTCATGAATTCTAAGCACTTCGTATTATAATAAATATAGGTTATATCTCATTATCACTCAAATCTGACCACCTTTTTTTAAAAAAATGATTTCCTTATTTTTATTGTATGTAGTTTAAAATTCATTTTATTCATAACATCAGTTACTTAGTGTTAGATCTAGTTTGATAACATAGTGTGCGACTGAGAAAAACACGTTTTTGTGACAGATTTAAAGAGAAATTATTAAAATATAATGCTGAATACATCAACAAGATATATTTTTTGATCTTTTGGCGTATCGTTGAACAATAAATGTCCAGTAGGTACAGATATGGATAGACACAAGCAAAAAACACATCATAGTAAAACTAATACCTTCTCAGTTTTCTATCGAAACTAAGAAAGTGTATAAAAATTATTTTTATATATTCTTACCTCACCAGATATTTTTTTATGACTTCCCATTTTTTAGCGACACTTATATAGGAATACAACAACAAAATTTGTTTCTTACTATGTAATGATGACAGGTTTGCAAATAAGATAAAAGCAAATAATCTAATATCATATATACAGGTATAATATCAAGTATGCATTGTAACTATTTTTAGGCAGTCGGTATTGCCCTAGCAACCTATGGGCAATAAAATAGCTGCAGCGGATAATGCACAAACGCGCACGAGCATGTCACATTTAACAGCTACTGTTTGAAAACCATTAGTTTGAGCGTACAAAACAACCCGTTTTTGTTCCATCAGTACGACAAAACTACTGATGCGATAAGAATTCTGAAAACAAATTTGAATTTAGTATCATGTCACTTAGGTATCGGTCAGGCCACTTTTTTGAAAGTGTGATTCCTTCAACGTAAAAAATTATTTTGAAAATTTTAAAATTATTCGAAAATAAAAACTGTAATAAAGGGTTAAAAACATCAAAATTTTAAAAATATGGCCTGACCGATACCTAAGTGACATGATGCTGAATTCAGATATGTTTTCAGAATTCTTATCGCATCAGTAGTTTCGTCGTACTGATGGAACAAAAACGGGTTGTTTTTGACTAAAAAGCGGTCGGTACCCAGACGCCTTAATTCATACTACTCATTACAAAGTTTTGATCTACAAACTTCATATTTATGTAGCCTTTATAAATGTCATAAAAAAAAGAAACTATGTTAAGAATTAAAATTCACGGAAAGACTTTAGTTGAATGTATTATTTGCTAGACAGGTATTAATGTTAAAGTTTGTAAAGAATATTTCAAAAAATCATTTAACTTATATGATAGTTCATTAAAAAAATTCCAACCACTAAATCTCATTATTGAAGAGATGATAACTTAGATAAAAATTTTAAGTCCTAATTTAAATATTTCTATTATGTAAAATCTATACAAACAAGAATTTAGCAATGAACCAGTCTTTATGTACATTCAGAAATATTTTTTACAGAGATTTTAATATATCTTTTCTTTCACCTATATCAAATAGTTGTAAACGGTATGACATACACAATATGAAAATTAAAGTTGCTCCTGAACATGAAAAAGTACAATTAAATACTGAACATGAGTTACATCTCAAAAATGCCGAATAAGCATGAACTGGAATGAGTGCTTATGTAGAGTTATGCAAGACTGATCTTAATAAAGTAACTTTAATTGCATTCGATCTAATGAAAACACTTGTTACTCCATCTCTTTCTTTTAAAGTAACTTATTACAAAAGGCAGTTAAGTACATACAAATTGTGAATACATAATTTAACCACAAATCATGCTTATATATAAATATTTGTAATGAAATATAAGACCCACTAGAAATTGAATCATGCTTATTACACTTCATAGAAAATTATGAAAATATAGTACATTAATTATGTATAGTTACTATACATGTGGAGGAAAAAATCATAATATCAAAAAGTTATTCAGAGTACTTCAAAAAAATGCATTTGAGGTAATACAAATGAGTCTAGAAGATTTTAAAACAACTTCATTACTTAAAAAGGATATTTGTAATAGAAAAATTAACGGAGATAAATAAACAGTTGAAAATCCAGTAGATATATTTTGCAAAAGACAAATCTTATGAAATGTTTTATAAATATTCTAATAATGATTTTATTAGTTTTTATTAAGTTAATATTTCAAAATATGCAATGGCTATGATAATCTTAAAAGAGAATCATTTTGTTAACTTTGAAAATATTTTAACTGTTAATAATTCACTGTATATACTTTGTAATTTAATATATGTGATATTGGTAAAAAAATATCAAAAAGCTGAATTTTTTTTATTAAATAATATTATTTGAAAACAAATAGAAAATATGCGGTTAAAGCATATAAAAAATATTATAATATTGTTACTTTTTTAAATATTTTGGCTGTTCATTTTATTATAACAATTAATTAAAATGTGTGATATTTCTTATGTAGATAAATGAGGAGACTGAATTATATTTTCTTAAGATAATATTAATAGAAAATGTTATTCGAGATTGTTAAGTGTTTTTTAAAAGAGTTAAACTACTACAGATATTGATTTAAAATGTAGTATTATCTTTATACCTGTTATTTTAAATAAAAGTTTAAATTTTATAAAATTGACATAAGTTAAGTTTATTTTTAATTCAAAATCTGATCTAAGAATATTTTTTTTTGAAAACTTGATATTGTACAATCAGGTAACAAGTAACAAGAGTACTTAGAACATGAACATTTTTACAATATGAAAAACAATTGTTTGTAATAGACTTTAGCTATTATGAGTTTAGTCATAATTTGTAAACAATTAATATATCAGTTACATAATTAAAGATGAGATAAAATATTTAGTTTTAGTAAACTTCATATATCGGTTAAAGTAGAAATTTTCAATGCAAGCAGGAAGTTTAAACTTTCTGTACAGAAAAAATTAAATATCTATTATTAGAGTATTTTGCTGAGTCTAGGAATATCAAAATATTCTATTTTATTATTTTGCACAAAAGAACCTTTTTACGCTAAACGGCAATATGTTGATTTCAACAATTATTTTAAGTATCAAAATAATGCAAAATTTTATACATAGCATAAATATACTCGCGGTATAGTTGGTTTAAATAATTCATGAGTAAACCGGGCCAGATTACTGAAAATACTCCCCAACCAAGTCAGATCGATTCTCATAAACCCAGTCGGAAATTAACATCTTACGAAATAAATGATTTTTATAAGTATTTCAACTTTTCGATCTTCTTTTCACATTTGTTTGCTTAAAATTCCATAATTGTAGGACTTTCAGAAACATATATAAAGCTACATAGTTTAAGAACAAAACAATTTTTTATTTACGCGTAAATATATACATTTCTAAATAAATAAAATCCATTCATTAACATTATAATAATAACAATAATTGTATAAGTAAATTTGTGTATTTTACATAATTTCAACATCATTCATAAAAGTGATAACAGATTGTTATCAACGCTCATTTATGTTTATCAATCGATACACACGTTTATAATATAATAATTATAACGTTAACAGACATGTTAACAGCACATGTTAAACTGTTTTGTTTATATGTAGTAATATTAATTATATACTTCCTTTAATGAATTAAGAATTAGTATAGTTTTAAATAAGTAAATTTAAAACATTTTACGATGCGTGAACTTTGATTTTAAATAAAAATATCTATCTTTTATACTCAAATTATCATGAATATTTCTATTAGACTAGCATCGGAAAAAACTAGACATGGCATATTAAAGCCTACATCAAATCCTCCTGTTATATTTACGCCTGGTGAAAAAATTCGTGAAGAAGTTGGATTTATGAGGTATTAGTTTATTAATCTAATTTTTATGTAAATAGATATTTGTAATTTTGTAGACCATCTTATAATAATTAAATTCTTTATTGAACACTAAATGTTTTATATTATTGGAATATTGACTGAATAACAACATTGATTTAAGATTTAAAATTTGCTAAAATATCTCGTCTTTTTTGAAATGGTACATAATGTGTATTGTTATTAGTTTGTTAAATTAAGTATCAGCCTTGTAATTGTTCCAACAAACCATTTCTAGGATAATGGACTTGTAATTTTTTCTATTGTTCAAAAGACCTTACTCTTGAAAATGGTAGCAATGAATAGTGATTGATTATCCCGTGATGGTTTGATATTTTTATGCAACCAAAAAAATATATATATTTTGTAATAATCTAATAGTTGATATTTGATTGTTTTATGTTTTTCAAGAGGTCATGGAACTTATGCATCTAAAGGTTCATTAAAAGCTACTGTAGCAGGGGTTGAACAAAATATTAATAAACTAGTAACCATTAGCCCGTTACGATGTCGCTACAATGGAGAAATTGGCGATGTTGTTGTAGGTCGTGTTACCGAGTTGATTCATAAACGTTGGAAAATAGAAATTAATTCAAGGCTCGATGCTGTACTGTTATTAACATCAATACAATTACCAGGAGGAGAATTAGTAAGTATTAATTATTTTTAATTTATTAATTTATTTTATTATTCAATATAAACTTATATATCTAGAGCGTAGAAAGTTTTTAATTTTATTGATTATTATTTAGATTGTCAGTCTGATAATCATTATACTTATTAATTATATATTAATTATTAAGTTGCTGTTTTTTATATATTAAGCCAAAATATTTTATAGAGAAGAAGAGGAATGGAAGATGAACAATCTATGCGAAGTTATTTAAGTGAAGGTGATCTTATAAGTGCTGAAGTTCATTCTATGTTTGCTGATGGATCATTATCATTACATATGAGAAGTTTAAAATATGGAAAAGTAATATAGATATTTTGTGCTAAAATAGCTGTTTAGGTTCCTGTCCTATTTACCACAAATAATAATTAAAACACAAAACATTAAGGAATAGCTAATTTTTATGTTTTATCAATCGGATTTTATTCATATTTTATATTATTTATTGTATTTTAACCAACATTATAAGAAAATGGACACTATATATATATATATATATATACAGTCATTTATTTTGGGTAAGAAACTCTATTTCAGAAACTATTGAAAATTTTTATTTAAAAACTTTTAAAAAATTAAAAATGTCATATTATTTTGAAAAATGGATATAATCAACATAATTTTTTTTTTCTATAGATACATGCGGTATTTACCTATCATTTGGTATATATATTTTTTAAATCTGACCTTTTATCTGGCCACGGGAGAATTTAAAATGATAACTTATCCACAAAAATTAATTTTTGAAAGTATTCTGGAAATATTGACACTTTTATATATATATTAAATTAATGCTAATTTAATATGCTTTATTATGGAAAAAAAATTTTTGGAATTTCTTTTGTCTTCACAATAAATGATATTTTTTATTAAAATTCTCGATTTTATATATTACATTTTTAACTTTATATTTCTATAAATTTTTGAAAAATGTATGAATCAATACAATTCTTTTATGATAAACATTGTTTATATACTTCTTTCATTGAACATCCTTTTTTTTTAAATCGAATCATTTCCCTTTATACAGCGGGGTTCAATCTTTAAATATACTAATAGAAACTAGATCCTTTTTAACTTAATTTTTAAAATTGTTCCTGAAATACTGACACCTTTATACATATCTTAATTTAAAGCTTGTCATACACTTTAATATGAACAAAAAAAATTTTGAACTTAACATTGTCTTCACAATGAAAATGGTTACTGTATTCATAAATATACTAATTGTGTGTTAAAATTTTCGGTTTTATTTTATTTTAAAAACCTTACAAGGGGTGTATATTGATTTTCATAAATATTATATAAATCTAATTGACATAGAATAGAATTTTGCTTCTTTTAAGTTGAGAAAAATAAATTTGAACTAACTTAAACTGCTATTTTTATCCACAGAAGATATATATGACATACATGTTGCTGAATTGGTAACACTTGTGTCTTTCATGCATGAGGTTGGAAGTTTTAATCCTAAATGAAATTAAATTTTTTTTTTAATAATTTCTGAGTTAATAATCCACCAATTTCTTAGAGTTAAACACTATCTACAGCTTTGCATCAAAACGTTTCTTATGATAGTGATTTTAATCACAGTCAGATATCATCTATTCTTGTCCATACTGTGCTGCGATCCTACTGCACTACCGTTTTAATAATTAAGACACAAATTTTTATGCTAATACATATTTTTCAATATCTAGCTAAAATAATTTTAATTAAAAATTTTGGGGTTTGATAATGTACAAATTCTTTATACATATTAACTTATTGTAAACTTTTGTTTAATCAATCAACAGTTTCCATCTTAAGACTATTTAAAAATTGATCATTAATATGTGTTTCTTAATATTGAAGGCAGTAATAATCTGCTTAAATAGAGCATAAATTATTTTTCATGATAATTATCAATAAAAATTGTCCACACTCGTGACCAATAATGTCAACTTTAAACTTGTGTTAAATATAAGAGTTCTGTTATTCTTAACAATGGCATCATAAAAAAGTTATCAATAACAAATTACTTAACTTTAACATGCAGTAACACATGAAGGGCTGATTAAGTAAAAAATGTATTAAGACATATTATATAGAGTGTTCAGTAAATAAGGACACAAATCAATTGTTACAAACAATGAGAACAATAGAAACCTATTTCCTTATTTGCTGAACACACTATATATTACAGTTTTTTATGCTTGAAGGTATGAATAAAATATTTATTCAACTGCATGTCACTACAGTTCAAACCAAATAATTAACTCCTTGCAAAAATCTAAAAATTTCAATAGTTTCTGAGAAAATGAGTGTCTTTCACTGAAAATCTATCACCCTATATATAAACTCATAAATACAGTATCAAATAAATTTTTATATAAAGCTATTAGTTCATAATAGCTAGATATATAAAATAGATATTTTACTAATTATATAATTTTTTAGTAGGTGTATAATATACATTATATGAAATCCATTAAAAATTTAAAGCTTACTTTAATAGTGTCATACATTAAGTTCATTACATTTAATAAAACTGTATAATAACCTCTATCTTTAAATATAAAACTGTTTGCAAGTCCTCTAAATAAATAAATATATTTTTAATCTATTATTTGAAAGTCATGAATTGAATATTTTTTTATTTCAATTTATTATTTTTTAATGGCTTAACTGTGCACTAAACATTTATTTTATTGTTTATTTATTAAAATATTTTAATACATTTTTAGTTGGAACAGGGAGTATTAGTTAAAGTACAATCAAACTTAATTAAGCGCAGTAAAAATCATTTCCATAATTTATCAGCTGGTGTTAGTGTTATACTTGGAAACAATGGTTATGTATGGATTGAACCGACAAATGATAAAAAAAAAGATGGTGGTAGTATGGATGTAGATCTTCAACAAGTATTGAAATTTAAAAAATATTATAATGTTATTATGAAAAATATTACTGTGGTATATCTTGGTAATAGGTTGTTGAAATTGGAGACAGACAGATAATATCTAGAGTACGTAATATTATACTAGCTTTATCATATTACAAAATGTTAATATATGATACTAGTATACAATATGCCTTAGAAGAATCAACAAAGTATACTGTGAGTAAAAATATTATAGTATAATATTTTTATTTAAAAAAAATAAATATAAATAAAAGTGAAAAAAATTATATTTTAATTGTTTCTTTATGTTAAGCAAATATTTGTTATAAAATCATTATCAAGATTTGGTTATTAATAACTATTAAATCTTTATTTAAAATATTTTTGGTTTTGTTTTACTCTATTATAATTAAAGAATTTTTAAACTATATGAATACAAGGTGATTGATATATGCCTGATGCAATATCTTCAAAAATACAAAAATATGAACTCATTTTTATTTGCAAAAATGTATAGTTTTTAATATGCTATTAATTAACAAAACATTTATTCTTTCCTACCCTCTTCTTACATCTTAAATCTATATTAACTTAAGTTTAAAATGATAACATACAAATTTAACTAGTTTTAATATTGCAATATAATCTAATTAAAAAATGGTTTTATTCTTTGAGCAAGTTTGATTTCTACATATTTTTTTAAAATAACTAGGAATAGAATACAGTGAAAATAGAAGATTAATAAAACACAGAATAATTTGTATTGAAACAATAAATTTATATTACTTTAACAATGACATTTAAAAAAATGATGAAACTCTGATTTAAATATAGTTGACAACAAAAATAAAAATGTCAATACACAATGTCAATCTTATCATCTACTTGATCTACTCACATTCCCTGTTTTAAATATTGATAAAAAAAAAATGATTATAGAACATAGATTATTTAATTAAATCCAACTAAGGCTTTCATAATTTTACTTGGCACAGTATTTCTAAAATAGTATAATTGTAGTTACTACTTATAATGGTGAAAAATTTATAACTTACTGAAAAATGTAATATAACAAAATATTAGATATAGTAAGTATAGAAAGGCTAGCCCTTAAAATTTATATAAGGTACTTCATGTGTTTATAACAGTTTTACATTTGTCAAATAAATTATTTCAGGTTGCAGACTTATTGACTGCTGAGGCTTGTTATGATGTTGCTAATCTTACACGTCACCGATTACAAGCCATGGATGAATAATTTAAAAAAAATGAAATAATATTAAGTACATATAAAATGCATTATTCACAAAAAGAATTAAGGAAATTCTGTGATATGTTTTCTAAAAGAAAAAACTATGAATAAATTTATTAAGAAAAAATGTATAAATGATTATTTTCCTTTAAATTTTGAATATAACATTAAAATACTAGTGTGTTTTCATCGTATAATTTGAATTTAAAAAAAATGTTTGTATAAAAAAACATTGAATTAAATTATTTATTTAATCACTCAAATTTATCAATTTTACATAATTATTTATTTTTAACAACTAAAAGCTCCTAACAATTACTTTACTACCTACCATACAATCTATAGCCATTTTTGTTTTTAATATTAGATACTAAAGAACATTATAGTTGAAAAATTGTTTTGTAACGTTAAAAAAATTTATTGAGCATTAGCCTAACAAAACAATTTTTTTACTAAAAAATAAAACCATAAAAATAAAAGTATCTAAGTATAAATATATCAAACATGTATGTTCCTCTTTTGAGATTCCAAAAATTAATCGGCATATTTATTAATATTCAGTTAATTTTACCATAAAAAAAAAATTAAAAGAAAATTGTTGATTCATTGTTATTTATCAGATTTCTAACACGTATTTATAATTGATTATTTTGAAAATTAAAAAAAACATATAAATGTAAACAACAATATACAGAATGATTGATTAAAGATAAGACACTTATTTTCTTGGAAACTATTAAAAATGTTTAATTTTTTAAAGGAAAACATTCAATAGCAATATGTAGTTGATCAATTTTTTTTCAGACCTTTAGGATTAAAAAATTTAAACATCAATTACCTTTAATGAGAATCCCTATTTTTAGTTTGCTCATTTAAAGAAATATTTATATTTTAAACAATTTTGATTTGTAATTTTTTTTATCCATTGAAACCATTCTAATTATTGCTTGTTAAAGTTAAGTGATTTAATAACAAAAACAGTTGATCAGATAAAAAAATTTTGGAATTTTTTTTTATTACATAATCTAACTAAAAGTAGCGATTTACATTAAAGAAAATTAAAGTTTAGGTTTTTTAACCTTAAAGAGATTAATAAAAAATTACTTAACTACATACTATTGTAGAATTTTTTCTTTTATGACAATTTATAATGTTTAATAGAATCCAAAAAAATTAATGTCTTATCCATTTCTGTCATTCTGTTATATATTTTTCGGAAAAACATTTTTATCTGGAACTATAATGTGATCTTATTAAATGAATGAATGATACATTTACTTACATCCATTAATAATAATCATGATATCGCCAACATTTTTGACTTACTTGACTAGAGTAACAAATCAACTGTTTAAGCTGTAACCATTATAAATAATTGTATACTTATATGTACTTTAAACATATTTAACTTGACTAAAAAACAAAAATTACCAAATTTCTTGTATTTAAAAATATAATTATCATTACTAATTAACTACATTATTTAATAAAATATTATTTACACAGTGCAACATACAATATATGATATCTCAATAAAAAGATAAGCAAATATCTTACCTAAAAATATTAGGAAATAATTTAATAATTAAAACGAGTAATAATTGTTTCTTCATTAAATAATGAGCTCATGACATGAATATTAATGTTATACATAATACAATCAAGTAGGCACCAATTGAATTCAAAAAAGATTTTGTGTATCTACCACATAGTATATTATGTCACTCTTTGGATTTTTACTAATCTACACGATCTTAATAACACAAACTATATCATTTTATATTATAGTCGCCATTCAAATTCAAATTAAAACAAAAAATATCATCATATAATTATAATTGTACTATAATATATGTATCTACTTGTTTTACACAACTTTAATTTCTATTGGATACCTACCTGGTTGTTATGTATGATTATTCACTATTATTTTTTTATAAAAATTGTCTACTTAAATTAATTTATACAATTAAAACAGTAAAACTTTGAACGTAATAAACTACTAAGTATTTTGGTCCTATATTCTGCTCATGATCACATGAATTACAATAATAAAATGCCATTAAGTAGCTTTAAAATTCTAAGTAAATAAAAATTCATTTTTACTTTCACCTCATATAAATCATGCTATTTGTATTGTCAACACAACTCACCTTTGCTAACATAATAAATTGGTGTTGTTAATTTAGCATTTATCAGTCTCTAACAAAATGAATAATTATTTTTGTTTGGTTTTTAGTTGTTTTTAAATAGATATTTTTTAGCTATAAAATTTACAAGCTGGTTGGTTTTATACTAGTATTGATTCTGAATTTCCTTAACATGTTATAAATTAATATTATTTTTAATTGTCTCTTAGATTTTGTATTGGTATTACAAATTGCAATAAACTAAAAACCAACCTAAAGATTTTTTCTGGTGAGCTACATAGACCCTGGTTGTTAAATATTACATCTTGGCAACAAATTATTGCAACGAGCATTTTTTTATAAACTAATTGTTTGCTGCTATCACAAACAAATTTTTGGAAATAGTATCACGTTGACATGCTTCATATTTTCTATAGTTACGGTTTGTGAAACGATCAAAAAGTTACAAAATCGATAAGAACTCCAGCGTAAAACTTATAGAACTAAATGTTATGTAGTCCAAATCCGATGAACGTTATTATATACTACATAAGCATACACTTTTCCCGAATTTTGCGACCTCGCATAGATTTCTTTTCCGGCTGCAACGATATGTTCCTGTTTTTCTCTAAATTGAGCAGCTCCTGAAACAACTCCTTTACGTTGTGATTAGTTTTGGCCGAAGTTTCCATAAAGTGACAGCCCCACCGCCGAGCCTCTGCGTCGCCATCTTCAGCCGTCACTTCCCTCGTATCGTTTTCATCACACTTGTTGCCCACTAACATAATCGGTATAGATGAAAGTTCTGTAGCACCTTTTGTTTCTTTAATCACCTAAAAAAAACAATTTCATTAATTAAAAGAAAAAAAATTTAATTACAAACGCGTGTTAAATACAAAAGATTGTAAATACCTACAAGTTTTTAACTACTCTAAGGTTTTTTCATTGAATAAGCAATTAAAAATTTTAAGGTATATTCTATCATTCAATTCATTTTACTAAAGTCATCTTATAAATAATATTCATTGGAATAAATTCTATTTCTTGACAAGAAAATTAACAATGATTTTTAACAATCTTTCAATGTCTATTAAATTTTATTTAATTTGACAATGAAAAAAAACAATCTTGTAGAATAGTATGAAATAAAAACACTATAATTTACTATAAAATATGCACATTCATTCTACAGACAAAATACAATTTTACACAAAATTATTGAAGTAGTCAAATAGTTTAAAAGCCCAACAATTAAAGTTAAACATATTTTAATTTCTATTTAACAAAAATATTACATGTACTTTTCAAATTCATGTGAACACTTTTTAACAAACATGTTTATTATAGTGATAACATTACGTAAAACCTAGGCATAAACAACATTATTGTTTACCTAAAAATCTAAGTGGCGTGGCTATTGGTAATCAAAAAAAATTTCTCCTTCGGATTATTAACGACCTGAGTAAACATTAGTGGGCGAAGGGTAAAAACTTTTTCTCTTTAATGTAATCGATCGACATTTTCAATATCGTACGTATTTTATTTGAAATGAAATACAGTTTGTTTAAAATAAAATTAGACACCGTGAGTATCAAATTAATCCGGTAAACTATTCTCCCTTGGATCCACACAGCCTGTGGTTGTATTCTATGATGTGTATACAGTCCGGATAATGTTTGCCTTTTAGTTTTTTCTCTTTGTAATAGTATTTTTGATCCAATCTATTCATGTGAATGTATTGTGATGACTCAGAGTTGCCACTCTCCAGTTATAATGCTCGCAATTCAATTTTTTATAATAACTCGATAGGGTAAAGAAAATTTTTTCTCTCCTGTGCTGACTAACTGAATTTTATTTACAATCGAATTTTTATACACACTCACTATATCATATTAAAAAATACTATACTAATTAAGTGCCAGCATTGTCAGTTATCGCCACAGTAACAATACAATAGAAATGCCTCATAATTGATGCTTTATTTTAAGCATATTATTGAATTTAATCCTATACATTTTTCAAAACAATCAAATTGATTTTCATGTACGTCATACATTTTATATTATTATCATACCTAATAATAAAATTGCTTTTAAACATCTGATAATTTTGTTTGTATTACAAATTTCACTGTTCGATACTTTAATAAACAAAAATGTTCTTTATTTATATGAACTTGTTGTCGAAAATGAAAAGGCAATATAAATATTCTATCCACTGATACTAACGTGAATACTAAAAATATATTTTTTATTTTTATTATGGAAAACTCAGAGCTTAGGCAAAGTTTTCACAATATTTTCTCATAATCTGACTGCTAAAAGTTTTCAAAATTAAACAGCGTTTTATTTTTTTCATAACATATTGTTTTAGTTTATAGAACTGATATAATAAATGAAACACAAAAAATTATCCCTAACATACGCGAGTTGTTTTCTAGTTTATATTAAAATTTTACAAAGACGCACACGTTATTAAACGGATCCAAAGCATTAATCTGTGGATAATTATTGTTAAGCTTCATATGGGCCGTTTAAGCACTTTGGCCACCAGTATACATTAATGCATTTTCTTTTAACCTCACTGTAGTATTATTTACGACCTCATAAAATAATACAACAGTAGCCATAAAATGTAATTTAAAAGACTGGCACTACTTTGAATTTAATTTTAATTATAAGTTTTTCTTGTGATCATTTGTCATTTAAAAATATTTTATTTATGAATTATTGACGGCAACGATTTAAAAATTTTACCAACAATGTAAAAATTTATTGACACAAAATCAATTTATACTAGAGAAATTTAATTTGGATGATAAAACGTACATGTTACATTGACATTATTGAAAGATGATATTTATTTTCTATTTATTAGTAATTGACTTCTTTTAGTAGAATTATTATTATTATTATTTTTATTATGAGGTACCAAGTTTGTTGATCATAAAACCCAGCCTCTCGTTTTAAGATTCTGAAAATTTTCCTTGTTCAAAATCATTAAACATTTTCAACGCAAAAAAAAGAAAGCTCAAAGCCAGATTTCAATGTGAGATTTATACAAATTAAGTTCTCAGAGAGGTCCTTGTCTTTATTTTTAAGTTTTAAATGTACGCTTTGCGTAACAATCTACCTATTGTTTTACAGGCTATTTTGCTGCTGAATGTGAATGAATAAAACATATTTTTCCAAGTCTATACTATTCTCAGAGTCAGGCTCAGAAATAATACACAATGCTAACCTGCCATATGGGTCGGAGTTCCTCTAATGACTGTCTGGAAGTACACGAGTAGACCAATATAAAAGCGTGTCCTTTAGATATCGACAGCCGCTGCATCGCTGGGAACTGGTGAGACCCCGTGGTGTCGGTGATCTGCAACGTGCATATGTTCTTGTTACAGCTTATCACTTGTCGGTACGTGTCTTCGATGGTGGGTATGTAAGATTCGCGGAACGTTCCCTTGACGAACCTCAACACCAACGAACTTTTCCCTACGCCACCGGCGCCGAACACTACCACCCGGTAGTCGTTACTTTGTTCCGGCATGCCGGATAGGAATTTATTGTATTATCTGTTAAAAATTTAAAATTGATTAATTATATTAAAAATACATGTGGAAATTCCAACACGGACACTAAACTAACGTTTAATAATGTGAACGATTCGCTCTTAATCATTGTCATTTTTTTATTTACTGTTACTAGTAAACAATTAACTAAAAAAATATTTTGAAAAACGCCCAAGAAAAGAGTCATTATTGTTATTTTTTAACACTTTTTACTTGACGAAGAAGAATGAATGACTAACAACAGAATGTATATATATATATATAAAAATTTTATGTTAAAAATTTTACACAAGTATCTCGCTTCCGACACATGATAAACCTAAAAAATGCGATTAGGTAAAATCCATAGCAACGTTATCTGAAATTGAAATAAACTATTTCGTATAAGAAAAAAATGCCAACGGAAAAATGAGGTATAAAAAAATTCGTTTAGTAATTATTCAACAATAACGCGTACGAAAATTTGTAAGCAATATCTAATTTTTACATTAAGAAATAATATTTAAAAACACATATCTATTGCGTAATATTACACTGTTAATTCAGAAGTATTAAAAATTAAAAAATCCGACATCCTTTTAGATAAAGTAAACAAATTTTTTATAACAACACAATGACTTTCTTGGATATTCGATTTTTAAAGATTTTTTTCACGACAAAAAAAAACGTCAATTGATTTTTCATTTTGTGAATGATTAATTCAGCAGAAATAATTTTTTTTGACAGGGACTTAATTTTGTTTATGTTAAATAAGGAAAATATCTAAAAGTTTAACTTAAACATTAAAATAAAAATATTCTGTGATGCAATATAGTATTTCGTTCAATCAATAATGTAAAAAAGTTTGTTCGAGAGTGAATAAGTTCTCTCGCTCGACTTTTTCACTGGCATCATTCACAAACAATATTTTATAATCAAGTTTAAAGTGTGTGATGCTAAGAAACTTTGAGTAATACCCACAGACTACAAATTCTGTTTTATTATTTATACTTGAGTCACATCTCAATTCTAGGCATCATAAAATATACAAACTGAATTATTTCATAAGTAAACATTATCCTGAGAACAAGCAATACGCAAACAATTGTAAAACAGTACAAGGTCTAGGTAAATCAAAATGATGCCAAAACTCAGTAATATAGCGTGATAAACATTACTTTAATTTGGAGCCACCTAACAACGGTTTACAAATGATCACAATAAAAATATATTAGATTACTTTAACAAATTTAATAAGTAAATCTCATTATAATCAAAACGGAGTCTACAAATCCCAGAATAATATAAAATAAAATGTAGTAATTGACTTGAACGAATAATACGTAAATGCCAATAGAATAAAACAGCTAAAAAATATTTATATTAATAAAATTTACTAATTTTTCTTTTCAGTTACCCATAATCGTTTTTCTGACATTTGGATACCTAAAAATTACCAAGAAAAAGCTTATAGGCCTGGTAAAGAATAAATGTTGTACGTTACTTTTTACCAAAGAGATAAAAACATTAGCTATCTTAATATGTTTTCAATCAATCCTAAGTATTTAAGTCCTTTTTTATTTTTGAAAAGAAATATCTCTTAATGTAATATTTTACTGAGCACAGACAGCAAATTTACTTGATCCGTTTATGATGAAATGGCCCGTAAAATATAATCTGATGTGGCAAATTTTTCAAAGAAAACACATTAAAAAATGGATAAATCACTACTACAGTCTGAGTGACCCTAATACAAATATTATGATTCAACCATGGCAAATTTATTAGTACAGTAGTTACACAAATAAAATCATTACCGTTTATAAAAAAAAATTATTTCTCTAATTATTTATATTGTTTATCACAAGTACTTCATTAACAGATATGATCTCTACCGACATCGTTCAAGTTCTCATCATTTCCTAATAGGTAACACCAACTCGTTTGAAGTACAAGTGCGCAGTAAATAAACAAACGTATTTCGGTGAGAAATTTAACGTGTAGCTCTGTCATTGACCTGTGAAAATGCTTAAAGTTTGTGTACATAAACATTGTATATACCGTTCATTGGCTCAAAAGTACCACTAAAACACTGAATAGCGTATGAAATTGATATAAACAATAGCGACTGTTTTTACTTTGAAATTTTCTTTAAGAAAAACCTTTGTCGTTAATCTCTCATAATTACTACTCCGTGCTCGCTTTTTTTTCATCTAGGTCACAACAATTAATGGCCTCGGTAAACATTTGAGCTGTTCGAACGTAGTTACCAAGGCGTGTAATATTATTCCCGCATGGTTTAGGATAAATGTACAAATGCCTGTTTGAGTCACAGTTCTTGGAACTAATGACCGCGTTATTAAAATTTAACCACAAATCGACTTGCTTATAGTTTAAAAAAAGAAGATGGATTCTTCGTTTAATAAATGTTTCTAATATCCAGTAGCTTTGTAAACTGTATACAAATTAGACATTTTATTAAACTCAATTCATTGTGTTAAAACTCGTTTTAACAAAAAAAGAAATCTACTTTGAAACTATAACAATAACTAGTTTTCACAGTCGAGACTTTGCTCATTTCACCAATAATCAATTTTAGAATAATATTACAATCAAAGAACTACCGAAAAATGCATTTCCTCTGTGTTTACTGAAAAACGAATGCAATTTGTTTTATTAAATACACGACTAGCAAAAATATATTAATTTTAGATTATTTTTAAATAACAAGAAACAAAAATTGCATTTTTTCTCGATTTCTATTATCCTTTGAGTTAACCGAAACTATTAAGTTAGTCATAACAATAAATTGAACAATAGATGAGCCGCTAGATAAATTTAATCAAAAACACAATAGAAACTTTCCGATTACTTAAACTTTAAGGGTTGATTCAAACACATTGATGGTCATCAATTATTATTATATAAGTCCCAACCTCTATTGATAATAACTTGCGACAACTATAGTGTAAATGGTTCGACCCTGAAAATTAAACATATTTTTTGCCTACGTGTTGTTACTGTGTAACTTGAGGCAAAAACTAATTCAATATTATCTTGATAAAGGGACTACACATTAAACTCTGTATAAATATTTTTTCGGGTGTAAAGAGGATAACAAATATCGTTTGATTGACCTTTAAGAGGTCTATGAACTTAATTCCTGACATAAAAACTAACATATGAGTTAATAAGTGTTATTATTTTATTTTTATGGTGCAAGCAGTTTGCACTTATACCCTCTATTTTTTTATAATATATTTATATTTGAAACACGTCATTGGAATTTAATGTAATCTAAAAGAGTATTTAATGATTTGTAAATTCCAACGTTTAATTTAATTTACAAAAATAGCGTAAACATCATTAGGCATTACATTAGTTCTGCAATGTAAACATTTTTCTTTCGCACTAATCATTTATATTCCATAACGTTTTGCTATCACATAACTTTATCAATTGAAACATTTATACTAAAATCAAAAGTTTTGGTGATAATAAAATGGAAATCAGACAACATAAGCACAATAAATTTACTGTGAAAGTTCTTATTGTAAAATTTATCTGTAATCCCATAAACTACGAAAATCCACAGCACGAATGAATAAATACATCAATAAAGAAGATTTGGTCTGATTTGGAGATCAACCACTTTAGCAGTTACAAAATACATAGACATGTTAATAAAGAAATATTTCTTTAAAAAGTTTTTGTTGGAGATAGAGTAGTGAGACTTCAATACCAGGTATGATGACATTTAATAATATGTAGAACATATTGTTACGTTAAAATTCGTTTTCTTTTTAATTTAGTAAAAAAATCAGTATAAACATATAAAATATGTTTATTTCTTCCAAAAATATTTCATACAAAACGATAAGTAATATTAGCAAATTACAATTTATGCAATAGCTAACGAACACATACAAATATTGAAATACATTTTATTACTTCAATAGTACCATATTACGCTATGTTGTCAGTGTTTCAGTTCTATAATCAGTGCTTATTTATAGAAGGTCATTTGGCACATTTATATAGGGCCTATCCAAAATGGGGGTCCTCGACAAATATTAGTTGTATATTCATTTATAATCATTAAGTATAAATAAAGTTTTGGCGACTATCAAAAATAGGTAAAAAGTAATAATAAAAATAAATATTACAACAAACATAAATTTTGACGACAATATTGACAAGTATTGTGAACTGAAAGCTCGAAAATGTTTGTCAACGCTACAATATAAGTTGCCATTTATTTTTATAAAAATATCATTATTAAATAAAAGTAAGATTATTATTTATGTATTTTGTTTTATTTATTATTTTATATTTAATACATTTAAAACATCAGATTGTATCTTAGTAGATTACGGAGGATAGTACATCCCCCATAATTACTATTTAAATAATTATAGTCTGCAATTTAAATACAATTTCAAGATCTTATTTTTACTTGTTTCATTTTTGTGGCCAGAAGTAAGTCGGCTATTTGTATCTAACTCTAAAAAAATAAAATTTTACGTTTTAATATATAGATAATTGATTTATCGTTGACTACTAGATTTATTTTTATGTAATAATAAATTTTAAAATGTTGGCTTATTCCAATAGTATTTACATTTTGTTTTTTAAGTAGTTAAATATTTTCAAAGTCTATCATTTTTATCTTGTAAGGGCAACAACTTAATTTTTATAAATTGACAAATAAATAATATTAAATATATACTAAACTAAACTAAAAAAAAATTGTCAAAACTATTATTTTTGAAGAAAATTAGCGGACAATGATAAATCTTGTATATATTTAACATAGTTATGATAGTAATGGTTATTGAATTTTTTGTTGTGTATTAATTATTGATTCCAAGGAAAATTTTTTTTAGGAGACCATAGTTATAAATTGAACTGGGCCCACGATTGGTCAACCTGGTTATAATAGTGGCGTCTATTAGAGCAATTTAATTACTGTGTCAGCATAAAACAACAAGTAGATAGCACAGCTATTGTACTCACTTAATAAATCGTGCCGACGATTTCTTATGACTTGAAGTGTTGCAGTTCGTCTGTTCGGTGCAACGCCGTAGCCGCCACATCCATAAGTACCGTTTTATATGTATTAATTTTTAAGGATTCAGCTGTGGAGTAGTACTACTCTCGTGTCCCGCGGTAAATTATAGAATAATCGTGCAACTCCAAGTGTTTAAATACGATTACGACGAAATTCGATGGGAATGTTCGAACACTACCATGGTTCGTCTGTGGCTAATTATTTTGCCGTTTTTCGTTGGCATTGCGTGTGCGTGGACCGCCGCCTTGCCGCTTACTGTTCAACGGGACGCGCGGTAAGGTTGATCAATACAAAGACATTGGCGAACGGGTAGGTAGCCACGCCATAACGGTAGTGGAAGAACACCTCCGGCCTTGCCCGTTCCATTTAGTAGAGCCCTCTGTTACCGGTATCGCAGAGAGTAGTGCACACGAGTACGTTAGTATACAGTGTGTTTACGGGGTTAGTCCGTCATTTTTTAGACTAACTGTGATTCCCACGATTCTTCAGTTTTTTAGATAACATTTTTAAATGTAAATCCATTTTAGAATAACTATTGGATTTAGAAAAAAAGTCGATGAAAACTTTATTAAAACGATAGAACTGTTGCTTTTACAGACAAGTAACGTAAGCGCCCTGTACGTCGCCAAAAACGTACAATTACTCACCCTCAGCCAACGCCTCTCTCAATGTGTATTATACACGGTGGTGATGTAGTGAGGAAGAAACGGTGACGTCACAGACGGTGTTTCACAGCGTTCGTAGCGGCTCCGTTGAGATTTGACCAAGTTTATCAGAGTTTTCAACTCATCAATGGAGATGGAAAGACGGTAAATGCGTAAAAAACGCACACACATACTGCCCCTCACGGAATGACGCAAAAGGACCGTCGCTAGGCTTACGCCCACATAGCCGCCGAAAACATTAAATCGTCATCAACAACATGTTATAACAATAATAATAATAATAAAAATGTTCAAATGGAGAAATCCTTAATCTGCGTTAATGTCTATCTAAAATCATTTTATGTTTGTTAAATTCCCACACAATTTCCGCGTCGTTATCGCACAGGGGCTTGTGAATTTACATCGGTCGGCTTAACGGATAATATTAAAATAGGTACTCAACAATCCCACGTCAAAGCTCTATATCAGTACATTAAATGAAACCATTATTTTAAGGTACTCACTTATTTGCTGTATTATAAATATTAATTATGACAGACAAACAAAATTTCATCTCATACAAAAATAATACTAAAAAGTCCAGTAAGTTTTATAATATTACAAACTACTCACATAGAATTTAATATATAGAGTGTTTGTAAGTAAGGAAACGGGTTTTTATTATTCTCATTGTTTGTAACAATTGGCCTGTTTCCTTACTTATTGAACACCTTGTATAAAAATAAAATTTTACGTAGACGTTCTGAATGGTGAAACGCATATTCTATCACTAGACATGAATGTGTAGCATTAATTGTAGTCGAGACTATTATTCACATTAATAATACACGGCGTATACATTTTATAAGATTAATAGAAAGTAAGTTAAACTATTTTTATTTTTTCCTAGAACAACAATAATTTGTATAATATTTGTATTACTTTATTAACACATTGAGTTGAAATAATTAAGGTAAACAAATTTATATAACAAGGTAGTTAATTTTTTTTTTATTAAAATATATATATATATATATATATAAATAATATATTCTCAAGCATTGGTTAAAAAGAAAAATAATTTGTTTAATTGTTTGTAGATCGTAACTATTAATAGAAAACAAAATATTACTATATATAGCTATCTTACAACCAATCTGGACCTTCGGTATCCAATTATAGGACTATACTAGCAAAGCTTAAATTAAAGAATATAATCTATGTAAAACATAACTCTTCGAATTATTATTAACGCATTCATATTTAAAAAAAAAAAAGATAATATTCGCAAAGATATGATAATACCAACCGTCAGAGATGATATTGAATGATGAGCAAGAATACGTAAAAATTGTTTGAAATCCTATATCAACAAAGCTGCAATTTGATTTCTTAATTATTCTTATGACTTGTTGTAAATTTTGTGTAATCTTATTGTTCATAAGGTCGGCTCATATAAATTCTATAAAAAAATATATTGATTGAGATTTTGAAATGAAATTTATTTAATTGTAATTAAATATTCTGCCTCCCAAAACACTCAATACGGTCATGTACCTGAATTGCCTAATTTAAACGCCGCGTTGTTACAACAAAGACAGTGTTGCACATTAAATTTTTAAATCATGGTTATCTACTCAAATATAGTTGATAACTGTATTTATAATATTCTTATTCAATATGTGTAATTACTGTCTTAATAAATTAGAATGACATTCTAGACCAATTTTTTCATGAGTACTATTTTATTTCATAATTATAAAAAAGGCCCTTAGATCTATCTTTGTTTCTATAGTTAAAACAAAAATAAAACTACTACACTAAAATCAATATAAATTGAAATACAACCATACGTGATGTATTTGTCTTGTACAAGGTAGTTTATCCAACTAACCAAACCGTACTGGAATGACATCTTGTCTTGGCTCCGATTGGTATAGGCTAGCAATTGAGAGGTGTCACTTTTGTGAGCGTCGTCTAAACTTACATGATACATAAATGATTAAATAAATAGTACATAAATATATAGAAGATTTCATCAAAATAACTTAATTTTAAAAATGGCCTTAAATATTAAAATGGTAACAAATATAACAGCGACGAACCAAACTACAAAAAAAACAAAGTGATTAAAATAAATGTTCGAACAGCGGTATAAACATATAATGGCGCATATATATGAACATATGTTAATTAGCGACAGAGAACTGTATACGGTGATAGCAGACTTAAATGAAGTCAAATTATAATAATGAATGAACAGAGAACGACATAATCAAAAAATTTTGGTTCGAGTGTTCAATGATTATGGTGTACATAACTACGTTTGTTACAACTGGTTCACTAGATCCTTGAAAAGCGCACTCTATCACATAGTATTAAATAAAATTTCTTGACAACAATTCCGTTTGCGGTGAAACAAGAAAATATCCTATGCCTCCGATGGTATTAGATTTTAAAATACGAATGATTAGAAAAATAATCGTGTTTTAGCTGGAAAAAATACTTTACACTATTACTCAAAAATTAAAAAAAAAAAGTAGTCTTTGCTCAATATTTACTCCAAATGTAAAAACAAACACTATTATGTCGTTTGTTTATAGTTTCACTCAAATTAAAAATTATCTTTACCAACGTTTATATTTAAAAATATTATTTGAAACGTTCGCATGTAAACTATCGTATTTGTACGTTTGGCAACACCATATTATAAATACCGATTGGACACATTTCTTATCAATAAGGAATAGTTCAATCATATGATAACAAATAATAATAATTAGAAGTTTTTAATTTTTAAATAAAAGTGTTACTTATAAATTATAATTGACTATAATCTTTTAATATATCATATGTTTATTAGGGTGGCCCTCAAAAATCGAATGTCTTTTTTTTTTTTACGCTACCCCTTAATTTTTTTTTAATGGTCAAAAAAATGAGCTGTGCAAAATTTGGGACCAATCCGTTAAGGTTAACCCGTGCCCCCGGGCCTATTAAGTTGAGTTATAGAGTCAAATTTAATAGAANCCTATTAAGTTGAGTCGAAGAGTCAAATTTAATAGAAATAACTGATCTATGTCTCATAACTTTTTTTTCTCTTAACTTAGAATAATAAAAGTAAAACTCAAGTAAAGGAAATTTTACAAGAAATTCAAAAATAATAACTTCAATGTTGTTTTCTCAATAAATAGCCCACAAAAACACTACATACAGTAAAAAACATGTAAAAGTCTAAAATACGTTATAACTGATTTTGATGATTTTTAATTATTTATTTTTTGGAAAACGCATATTCATTTATAAAAAATTTGTAGAAGTTTAATTTTTTACGCCAAGTACGATAATTATATTAGATTTATTATTTTATGGACAGTTAATTAATGATTAATTACAAATTTAACAAAATTGATTGTATTATTACATTTTGTCGTATCAATATATCAATTTTGGTTTACTGAATTACTTTAAGATAGTACCAATTATATTATTATTAAAGATAAGTATATTTGAGTTATTTTCGACAACTGACATAATTTGTGTCGTATAAATGCAGCAGACAATTTGTGAACACGTTAAATATATTTTACCTGTTTATTATTATATATTAAATGATACGTTTTAATCACAAATGTACAATACTTTTAGCGTCTTTTAAAGTATTACGAACTAATATTTATCTTATTGGTAATTATTCTCACGAAATAACTGGTAGTAAGTTACCATCAAATTTACAACTATTTAATCTGAACACTGATTTTTTGAAAATTGATCCATCATTTTGGAGTGCGAACAACAGTTACATAAATGCTTTAAATACTATAAGTAAATTACGAGTCATTAATGATACAGCCTAGCGTGGCATTAAATTAATCTAAGACTACATTAATATATTAACTACAAATGAAGAACAGAAACAATACGTTTTACAAATAGTAAGTAATTATCGGAAAAAATTTCCTAATTGTAAAAAAAGTACATTATCAAAAAATATATAATAATAATATAATTTAATTATTGTTAAAATATTTTTTTTAAAGTTATTATTATTTAAAAAAAAATAAATTAAAAATTGTTAATAACAATTAAATTAAACTGTTAGGTTTGTAATTAATCATTAATTAACTGTCCATAAAATAATAAATCTAATATAATTATCGTACTTGGCATAAAAAATTAAACTTCTAGAATCTTTTTTTAAACGAATATGCGTTTTCCAAAAAATAAAATGAAAATAAATAATTAAAAATCAACAAAATCAGTTATAACGTATTTTAAGACTTTTACATGTTTTTTACTGTATGTAGTGTTTTTGTGGGCTATTTATTGAGAAAACAACATTGAAGTTATTATTTTTGAATTTCCTGTAAAATTTCCTTTACTTGAGTTTTACTTTTATTATTCTAAGTTAAGAGCAAAAAAAGTTATGAGACATAGATCAGTTATTTCTATTAAATTTGACTCTATAACTCAACTTAATAGGCCCGGGGGCACGGGTTAACCTTAACGGATTGGTCCCAAATTTTGCACAGCTCATTTTTTTGACCATTAAAAAAAAATTAAGGGGTAGCGTAAAAAAAAAAAGACATTCGATTTTTAAGGGCCACCCTAATGTTTATATTATTTATGGGAAACAATTAGTAAAATAATTGAACAATATAAAAAACTTTTGAACCAGAAGCATCATTTGCGTGCTCAAAATTCTGTGTTATCATTAGGTACCATAAGTACAACCTATCTGGTTTCAATCTCTAAACATCCAAATTAGAGATATGAAAATATCATATCTTCCACCCTAAATAATTTTTTTTTTCGCTTTTATCAGCCCATTAAGGGCCATCGCGGTTCCCCCAAAGAAAGAGGTTTCTTAAATAATTATTATTATTCTTATTATTACTCTAAATAATAGCCTCAAAATATTTATGCTTACTAAAATAACGCCCCTATATTAAACGAAATACAAAGTAATTTTAGAATATGAATTAATAAAAAATATTATTTTAGAAATTATATGCAACATAAATGCCAAAATGAATCATTTTATCAAATGACTAAATTAAAATATTTTTGAAAACTAAAATCGCTTTATACATTTCTCCTTTATATCTCAATGAAAGAAAATTATTATTTTATTTACATTATTATTTCCAACAAAGACAGTGATGAATCAATTACTAATTAAATTATTTTATTTACAGGAATGTATGTATCTATACATATTAATTTTGTTATTGTATAATACAGATATTATTAATAACACACTCAGTTTTTTTTAAATACATGTCTCTTGATCGAGGTCATTCTGAAATCTGCGTCACAAATCACCGTCACGAACGTCTATTACGCCCATTTCTCATTGCAACTATGAATACTCGATAATAGTAGCTAATTCACATTGTAGAAAAGATATATGCTCCAACACCGTAAGCTAAATTTAGTAGTATCGCTAGTTAATATAAAAGATTTCAGTAACCAGTCTCGCGAAACAAAGGTATTGGTACCAGATGTATATATTTTTTTCTTGTCACTTCAAATTTACACATTTTTTTGTGTAAAAGTGAGATTTTATATCAAAGAAAATAAATTGACAAGAAATTTATACGCTCATAGCGACGTGAGCTGTTATTTTGACAAATCTTATTAATCGAGAATGAATTCGATATTATTTTAATTTTGTAGTCGTTTTTCATTCGTCGTTCGTCGCGTTTGTTATTATTTCGATATCGTAATAATAATTGTAAATTTGAATTTAGATTTTCATTATTCTTGAAGTTATGGAATTTACTTATAATGAATCATAACGATTGCTCAAACCCCAGCAGAACGTCAACGCAAACTGTGTAAACGTAAACGTGAGGAAAAGGAGCAAAACAAATTTTTGAAAAATACGTCGTTTATATCTCAAACGACCAAAGAAAAAAACTTTCTTAAGTGTGAAATAATTATGGAAAGCACCTCCCACTTACCGCAGCGCAGCGATCTAAAAAATATCGTAAATCGAAAAAAGACAAACTGTTGCAGCAAATTGTGCCGTCAAAACCGTATCATCTTACAAAAACGAAAGAATCTAAAAGATATTGTGAAGTGCGCACGGAACTCAAATATGAAGCTCATAGAGAACTCAAGACGGAAGAGAGAAATAACGGTTTAACCAAAATTTTAGTGCAACAAATCATTGAGCCCATCATTTCTCCAAAAAAATTAATTTCTGAAAATATTTCAGTTAATCTTGAATTCGACAACTAATTCCGCGGAAAACGTTCTGAAATGTCCAGTTTGGAATACGATTGTTCGATGTCCGAATGTGATACAAAACACATCAAAAGCGATTAAATTAATTCCAATTGAAATTTCAAATATCATACACACAAACAACCACTTGTTCTACGTTAAATTGACCAATGCGTTAGTTATTTTTTACAATTATTATTATGAAGTTTAGAATACAATTTAAATATATACTGTTAATAGTATTTATAAGGCTTAATATTTGGTATTGTACATTATTTAAGGAGAATTCGATCTATATTTAAATTCAAACTTATAAATACCTATCTAAAAGACTTACTCTAAGTAATTCGCTGTTTTACTCACATAAATCAAGTACCTTTATTTTCTTGCTATACGACTTTCATAATCCAGCAAAAATGTATAGGTTTAACATACATATGCACGTTTAAGGTTTTTTTCTAGAACTATATCATCTCCAAGAAAAATGACTATTTAATTGTTTTTTGTTGCTTATAAACAAAAACTGATAATTCACAAAAATTAGTGTTTTAGATATTTATAATTTGAATAAAGAAGGATGTTTTTTTCATTACTTAAAAATTCTCAGTCAATTTTATCAAGAAGATTTATTTATTGTTATTATAAATGACAATTCTATAAAATGTTATTAACATATCAAATTTATTTTTTCTTTCCTGAAAAATCACTAAAACTGACGTTTTGAGTAATGTAAAAGAGCCATAGATTTATATTTCAACAAAATAAATCTATTAGTAGTAGTGTCTGATTTTATAATATTCTACACATAATTAAAAAAAATTAAATCATCTGTTTTTGCTTAAAATTTTTAGGAATGCTTGGAAATGTTTGTAATTAAGTTAAACTACTAGCTACGCTATCTAGTAAATTGGTATTAAATTACACATTTTTAAGTTTTTTTATCTCAATATCAACAATAATATTATAATCTTACGACGTTTGATAACAGTTTTCTCGAGAATTTAGAATTTTTATATTAACTCGGAAAGAAATTTTTTTAATTAATTTTAGAACCATTTTTTAAATATCAAAGAATTTTCATTAATTGTAAGTTAGATAATGCTATAATAAGTCATTTTTATATTGCTAGAATAACGAATTGAATAATTCATTAATCAGGTAATTTCATTTTAGAATTGTTGTATAATATTTTTTTTTTTTTATCTAATTCTATGTTGGCTACCTAATTTAAAATAAAAGAGTGCATAGGAGTGCCTCATGATTAAAACCCCATTATACATATGATTCGTTTCCATGAGTTTTTATTCTCTAATCAATCATACTAATAAATCTATGAAAGGTATTATTATTATTGCAATTAACATGGTTATTTGCAGTGATGCTTTGCAAAAAAATCTTCTTTTATATGAATTTTAGGATATATGTTAGTTCAAATAATTGTTATTTGGTAACGCCATATACTCCCCAAATACTACTGTTTATTTGTATTAAAACTATCGAGTTAATAAGTCAATTACATAAAATGTAATTATTCAATTTTCAAAGGAATACTGTCAAACATTTACTAAGTACCATTTTGTATACCTGTTTTTTAATGTAACACAATTTTTTTAGTATAATGCACTTTATCATGTTATATTGTAAAGTTAAAATATGTTTTAATTTTAGTAGTAGAATAAGTATTTATTAATTTTTTTTAAGGTAATATAATAATGAATTAGAAATGATTTTTAATACAGGTACAAATTTTCAAATAATGCCAAAAAATCCATTTGTAGCCAGTAAATCGCGTAAGAAAAAAAAATCAAAAAAAATTGTTCAAAAATTTAATGAAAATACTATTGTTCCTAATAAGCCATTTTGCCCTCGAAACATGGTGCGATATGATGATGTACCAGGGTATGATGTTATGTGGACCTGTAAAATATGCTTAAGATGTTTATTGAGTGAAAATGCAGTTTATGAGCATTTGGCCGAGTGTAAAAAGTCTACATACGAATTAAACTCCGACACACATCCAAAAGTCAAGTATGAACATAAAAAAGAATTATTAATAGTGCTATATTATATTTTTAACTATATATTATGCGTAGGATGACCCGTTTATTATATAAATAAAATATTAAAAAAAATATTTTGATTTTTTTTAAATTACACATATTTCTTGAAATATCATCTACTAATAACTTTTAGCATCATTTATTTATTACTTATAGGGGGAATTACTTTATTTTTATAAATGAAAACATAAATATGTAATTGGCTAATAAAATATATCTAATTATAAAAATAATAGTTCAATAATACTTTTATGTATTATAATACTTTAAAAGTTATTAACATCTTTATATCTGACTGAGAAGAGTAGTGCAACCTCGAAATATATAATAGTGTAAATAACAGTACCAGTACCTCACCTCAATTTATAAATTTAAACACTTATAACTTTTGAAATATTGTTTCAAAAGTTTTTATGTTCTTAATCAAATTATTATCAAAATAAATATATGTAATTAAAAAAACTAAATTGTTTTTTTTAATATTGTATTTATTTTGTCAGTAATTAAGTGGTTTATGATAAAAATATCTCCCTATTACAAAAGAACTCGCATAAAAAAATACCAAATATGGACATAATTTTTTTCTCTTGATGATCTTTTTTCCATCAATTTTAATTTATGATTGAATAATTTATAAATAATGCAAACATTTTATTTACTATTCATCTTTTTATACATTTAATTTCATTCATTTTTTTTTTCAAATGAAACAAGAATACTATAGCAAAATCATGTAAAGTATTATTTTTTGAAATAATGTTAATATTCCAAGTTGAAATTTCCCTCCCTTGCATCTTATTTGACCGGCATCTTATTTGCTTGTTCTAATTAATTAATTTAATAAAAAATTTTTTAGTTTTAATGATGGTGAGGTTCGTCAGTATATTTGTAAATATTGTGACCAAGTTTTTTCACGTATGGTTACATTGACAAAACACGAAGAACAGCATGAAATATCTGCCAGTAGTCCAGATGGTGAATCTGACAGTGATAAATTTTTATTAAATATAAAAACATCAAACAATTAATAGAAAGTGCTATAAAATGAAATGTCTCCTTATACTTGAAGTTTTAATGAAAAATCAATATGTTACATAGTAACTATTTAATTAATTAATAATTTAATTATAGAGTCAAAATTATGATATGTATAAATTAATAATGTTTAAAAATTTTGAGTATTTATTAGCTTGGTTTATACTAAACTATTTATATTTGTAAAAAATGATAAATCTATTGTAATGGCTGTTCCATTTGCATGATAAAGTATACTCCTCCTTTAAAAATAAATTGTAGTGTACCTAATTTTTCATAAGAAATGTTAAGTTGTTTGAAGTTTACATGAATATGTTAATATGGTTGTATAAAACCATTAAAACATTGAATAATCTCAAATTATGAACACACCTGACATTTTATTTAACAAATTATTTTATGTAAACATAAAATTACTTTATTTTTATTTATTTTTTTTACTAGTTAATTTACAATTAATTAAAATAAATGTAATTAGCAATGTACATCAGCAATTGATTATAATGTATAAGATTATTGAACAAAATATAACTTTAGAATAAGCCTCATATGATCACTTTTTATCATATAACTTTGAAAAAAGAATTTTTTTAATCTCGAGGTAGTTTTGCATGGTAGGTAAAAATTAAATACATCAATACAACAAAATAATAAATTTTATTAAAATATAATAAATAAATAATAAAGTGTTTGTTTTATAGAAATCTTTTTTGTGCATTGCTTTAAACCAACTTTTACGTTTTTGCCTATTGGTCAAAATAGCTGTGGTATAGATTATAATCCTGAAAAAATTTATTATATAATTGTTGGTTACTATCTTTATAATTTAAAAAATGAGTTTTCATAATAATTTTTTTTTAGCTTCGATGCGAAGCTGAGAAGGTATTAATTTTACTATGATGTGTTTTTTTTTTATTTTTTTTTTTATTTTTTTNCTTTAATTTAAGATATATATAAAAGTGTCAGACCTTCCGGAACATTTTCAAAGTTAAGTTGAAAAAGTTAATTTTTTGTGAAAAAGTTGTCATTTTAAATCCCTCCTTGTGGGCAGGTTAAGGGTTAAATTTATGAAAAAAATATACCAAATGAAAGGTAATGATATTATGCATCTATATAAAAAAGAATTATATTGATATGTTCATTTTTGAAAAAGTTACGGCAGTTTTTAGTAAAAAAAATTGAAAAAATTTCGAAAATTAGCGATTTTTAAATTCGTAATTTTTTTAGAGGTTTCCCCCATTTACGGGAACGAGGGAATTTTTTTCAATTTTTGAGGGTAATGTCTTCGACTAGATACAATTTGTGATCTTTTGACATATCATTGAAAGAAATCGGTTCGGTGAGAGCTGAGAAAAAGTGGTAACAGACACAAAAAAAAAAATAAATAAATAAACACATCTTAGTAAAACCAATATCTTCTCAGCTTCGCATCGAAGCTAAAATAAACTATTATTGATAATAGTTCATTTTACTTTTCTCTTCCTATTTGAAAATGATTCACTAGTATATAATTATAAAATTTTATTTTATAGAACTTTAAGTGTCACAGGATAACAAATAATAAAAAAATATATGTTGTCTACAATTTAAGTGAATTCTATAAAAAAATCTGAAAATTTTTCTGGTCATTAATAAAAACATACAATCCTAGATATCAAATTTTTGTTAATTTAAAGTAGATTCTATGGCAACTATTATTTAAGCGTTATTTAGGGGAAGGGTTAGTTTGGTACTATCTATGGATAAATGAAATAAAGTGTATTGTCTATTTATTTCTCAGTATATTTCTAATAGTTAATAATAATAATAAAGTTCACGACAATATTTAACATTTTGATGTAGGGTGGCTACATGAATTTTAGAACCCTCAAATATTTTCTAATCGCCCTTTAAATAACATTTATAAGCACAAAAAAAAAGTTTAAAATTTTTTCAATTACATTTTTTATCATAAATCAATTTTTTTGTTCTTGGCTTTTATTGAACTTATAATTACAATCTTAAAATAAAAGCAAAGTAAATAAAATATCGTATAAATTATAACTACCAATTATAAAATTATTATTTTTTTTTTAATCAACCGTATGTCGATAATATTTATAGATAATTCTCTTTATAATTAACATACTCGTACGTCTCTAAAAGTTTTTGGGGGACTGTTGTCTCTTTGAATCACTCTTTAAAAACAGCCCTGATAAAGTTACTAATGTTCTAGTAAGAAATGTATTAATTAGAAAATATATTGATTGCTATATGCCATAATTAATGATATAATAGATGCGTATATAAGAATATTTTTTGGCGGGAGAGTAGAACAATTTTATTAAATTAACATAGAAATGTATTTTTATTTATTTATTTTGTTTTTTGATGGCTTGTTTTCTTGCTTATAATATTTCGTAAGTATAATTTTTTATAAAAAACTAGATTGTCGCTTGAATTTCAGGGGTAAGGATCGCATTATTTTAGTCCATAAGGCATGAGGAAATGTCTCCATGGCTTAAACTGTTGTTAATAATTTTTTCACTCTTGCAAATTTTACTGTGGGCGTCTGCTATTAGTATGAATTTTAATTATGTCATTCTATTTCAAATTCAATATCAATTTTTTCTTAAAAGTATATAAAAAATTAGTTGAAAAGTTTAATTTTTGGATTTAGTAGCCTTTGTTTTTACTCAACCCTCCTATCATCACTATTCGTCTTTGTTTACTTTATTATCTCCTATTTCCGCGCGAGTTAGAAATATACAGCAATGTACCTCTTTAGTATTTTTGAAAAACATATCAACCTGCCTCAAAATTCTACTCACGAAATTACCATTTTTGATTTTATCTATTAACAAGTTAAATTGTAACATAATTATAGTTTTATTGACTTATTTCGTTCAATAATCTGTTTAACAAACTATTTATTGGAAGGAAAACAATCTCATCCGGATCATTGATTTTTGTAAACAAAAGTTTTTGCCTCTTAGTAATTTTATTTTCCATCTTACTTAAAAGCTAACTGTACAATCTAAATCAATTATAACTATAATAAATTCTTTGATAAGAATATTTTTTAACAAATATTCTCATACATTAAAAATAAACCCACAAAATTTTCAGATTGTCTTCCAGACAAACATAATTTGGTTAAGTTTTCAAACTGGCAACAAAAATAATAAATCAGTACTGTAAGTAAATGTTATATATTGAAATAAATAATTGAACAAATTTCGCAATCCATTAACCAACAATCGGATTTTATGAAAAAAAAAAAAATAAAAACATATTTCCTTTTAACTCAACCGTGTTTATTTTATATAAACAAACAATGGTAATTACATTTACTTGGCCCTTAGCGTTTTTTTTTTTATTGGTTTTATCGACAGTCGACGGGTCACATTTGCTCCAAATGTGTGTCGAACCGTTTGGCGTTGTCAGTTATGTCGGTTTAAGCCAGACAGACAGGCGACTACAAACTAATGCAAACGGGCCACCCAGATCGTATTCTTCAACTATTTTCAATATTATTCAAATTTATAAGTGTATTTAAGTACAAATGAAAATTTTCTCTAATTCATATGGTTTGTTTTAAATACTCGTTTATTTTTAGCTGTCCCAAATGTCGTCAACGTTCAATAATTATATTCGCCGAATGCAGGAAGTGTCACAAAATTAATAACCATTTGTAGATTTGCTTCTACAATCATCTCAGTACATTAATACGGGTTAGGACGTGTAGATATTTTCTATTAAGCTTAAGAAACACAACTTGTATAAACACAACAGTAAAACGTACAAGCTCACCTTGCATTATAAGCGAGGAAGTGATAAAAGAGAAGAAGAAAAACTAAGCGGACGTTATTCAATCAAACGTCCCGTGAAATCGAATGTAAACACTACTATTAAGTTACCGAGCGGTGAGTTAACGCGATATCTAAACACTAGGAAATCTAATACAGGGCACAGAACTGATTGATGTGTGTTGGTGCTGTGTTTATTATACGTGTACACTGCAGGGTGTTTGTTTTTGAATTTGCGTTACTATCTCTAGGGAGAGAGAGAGTCCGCCATAGAAGTATAAAATACTCTACTGTAATAACATATTTATTATACAGAGTGTTGTGTCATTGCAGTATTTCGTGGTGAATATTAGACGACGACAAAAAAATTATTTCTCAAGAGATGAGTTCTTATGCCTTTTCAGATGACTACAAAACAACAATCCTTAGACCAGATGGCCAATATTTTTCTGTGACTTGGCTAATTAATTTTTATTCATCACTTTAAAGAGCAAAAAATAAAATGTTTTCAATTTATATTAATTTTAGTACCGTTCCGCTATTGAATAACCAACAACATAAAACTAATAAGTGAAATTTATAAACGTAATTTATTTTTTTCATTGATCATTTTATGCATTACTTATTAATTTACTTAAATAACTGTTTAATCAAATGTATTAAATGTTAAGAATCAATATTGTAGTTAATATACTTGACTTAATAGATGAGCATTTATTTTTCTATGGTTACGCTAAAAGAAAAATATCCATTATCTGTTTTTAATTTCAATAGAGTTAAATAATAATAATAATATAACGTGCATTTTGTTTACTGAACTATTAATGTATTTCTATTAGCCAATGAAAAAAAGCCAACTATTTTTCACAATAAAATTGTAAATAGTGTAAAAAGCGCAAGCTAATTATATAAAATAATAATATTGATAGTATATTTTCAATGATTTCAACTCATATTTGATGATGGGTAGTTACAGACGCTGATGAACATTCAACACAATTGGCCACATGACAAGAATCTGCAGGTTCGAGTAGAAACGGGGGCATATAAAACGGTGGAGCACATGAAACTCCTGAAGATTGAGTCCTGAATAAAATGAATTAATTATTATTTATATTCACTAATGCACTTAATTTAACTATAAAATACATTAATTTAGTTTTAAATTTAAAAAATCTAAATATTTAGCTCGCGCTGACAACCCCCAAATGACGCCTTTTGGGAGTGTATTGAGTGTGCTGCCCAACATATTAGAATAATAATAAATTTATAACGTGAAATTAAAGTCAAAGGCGAGGCTTTAAAATGTATAATATAAAAGTAAATTCTATAAATTAAAGGTGTACTTAGTTTAAGTAAACTAAATATAGATACGTATGTGGGTAATATTTTTCTTAGGTAAACAATATATACAAAAATACCGGAATATATCCGAATAAGAACTTTAATGATACATGAGTTATCTTGCATGCATAAACTTTTAGTAGAAAATAATTGTATTTAAGAAAAATACAATCACTAATTATTGAATTTCTTATAGACTTAAATGTATTTTCTAAGAAAAAAGAGTATTTATAAAACGGCAGCGAACGACTAATGTGTGTAATTTATAATGTAAATATAAATCTATTTTTGAAACTGAATCAATATGTTGGGTATATTTTAATGGATGTGTCAATCAATTGGTATAATTTAAATAACATTGAAATACCATTAAACATTAGATAACAATAGTTTTTTTCAAATACATACTTGATTGTAAATCACTTAATAAATCAAATGCATGTATAAAATGTTTATATGCAATTTATACATACATTTTTTTAATATTGACAAAAACCGTAAATTAGTCATTATTTCACTCAATCATTTTTAATACTCTTTCAAAAAGACTCTACCTATTTTAAACTTCAAAGATTTAATTATTTTATTTTAATTTTTTTATAAATAAATTTGATACTTGAACTTTGGCGTAACTAGGTGTGGACATGGGAGTCTAGCCCTCTTAAGCTTCATATTAGCCCCTTGACCTCATGGTTTTTAGATATTGGTAATTTTATAAATGTCTACTTAATATGTTATCATAGTTATTTTATAGAGTGTTCAGTAAGTATGGAAATGGGTTTCTATTGTTCTCATTGTTTATAACAATTGACCTGTTTCCTTACTTACTCAACACTCTGTATAATGTTGAAAATATATATTTGAGATAATTAAAAATTAATTATTTAAAATAAAAAATAAATAAATATTATACAACAGAAAGTTCATTTTAAATAAGATGTTACATGAAAAACTTTATTTCCAGAGTACGACAAAATAGATATGTTTTACACATAATGTTATTCGTTAACCGCATAACTTAGAACTGGGGTCGTGATTAATCGATTTAATTGAGATAACTAAAGCAAATAATTAGGTAGAGAACATAAAGCTTCAAAAAATTAACTTATGTACACATATCATTTGATAAAAGTCTTAATAAAATATATGTATTTAAATTTATAATAAGTCAAACATACCTTAAAAGTAAAAAAAAATCTAAACTTTTAAAATATTTAATACAAAGTTCTGAATTTTAATTTATTATGTTATAAAAAACCTGTGCCTAGATTGTCTGTTTTGATGTATACACAGTATACAAAGTAGGTCAAAATGTATGGATACGCTTATTTTGAACTACATCTCTCCTAAGTAAGATGTAGTTTTAACCTTCCATTTTTATTCTACACTATTATTAATTTTAATTACAACCTAAATATTAAACAATATACAATAATGTTGGTAAATATATTTGAGATTAAAAATACTTAATTATCACTTTGAACTCTAAATAAAATGATTAGGAATTTTTTTTTTCATTAAAAGTGTTTTAACTATGATTGAAACAAATCAAATTAAATTTTCCTACCTAAAATGATGAAAAAATGTTGTTGTTGGTTCTGGTACGTGGTATGTCAATCTTGCAGCCAGTTGTCTCCTAGCATTCTGATGAGCAACTGGAGGTTCTCGGTGTAAACCCCACGGCATAAATGCTGATCCAATATTTGCTGTGGTTGATTCATTTTTTTCTATAACAAAATTGTAAATTTAATTTAAACAAAATTTAAATATTGTAATATATTAACCATTTATGGGATTAGTGTGGATGATCATTGATCTTCTAAAGAAAATTATGTTTTTAAAGTATTTCAGAACAAGAAAATGCAGTCTATTAAGAGATATACAAGAACAATAATTTCCAATTTTTTTAATTTCAATCAAAACTATTTTTAGTTACCAGAATATATTTTCTTAGTTTTGGAAGCAATTGCCAAAGTCTTACACAGCGGCACACAATGTTCTATTGCCTTAAGAAGATCATGCTCACAACGACGAAGTACTAACTCTAAAACTGAACGTTTTTTATCTGGGAACAACCGACACAGTAAGTCAAGAGATCCTGGAGGCAATGTAGCTTTGTTACTTGATGAGATTTGGAGAGTAGTAAATTGTTTGTCATTTGTACGGTCAGATTCTTCCTCTGAAGCTTTATAAAAATAAAACAAGATTAAATATTTATTAAAAATATTAGGTACGTTTCATTCGAATAAAGTACATATTTACATACTACCGGGAGATTTAGACGCTGGCACAGTCATACCAAAAATAGGACCTTGTGGTAAACATCCATATTTAGTTCCTGTAGTGGCTGTAGCCAATCCTAATGCTATTGCATCTTCAGCAGCTTGTTGCCTTTTCAAAGCAACCTAAAAACAAATAAGTTGTGTTGTATGTATAGGTGTAATTTTAACAAAATTCTTGGAGGTGCTCATTATATATATTTTTCCTCATTTAAATTATTTTTTATATAAACTTATATGTTATTTATCCCTCGAAACCTCCTGCAATTTGCGTTTATAGTAATATGTTTAAGATTCGGTTGGAAACAAATTATTTTAATTGGAAGCTATTTTAAGTATTATTATATCATTAGATACAAACATCATTAAGAAATTATCTTTATATAAGTGTGGTCAGACTACTCAGTCGAAGGACCACATTAAACTTATTATTATTTAATTTAAGTGTTTTAAAATTATATATATATATATATAGAGAGAGAGAGAGAGAGAGAGAGATGGAGAGTGTTCAGTAAGTAAGGAAACAGGTAAGTTGAAATAATATTGACAGTTGACATACATTTTTTGTAGAATTCCATTTTGTTATTTCTATAAGTAGACAAAATTTAGTTTTTTTTTTTGTTAAAATAATTAAAAATAATATATAATTTTCTTATAAATAATTTTTGAAGAAATATGGTTCAATTTTCAGACGTAAACAAATTGAAAATATTCATTAAAAAAAAAACAAATTTTTTAAAGAAATTTTTTGTATTTTGTTTCTTGGCAACATAAAATAAAACGCTATTATTCACTTGATGGCAATATTGATTACCTCCTAGTTAAATTAATCAATTTTGGGATCCCTAAAATTTTACTAAATTATGCCACGAAAGCCCTTAAACTGAAGAATTATAATATCGTTGTTTATAATGATTTTCTTAATCCTTGGGTGTTTTAATACTTTTTAAGACTAATGTATTTAAGACTCTTGTTTTGCACTCTTAAAAATTAAAAACAACTTTATAACTATTTCTTTTTTCTCGTCACGACACCTTAATTCCTCCCTCAAATTTAATATTGAAATAATCATACTGTCTAATCATAACTACTTTTCTTTACTTATTCAATTTAATAACTAAATTGTACATAACGTATTAAAAAAATTGTTTGACAATTATTAATTATTAGTGTATTACCTGAGCTGCCATTACTCTCTGTCTTTCAGCAATTAAATTGCATTTTGGACAAATACATTCCTTGAACGAACATCGCTTTTTGTGACCTTTTAACCAAGATATAACGCCGTGATTTCTACACCTTGCACATTTAGGTCGTCTTCCTTCGGTGTTGTCCATGCTTGTAGCAAATTGAAGATAATGCGACCACAACAAAGATTTCGACTCGGAAGCTGTCAAAAAAATGTGAAAACGCCACGAAGGCGGAGTCGATTTACTATTGGTTGACTTCAAGCCAGCAATATTGGATTTTACAGCAAAGGTTTCGCCTATATATTTAGTAAAATACATATTTTTTTCTAAACTATATGGTTAAATATAGTAAACATACGCGTGTAAAGTATATGTTATAATATAAAATATTATTTTGTATTCCTTTATTATGGGGTAATATATAAATATTGTATGGATATCTTTTTTTCTTAACTATGCAATAAATTAGCATATATTTTTATTATAAGAAATTTTATTATTCATTGTTGATAATATATCTTTTATATGAGATAAAATTTATATGGCATCTAAGGAAAATTACACATAAAATCTTAAATAATTATAAAAAAAGACGAATTTATTTTTAAGTATACACTAACTACCCTTATTTTTAATTTTTATTCGATTAAATTAATTAAATTAACATTTTAAATTTAACGATTAAAAAATAGTAAAATCTCGTTAATTACATAAAGGACAATAGCATTTATGTGAAATAACCCAAGTTTTTGTTGAAACATTTGAAATGTTTCGTGATGCATTGGCGTACATTAGAAGGATATGCATCCAGAAATTTGATTAGACCCCTTAGATCTAAATTTTACTTACACATTTGAGTAAAAGTAGTAATTTAAATAAATTTTAATTGAACTTCAGAGAAATTTGAGTAATATTGCATGGCTAAAATTTCACTACAGACTAACTTTTGAATATATTCAAAAGTTAGTCTGTATAATGTATATTTTATTATATTACCAATATATATATATATTAACAATACTAATATAGCATATTTTTTTGTTATCGTGTAACAAGGAATTTTTGTAATTTAGTTTATTGTATACATTTTAACCCTTCCATCACTGACTGTGTAACGCACTGGTTTTTGAAGTAATAATTATATCATACAATAACTGAGAAATATTTTTTTTGTTGCTTTATAAAAATTCCTTACAAATTTACTGATTTGTATCAATTTAAGATGCAATTAATAGAGACTTCAATTCAGATAATTACTTCCAGTTATTTTATCTTATTAATATTATTTGTTAAATTTATGTTTTTTTGGCAATTAAATTAAATTTAAAGAAGTCCAGATGCTCACTCTGTTTTTTTTAATCCATACTCCGGATAGTATATGTATTATATATATGTACTACTATTTTATATTTATACTATTGTATAAAATTTATTTGAATTAAATTACTTATACCAAAAATAGTTCAAATTAAATTTTACTAAATAGCGTATTAAGAAATTGATAATGAGGGCTAAAAAATAAAATTCAACTGACAAACTACGATGAAAACTTATATTACCAATTTTTACTCATTTTGAATTGATTGAAAGCAAAAAAAAAAAGGTTAACATACATTTTTATATTAACATAGCATTGTAAATTGGAGGGAAACATGCCCGCCCATCTCTCTGGATATGCCTCTATTTTCATTATAATTACATTTCAAGATAACATAAGTAATAACGTTACACCGTGTGTTTGAAATATTTAATACATAGGGACCTCATAATTCGTTTTTATTCTCACACAAATATTTAAGATTGTCGAATATTTTTTAATAAATAAATATTTCTAATTTTGGTTATCTTAAAATCATAAATTTCACTATTATTAATAATAATGCATAAAAAATAAATTATAAAAAGTAAAGTACAGTAGAGATCCAATAAAATAGAGGTGAAACCTTTTTTATATTAGTATTGATTGATATCTAACAGTTATTTAAATCACTTTCGTAAACGCTTCAATCAGTGTTTGAAACACATAAAAATAAAAATGAATATATGTACCAAAAATTATATGACTTTTTACTTAAGAGGTTGATTACTCATAAATGATAAGTCGACGGCACTTTTTCCTCTTTTTAATCATATATTACACTAAACAAGTTTTAACTTTGAATGATGAAATCATTTCGTTATTATACATAACATTACAAAATCAATTAATGTCCGATTACTACTAGGAATTGAAATTTAGGATAGTTTTTATTTTTTTATTTTTAAGTACGTTGTATTATTTATCATTTGTATGTTTAAAAAGATAAATTTTTTTGAACCTTATCTAAAATTTAAAATAAAAGAATTTTTTATGATTTTTAACCCCCACAGAGGCTTGGATAATTATTCATTTTTCAAAAAAAAAAAATGTTTTTAGCAAGGCAAAAGTTTAATGTATTATTAATAAAAATTTTTGTAAACATCCGTCTAGTATTCAAACAATATTTCAATATAAAGTGAAAACTAAAAATATATGTTGTATAACAAGGACATTTCTCTTTATTATCGGGAATGAGGGAAATTTTTTTTAAATTATAGCGCTGATAGCTATAAAAAATACCAAATTATTTGTGGCTCTTTCCAGTTTTTCTCGTTATATAATCGTTTAAACTAAAAATAAACTGCATCACAGAACTCCCAGTAAAATTTCAATACAAATTAATGGGTCACACTAAAGTGAAATTTTTTTCCAATTTTGAACCCAAAGTTCAGGAGAGGGCACGAAAGTTACAAAAAATTGAGTGACCACTCAATTTATATGAGAATTTCGTGGAAAATACCGTTGTGATTTTTATTTTTTATTAAAATAAAATTTAAAGTGGGGTAACCGGAAAACCCCCAATTTTGGAGATAGGAAATTTTAGTTTTCGATTTCGCTATTTTTAGGTCCTACTGAATATCACCCTACTACTCGTGACATACCATTTACTAACACCCTGTATAGATTTAACATACAGAAGTAGAAGTCGATGGAGTAATATTTGGGTCATCAATCATCTCTTCTATTACATGAGTCTATTTAATAAATTTTCTAATGGATGCTTAGATTTAATATGTCTAATTAAATTTGAAGTCGAAGAATGATTATTTTTTAATTTTATACGACAAAGTCCACACTTTACATAAATATTAACTGCTTCAAGCTGAAAAAAATCCCAAATAACACTTGATTTACTCATTTTAAAATGAAATAAAATACCTTTGTAAATTAAATAAAGTGTTTCACAATTTTCGATTTTGTGCACAAGATTTATTGTAATCACAGGAAACAGTGTTGAAACAATGAGTAAAATTTTAAATAAATGAGACTAGATTATACATAATATGTCAGTTTTTAGAACAATATTCATTCAAGAATAGATCTGTAATTGCATGCAAGATAATTTTGAAATATACGAGAGAAGATACCTATTTTTCTCACTGCATGTACTAAACATTAAACATTGATAACACCTACATTGTATTTGTATACCTAATTTAACACATAAATAACTCTATATGTTGATGTTAATAATAAAAAAAAATAGTTTTTTTAGATTTTAAATTTACTCTTTATATCAATAATAATTAACAAATTTATATATAATTAGTAAAAATATTTTATAAATATCAAATAACCAAATAAATTATTTTTTGTGTAACTATTGTGGGTATGTATTGAGAATCCAAAATTTTAACAGAAGAAAAAAGGAATCAAACTATTGAATGATTATAAGTTTTAACTTAAAATAAGCTCAACCATCTTATAGGTAAAAATCAGGGTTTGAGGCTTATTATCTCATAAAATTATTAATTAGTAATAATCAACTACTTTTTCCATAATGTACATACAATTTGAATTTGATTCTCATTTCTTTCGCGCTTTAATTTAATTTCAATATATATAAACAAATGAGTAAAATAAATTATTATTCACATTTGTGTAAAACAATAATTCATTGATATTTCATATTTGATATTAATATAGCTAAGATAACTATTAAGGCGCATTTAGAAGGCACTCTATGAGTATGCCTTGCGAGTTGCGAGTTGTAATTCGCGTTCCACAAACTTCTACAACTCACAAGTCAGAATCGCGCCTTTTAAGATTCGACGATTTGGGAGTTGCTCATTTGAGTGAACTGATTCTAATGTACAGATTCATATCAGTGAGTCAAAAATCCCATCTCTAATAATTTAGAAAATGGGTATCTAATTGACTAAGGATAAATTTGCTTTTAGAGATATTACACTTATCGTTATCATCATATAATATCAATGACTTATCTATCATATTCATGGTAATGTAATTTACAAATTTTTAATCATAGTAAAATTAATAAACGCATGTATAAGTTCTAATAGTACTATTTTTTAAAGTTTCGTTCTTGTCGCAATCATGGAAGTGGATATGGATTTGAAAAGAGTAAGATACTATGTCGTCATTTAAAACTAGCAATTGTACTTATATGACACTTGTTTAATTACTATATAAATAGCTTAAGTTTATTCTCTTTATAGCTATATGTTTATATTTTTATTCTATTGTAAGGAATTGATTTAGAATAATTAAAGTATTAGTTAACCTATTTTGTTTGATTATCTTTATTTTATTTTATTTTTAATATTGATTCAGATCATGATTACATTAATATATAATTTTAATACAATGTAGTGTTTTTCTAGGCTTTTCATGAACTTCAAGAAAAACTAGTATATACTTCCCAAAAAATCAAGCTTGCTGATTTACAAATTGAAACATTACGACGTACAAAGCAACATAATCTTCTTACGAAACAAGAATTAGAGGTATAAATATCCTAAATTTACTCAATAACTTAATTTTAGTGATCAAATCTCTAGAATTGCCTATGATAAATTCAGGATATTTCAATAAATATTCTTTATTTAATACTCGGCACAACTATTAACAACCTTTTTTTTATTTCCTTTCCGTTTCTGGTGTTTAGATAAACCAGATACCCTAAGGTAAACTAGTATTACTAGGGAAGACATAAATACATTGGTTTCCCATTGTCATCTGCATTGAGGACATGGTCCTTTTTGCTACTGTAAAACGCAATTATGGTCATCCATCTGTACACTATAATGGCAGGCATGCCTTAATACTGGAATTTTGTCATCATCCAGTGTGTCTACCCCATCACACCACACTTATAATATTAACAACTAATTAAGTTAAATTGATTATTTACTCGATAAAACTAAACAAGAAAAATATTTGCAAAGAAAGTTCTCTTTTAAATTCATTATGCTGAGTTATAAATTATTAATTCAATCAGATTAATGTAAAGGAATGAATTTTTTTTTGTTTTAAATTAGTGTTACAAAAAATCATAATTATAAAAAAATTTTTTTAGACAATACCTAAAGATGTTAAAACCTATGAAGCTTTAGGAAGAGCATTCATATTAACACCAAGAGATGATGTATTTAAAAACTTAAATAAAATTAACAATGATACTGAACAAAAAATTAAAACTCTAGAAGTAATTAAACAACTATTTAAATATAATATTACATATTTTGTCATTGATTATTTTTAAATATGAGTTTTCATTTTTAATTATAGAATAGTAAACAATATTTGGATAAAAATTTAAAAGAAAGTGAAAATAATTTAAGAGAGATGGTTCAGCGTAAAAGAGAAGGAGATAAAGAAACTGAAAAATCTTCTGCTGCTAGCTCAAAAGCTTAGAATATATTCTATATTAATTTATTTTATTAATTAAAACCCATTAATTTTTCAGCCTTTACTATACATTTAATAAAATAATTCAAATAATATTGCAATATTAAATTATGATAATTTTTTCTTAATGTATTACTAATAATTAAAACATGAAACTTATATATTTATTTTTGATAATTTAAATATTGTATTTGAACAAATCAAAACAAAATAAAATTAACTCTTTTCTTGTTTGTTAAAACATTCTTGCTTTCTTTTTTATTACTCTATGGTTGAAATTAATCATATTTTTATTTGTAATATTCTAACTAATAACTGCTATGAAATAAATATTTTTTTTATACCAGCCTATAATGTTAAACATTATTTAAATATTTTTTCTACATTTCCAATATATGAGTAAAATATTATACATATTTTAAAATTATTTAACTAAATCATATTTCAAACATGTACACATTTTTTTGTGTGTGGTACATTCTTTAAGGATATAGTGTTGAGTGTTTATTCTCATTATGGAAAATATTTAGATTTAAATAAATTTTGTTATTATTTTTGAATATTTATTATCAGTTTTTATTAATTCAAATTTTAATATCAAAATGTTTGTAAGTTTGATACAATTTTTTTAGTCAATAGTTTTTAACAAATTTAAAAAAAATAAAGTTTTGTACCTCCCTTTATTTTTACTTTTTTTAAATTAAATAAATAGTGTACTATTTACACTATTTATTTAGTCATAAAAAAAAATTGGGTATAAAAATAAAAAATATATATTGTAGAATAAAAATGGACCTATTATGTTAAAACTGTACATTTTGCCCTTCATATATAAAAACAAAAAAAAAGGCAATGTTAAAAGAATTAGACCTCTAAAAGCTGTTCTATATATTAGAGACCTGAGAAATCTGGTACTGTTTATTCTTGTAGATGAGTTGAAAAATTATTTTATAAAATATAAGGTATTTAAAATGTGTAATTGAACTTTTAATCTATTTGTATTCTAAATTTATTTCTATAAGATTTTGATATTATTTAATTTGATAAAAAATGAATTTCCCACAAGTGAGTTAAAATGAATATTAGCTAGAATACATTAATATTTAATTAGTTTTGAAATAATTGATTAATTGCACCATAAATACGTATTTTGTCTCGGCATTGCTACAAAATCATTTTATATTATTAGGAATTCAGGGGTATCTTACGTTTTAAAAAAATTCTTAGCAACTCTTAGGCGAAATATGTATTTTCCCAAACGTTGAAATAGTAATAAAATATAACTTTTGTTAACTTATATCTGTATTAAAGGGAGTATATATGAATAAAAGAAAAGTATTAAACAGGTGAGGATCTATTCACCCCAAGAAGTGTTTCCCTTCCACTAATAACTCCACTTTTCTAAAGGGATATTTTGCTCTTCGAAAATATAATTTCATTTAATTAGAATATTTGAAAATTTTAAGCAATTCAGATAAGGTGTTATAAAAATAATATCCAATATACATCACCTAATATATTATATTCGGTAGTAATCATTATAGTTCAAATAATAAATAACACCTCATAAAAATAATTATACGAAATTGAGCACATATTCCATATTGACTAACCGGTGCCTTAACTCCACCCTATTTTTGTATTCGTATAATCGATTCTCGGTTCCATTTTATAACATCGATAATATTGCTATTTTTATTCAATCATTCTAAAAATATTATAAGTACATAAAAAAATATATTTTATTACTTTTAACATTCTTTATTGTTAATTTTAATGAAACTTCCTGTAATTTCATTTACCCTTAATAGCAGTATTTGTTAAATTGTATTATCGTTATCTAGAGGTTATAAACTATCGCAAACGTCGATAAGTAAGCGATTATATAAGGTCTTAACAGTCGTTAAATTTTCTCGGCACTTAGCGTTATTGATTAAGTCTTTTTAATATTGTAAGAGTATCAATTTATTGTGTTCATATTCTTTGAATGTTTTTTTATTTATGTATCAGTGAATAAGTCTTATTACTGACTAAAAGCTACAATATCAAACGTAAAATGGGCAACCCTAAAGTATTTTTTGATATGACTGTTGATGGCGTCGACGCTGGTAAAATTGTTATCGAGGTATGTTTTAGTTTTATTAATATATTTTAATTGAAAATTCTGTCAAATCATATAAATGATATTTTGATGAATATTAAATGACTTTATTATTTGATATTTCTTAAATTATGGTTTTTCAATTAATTGCAAATTTTCATGTTTAAACTTTTTAACTATAATTTTTTTTTTAGCTACGCAGTGACGTAGTACCCAAAACCGCTGAAAATTTCCGTGCTCTTTGTACTGGTGAAAAAGGCTTTGGATACAAGGGAAGTACTTTCCATCGTGTTATTCCTAATTTTATGTGTCAAGGGGGGGATTTTACTCACCACAATGGAACTGGTGGCAAATCAATTTACGGAAATAAATTTCCAGATGAAAACTTCCAATTAAAACATACAGGACCTGGTAATATATTTAATAGTATTTTTATAACTATCATTTATAAAACTATATTTTAGGTATTTTATCAATGGCTAATGCTGGACCTAATACGAATGGCAGTCAATTCTTTATAACTACTGTAAAAACATCTTGGTTGGACAATAAACATGTAGTATTTGGCTCTGTTGTTGAAGGTATGGAAGTTGTGAAAAAACTGGAAAGTTATGGAAGTGATACTGGCGAAACAAAGAAAAAAATTGTTGTTACTAACTGTGGAGAACATTCATCATAATTTTTTTACATCAATACTTAATTTCTTTCTCAAAGTATTAAGTTAATGTAAAGGAAATAATATTTCATTATTAATTGATTATTAAATACATCTAATTCATACATATTTTTAAGTTTTATAGATTATTATTTATTGATGTATATTTTATAACTTGCAGATGGTCAAATTTAGAAGAAAAAAAAATTACAACTGTATTTTTTTTTAACTGTTAAAAACTATTTTAGTAAGCATTGTCAGAAGTAAAAAAATAATAAAAATTAACAATACATATAAGAAATTTTTTTTATCTATTAGTTAATATTAATTTAGTTATATAATATTTGAATAACTAGAAATTAAAGTTTTTAATGTGCAAATTATAAATCTGAGTAAATCTAAAACTAAATGTGTTAATTACGCAACCTTAAATTTTAATTTTGTATTTTTGTCTAATTCTAAAGAAAAATGCCTATTTGTGGAGAGTGTATAGATTCATTTATGAAAAAAAAATTATTTGAATTTTAATAATTTTATTATGCATGAAATAATTGATACAATTTTTGAATAATAAGTATTTTAAAATAACTTTTTTTATTTCTATATATTTTTAAGTGTTTGGTAAAATTTATAACTATTCTAGAACACTAATGAATAATTTTCTTAGGTATAAATACAAATACAAAAAATTATCTAAAATTAGTCAATAATATTATTTTAGATACAATATTTTACCATTTATTCATTGCAAAGTACTGATTATCAACTTAAAATAAAAATGTATACAAATTTTGTGAAGGTTAAATATTGTCAGATAATTATATAAAAAGTAGACAGTTCAAATAATACATATTGTATAGTTAAATATTTATAGGATAATTTTTGAGAGAATAAATTAAATAATAAAAAGTGGTTGATATAATAAAATTATATCGATTTTTTAAGATGAAATCTTTAAAGTTCATTTACTTATTTTATACATTGTATATTAATGAATTAATCACTTAATTCTTATATGAAACATTCATGTGGTAGTTATTATATTGATGAGAAAAGTCTCCATTCCTTAAATTTTAATATTGTATGAGTTGGTTAGAGACTGAATAGTATTCAGAAATATCCAAAATATTTTCTTAAAATGTCTTGGTAAAAATTAAAATTTGTCAAACGGACCTTTGTGCATTTACTTCAAAGGATATTCATTTATAAACTCTTTGGTTATTTCATATAATGACGAGTTTTTTCCTCTTTGGATTGTAGCGCGTCAATAGTATCCTTAGGTAACTGCCGCATAACCTATAAAACAGGTTGATGAAATCACAATGGCGACTACCGCGTTCCGCTTGTTCGTCCACCGGCCGCTCCATCAGTTCTACGGCTCCACTCCATTAAATCACTTCGGGAATTTTGGACTCGCTAGTCGCTCATATTCCGCTAAACCAAAATCAGCCAAAATGAGTTTACCTAAAGTATTTTTTGATATGTCCGTTGGTGGTCAACCAGCTGGCCGTATTGTAATCGAGGTAAGAATATTAAAAAAGATTAATTTATCCCAAAAAACATGTCGCTCTTTCTATCTATCAACCCACGTTTTTCATGTGTGTTCAATTCTTACTAATGTCAATGATTTTTATGTTTCTATTATATCTATTTTGTTAGTATAATTTTGTTAGTATAATTTTATTTCCTTATAACTTATTATTTGAAATTTTTAATAAAGACATTTTACATAAATTGGAACATGAAGATTTCACACCTCGTGTTAACGGAAAATTTCAATAGAAATTGAGGTGCTCTTAATTTCAATTTTTTAACTGAAGCTATTAAGGTTTACTATAATTTAAATAATGATTTAATTGTGTTAAAATATTCCCGAATTCTTGTTATCAATAGAATAATTGTATTTAAACTTGTAATGTATTAAAACTTGATATTTTAATATAAGAGCAAATAATTACAATTACCTGTATCTACTGAAACTTAATATAAAAAATATTAATTTTGATAGCTTCGAAGTGATGTTGTACCAAAAACTGCTGAAAATTTCCGTGCCTTATGTACTGGTGAGAAAGGTTATGGTTATAAAGGAAGTATTTTCCACCGTGTCATCCCCAATTTTATGTGTCAAGGTGGAGATTTTACTAACCATAATGGCACTGGAGGTGTTTCAATTTATGGAAACAAATTTGAAGATGAAAACTTCACATTGAAGCACACTGGACCTGGTTTGTTATTTTTAATAAATTTTCAAATATATACCTAATAAGTGATTTGAAATACTAAATAATCATATTTATTGTTCAAGACTTATTGTATTGAAAAATTTGTTTTTAATTAACATAGGTATCATGTCTATGGCTAATGCTGGTCCAAATACTAATGGTAGTCAATTTTTCATTACCACCGTCAAAACTGCATGGTTGGATAATAAACATGTTGTATTTGGTTCAGTAGTAGAAGGTATGGATATTGTCAAAAAAATTGAATCCTTTGGTTCACAGAGTGGCAAAACTACCAAACAAGTAGTTGTTGAAGATTGTGGTGAACTTTAATTAAACAGTTATAATCACATATTAACATCTTGAATGTTCAAAAATAATATGGAACAAGTATATGTTAAGTTAACATTAATTGATATTTAATACTTTTGGTATTTTGGATAAACATTAATACTATAATTTGGAAATAAATTTACATAGTTAATATAATTTGTCTCCGTGGTTTTCTGTTATATCATAATCTTAAATTAAAGTCAATAAAGTGGTTTATATTTTTTATTAAATTTGTATATTACCTTACTTATTTTTATCAAATTAAGCACTATCTCCAAAAGTAATACATTGCATAATATTTTGATTATATTTTACTTATAAAATTAAGCATTGAGTGAAGAATAAATTTTATCATTGGGTAGAGATGATATGAATGGTACATAGAAAATATTTTTTTAGTTTAAAATTTGAATAATATCCAATATCTTTCAACTTTTTACTTTTTCTACCCTTAATTACTTTTACATCTCAGTTTTTAATATATATATTCGACCAATTAAAAGTCAAATAAAAGGTATGTTATACTAACTTTTCTGTACTTTATACCCAGAAAAAATTAAGAGAATAATCAACATTAAACATCTAATAATAATTAATGAAGAAATAAATTTGACATGCTTCTAGTATTTTAAATGATTGTTTATAACATTATTCGAAATTTTAGTTACAAATATTTTTTAAACTAAATATATACAATTTGTGATAGCAGAATAATTAAATTTTTTAAATTACAAAGCAAATACTGGATGGAATTTTCTTTAAATAAGAATGCTTGGAGATATTTTCATGACGGTAATGATTTTTAGGAGCAGTATATATACGTATGTTTTTATTTGATGAACAAGGCAAACATTTTATAGCAATTTTATGTTGTAGATTTGCTTTGATAATTATTAAAAATATAAAAAAGATATTATCAAAACTTAATACATTCAATTATATTATATTTGTATTAAAAAAAAAAGATTCGGTTATGAAGTTAAAAAATAATTAAATATTAATTGAAAACAAATTGTAATTATGGAAGTAAATTTGGCTTGTATCCATGATTAAGACTGGGTTTAAATTTTAAATAATCATAAAATGATTATTATTATATTATATATATATTATACATAATATTTGAGAATAATGGATATTTGTATTTTTTTTACTCCTTTAAAATTAAAAATTATTTTAGATATTAAAATAATTAGTTCAACACAAAGCGCCCTTAAACTATACAAATCTTCTTTTTTTGAACAAAACCTGTGATATTTTTCCTCTTGGGTACAGAAATTGCTAAAAAGTAATAATTTATTGATAATAAGGCTGCATAAGCCGAAATTTATGGTACATCATTGGATTTTTTAATAAATAGGCAGAAAATCTTTGTCTATTAAACATTTCAAAATCTTAAAAAATTTCCTTTGATCATTCTTGATTATAATACCTCTTAATTTTTTATTTTATCATAGTAATGTTTTAAAGGGAGCGAATTATGATTATTTTTTTATAAAAAATGCTTAAAATAATTGCTATTATACAATATGTGTATACTGTGTATGTAGAATACAATATAGTAAAGTTTACATCACATTGTTACTTTAATTCCACAAATAAAACAAAGATAACACCAGCTATACAAAAATTTGCTTTTTATTATTTTATTAAAAAATTCAATAATTGATGATTGTATCACATGTCTTTTTAATTATTCTAAAAAAATAGTTGAAGTAACAAAACAATAATGAAAAAGAAAAATTATTGAACTAAATGTTAATTTTTTCACTTGAAACTGAACATTCTAAATTTTCATTAATTAAATAATTTGCTATTATAACAGTCCAAGCATGCCCATCAACTTTTTTGCAATATTTTACATAAGACTCCATATTAGAATCACGTTTTACCAAGAAAATGGTATTATCTTGAGGTTTGCAAGCAAATTTCTAAGAAAAAAAAATAATTTTTTATATTAAAACATTAAAAAATGAAAAAAACTAATTATTTTATGGTTACTGGTTGCAATGTATGACGTTCTTCAAATACATAATGGAGATCATCTTTAATAGTATCAGACATTTCACCAAAACACTGACTAAAAAATAAGTATACACTTAACACATTCAAATGATCCAATCCATCATTACCACCAGATACCATATAATGGCCACCATGCCATCTTTGAACTTCTATTGAAACTATAATATATATATATATAAAATTTAGTATCAGGAGAAGATGAAAGAAAAGTAATTTTACCTCCAGAAAAATTTAATCCAGTACATTCTTTTAAAAAATCAAACATGAAATCAGTCTTCATCACATTTACAACAAATAATACTTTAAAAGGCAGTTCATTAAGATTAACATATTTGTAATGCCTATTAGTAATAATTAACAATATTATTAATGATTAAAGAAATATAATTATGAAAAGGTAATTTTGTTTACCGTTTATTCAAAGGCCCTTTAACTTGCCACAGTAAATCATTAGAGAAAATCTCATTGGAAAGAATATCTACCATATTTTGCTTAAAAAACCCTTCCAACATTATATAGCCATCATTATTAAACATTTCACGTACTGCCTCCCTATAGTCGGGATCCTCAAAAATAGTTTCTATACACATTGATGCACAAGTTTTACTCTATAAATAATATTATTTTGAAAAGTAGCAATTTTATTAGTTAAGTTAATGAATTTACCCTAGAAACTTGAATTGGTAGATATATAGGACTTGGTAATTCAACTTGTTGATCATAGGGTTTCCATACTAAATTATCACAATGAAACCAACCATTAATTGATATTCGAGAAAAATTAGATACATTTTCAGCAACCTAAAATATATACATTTTAATAATTAGTTCAAGTATTTCAACTATGATCCTTACCTGATGATAAGTATCTTGCCCTACAGGAAAAAATATCATAGTATTAAATTCAGGATTGATACTATTTACTATTTCTTTGGCATTAAAATTTGAATCTGAGGAATATACATCAAGAGTTCCACCCCATTCATTCAACCAATCGTAATTTAAGTAGTAAATAAACGCTACTGATCTATCATCAACTCTATCATCATGACAAAGTAAATAATCTATAGTGTAAGAAAAATATGTTACAAAGTACATTAAAAAAAAATGTCAAAAACGATTTTATAAAGTAATGTTTATTTAATGAAAACAATATATAGAAAATTAATAAAGTTAGTTAACATTTACAATATTCATACATTTAAAAATTCATTGAACTACCTAATTAAATAAAATAGATTGGATAAATAAAAATGAAATGTTTAAACAATTAATTTTAATAATATTATCATAACAATTGAATAATACTAATATTTTTATTTTAAATCTATAGACTAAATTGTATTTAATGTGCCACGGTAAATTAGATTGTTTAGAAAATTTAAATAATTTTTAACTAAATAGATTTATTCCTTAATTCTTCATATTTTATTATTTCTTTAAAAATTATTCGTTATACATATTATACAAGAAAAAAAATAGTTAAAAGTTGACTTATTCATTAGTTAGAAAAGTTTATTATTAAACATTATTCCCATTATTCAAGGTCCAAGGAAAATTTAATTAGCTATCTGTTTCAGCATTATTAATACTTTTCAGTAATTTATTGATTTATTAATTTTTCATTTTTTGTAATGATTTATTATTATTTTTAAGTCACAAAAGGATAAGAACAAAATTTTACCTCCTTGATTATACATAGAACATGAAACACTAGTTGTTTCATTAAACGTTTTTTCCAAAAACAAAGCAATTTTTTTCTTTATTTCAGCAAGAACACTTAAGAACTGCTGTACTTCTTTAGGTTTTTCTTCGTCTGTTATACGATAAAAATCTGGTGATTGTTCAAAAGAATAAAGATCACATGATTTTTTCTTAAATTTCATAGTTAATAAAGCTGTGCGTAATTTAAATACATCAGAATTTGATATCATATCTTTACAATCAAATTTGTATATATTAAAAGGTGCATCCAATTTCGTAACTTCATCTAAAAAAATGTAATTAATTTAAACAATGCAAAATTATTACTTTTGATTTAATGGGCAATTCATCTTAAAATAATTGTATAAAATAAAAATACAAAAGTGTGAATCTTTTAAATAAATTATTTATGATACTTACCACTAAATTTGATAGAATCTGCAGAAAAATGAACATTCTTTGTACAACTCATAATTTAGCAATTATACGGAAACTTTGAAATTATTAAATGATAAATAGAATTGGATTTTTAATTTCAGTTAAAAAAATATAATATTGAGTTGTTCATAAAATAAATTATTATTTGTCTTGAATGATGATTTCAACATATTTATTTTAAATCGCTTGAACACAGTCTTTTTAAGTAAATTTACCAAAATTATGATTCAATTTTTATTCTTTAATGAATCTTAGCTAATAAGTGTCTAAATAATTAAAATATGATGGTTCTTTAATATAGTTTGACAGATAAAAAATAAATTTAAATATAACTTGATAAACATAACAAATGTTATCTATTTTTCAAAATGGCTACTATTTTTGCTTGTATTTATATCATATAATAATGATAAGGACTCAACATTTCAAGTCTGGAAAATATTTAAAAAAATTATAACAATACTCAATAGATTGCGCTTGAGCATTGTCCTTCCTTTAACTTATGACAATATAGGCATAAAGCTTAAATAAATCATTTTTACTGAATTTTGAATGATTTTTTACTTGGTAACTTCTAGTGAGTTCTAGTTTTCATATAGTTGGTCTTTTTTCAAATTTTTTCCAATTTCAGTACTTTGTGCAGTTTTAAAAATTTATTTTCATATTGATATCAAGTACGTTAAAAATTTTAATATTTTGTGAATAACTTGTTTTAATTCACGAATTGATTTCATACCGACTTCATTGGCTCTGGGACTGTTACTTTCCTATGCAGCTTAGCTTGATTACATAAGAAGGCGAATATAAAGTAAAAAAAATACCGTATATATTTTAATATTTTCATCTGTCAAATTCTATAAACAAAACTGGTTAGTAAAATTTAAAATGGACTCCGCGGTATCCAAACCTTTTTTAACCTATTTATCAATAAAAATTAACTTACTTATTCATTAATACGTTGACAATATATTTAATTTTCAATTTTTGAATATAGATAGAAAAGGGTATATCTGCTTAGTATAACATATCACTTTTTAATCGAATAATTTATATTGACTGTAAATGAGGAGAAGGTGTATTTATCACTAATAAGGCTATAGGCAGTAGGATAAAATCACCATAAATGCAATTTGGCAGGTTATTAAAGACACAATGTAACTTCGATCAAAATTTTTATTTTTTTATTTACATATTTCGTTACATGTATATTAGAGTGGATAAAAAAAAGTCGATCTCCGAAACTTTAATCTTACACTTTAATTAAAAAAAAAAGGTATAAGGTTTTATGATAAGTGAATAATTTTTTTTTCTATTTATTATATACATAAATATCAGCCAAACTGCATAATTTTTTTTTTTTAATTTTAAGCTTACTTGAGACTTACTAGAAATATACCATATAATAGCGTTAATTATGATATCCACGCTATCAATTTTTAACTTAAAATTTTGAAACTAAAAAATTTGTATTCTACAGTAAAAATCAAACTATTTTGATATACTAATCATAATATTTGATGAAAAATTGAATAACAGAAGTAGTTTTAGCTCCGATGCGAAGCTGAGAAAGTATTGGTTTTACTATGACGTGTTTTTTTTTTTTT
>NW_026099574.1:17130775-17132285 GCF_025091365.1 Daktulosphaira vitifoliae | reverse complement strand
TTTTTTTTTTTTTTTTTTTTGTGTATGTTACCACTTTTTCCCAGCTCTCACCGAACGGATTTCTTTCAACGATACGTCAAAAGATCACAAATCGTATCTAGTCGAAGACATTACCCTCAAAAATTGAAAAAATTTCCCTCGTTTCCCGTAAATGGGGGAAACCTCCAAAAAAATTACAAATTTAAAAATGGCTAATTTTCAAAATTTTAAAATGTTATAACTTTTTGAAAAATGTATGGATTAATACAATTTTTTTATAAGAAATAATATTTATATATTTCTTTCGTTCGACATACTTTTTTTTTAAATCGGACCATTTCCCTTAATACAGGGGGTTTCAAAACATAAAAATGCATATAGAAAATAGAACTTTTTCAACTTAATTTTTGAAAGTGTTCCGAAAATACTGATACTTTTATATATATCTTAAATTAAAGCTTATGTAATATACTTTAATATTAAAAAAAAAATTTAACCTCTGGACTTGTCTTCGTGGTGAAAATGGCTATCGAATGCTATTTTTGTTTGAAAATTCTCGATTTTATTTTTAAAATTTTTAACTTTATAATGCTATAACTTATTGAAAAGTGTATGGATCAGCACAATTTTTTATAAGAAATAATATTTATATACCTCTTTCATTCGACATACTTCATCTTAATCAGGATATAAATAAGGAAATATCAGATCATGTAGCTTTTGAAATAATCCACCAATTTTTTAAAATTAAACACTAACTAAAGATTTGCATCGAAGCGTTTTTTTTTTTTTGATAGTGATTTTAATCACTATTAGATATCATTATACTAGATTCAACTGTGCCACGTCACCACTATGCCGCGACCCCCCTGTACTGGGTTTTTTGGGGATTTTTCGTCAAAATACTAAAAACACGTTGAGCGATCATTAAGTTTTTTTAAAACCCTCAATTTTTCACAAAATGACTATTTTAATGTATTCAATAAAGTTAAAAAGATTCTCATTAAAATTTCGAAGATCGGCTTTTTTTTATCCACCCTAATGTATATATTATTTTACAGAGGAGAGAAATCTATTATAGACTAATCTAAAATTTTGAGAAAATTTCTTTTATGCCTGTAATTGTATGTAAAAGTGATTAGAATTTTGAATGTATTACAATTTATATTACAAAAGCAATAAAGATAAAAAAAATCTTATCAGTTTTTTTTGTATAAGTAAAATAAAATAAACATTGATTAAATATATTATTTTTTGATTTAATAAGCAACAAAACTAAAATAAATTTTAAATATAAAAATCTGTAGTCCCCTTGTCAGGTATTTTAAAATAAAATAAAAAACCCAGCACAGGGGGGTCGCGGCACAGTGGTGACGTGGCATAGTTGGATCAAGTAAATGATATCTGACAGTGATTAAAATCACTATCAAAAATAAACGCTTCGATGCAAATCTTTAGATAGTGTTTAATTTTAAAAAAATTGGTGTTTTATTCCAAAAGCTACTTGATCTGCTGGTTCCTTATTAATATC
>NW_026099574.1:17112124-17130145 GCF_025091365.1 Daktulosphaira vitifoliae | reverse complement strand
TAAGGTATCTATAAAAAAAAAAATTATATTGATTCGATCATTTTTAAAAAAGTTATGGCACTTTTAAGTAAAAAAAATTGAAAAAATATCGAAAATTAGCGATTTTTAAATATGAAATTTTTTGGGGGATTTCCCTCGTTTACGGGGATCGAGGGAATTTTTTTCAATTTTTGAGGGTAATGTCTTCGACTAGATACGATTTGTGATCTTTTGACATATTGTTCATCAAAATCGGTCCAGCGAGAGCTGAGATTGAGCGTTCACAGACACAAAAAAAAAAATAAAAAAAAAAATAAAAAAAACACATCATAGTAATCGAAGCTAAAAAATAATCTATAGTAATGTACCATGTTTTTATTAAAATACCTATTATTTTTTATAATATCGGTAAAAAAAAAAAAGATTCCAATAAAATCAATATTGTATAAATGGGCTGATAGTTATTATAAATTATGTGTGGCCGCTTTTAACTTCCAAAACAAAAATAACTTGTGTACACATAGAAGTGAGAAAGCTGTTTGTTGATTGGTGATAATTGTCGGCTTTCCTATTAGTTGTGACTAATATATGGTCTAGTAACTAAACTCTAGTTGATTAGAGTATAGGCGCCGTCAGAAGTTGTCCCGCGACATTTTGCTGTATCGTAACGCGTGTATAAACGTGGTGGATTTACCATAGTGTGGTCAAATATATAGTTGGAACGAGAAGAATGATTTATGATTTGTTGGGATGCCTAAAAGGTACTTAACAGTATTCGCAACATTGTTGTGTCCAAGAACATCTATGAACTAGCCTGGCGACATTAATCGACAGATTTGACAAACCTCGACAGTAGAAATTATTGATGACTCCTCGGATAATTCACAACACGAATTACGAGTACATGCTTGGGTATTACTTAAAATTATTACAGACGTGCCCAACAGAAGTCTTTCTGCTGACCTAAAGAATTTTCACGTTCAATAGTATCGCGTGTTCGAGCACGTAGGAATTCACACGGGCCCTTTCTGCTTCAAAGAAATGTTTCTCTGCAAGCTCAGAGTGTACAAAGGATATGTAGCAATATTTGTCTGGCTTGCTGTCAAAACGACTTATTTAGAGTTAAAGTCTAGCTTGTTTACGGAGATATTTCTGGTTATCTTAGTTCGGTTTGTGGTAAGACGAGTTATTCTCACAGACATTTATTCAGGTTCAGAACTGAGTGACAAAAAAGCAACAAGAATTTATGATATCCCGTCTGAACTACTGAAAAATATAAGAGAAAAGACAAAATATCAATTGTTTAAAATCATTAAAGATAGCTATAACGGTGAAAGTCACCACTGGGTTTTATCAAAAGTAGAACTATAACAGTTTCGAAGAAAAAATGCAACATAATGTGGAAACTATAGCGCTCCTTTTTCACGCTTCAAAAATACTTCTAAACATTATACAGAACAAATTAAGAGAGATCTTAGAACAAAATATATCGAAAGATCGGTTTGAATTTGGGAAAGGGCAAGGAATAAGAGAAGCGATATTAGCATTGAGATAGATCTTTGAGAGAAGAAATACACTGAATAGAAATATTATAGCAACATTCTAAGATAAAGTGGATTGGAAAATCTTATTCGAGATATTAAGGGAAAAAGGAAAGATAGATGACTCATTTTCAACTTATATAAAGATCAAACAACAGAAATAAATGTAAATGGATCGGTAAAAGAAGCAAGAATAAAGAGAGGAGTGAGACAAGGATGCCCTGTTGGATATGCAGTTACGAAAGAACGGTTTGTTATATTTTTTTGTTATGACTGATAACGCCACTCGCACTACCACTACTGGTTGTGCGAGAGAATTATTACGTTCGTGAATGTTGTACACCGAATTATTGTCAGTATTTTTGTGATTTTTTGCGTTTTCGCCACCATTACTAGCTCTTGCTACATGCTGGTGCACCTAGATCATAATCGTGTAACTGATTAATCACCCTTATGATTAATGCCCTTGTGCATTTCGTGTGAAATTGTGTGCATGATTTACCATTTTACATTAATAGATTTGGTGTCATTCAATCTCAATACTATAATTCATTCTGTTATTGTATGAATCACCAGTCATCAAGTCAATAGGTAGATAGTCTACTTTATTTGTTCATTGTCTTTTGTTTCAATATTTTGTTTTTTAATATATTAGCTGATCCGACAAACGTTGTTTTGTTATATAAATTATTTCTAAAGAATGTTTTGTTAGAAAAAAAAATTAACTTATTGTAAATGTGTAAGGATATGGTATATAAGTGGAAGAGGTATGAAGCGCTGTGAACGATAACGGAATATAAAAATAAAAAAACACCAAACATTTATTTTTTTAATTTATTAAAATTGATTCTTTAAAATTATATACAGGGTGTTCAGTAAGTCAGGAAACGGGTTTCTATTGTTCTCATTGTTACAAACAATTTGTGTGTCTTACAAACTTATATTTTAAGAATTAGTAGCTTTAAGAAAGTAGATTTGTTTTCTTTTTATTTAAAAAAATGAAGTGGATGCGAGAATATATATATATATACACGAAATTACTCCGTATCTCTGCTTCCAAGGGCGCGGAGCGAGAGCTGTATGTGATGTCAGAAAATGCGTTAGAAGGAAACTACGATGCAAGAGTTGGAAAAGTTGTTGAAAGAGTTGGTTAAAAATTAATTAAAAAAAAACTAATTAGGTTAAAACTTTCATTTTTGCGGCGTAGATTTTCTCGGGTCGTAAATATTAATTGTACTGAATTTGGTCCCGATCTACGAAATGGTCTAGGATTCATTAGCGGACTCCGCTCTTTTATATAAAAAATAGATAAAAACTTATTCGCAAAGGAGTATGGTAACAAACACTGTGACACGAGAATTATATATATATATATATAAATTACACTTGGTGGCATGTACTTATTAAGTAACCCCTCATCCACAATTCTGTGATATTTTATATTCATTGTTAATTTTAATATACAAGCCTTGTTGTAATTATAATTTCTTCGAGTGTAAATACTATCCTCAATCTCATATACAGTCCACTCCGTATATCTTTTTCCTGCATGATCATAGACAAGGAAAATAACGTTAACTAACCCGCACGAGTATTATGGGTCGTTCCGTCTAAACATACCCCTTGTCACCCTATCTATTCAATCTATTTTATTGAAATGAGCATAGATATCATGTAAACCAAGACCAATGGAGAGAAAATAAATGGTCAATGTATACACTGTATTCTCTTTGCGGATGGCATTGTAATCTTAGCAGAGTCTGAACATGACATTAATAATATGCTAAAAATTCTATTAAATGCACTTGATAAATTTAAAATGAAAATAAATTCCATGAAAATCAAAACAATGCTTATAATATTGTGTGTTTTATAATTGTTGGTGTGATACTTAATGTTACCTTAATTTTATATTCGTTATGTGTAACTATTTAATTTATGAATATTCCTTGAAGACATGTTGGACAGAAATCTAAGTTTCATTGTCATTACACTATTAAAACCTACCATTTGACGTCCATTAAGCAGTTGTAAGGACTAGCCCTTCTAAGGGGAGAGTATGTTGCGGCGAGTTATGAGTTACGTTTAACTTCCAACACAAAAAAAAAACCTGTGTACATTTTGTAACGTTACAAATTCGAAGGTGGATCGTTTATAATTTTTTGTTATGTCTAGTTTTTTGTTATTTATTTTATCGCACAAAAAAATGCGTGAATGAACCTTTTTCTGACACAGCGTGTTGACAAACTCATTATTTTTGCTGCTGACCGCTAGATAAGGCGACAAAAGAGAATAAATATAATTAAAATCTAATTGTTTATCGGTATTGATCCCTCCCAAAAAGACTGGCCGTTATCGATTTGAAATTGATCGGCGTTTCCTCTTCATTTTTTTCTTCTGTCATTGACCGCGCTAGAAGGCATGTGTTTGTTGATTTCTTGTACCAATTTGTTCAATGATGGAGTAGAGCCGCCAACGGCGAGCGGCCAGGTCTTTTCGGCGAAGCATCCAGACCATCGGATGGGTCTTCTCGGAAACCGGGTATCGTTTTATTTTTTTATAATTATATTTATGTAATGAGCTGTATTTTATTAATTATTTTATTTCATTTTTATTTTATTATAAATTAACTTAATTTTATTTATGTGTAGAGTGCACGTATTTCCTTTTTATTCTAGCTAACACTAAGGAGTGTCCAAAACGCTCCTGGTGTTTTTCATTAATTTCCAATTAACATTAACGGATGTGATCCAATATCATCCGTGATGTTTGTTATATTATTTGATTTTGTTTAAATATTTTATTTTATTTTTGTTGTCTTTCTTTGTAGACATGGTTTTTAATACACTCGTATTTTCGTCCATGTTTAACTTAATTTTATTTTATTTTAACAATGAAATTCAATTTCCTTATTAATTATAACTGTAATATTTATTTTGCGACTATCTGAAGTACTCGCGTGTATTTTATCCTTGTTTCTTAATCTAAACACGAGCTACGGTATGTTTTACATATCAATCACATACAATTTCAATCATCATAGTTGTGGTTAATAAACCACGACGTGTTATAATTATTTATACATATAACAACATATTAACTTAAAATAAAATTCCACCTCTATCGTCTCAGCATTAATCATTCAACATTTCTTATCTGTATTTTTCTTCCCTCTCAAAAATGTGTTAATAATTTCCAAAAACAATTTATATTTTATAATTATATTTTTTATTCTTGGACTACATTAAAAATATATTTATTATTGATAAAAAAAAATCTAAATTAATTAAATTTTAAAATAGCCATTTTTAGCTCATTTCTTACAAAAAATGTTGATGAGTTGACAAAAATTTTAAGTTAAGTACTAATTGAATTACAACCATTTTAATACATAAAGTGGGTATGTAAAGTACTCTTGTGAGGAAAGAGCTAAAAAAAATAATTTATTAGTATTTTTTTTATTATTAAAAATAAATAGTAATCTAATAATGCATAAATTATTTATTAACCTTTATGTGACTGAAAAAAAAAACAACTTCTTATGACGGTGTAGGTACCCGGGTACCTACAATATAGTTATCTGTGCTTTTCGGTAAATTATTTCATTGTCGTCAGTCTATTGCTTTTATATCTTATTATATGTAATTCTTCTCGTATCTGGTGTACATAGATCTAATAAAGAACATGTATCAGAAATGTGGAAATTAGACTCGTTACCTCTCATTCGAGCTGCAATGTCTCGAGATCGATTCAAAATGTTGCTAAGGTTTATTCGTTTTGATAATGTAAACACTCGTAATATACGTATTACAACAGACAAAGCTGCACCGATTCGGGATATTTGGACATGCTCAATAAAAACTTGCATAAAAATTATAAACCTACAGAAAATATAACAGTAGACGAACAATTATTTCCTTACAGAGGACACACAAAATTTACACAGTACATTCCATCTAAATCTGCAAAATATGGAATAAAGGTTTTTTGGGCTTGCGATGCAGCAAATGCTTACCCTTTGCATGGTAAAATTTACACAGGCAAATCACAAGATGGTAAACGTCAAGTAAATATTGGTGAACGTACAGTTCTAGACTTAGTTGCGATGTATAAAGGTTCTGGACGAAATGTGACTACAGACAACTTTTTTACAAGTATGCAATTGGCTACTACATTAAACTCTTGGAATATGACATTGGTTGGTACTGTCAGAAAAAATAAAAGATTCTTGCCTCCCAAAATGCTTCCATCAAAAGCCAGAGCGTTACATTCTACAAATTTTGTATTTAGAAAAGATTTAACTCTTTGTTCTTATGTTCCAAAAATAAATAAATCGGTTATTCTTTTATCTGCAATGCATATGACAGCCGACATAATGCAAGCTGCTACCGCTAAACCAGAAATTATAAAATATTATAATCTGACAAAAGGAAGAGTAGATACAATGGATAAAATGTTAACAGAATACACAGTAAAGCGAAGAACTAATCGTTGGCCACTTGCATTTTTTTTCAACATGATTGATATTGCTGCTTTATCTGCATATATTATATATATGGAACACAATCAAAGGTTTAACACAACTGATCGACGCCGAAAATTTTTAAAAGAGCTTGTAAATTAGTTATGTATGTCTGCAATAGAAATTCGAACCTCCATACCTAAAGTAGTAGGAAATCGATATACTCGTAATTCAATGGAAATGGTTCTCGGACGGCCAATACAACAGACAATTGTTATTCCTAAAAATGAACCACCTCGTGATGCTTCAGGACGTATTCAAATAGTTGGAAGTTGCTTAGTATGTCGAGAATTGGGTTATAAGCAACGGAAAACTCGAAAAGCTTGTTCAACTTGCTCAAAGCCTATTTGCAATGAACACTCAATGAACAAATCATTTTTCGAAACTTGCAATCAACAAAAAACCTAAATATGTTATAATACTTTCTAAATATGTAAAAAATAACATTTTTGTTCTCTTAATATTTGTATCTATTTTATTGATGTCCAGTAAAAATATTTATCAATGGTAATTTAACTTTTTTTTGTATCAATAAAACCTACATTTAAAGACAATATATAGAGGTACCCAGGTACCTACTACGTCCTTATAAGGTGTAAAATTAACAACGATATTTTAAGTATAATAAATTATATACTTTTCAAATACAAAATATAAATTTGTGAACTATACATGCTATTTAGAGATGTCACAGAAGGACTAACCATACATACTAAATATTTAGAAGGAAAATAAATTTAAAAACTGAAAAGGTACCCGGGTACCTTTCCAGTCACATAAGGGTTAAAAAATGTAAAACAAAATATTATTTGATTTAAAGTTATTAGAATTTTCAAAACATCATGAACCACTTTGTTCATTTATTTATCAATGCTATGTTTTTTTGTATTTTAAAAAAATAACAGAATCATTTTCGTACAATACAATAGTGTTACATAAAATTAGCTTTAGTGATGGAAAATTATATTAATTCTTTGTAAAATATTTTTATTTTACTAAATTCTCATAAAAATTATATAATTTACTATATGATAACTATATAATCACTATTACCTTTTAATTTATATAATTTCATAAAGATTTTCGTCTTCCTAAACTGTATTGGATTTTTTATATATTATGTCACACTGTAGGTATCTTACAACAAATTCTAGCATAAATGTCGAATGTATGTTGTAAACGTGGCTCAACGTAGCAAGGCAGGACGGGATTTACTGATGTAATCTTGTAATCCAACGATTGTAAACACGTGTCCTCCGACGATCTGGCCTTTGGTCACGTTCTCACACGAGGGCGTTTTAACGGCTTACCGCCGGGTGTGTGACGTTGTTGCCCATCGTGCTTAATGTCACCCCCGTAACGACAGCATACCATCTCTTGTTCACAATTAATCCTATTGTCAATATACGTGATAACACTCAACAAGTTCATCATCAAATAATAACAGTAATAATTGCACGACCAAAAGGTAAATAAATATTTAAAATATGAACACTAGATAATACGAAATAACCAAGATAACACACCTAACTGTATAACAAATATCATTCCATGCATTTATTTTTTATTTTTAATTTGTATATTGTTTTTACAAATTCATTTGTAAAAAAACATTAATTTTCTTTTTTATATTTTAATTTATTCAGATAACTTTCATGACTTAGTTGAGTAGTTAAACTTCATCTCTCCACTAACTTAACTACCATTTTCTCATGTTAGGTGCATTCGGATAGCCATAAAATCCCGTAAATACACCACTGTAGGGATTAATATCATTCATCTTTCAACTATTAAAAGCATTTAATTTAACGTTTATCTAATTTTTTTAAGAACATCTATTAAAGAATTGTAATAAATGGTTTACTTGTTCGTATCACACAAATCTTATTTGATTTTAATGGTTATCTATTACTAAAAAAAAATATATATTACCATTAGATTGAATAATAATGAGATATAATATATTAAATTCTTTATTACCCCTAAAAAATTGTATTCTTTAGTTTGCTCAACGTATTGAAAGTTATTTATATTGCTGTTGTTATACTTTTTTTTTGTTTTTTGTTTGTTTCCGTGGGAATATACACAGCAGCCCTAGTAATTCACTTCTCTCTATATAAACCTAATCAACGACTTATAATGGTTACTTTTAAGCTTTACGCAATATTCGAAGTCGACAAATATTATTATTAAAAATATTTTTGTCAGAGATAACTTAAAAAAGTATATTTTTTTTATGAAATAATTTGTGTTTTAAATAATTATACATTTAATCTACTTCGTATAAGTAATTAATACAGATGTGACGGGCACCCCGCATTGGAGTAATTAATGGTTACTGGATCTTCTTTTTTAAGACTGTATTTTTATTCGATACACGATTTGTAACTACTTTTTATTCGACTTATTACTCAGTACTCAATATTTTTTTCGGTTTTACCTTAAAAAAATTATAGATCATGTGAGGATATTTTTAATTAAAGTTTATAGTCCTAGCCCATTGCTTTGTCATTACTATTATATCTACAATAATTTAAGTTTCAATAATTGAGTAGAGTTATAAATGCTACCGTTAATTTACTTTTCCGAAATCACTAAGATTATTTGTGTATATTATATACAAATAAATATATTGATACATTATAAAAATATAATGGCTACATAACAACCTTAACAGTTATAATAAACACTCATGTTTAAATTCAAATATTCGTTATTCGCTCTTTCCAATGCAAAAATGTTGTTAAGTAACAGAATTGACAGCGGACGAAGATTGCACCAGTAGTAACAACTGACGATTGGCTAGCACGTACTAGAACAATACTGGCTGTCGTCTTGTCGAAGTACTGATCCAGTATTGGTAGTCAGTACTTAGCTGCCATTGCTGTGAGAATACTGGCGTAATACTGGTTTTACAAAACCTCCAGTACTGATCTGTAAGTACGGAAATGCGTTATCATTCCAGGCATATACCAGTTATTGCGCCAGAATTGTCAGTAGTACTAAAGCTGTCTGCGCCTATTATTAATTTCTGTTGGTTTCTGAAATTATTTATTTTCTCTGTAATATTTATTTTGACGCCTTATTTTCATAAGTTTAATAAATATAATTTATGTTTAAGTGTCTAATATAACATAATAGACTAACTGGTCAATAGTTCAAGACTTACATATTATCATTTAAAATTTAATTTATAAATGAAAGTGCTTAAGTATCTTTAGATATTTAATATTATATTTAGAATATTAATTTAAAACTAAAAACACAGAGAATGTGTTTAGAGTTGATAGTGGTAACATTGTTCACGAAATACGTATCCGCGATTTTTTAGTAATTTTTTTTATGGTTTTTTGAGTTAAATATTATTAAGTTTTATATAAATATTTTTAATGTAATTTCAAATAATTAGCCACAAATGATCGATTTTCATTATATCTATAAATAATTTATCATATTTTACACAAAAACTTTACATTCGACTATCAAAATGAATCCCGCGAAAATTTTAGGTTGCCATGTAAGCTGCTTAAAAAATGTGAAATTCATCATGTAATGTAGATAGGGTCATCAGTTAAAAGGGTTATAGCAATAATGGACTTCAACGGAATAAACCGATTAAAACGGCTTAGTAAACCGTTTAAAAAGGATTGATCTGAGTTTGAAAATTATATCGAGATCAAAGTTCTACCTTCGAACTTTAATACTATTTGGATATTAACTTTAAGTCAAGTTTTAAGATTAAGTTTAATGAACGTATGAGATTTCTAATAAATAATTTTTTTTTAATTATACTATCTTAATTAGTTTTAATAATATTTTGTAAAACTGTGAATTCCTTTGAGTTGTATGGATGGATAAGATATATTTGTCAGTTATCTTTCGAGTTTAATTCTGAGTTGTCGTATAGATTCCATTTATCAATACCCCACCAGCAATCGTGATATCATCATATTTCCCTAACAGATATATTGATACATTAAATAAGACGTTATTCAGCACCCTAGATGATCTTCACTGGTATTTATCATGATCAAGATGGACACTGGTCGCATCGGACCCAAGCATGATAATATAATAGACGTCATGCTTTCGTTGTTATTTTTTCATCTCACGATGTGCATGCAATGTTATATAGGACAATGGGGATGCTTTTCATAGCTGACTACGCGGTTTTACCTTTCTCCCTCTCAATCGGGTACGGACAGCAATTAATAAAGGTGAGCGCAGGTGAGCTACGCAGTGTCTATAGCGTGTCCGGGGATAATTTTTTACGCTACCAAAAAAATATACGCATTATACATATATGTACATCTAATACATCAATAGAAAAAGAGAAGAGAGGGTCATCAGTATCCTAGCCGGAGTGATGATAATAATTATTGTTTTGGGGGGTACTTGCGTTGTAATGGCACTATACGCTTCTACTTCGATCGGAAAACGAGTATAGGTACATAGGAGTAATGATCGATGGTTGTCCGTAAATTGAATTTGAGGGTGGAAGCTGTTAAGCCCCACATGACATTGTTTACAGTATACACTTTTAAATGCATACTATTGTAAAACATATTAATTGTGATAATTGTTCGGTTTCATCCCGGAAACGCTCACGCAAATAAGTAGTGTAACACATTAAGCCCGATCTTCCTAAAAATGTTTATTATTAAGATAATAAAAGCATTAACACATCCTTATTAAAACAGGAGTGTATCACTCATAAATCAATTTCCGAGCTCAATGGCTGATTAATATTATGGTTATAAATATTTATTATGTATACGTATTCCTAAAGTACATTAAAATGAAGCTAAAAACGGGTTTTATGCGAGTTATAGTCTTGGGCTTAAAAACCATGAGTACTAGCGAACGATTTTTGTTTTCAATAAATGGCAATTTTCTACAAAGAAAATCATTTGAACAATGTTATAATTAATTTGTAGTTGAGAAAATATTTCACTCCAAAATAACAGATAAATATGATTTATGAAAAAATTATCTTTAAAAAAAATTTTAACACTAAGTATAAAAATACGATTTAAGAGAGACAAAATTCTTATAATTCTACTTTTGTTGAGCGTGGATATCATGTAAAGGACAAAGTGTTCTTTTTCACCTTCTTTATTCAGTAAAAGCAGGTTCCTCTGAGAGTATTAAGTCTTTACCTGAAAATAAAAACCATTGAAGTCACTAAAGTTTTTGTGGAAAACCGAGCAGATAGCTTTTATTTAAACCGATTACAGTTATTGGTCTCCCTATGTACTAATACTAGAAAGCGAGTATTCCTTTAGTGTGAAAGCTCAGTGGTCAAACATCTTACATCGACGGGGTTTTTTTTCTCACGCCTATTAAATATACGATCATTGAACAGAGAAAAATAGTATATGCCAAAACGGTAGTTTATTCGGAAGTATCTTAGAAAACACTAACTGTTAAGTATATACGTTTGAATTATGGGAAAGAAAAGTATGAGAGAAAAACTTCAATAGATGTCACACAACAAGTTATCAATTATATATAAACTACTATTTCATTTGCAACACGTTTTGATTAGAACAAATAAATATTATTGTTATTTAAAAAAACAGACTGAATAAAATGTATCTCCCACGATAACATATTCATTTAAAAATATTAATAATAACAACAGTAAAAACTATTCTGGATTAGTTAACACTTTGTAGAATATGAAAGTAATCCAGTAACGAGTACCTATCGGCGCTACTGGCGGAGATTCTTATTGTCTGTTTGCTAGTGAAAACATTTGACGGTTGTTAAATAAATAAAACATAATCACCCAATAGGAAACCTTATTGTCGGGGATAATGGGACTCGTGTGTACGGCGCGTGGCGAGGAGGTGTTCTTGTCATAACATTGCTTATTTAGTCATAACGGAGTGTCCGCTGTTATAAACCAACACTTGTAGTTGTGATTTCTGCCTAGGGATTGAAAAAATAGAATTTATCCAACAGGCAAATAGTTTTAATTTTTATCGTACGTTTCTTTTAACAATTAACATAATATATTAGCGTATTTCAATTTAGTTAACATTAAAATTTCAGTTTTACTCTTTTATACACATACCCGTAGTTACAAATTAACTGATGTTTGAATCCTATAAAATTTTAAGCGAATATTTAAATGACGTAGATCCGGGTTTGAATGTTATAAAAGTAGTCACAAACACACTAATATAATAATTATATCTATGCTTTTAAAATGTCACAACTTTAAACTAGTGTACTTTTCCTAGTTTATGCACAGAATAATACGCCATTTAGTGTATATTCACACTTTACAAGATGTGAGTATAATTAATCTAACATAAAAATTATACAACATTGTTTTTATTTGATATTTCTATCTTTCTATTTAAAATAAGAGTACACAATAAATTTACGATTGCGTGTAAAAAAAAAAAAAAATATTTACAATTTTTACAATTTTTTTAACAAAGTTACTGAGTGACATTATTTATAAGATACTATTAAAATGTTCACTGTAAATAATTACATTTTTAATTCAATTTTTGAATACAAATCAAGAAACATAATTTGACTATTAAAAGAACTATCTGTTATCTTAGAAACTGATGATTTGCAACATAAACCACGTGCGTATGTAATAGAGATAAATCCACAGCCGAGAATAAACATCGAATGACATAGCAACCTCAATGTTTCATTTTTTTAATTCCACGCTTAGCGACAATGCGGCAGAAAAAACCGCTCGAGAATATCGCAAAAGTTTCCACGGAGTGAATAAATGGTGTTATACAACACAACATTACGTTTGGCCAAGATGAAAAATGTTTCAAAAGATGAGCAAATGAGAAAAACTGTATGAAACTAAATGGTGTCATATTTTGCATGATCACATAATTATTTATCGTCATAATGCATAAGGTCTCTTTTGATTTGGATCATCAGCGGGTGTGATGGAGAAGTAGTAAAGATATTTGTTAGCGGTAGAAAGCTTGATTGATTACCGGGACAACGTCAGGTGATACTGTGTAGGCTGCGGTCGTTGTCGCGTCGTTGCTAATGAATCTATCCATCGCGTTAAGGCGTCATAATCCCATTACTGGGACGAGAGGTGTTGTCGCTCGTACACAGATCACAGCTGCCACATCGTCTTCGCTGCAATTCGCCACTTTGGGTCGTACAATTTATACACGTACATACGTTGGTGGTAGTATCTCGCCGCCGGCACGGCACAGACCACAGTTCCCACGGCATGATTAATCTAGACTGTTTGATCCAACAATAAGTTACCTACTGTCAACAACCCCCGCGAAATAGTGCCGAGAAGGGTAGGGGAGTGATAAAAGACGAGTTTCGGCGCGGAGGAGGTACACTCTGAGGTGAGGGAAGAACATATAGACGTCGTTTGGAAGCGACAACCGTAACGAGGACCGATTTATCTCGTCGAGAAACCAACAAGCAAATGGTTTGTATTAGTCGGTTTAATTTTTTTTCTACGTTTCCTTGTTTCAAACCCATAGAAGCAGTCCATTAACTAAACACTACATTTTCGGTACCCCAATAGAGATAATTATTTACCTAGCAGAAAATCATGTTTCATTTAACCAAGCGATTATCCGATTTCAGCACAGTGTGGCCCGATAGCACACTTTGGTATTTTTATTAAAAAAATTATTGTATCCGTGACCTAAGCAAAAATATCCCGACTAAAGAGGTATTCAACTTTCGTGACCGCCATCCACTCGGCTACCGAAACGTCACAAACCCTCAAAGCAACGGTCAATGCTGTAAGTAATTCATGAAGCGCGCATTCTCACGAATAATATTTTTCGTGTACTATCTATAGTTATAAATGTATATGTATGTATGTACTTTTTTTTGCGTAAACATCACATAGGAGCCCGGGATTTGATGGGTTGATCCGCCATGTATCATGTCAAGCGGTCAGGCGAACGAAGCGCCTGACCGAAATGGACAACGAGTAATCCCTTCGAGCGGTACGAATGGCTGTACTGCGTTTTCGCTCTGCCGGATGAGAGACTCGACAGTTCGATATAACACTTTTTCATTGTTACACCAACTTCTGTATGCTACAAAAGTCCAAGTGTGCTATTATAATAGGCTTTCGTACAAATATGTACTGTAGATAAAATTCTTCAAAACTAAAAATTTAACATTCTAACCAATTTGAACAACTGGCAACAAGTAATTATTCGGAAACTTTATTTATACTCGCAATAAAAAAATGAACAATTACTTATGGCACAACCAGTGAATCAGACACATATATTTGCCGACAAAATGTTCTGACAATGTAGGAATTTTGTGTTTAAGGAGATAATGATTTGGTAGCCCGGGGTGGTCGGTCAACCGAGGATATAGCAATTTCGCCATGACCCGTAGAAGAGGTGGTGCTAGGGGTTAAACGGACTCGAGTTGTTTCCGTGCCGACACGCCACAAAGTTTTCTCGGCTGTTAAGCTTTGATTATACAACGTAGTTGTATCACCGGACGCCATTTTACCACATGCTGTGTACCCAAAAAGTTGGCAAATCGCTTTCTTTCTATTCATCGAACATCCCCAGGGTCATCTATGGAACAATAGCAACAAAAATGATTGAGAAAACAATGACAAACAAAAAATACTCATCGTCCTGGCGCAGTAGCATCGCGTTAGATTGTACAGAGTTTCATTGTGGTTTCTAAAGGCGCAATACTTAAAAACAATAAAAAAAAAAGTTGAATCGAACAATCTTATAATCCATTAGAATGTGTAAATCGCTTTTAAATAGTTTAATATATAAAATAAATGATAAATTTATGCATATAGTTCTACATTTTTTATTATTTATTAATTTCAATTATTTTATTTTAGTTTATTTATTGCATGGTTAATTTTTTACCGTGAATAATAGTGTTATAATAAAAGAATAGTTTAAATTTAGTACATTTAAGAAAAATAATATCTGTAAAGGAATTACATTTGTTTTGTGTAAGAGCAGTAAGTACCCGAATATAAATTTTAAAAAGATCAGATAAGAATATAACGCAAAAAAAAAAACTATACAATAAATAATGTCATAAATCGTAATGTTTTTCCTACTAAAACTGCAATACAATGGGAAACAACACTGGTAACAGGAATGTTCATTTATACGTTTATTCGATAGAATTTTTAACGAGTTTGCTTTGCCAAAGTGTGCAGCTCGATTATTATACGGATCATTTATTACAGTAGGGCTTTTTGGCAACCTACCCCTTGATATTACTCTAATAAGGTTGTAGGGAAAAACATTTTCACTTAAAATCGTCATATGCGCCAATTGGATCCCATTTCATATCATTTTATAAATTTAAAATATATGATGTATTAATTTTATTAAAAATAAAAACTCTGTCCCAAACTAAAAGATATTTAAATGTTTGAAAAAACCAAAGTTATATATTTTATAAATTTAGAAAATGTTTACATTTTTGGGCGAGTTGTCATGTGTTAATGATTTTCGTAATCCTATTTAGTGTATAAAGTTTACATAATAATTCCAATGTATTAAGTTACCCTTGTTTGTGGTAATTTATCTATAACTTATTAAAGTTTAAAAGTTTTTAGCTAAATTCGTTTATTTTTCTCTTCTGGGGCATCCAGGTGTTGTATTATTTTTGTGCTAAAAAAGTGAACAAAAAGGAAAAGCAAGCCAACAAAAAAAGAGTACGCAGGATAGAGTATGAACAATAGGGAAGAGAATAGTAACAATATACAAATACACAGAGCAGAGAAGGGGTAGTGTCTAACAGCTACAAGCTATTACACAAACGGTTGGGATTGTGGCGCGTGGGAAACTGGACACCCGACGTTTCGCTTTTCGTTTTCACCTGCTCCACCGCCTTCACCGACATCATTTTCGTGTAAAGAGCGCCAGAAACGAAAAATCAAAAAAAAAAAAAAGAAAGAAAATCCCACCCCGAAAGACGAACACCGTGAACTGTATACAAATAAATTGTATTGAGAAGGGTGTATAACTTAATTACCCCTTCAGCGGTACCAGATTATCTTTTACCGGATTACTCGACCACCACTATTGCTTTTGCTCATTAACTGTTTTGGCGTGAACATAACCGTTGTCAAAAATCCAGAGAGAATTACTTCGGTATTATATCTCAGTATTTTTTCGAGGATTTAGTCTTTTTAGAACGGTTATGTATTTAAATTTCAACAAATAATTATATTTCTTTGTCTAAATTTTTATTTTTAAGGCTTTTTCTTTTATCGTTGCCTAGTTAGTCTTTAATATGCAATGACGTTTGAATAGTTGAAATAAAAACTTATCGCATACTTTTAGCTTAAAATAATGATAGTAAATTAATTGTTTTAAATTTGTACGCAAGTTAACAAAATCATGTGGTACTAATATGTAACATACTAAAACGATGAAAAAAATAAGCGCGTTATTAATGTTAAGTCGAAAATTTCGAAAGTACGTTTACGTTAGTTTTAAATTATACCAACCTAGTTTTTAAATCAGCCAAAATTGTAACGATAAAAAATGTTTTTTTTTTTATAAAATCTCCATTATTAATGAATTATTAATTATAACTTATAATTAAAATATTCATAATGAAAAATAAACATATTTTACTTTCATATAAAATCTTGACTTTCAGAATATACGCTTAAACAGCTGACTTGTTTGTTTTCTACAGAAACACGTCGTGCTTTTTAAATATTTCGTATATATTTAAATGATTTGTATGCGTACAGGAAAAAAGTGAGCAATTTAAATGAAAAGTAAACAAAAGTAAGAGGAAAGGGATTTTAAATCGTACAAGCATACTTAACATACTTTGAAATAGCATTATTGAAGATAAACATCATATCTAATGACAAAAAGGGAAAAAAAATTGTAAAAAATGAAAACAAACAACCCAACCACGAGGAACATAATGATGATGGTATATTAGGAAAAACGAAAGAGAAAACAGCCTGGAGCTAGTCGCATTTGCATATGTTCTACTTTGCTTGGGTACACATTATATATGAATTGTAATTTAAGGTAGGTAGACACCGGTACACGAGCATGGTAATGTAATACATACATATGAAGAGCAATTTGTTATAAAAAGTAAACTCTCCTTTAATGTGTTTTCGACCCTATCCGCCAAAATACTGCTACCACTTTTTATGTATTGTTTATTCACGACGAACCCTTTTACATTTGTCTGAAATGTTTTTTTTAACGTAAACGCTTAGGTACCTTATGTACAATTAAACAAACAGCAAAAATTAAATAGTTGACACGAGCCAAACGCAATTTAAATGATCTCTTGTTTTTAATCCTTGTTAATTCTGCCAGAGTTTTTCATAATATCGCCATCAACAACAGCTGATATACTTTTCATGGTTTTAGTAAACTTACTTTTCATAAAACGTATTTGATTTATTTAATACATTTGAACATTTACAGTTTAGTTTTGATACATTTTTTTAATCGATTGTCGCTGTTATTTTTTTAACATTTTTACTGTAATATGTTGAAGATAACTTCAAAATAAAATTTTTGGATGAACGAGTGATTGCAATGATTTGTGAAAACATTTAACTTTTTCTATACTTAAAATTTATTTTGAAATGCATTAATTTCTGTAGAATGAGTTTTACATCAATTAATATTTAATATACTTTTAATTTATACCTTGAGTAAATTATAGGTGAAGGTTTGATTTTTTCATTATTTAGAAAAACTTATATGTAACCGTTATCTAAGATCCTTCAAGATAATAAATTAAAGATAATTTTAAGAAATTGGCTCTCATTGCATTCTAATAATCAATAATAAGTCATCGGTTGATTTTAATAATTCTAAATTAGGGTTATAATTCACTAAAACCAACAGTCAAATCAGAACTGAAAAGTTGCATAATTATAAAGGTGTTTGAACAGAGGTTAATAGTTAAACCACACAATACAGTCATGAATGTATACAAAAAAAAAAAAAAAAAAAA
>NW_026099574.1:17027029-17112114 GCF_025091365.1 Daktulosphaira vitifoliae | reverse complement strand
AAAAAAAAAAAAAAAAAAAATAGTGAAAACAATTTCAAATTAATATTTAAAACTATATAGCAGAGATTTCTGATATAAAATCGATAAACAATTTTGTGCAGTAATATTATTACTTTATCTCAAACGCATAAAAAGTCGTTGTTTTACCAATGCAGCGTGTTATGATCTAATTAATAGTATTTGGTGTAATAGAAAAATAGTAAAAACTATAAGGTTATTTCAAATTAAGAATGACATTTACAATAAAAAATTTAAAGACTCTGTCATTGAAATTATAATTGTGGACTCTCAGAATTGTTTAAAATGCCATAAGTTAGTATGTGTGAATGCATTAATTTGTAGTTCATATTAAGATATATAATCTCGACACTTTTGGCAAATTTTTAATTAAAAATCAATAAAGCATTGTAATTGGTTCAAAGTAATCGCAACTATTGTGAGGTACAATAGTATAATGTTGAATATGTAGTTTCAGTCACTTAATACGATAAAATATAAACCTCCAAATATCGAAAATTCGGCAAAAAAGAGCAAAAAAGCTTCAATGATTCAAAAAAGCATAATTTTTATGAAGTCTTTATATTAATTAATCGAAAGTTAATATAACTTAGAACTTTAATATTTATAATAATTAAGTCTAGATAATTATAATTATCACCTATAATATGTATTATGTAATAACTTTTATACATGTACGTGTATTTAACAAAAAATTAAAAAAATATTGAAATACCACAAAATAATTTATTGAATATATATATATCCATTTGTTTGTGAATTATTTCCACGGGTGATGATTATTTTTTGTTATGATGAATATATAAAAACACTGTTTTTAATTACAGTACTATTTATTCAACATGTTTCGTATAAAGGGGTCAAGTCATTCAATTGGAAATTTTCCATTTAGTTTAATGTTATCCATGTTGTTTCCATAGGCAAAAAGTTATTAATGCGATTTGAATTTGATTAGTCACATTTATCACCGGATTTAAATATTTCGCGTCTTTTGATCTCCACAAAAAATTAATAATTATGACTTGATCGCCATTTCACAAAATCATCCTTATATTTTATATTAAGATTGAGATTTTTACAAGTAATTATAAATTAAACTATTCGTATATTCGCAAAAATTTGTCGAGGTAGGATAAGTTGAATGAAGATGTTCTTTTATACTATATAAATTATAACTAATAAGATATTTTATATTTTGTAATATAAAACTTAGTAGTAAATTAATTAATAGTATTTAATATAATTAAATTCAATTAATTATGGTATCATATAAGTATCATTAGATTTGTAAAGTTTTCTTATAATCTTAGATTAACTAGCAAAAGCTATTTTGTTAGAATGGATATGGAGAAAAATATTCAATTAATAGAATTATTACGATTCGTTAACTCGTGAAAGAAGAAATTAGGGGTAATGTATTATTAGAAACTAACCGTAAAAACATCCTCGATTGAGACCATTATTTCTAGTTTTAATCTCACGATAGAGTTAAAAAAATAAAATCTATAAAGAAGAAAATAAGGATTCCATCAGTTGATAAAATCCAACTTGTGTTGTGGTTGTTCTGTACGAGGGTTGATAAGTTTGTAGCGTATTATACAACGTTATAAACATATTACATTGGAAACATTAGGAAGGTGTTTAGAGTGGCGGGACCAGAAGCTTATGACAAAATTAATAACTTTTCGGGACACCGGTCACGAGCCGCAGGGTTTCCCGTGTTTGACACGTTGTTATACGGTGGTGTTGGCTGGAGTAAGGTGAAGAGTGGCCGGTCTTGGCAGGGTTGACACGCCCATGGACCAACACACAGACTACGGTCGTTTTGAGAGAACCGCCCCGACGACTTAGTAACACTCCATAATATCTCACCACTGCCGGGAACTATTCGCTTTTTGGCCCTGTTAACAGTCAAACGCTTTTTACAATCGGTCACTGTTGCAGCTTTTATCATCGTAGCCCCACAAGTGAGTCAATTTGTTATACTGCTATCAGTTTGCAAAACTAAGTCATGTTAAATTTTTTGACCAATAATTTATTGTTTCTATTTTATGAATTTTAGACATTTATCGTCAATAAACGAACACATTGACAAGCCCCAAAGTCATAATTTATTTATTCAAAATATTATTTCTTCGTCAATTATTCACTATCAGACTTATTGAGTAGCCGCAACATGATTTGACGTGCAGATAATGGGCACAGGTAATTTATTTAACTTATTTATGAATTATTAATATCGTTAGTGATTATAATACAATAGTGTTGGTTCAAAAAGATTATTAATGACTTGTGTACTTAACGAAATGATAAAATTACTTGCGAGGTTTACGTTATTTTTAAATTTAAGTCAATACTTTTTGTAATAAATATTACGTTTAAAGTTGAATGAAAATAATTAAAGTAATTATAAATAAAGTGTCGTTTTAGTTTGGGTTACAGATGATATTATTTATGATATATATTTATATGATATGATAATATTTCGATGATTTGGGATTAAAAAAGTTTACTATACTATGTATATTGTGTCATTATTCAATAATGTTGTATTCATAAAAATTTAAGTTGCCAAAAAATATAGTTAAAATAAATACTCATACTACTAGCGACCTTTTGAGTTACAGTAAGCTTATTGAGTTTTAATTTAAACATTTATTTTGTAACGATTGACTTCTAAACTAGTTAATTTTTAATTTTAATTGATGTGGCTTTAGAAAATAATTAATTTATAAAATAACTAAATTGTCTACGTATAATTCAAATGAAATAGGATATAATTAAATTAATGTAATCATCGATTTAATTATAGTAATGACAAACAATATTGTTTGTCATTATTAAAGAAATATAAAAATTTGAAGAAAATATTGTGTCTTTTAACGTAAAGAAGAAAGTCTCGGTGTAAAATAAACTAACAATAGAATTTAGGGGTTGTTTTAAGTGACATATGATGAAAACCGATTTATTAAAGAGGCAAATTTCTAAAGCAGTTTAAAAAACAATTACTCACGATCAAACAATATTGTATAATTATATCCTGTGGTATGTAAAAACATATAATTTTTTAATAACACGAGTGTTAAAAATCTAGTTTTTTTTCTTAAAATATTACACAGATAGATATATTATTAATTACTCATTTTTAACAAAAATTCTATTTTAGTTAGCGTGTGAATTATTTATCAGTTAAAACAAACACTTTTAAATTTCAATCATTTTTGACACTTGATGTCTCAATAAATCAAATCACTTAAGACATTTCGTGTAATACAGTGGACCTGCTCATAAATTTAATTTCAGATTAAAATCTCCATTTACGTTTTCCGAGTATTTTTCTACTAAAAACATTAAGTTGGATTAAAAACAAATATTGGCAACCAATATTGTAATGTATTTTATAGTCTGAGTGAAAAGTTTGTAAGAGAAAATGTGTTCTTTATACACATGTACCCATTTTATACATAATATTATTTGATCCGTTGGCAAATATACATTGGTGGAGTCTTAAAGTGGTCGCGGCACTGTTGTTTTGTGGCTTAATGTGAATTCGTTTTTAAAAGGATTGAGAGCGCTGCATTATCGTTCTATAATCTCCGATATTAAAAAGTTTTGTTGACCTTTTTACCGTTGTATCTCGTAACCGTAAGCCTTTCTTTTCGATTGAACTCAAAAAGCCCGAAGAAGATTATGGGCCGCCTGGTCGCACGATTTAAGCGAACAATAAAAGGCGAAGGGTGTGGAAAAAATGAAATGGTGAAAACTTTAACCGATCACTGAGTTCAAGAAAGCCTATAAAGAAACGTTTTACTTTTTTTTACGATAAATAATAAATATACGAAGGATATAAAAAAAAAGTTTTATTGTGATCAATTATTACTCGGTACTGTTAAGGTTCTTTAAAATGATATTGTTCCCTACATTGGAAATATCTCTAAATGAAATTGCCCTCCATAAATGTTTAACTGTGTTCGAAATATTGCCATTACAAAGACATCGCTCACAAAGACTTACAATTAAATCGCTGTAAGGCTTAATCTATTGGCGTTTTCATTGCGTACTAGTCAAGTAACAAGAAACACATGAGATTCCCTGACTTAGTGATTCATCCGTACAATGTTACGGCATAGTCACGACTCGTGCAGAAAATATTCTCATTACTAGATTTTCTGTTCATAAATGAGAAAATAAATGCAAAAATGGACAATTCCAGGGCAGAAGTTATGTTTAAGAGCTTCAAGTGTTGACAACTAGCTACGGTTTTTGTTACCCACAACTTATTACGAGTGGCTTTGTATAATCCATTTGTGTCGTATAATATTATCACAGAGTTTGTCTTGTATTCAACGGCAATCTTGATACACAGCAATCGGTTTAAACTTTGCGTGGTATAATTTGAAAGCCGCAGGCAATAACAGCTGTGTGTGGATCGGAAAGTAAAGCTTAGGTTTTCACAACACAGTAACGATGATTTTTACGTGGCGTGCCCTGAGGTGTGTATGGAGCTCTGTTCAAATGCATTTGTCACATTGATCTCGAGGGCACACGACGCGAACATTATACACCTAATTTTACGGTGTGCTGTACGCGTTTGTCTGGAAAACGACCGCGTCGAGGGTGGTATTTACTGCTCATCGACAATGCGAGAAGCCGCGACGTTGTTACGAAGTTAAGCAGTGCTTCGGTTATGCAAGTCGATGGGGTAGGTGACAAAGAACTAAAGTAGTAGAGCGAGGGTGCCAGAAATAGTTTTGACGCTCGCGATAAGCGGCTTTTGAAACAAGCTCATTAATAAACCACATACCGCATATAGGCCAAAGCTCAACTTTCCAGCAAACGACTGTAAGCATTATAAATTAGTTGAAGACGACGGTACCAATAGTAAGTGTAACGTGTACCTGCATCAAGTGTATTTAACCGGGGACAGTGGGACAGGTATATGTGTGTGCGGAAGTAACAAAGAGGCTGTTGTATTCGCTCGATCGCGTCCCTCTAATATTCATTCATGTCAATTATATGCATAATCAATAATATGCCAATTCTAAATAGAGCCTTTTAAATTTAAAGGTTCTATATATTAATATAAAATATATTTAATACAAATATTTATTAATTGTATAATGACTCTAATAATAAGTACAATGAAATATAAGTAAAGAATCAGTTTTTATTTTTGCCCCTTAACTATTTACGAATACATAAAAGATTAGTGAGAGATTAACAAATATAAAACTAATTTTTTGGCCTATATTTAATTATTTAAGGAGCAAAATTAAAAACTAATCTTTTGCTTATGTTTAAATATTAAGTTTTGTTATTACCCAATAATAAACAGAAAAATTATTATATTTATTTCGTTTAATTTTATAGGTGATCGACTGTTAGACATCCCATGCAAAGTGTGTGGAGATAGAAGTTCCGGCAAACATTACGGCATATATAGTTGCGACGGTAAACTAGCTTACTAAACATTTTTTAATTTTAACATCAATATTGGAACTAAAATTGATTTTTAATCTCTTATGGATGTTTTCGTTTCATTAGGTTGTTCGGGGTTTTTCAAAAGAAGTATACACAGAAATAGGGTCTACACTTGCAAAGCTCAGGGTGAACTTAAAGGCAGGTGTCCCATAGACAAGACGCACAGGAATCAGTGTCGAGCTTGTCGGCTTAACAAGTGTTTTCAGTCTGCTATGAACAAGGACGGTAAGTTGTACACTAATTGTTAAATATCATTTCCCCAAAATTAGCGTTAAAACTTCTGAATCTTTCTCAAAAAATGAAATAATTGTTTAGATAGAACATAGAAAATATATAAAGTAATTCTTAAATAAAACATTTGAAAATTAATTTTTAGTTGGCAACTTACAAAAGAACAACAGAATTTATCTACAAATTAATTTTTTTTTAATTTAAATATTTTTAAAACTATTAACCTATATCCCTAATGGTTTATCACACCTAATTTCTTATAACACTCACAACTTCATAGTTATTTACTCATTTTTGCATAAAAAAAAAACGTAGAAACACTTAGTGTTAAAGCACGTTGAGAATATACCACAAAAGTGACATCGTAAACAAAAATTGTTAATTTTATGCGAATACACGATTTGGTGGTGTCATCGTGACTAAACATAAAATTAGAGGTACCGCAAAGAGTTTGCTTTGGAATTTAACGCAACCAGCGCTTTGCAAAGTGAACAAACTACATTTTGGTTCTACTTGACAACCCTTTACGCTTTGATGGTCGACGATGCCGGTTGTTCATACAACACATTTAGGCAAGAAATTATGTTATATTAGTCGAGCAATCATTTTTAACAACCCCTTGCGATTCAACAATGTATTATTCAAAACATTATATTGATATTTAGGTCATATCCTTATAAATTAATATAAGCAATGTGCGTACGCTTGAATTTACCATAAAAACCATATTTTAAAACACAATTTTTTTTTATAACTCACACGAAAAACCAACATTTTATCAAAACGAGTTATCTTTGGTAATACATTAGTTATCAATTTTTAAAGCGTTTTTCAAAAAAAATTTGAACAGACATTAAAATGTAACTCGGCAAAGTGTGCTTTCTGATCCATTATGAACTTAAGCTGTGACAGCTCGTTAGAGGTTATCATGCTGGTCGCATTCGAGTCTGCCCGTAAATTTTTCTCTTTCCTTAATTACTCTCTGGCGTTAAATAATTACCTGCCCCTCACACGAACAAAACGTCCGGTTTATAATGTCGTTAGCGAAAATACTTGAATCACGCCACTGCCTTTTCCTCTTTCAACAGCCACTCTATCTTATACCACCCAAATCGTGTACCCAGCGTTTCGATTTTTCGGTGCTCATAATACATATTGTTGTATTGGACGGTGTTTCATCGTTGTATTGTCTTATCAGGCCACGGCATCCGTTTTGATAAATGATGCCGCGTTTACTGGCAAAAGCTATACACGTAATATAAATGTTACACGAAAAAAGAGGCAAGGTGCGTGTGGCAACTTCTCATTTCAATTTCTCCGTTGCTTCGACACCAAACCAATCGGCCCGCACAGGTCACCCCTCCGTAAATAATACGTGTGTATGTTGCCCTTGTCTGTGCGAGTTTCCAACAGCTGATGTAGTCGGATTAAGTGACTTACCAACAACGGGAAAAACAAGTGTAAAATAGACGTGACGATCCGAAATCGAGGGTTCGAAGGGTCGACGAGTCATTGGAAAATTGAAAGGAGAGTATTTTCAAGTGTGAGGTACATAATGTTTGTGCAATTAGTATATCGTATGGTTCATACGTAACCATTTATTTGTAATCCAGTAAAATTCCATTAGCTTAGATTAAGTTGGTTACATATTTTAGTATATCGCGGAATCTTCGAGCAGGATATACACAATCTTAGATAAATAAAAAACTAACAAAGATGATATTTATCTAATTTTATGTTTAGTTAACAATTAAAAATTCATCTAGATCGAAAAATGATCAAATTATTTCATTTATATTACTCAAATGACCGTCTTGTAGATTATTAAATACTTTTCAAAACAACGAAAAGTTAGATTGATAATTATAAACAAAGTTATATTGATAAATATGCAAATATCAATGCCCGTATTCTACTTAATTACTATTTTAATGCATCAGTGACTCGGGCTCGTTAGCTAAAACAATATTCACATTACAAGAATGTGCACCGATCATCAAAGTTAGAAGTGCAATGCTTTTATTGATACTATGGGATGAATATAAAGGTTACTATGGATGATACGGGTTGTTTCTTCCAGTTAAACATAAAAATAAAAACGTCTGGGTCACCAGTTTTGCTATTCGTAAAGCAAATAAACTTTAGTTTATAGATTTGTCGTCGTTTTACTTTCCATCGATTCATCGACACCGCACAATGTTATTCATATAGTCTCAGTATCTGAAATAAAAGTACTTTACACAAAGTATAATGACACAGAAATAAATAAAAGTGTTTGTCCGCATGCTAATTTAACGGCGGGAGACAAAATAAAAGCTTTTTTGAATGATTTTGGAGTTATTATTATTATTATTATTTATTGGTTTACATTTCCATGCTGGTGGTGTACTCCAATATAACAATGGAGAGAGAGAGAGACAGTTTTTCAATCAGCAGTAAATATCCACGAACAATGCGCTAAGACCGTCTATAATGTGTATATACATTATACACGTTATTACAACCTCATGATAAATTGTAGTTGTCCCGGTAGTTTGATTGTATTTTATTTGTAAATGCTAGTGAAAGCTCAATACTTTTATAATATCAATACGTTTTTTTACACCTTCCAATGCAGAATATAAAATGGATTTATCCCAATTCACATTATGTTCCTTTGTGCGTATAAAAAATCAAAAGGGATGTATAAAAATGGATTATGAACATTTTGTTAAATCGCGTTGATTATTTGAAATACAACAGTACAACGTGATTTTTGAACTTTTAATAACGTATCACGATTTTTACACTTAAAGTTAAAAACACTGATTAGTAGCTTTACCTAATATCATAATATTTTATTTTTATGAAGTCAGGGGTATATTTATGAAACTTATGCCCTTCAATCTCTTCCAGAAATTAACGCGACCATCGTTTTTTTTATCAAAAATATTGCTTTTTAACGAACAAAAGAAAACATTTTCTCCACTCTCTCTTTGAACATTTTTTTGTTAAATACGTGTCTGAACGAAATTATTATGTACGAATATTTATCTATTTTGATTAATTAAAGCTGTTCAACACGAAAGAGGACCAAGAAAACCAAAGTTACATCATCACCACCACCACCATCATCATTTACAATCCTTAAAAGAAAATTCACAATCTGGTGGAAATCAAAGAAATATCCCTACGATTCAACTGAGTAATGAACAAAATATTATGCAAAAAACTTCAATAGGGTATCCAAAACCATCCCCCATAGAGGCATCTCTTCTTCCAGTTCCGTCTCAACATCAACATCCACCACCAACACCATTACCGCCACCCCCACCTACCATGTTACCAACAACCCCACCACAGTCAGGGCACGTATTCGTTGGACAGCAGCCACCACCTCCTCCAGGGCTTTTACAAATACTCATGTCAGCCGAGAAATGCCAAGTAAGTTTAATAGAATAATATCCACATCGTAAATTAGTTTTATTCAAACTAGAATTTTATAATTTTATTTTATTGACAAAATTATTGTAATCAAACAATTATAAACATTTTCAATTCTGTTAAGTGATTCACTAAATTCAAAAATCTAATAAACATAATTAAAAAATATCTTAAACGACTAAGTTATTTGAAGGAAGAATTTAGTGTTAGATTCTATGATTATACAGTTAAACGTGGCAGTCTTTGAAGCTTTTTTGATTCACGCCTTTTTTTGACCAACTATACTTGTGACGATGCACACGATAAAGGCCGGAGTACCGATAACGACCAAGATGAGTCAGTGCCAGCACCCGGACGTTTTGATGTGAGAACCGGACCACATGGTCCATGGGTTTTAGAAATCGAACCCTTTGTTCACCACGTCAGAGACGCCCTCTGGCTTTACCATATTATAAACGTTAACGTGCATGTATAGATTTCGTATAATGTGTACGTCGCGAGAGACAAGTGAGGATACGGGCTTAAGTTCGACTTTAATCGTTAACAACTCTAATATTCATCGGTCGATGGGATAAAAGGGGACTGAAACGTTCAAAGATGACGTGAGGGGAGATCGGATGTAACAATGTTTGGTAAAGGGACAACGTATGACGTACACTATAACTATTTCGACCATTCTGACTTTTAAATTTGAAGGTTTTTTAAAAGTGACTCTTATGTTTTCACTCTTAACGGTCCATTGAGGGCTCCTTCAAAGTGGTTTCTTAACCCTTTATACTCTCAAGGACGTTTTTAGAGATTAGGCGGCATCCAAGGTTAACTTTTAATGCCACTCCTTATACTCCTCCATAAAAACAAAATTAATGTTACAACTTGTTTATTGAAATCTTCAAAAATGAAAAGTATTAAATATTGTTTAATAAATAACATTCAATTAAAATATGACATTACCTTCAAAAAATTGCAATTGTATTAAAAGTATTCATATATTTTAATTGATGGCGGTTGTTGCAACAATTCTAGAAATCCTAACAAATGTGTCAGCCTGTGGTGATTTCCCTCGTTGCCCTTCCCAAGGATGGTTAGTCGTCGGAAAGAGAGATTCTTTATGGTGTGAATTTCAGAGATAGATATTTTCGGTTTTTCTATTTTGTTGACAAATAAAAGCGTCGATATACTTAAAAAAAATCAAAACGCCCGCGGCCATTGAAAAATCAGCAGCTGAAACTCTGTAGGGCCAACACTTCACCTTACCTAATAATATTTCCGTCGCCCGTTGTGTGACGATTGCCATCTTATGAAAATTGAAAACCTACGAACAAAACTTCATTTAACACATACCAGTTTGATAAAACTTTATGAAACTTACAAGCTTTTTCATTTTAAGGAGTTAATTTGGAGCGCAAAGATGTCAGAAGCGTCGTCGCCTTTAGGCATACCACAATCCAACAGCCCCACGAGTTCCTTAACGCTGTCACTATCGCCCACTTGGGAAGTTTTACAGGTAACGAATTCATTTTATATTATTTTTAATATTAAGTTATCAAAAAACTCAATTGTATAGTCTCGGAGCATTTTTAAAATTTGCGAATAGTAAAGTATCGACTAAGAAAAATATCCCTTTTATTTAAAAATTAAACAAACATTTAGAGATAATATAATCACATTTTACAGGGATACTTTGAACAGTATTGGAATATATTGTGAAACATGAATTTTCAAAATAAGATCTATATAATTAATAAATAGTTTAAAGTAAAGAATGTAATGTAAAGGTCGTACTGATGTATCTCATGTATGTACACATTATGCGACAAGGAGGGTTGACTTTTCGACTGCCCGCCTACTTTTCTGCGGGTGGCAAAAGGTGGGCCGTTTATCCAATGGCTTGTATTTAGGATTAAAAATGGCGAACTCCAAAACAAAATAACGAGAACGGAGTACTACAAAAAAATTAATTCACGTCATATACGATAAATACCTGTTGATGTAGTAAATGTATTGCGTTTCTAAAACAATTCCACAATTGCAGAAAGCGTCAAAAAAACAATTGTGCATTTAGAAAAAAAAACGTATTGTTAAAGAACTTTGGCTTTGACTGGGCCCGAACATTTTTTACAGTTGATTAAAAAAAATAAACCTGTATAAATGTTTTCAATTTTCAAGCACTCGTTAATCAATATATTCGTGTTATTTTATGAATTTGGTTATTCATAAATAAACTTTAGAAAAAAAATTCGAATTATTAAACACTTATTATACTACAAAATACTGTGCGTATTTTACTATTTGAACGTTGTGCTTTTTTAGGAAACGACGGCAAGACTTTTATTTATGGCAGTCAGGTGGGTTCGGTGTTTAGCCCCGTTTCAGACTCTTTCAAAACACGACCAGGTTAGGTTTATTTATCTGTTCATTCATCTGTTGTATGTTTAAGTAAAAATATTTAAATATTTTAGCTATTACTGTTGCAAGAATCGTGGAAGGAATTGTTTTTGTTACATTTAGCTCAATGGTCAATACCCTGGGACTTATCGCCGTTGTTGAACTCGGAAAAAGCCCGAGAAAGACTTCCGGTTGATGACCTTAAAGTCAACATCGAAATGAAAATCATACAGGAAATACTTGCGCGTTTCCGACAGTTATCACCTGACGGTAGCGAATGTGGTTGTATGAAAGCAGTCATTCTCTTTACACCCGGTAAGAAAAATAAAAACACACTTCAGCTGTTTATTATTAATTTATAAATAATCAACAGTATTCGCTACTATAATATATAGTAAACTGTCGGTTCGCTCTACTGATATGACTTGTTAAAAAAATGTGACGTGCCACTGTTACATTTTTTACAAGGGTAACCAGGTGAATCCAAGTACTATGAAAGTATTCGTCGTAAGAAAAACGTGTTATGACGTTTCGCAATTGAGATATGACTAAATAAAAACGAAACGAAATCGATTTTATCAAATAACAATAAGTAATGATATTTGAAAAATAAATTAATTAGTATTTACTAAAAAAATGTCTACTCTGCGCGATTTCTTTAGTGAAATTACTTTTAATAAAATTTATTTGGCATCACATAAATGCAGTACATCGAATATCGCGGTTGATGTTTAAAGATTTATGAATTGTATGGCACGCAGAACGTGGCGTAACATGCTGTTTACAAAACGTAGACGAATTTCTCAAGCGACCATAGGTGCGTCCCCGTATTGAAATATGGGGACGGTACGGAAATCAATTGTTTTTCGTGCTGTGGCATCTATTTATTTAAAATATTTTCGGTCATATGGCCAGCGACAAACCGCTTTCGCACAGGCCATTACTTAGATATTACTTGCAATCATCTTCTGAAACCCTAGTACAAATTTACAATTTTTACGATTTACTCGGCAAATATCGTAATGAATATTATCAAAGCGAGACACATATAAACTACTCATAAATTCCTGGTACAATGTTTTCAATAGCTCTGTCGCTTTCTCCTTTACGTCTAAACAAGCGAATTCTCAACTGTTTGGTTGCCTATTCGAAATTATTTTAAGGTTTTTATGTAAATTTTACAATTACATAATATTTCGTCGCCGTTGAAATAAAACTGATGATTTTGCTACATGTTATTTGTTTTTTGACATAATCAAGTCGAAAAGCTGCGTAAAAAATACAATTCATTGAATTGTATCAAAGTATAATTTCTTTCTTTATTTAAAAACCTTATTAACTATGTTTTCAAAAATATTTTTGTGCATATAAAAAAACAGTATAAATCGTTTGTTATGAAAAACGTCTAGCAATTGTTCCTCTTCGTGCGAATTCAATGATTTCATTATACGTATTAATTACTAAGACATCCATATATGAATGTTTTAATTTTATTGACATTCACAATAAAATTTATTTTTAGAAACACCTGGATTAATTGACGCTCAGCCGGTGGAAATGTTACAAGATCAAGCGCAATGCATTCTTGGTGACTATGTACGAGGTCGATATTCGAGACAACCAACTCGGTTCGGACGACTGCTTTTGATGTTACCCAATCTTAGGGCCGTTAGACAATCGACTATAGAAAGACTATTCTTCAAAGAAACCATAGGCGATATACCCATTCAAAGACTTTTAGGCGATATGTACCACATGGAGAAGTCGTACGCATAAATCGCCAGTGAGAGCAAGAAAGAACACAAATTGCAATCCGAAATTATTTACTACTTTTAGAGAATTATAAAATTATTACTGGGCTCCTTCCTTTTTTCGTTTAATTAAAAAAAAAAGTATTGGATTAAAACTTGGTGAATTAGTTTTGTTTGTAAAATTAAATACATTTTTAATGTAAAAATTATACTAAAAAAAAATGTATTTTCAAAAAAACTTTCAAAATATGAATTACCCCAAGTCACATTATAATATGAAAAGATTAATTTGTTATGTTTTGTACATATTGAGTTACCATTTAAAAATACAATGCTGGAGATGCCAAAGAGAGTCATTGTTAAAAATTCTAGTCACAAAATTTTTATGCACATATAATTAATCTATTTGAAAAATTGCCAACAGTGCAATGTTTTTAGGAAATCATTTTTTAATTGTTTAACTGTAATTAAAAATAGTTTTGCTTTTAGATGTATTAATAAATCAAAATATAAAAGATTATTCATTAATATTAATATTTCTCAAATTATAATACTCAAAAAGTAATTCATATAAATACTAGTCATTAAGTTTAATTTAAATTCAAAGAAAAGTAATTGTAACTTAAAATAAATATTATTAAAAAAAGATTGTGTACTATTTTTTACTAATACAAATTAAAACTTGGAAGTTTTAGATTTACAATTATAATTTTTAAAATAGAATGTTGATTCAATATTAAAAGGTAAAAATTTATATATTGTTAAAACTCGACCAACCATATAATTTTGTATAGAACATGGAGTCTTAGTATACAGTAATTGAAGTTTTATACTGTATATTAAAACTATATAACTTTCCTTATCCTCTTTTAGGAGTGGATGAAGTGCATGAAAAAATAGATAAGCTATAAACAGTTTCTTTTCAGGGGTTCAAACAAAATGTAATATGTCAACACTATGAGATACAGTTGTTATTATTTTAACACTGCGCCTTTAAAATGTCTAAAATTCACTCGTATCTTTATACATAAACTTCTTCAAAATAAAAAATTGAGGATATAATTTAAGGATATAGTTATACAAATAACATTTCAGAAAAATTGCATCTTTAATCACAATTTTATTAATATTTTAAGCTATTTTACAAAAAAAAAAAAAAACCTCACAAGTCTTAATTATAATAAAGGAAATACATTCTAAATTCAATAAAAATATATTTTACACAACAGGTTGAATAATGAGAAATTTTCTTAAAAATCATTTTTTCAATAAAATATCAAAACTTCAATTAAATCATATTCATTTAATTAATACAAAATAAAAGTACTTCAAGATTGTAACACTTTTAATATTTAAGAAACTCATAAATCATCAAGATCGACACTTTCAACACAACTTATATCAGTATGGCCTTTGTTTTTTGAATCGTTTAATGTACTATTTGATGAAATATTTATTTTTGGATATTCCAATCGGCCCCATGACACTGCTTCAGCTTTTTTCAATTTTATTTCTACTTTAGTAGGTAACATAGATACAACACTGCTGTCAACATCTACAATCTAAAATTACAGTAAATAAATAAACAAAAAAATTGTATTATAAAATAACAGAATTATAAAAGTAAATTTAATACAAGATATTTTTTTTTAATACTAATGACAAATCAGCTTTTATTCAATTTAATTAATTGATAAATTAATAATTATGATGCAGACAAAAAATTAACTTAACTTATATTTTATAATACATTTTTTTAGAGTTTTATTTTTTTCCAAATAAAATAATATAAAATGTTTATATTAATTCGTTATATAATGAATAAATTAATAATTTCATGAACTCTTGATTATTCTCATTTGAGTTAAGAGTGCTTTTAAATAACAATGTCAAACAAATAATAAAGCATACACACTTTATATTACTAAAAATATTTAAAAAGTGTCTTGTATTAAAATTAATAATAAGTAATTTAATAAATATTCTAAAATTACTCCATATAGTTCCATAAATTTTGAAAAGACTGAATTTTCTGAAGGGAAAAATAGTTCAATGGATAATTCAATTGGGGATAATTTCACAACTGATTTATTTGGATTATATTTTTTGGCAAATATGGAAACTACTACCCATGGACCAGTTTGATGCCAATCAAGACGACAAGTCATCTGTCCTTGAGTTTTCTAAAATTTAACATTATTACATTTAACATTTATAGAAATCAATAGATATAAAAAAACTAATACAGTATCTTTAACCCAACAATGTTCTCCTTGAGAACAACCAGCTTGTTCCAAAAATACATTAAAATCTGAAGTTTTTTTATTACAGCATGACCAAAACTTCATTCCTTCATGAAAAATAGGGACACCAGGGTGATGATTACATTCATTGCTCTTTCCAGCACCTTCATATGCCTTTATATATATACATATATATAAAAATGTGCATTAAAATATTAGTTTTGTATTTGTGTTTTACTTGTTTACAGCCATTGTTCTTGCACATAGTACCAATAATGATATCTTTTGAATTAACAGAATCATTTTCATTACTATCATCTATACTAACTAAAGCCATTTGTTGCAATAAATTTGGTGATATTATTGGTATTAAAGATATCATTGAGGAACCAACTGGCGGTCTAGTTAGCAATATAGGTTTTGGAGCATGATATTCAAATATTTCTTCTTTAGCATTTTTTTCAGGAACATATTTTTCAGGCTCCCTAGGCTTATTACCATTGTGACATCCTTTTGTACAACCCTATAAACATTGTAAACCTTTATTATAGATAAATTAATAATGAGCAGTAGATCAATTTGATAAATACTTTAATATTGAGGAACTCAGTAAAATCTGTGCATTTTTTCTTACAACAACTCCAACCTTTGTAAGCATCATGGAAAAAGGGTTCACCAGGATGAAAAGTACATGAGCCTAAAGTTTAAATAAGTTGAATAATATTTATAATTTATAATACCCAATAACATTTTGATAGAATATGCTTAAATAAAATATCATTAACTATAAATTTAAAAAAAACATCCATATCTCATAGGTTTATGAAAATCATGTTTCTTTTAAGGAAATAACTTTCAGTTGATAAAAATGTCATCTGCTATTAACAATTTTTGGCTATTATATACGTCAAAAATTAATAATAATTTAAAATAAAAATTTAATTTTTAATAGAGTAAAAATATAGAATTACAAATTTGACATTTAAATTGAGTCTAACTTATAGTAGTTAATTTTCGCAACTTCAATATTTATATAATTTAGGTAGGATTAAAGAAATTAAAATTATATTATAATAACAATTATTTTGTAAGAATAATAGTAATAAATTAATTAACATAATGTAAAGCAAAAATCTTATACAATTTTATTTGATTAATCATAATATCATGACATTACCTTCCGGGTTATTAGTAGGGTCAAACTTATCAGCACATCCACGATTATAACACAATACTAAATCACTGTTTTCTGGCATTTTATACAATTTAATTTAAAGTTAGTTCTATGAGCTAATGACAAACTTATTGAAATTAAATGTTCGAAGTTCGCTAACGATGGAAATTATATTTTAGAAAAAATGTGACTGATAAGGTTAACATATATTTGATAATAAAACAGTTTGATCAATAGAAAAATATTAAAAATCTTTTCGTTTTAATTTAGAAAAATGAACACAATTTTTTTTTTTGTTAATTTAATGTCATTTATTAATACAAATTTTTTAAAATAAAAATACACTTGAATAACAAAGAAACAAATATTTATTTCTGTTTAACATTATTAAGAATAGAACTAAGAAAATATAAATCTGTACTAATTTAATATTAGAGAAACTTTAATATATATATGTAACAATTTTAATCTTCAACAATAAGTAACAAAACTATTAAATTTACAATTTAACATTGCTTTATACTTCTTTTAATCACAATTAAGTAGTAGAATAATTTACTTTTCTGTAAAAAAAATATTTAGAACTTTTTATATTTTAGGTATAAAAAAACAGAATAGAAAGAAAAATTTTTATACATACTTTGACTCATTGGAATTTAAGCAAAGCTTGTCTACTGATGGAAAATTGTTTCCGCTACCTACTCTTACAGGACTGTAAAAAAAATTTGATCATTACCATATAAAAAAATTCAATTGTAATTAAGGTTTCTGAAATTATTCAATAGCAAAGACAACTTTTTAAAAAAAAATTAAGATAAACATGTTAATTTATGAAGTAAGGAGTTTTAATTTTTCTTTGATTATATAACTCGATTATTTATAATAGGAGATTAATTCAAAAAATTAAAATTTAGAAAAACTAAAAAATTATATTTTTTATACAAAATTTTACATTTAACTATTATTTTTAAGCTTTTAAAAGGTTTTGAAAACTTTTCTTCTATGAATAATTGGCCTCTAAAGTCAAAAAACACGTAACTTTTGGTGAATATTATGTTAATTTTTTTTTATATATGCATTAAAGCCTTTTTAAAAAAGTTATTTTATCATTGCCATGTATTAATCTATACTTACATAAAAAATGTTTCAACTGTATTAAATTCCCTACTATACTTTTAAAAAATTTTAATGCTGTAGAAACATAAAAATTATAAAAAATTTAATAATTTCTTGTATAATTGTATAAAAAAATTTGATTTTTCAAATTTCTCTTTAACATGTAATAATTTTTAAGATTAGCCTTTCATTTCATAAAAAAAAATTATATAGGCAAATTAATTTAAATTATTAAAAAAAATTTTCTATTTCTTTTAATATTGTAAGTTTTTTAAGGAAACAAATATTTTAATCTTGTCACACAATATAAATTATTTTGAAATTAAATTATGCTGTTATTTAATAAAGTATATGAAAATAATAATTGAAAAAAATATAAACAACCTTTTATACTTAGATGAAGATGCAGGAGAGGCAATTCCAGAAACAGGACTTTCTGAAGACACAGATGCATTAGCTCGAATAGACTGTCTTTTAGTGTGTAAAAAAAAATTTTTTTATTAAATTAAAATTTGTCTATTAAATAAAATTATAACCATTAAAAATAAAATAAAAAAATATTAAACTTATTTTAAGTCATGCTAAATTTAATGTTACCTGAAGTTATTATTCGGTACTTTAAAAGTTACACCAACATTATTATTACGCCTTTTAGCTTCTTCGTCAACAAGTTTAAATGGTGTTGAATTTATTTGAAAAATAGGATTATGTTCCATTGAATTGATTGAAATTGATTGCTGATTATTTTGTAATAAACTTAAAAAAAGTTATCAATTTATACATTAAAAAACTTTTAGATCAGAGGTTTAAAAATTCCAATATCATAAAAAAATTATTTTTCATTATTATTGTGAAAACTATTACATCAAGAAAACCAGTTATAATAATAGCATAGTCTAAGTCATTAAAATACAGTTTTTTTTTTCTAAAAAAACAGAAGCAAGACTAAAAAAATTACACTTTGTAAAAACTGTTTATTCAGATTTATACACTAAATATTAACTTACTTTTTCATATTTTCCAATTGATTTTTAAGTTTTTTTATATATTGTTTAGCTCTATTGTACTTTGATAGCTAAAAATTAAATACTGTATCAATTAAAATCAATTTGTTCAATATTAATCTAAGACAAAAACTAATAGTTAAAATTAAATAACATAATTTCAAAAATAAAAAATATTTTAAATGTGTTTATAATTTTAAAGAANGTCTCATTACTTAATTGTCACACCTCGTACATTTCAATTAGCTAATAAAAATTTACTACAACTTGGTGGTGTTCAAAAAGTCTCTTTTGATGAATTTTCTGAAATTTCATTGATTGTAATAATTTAGTACACATATTTTGTGGGTCTTGAAAATATTCTAACAACTGTTGATTTGATCGAAAAGACTAAAATTAAAGAATATTTAATTAATGCTTAGTATTATATTTTCTATCATAATTATATGATTGTAATAAATTAAAATTTTATTTATAATAATTTAAAACCTTATTAATTTTACTTATGGTCAAAAATTCACTTATAAAATTAAGACTTTTATATGTTTTTATTCAAAATCAACTAAATAGACACACTACAAGATTTAATTTTTAAATATTTTAAGAATATCCAATAAAATTTATTATTCACAACAACGTCTAAAAACTAGATAAACAAGCAAGTTTCCCACTAAATTCTGACATCTTTAATAAATTTTGATTCGGTAAATAATCATTAAATTCAATCCATTAAAAAAAAAAAAAAATTCGTACAATGATAAAATCATATTTTTTATTATGTTTGAAATAAAATAATGTTTTCAAATTTTAAACAGCTATTTTTTAACCCTTATCCTACATTAATTTTGATTGATCGATAAAAACAACTTTATTTTAAATACTATTGTGTTACATTTTAAACATAGGTATGTAGCATGGGGCGGAGATAAAATACTATACATAAGTTATATCTATCAAAGGCTAAAAAATGGCTATTTTGAAAATTCAAAAACAAAATTCTATTCATTTTGTGAGTTTTCAAATTTTTCAACTAAAAATATATTTTAAAATAAAAATAACAATCATTTATTTTTTTTAGACAAACAAATAAAAGTCGATTAAAAGTAAAAAAATTTTCATAAAAGAAAATTTGACTATAATATAACTTCTTTTAGGAAGTGTAAATAAGGATCTTGATAAAATTATTGTCCAAATACTTATTACAAGGTTAATAAGAATTAGACTGCACTACAAAGATTAACATTTAAATAAACTTAGTGTATTATGACTGAAACCAGTCATATAGTTAAAATAAAAAATATTAATTTGTTTTATTATTTAATTAATTATAGTATACATTAAGGCATACAATTACAAATTAGAATTAAAAAATTTAATAATTTTTTATAATTAATCTTAGTAGGACACTGCATACATATATGTAACACAATAATTCTATTTAATTTATAAGAAAATATTACTTTGTTCCATTAAATCATTTTTCAATTTTCAAAAATAGAAAAAATGTATTTTTTGAATATAAATACACTAAACAATATGTATTATAAGCTTTCTTAATTTTATAAATTTATACCTACTAAAAATAATAATCCAAGTACTGTTTTTTATGCTTAATTATTAACACAACCACCAGAAATTGACGACAAGTTATACAAAATGTACCAGAAATTATGTGACAAAATGTGACACGGTATAGGATAGAACCCATGACAGAAGGCACCATAGGGACAATCCTTACAACTAAGCCACCATGCACTTATAATTCAGATACCGATACACATTATCAACTCGGTTGATAATGTGATATGCACCTGAGGGAAACAAGGTGCCATGTCACTATGTAAAAATTATGTATTTTTGTACCCATCTTCATTTTTGTAATAATTTACATATTTGTTGAGATATTAGTAAACTAGTATAATAGGTTTAATAGTTACATGAGGAATAAAATAAGTTTTTGCTTCTGAAAATAAACAATAATGCAACTAAGTTCTAATAATAAGTTCTATTTAGCAAAATATATCTCATTATTTTTTTTTTTGAACTTAAATTAATTAATTATCAATCAACAATATCATTGCCTTGTAAAAATTTATATGGTTAAATATAAAAAAAATCTTAAATTATTCTTTGGAAAACTGATTTCATCACTTACCTTATCTCCTATGGTTGTATAAGAACATACATTTTTACATTCTCTGCATCTATTTGATGTGTCTGTAATAATAAAAACATACATTTATTTGTATATATGAAAATATTTTTCATTATATAATATAATCCAATAGATATTTTGGATTACATCTTGTAACTCATAAATTATCACAAAAACTTATTAATATAAATTCTTAGGAGTTATAGAAAATTATGAACAGTATATTATTTTATAATTGGAATAAATAAATTTTATTCTACCTATATCCAAGCATCAGCCTAGATAGAATTTAAAAAAAAATTAATAGGAATAAATAAAAATGTAAGTAAATATAATCAAAAAATAATTTTACTCTTCCTAAAAAATATTTTTCTACTAAATGTACTTTTATAAGAGGGAAATAATTTTTTTTTTAAAGAGGGCTTAGTAACCTAAATTCTGTCAATAGGTGTTATCCAACAGTATTTATTACAATTTTCATAATATAAAACAACTATACAAAAAAACTTTTTCAAATTTTTCTCATTTAATTTTGTTAATTAAATAGGATAATTGTGACGAAAAGTGATAAAAGTAATAATGGTAATAGTTTTTATTTCCTATTTAAATTTACTTACTATCTGTAAAACAACCACAAGTAGCACAGAAAATATGCCCACAGCTTGTAAGATAAAACAATTTTCTCATCTCGTTAGGCAAATTATTTGGCTGATTGCAGCACACATTACAATTTATCCATGACATATTACTAAAATTATTTTCTTCAAAATTGGAATTCATTTCTAGTGACAATTTAAACCTTTGTTTTTAATTATTGACAATAAATCAGATTCCAATAAGTAATTACTAGATATTATTTTATCGTAGAATCTGCTTTAATATATTTTAACACAAATACATTTAGTTAATAAAAATCTTGCTATGCTACATAAGACATTAATAATCTACACAAAAATATAATTACATAAGGTATTATTAACGTCTACCATTTTAGATAAACAGTGTAGGTAAAAACCAAAATAAATTTCTATAGACTTATATATGACTTAAATTCAACTTATAAATAAATTTTAAGAAAATTTAACACCTATTAATATAACAAATATTTATGTGATTTTTCAATTAATTTTTTATGAAACTGGATATAATCAATGTAAAAAATAGATATGAATATCTATGATTTTGTCCATCAATAATATTTTAAGTCCATATTCCCATCGGAGTATCTCAGGTCTCAGATCTCAGGTTGTCATCAAAACAATGATGTGAACATTATTCCTAAAAATTATACCGTCCATTTTTCATGAAGTAGTTAGTTTATTAATAATATTTACTAAACATAGCTACATACATATGTAAACATAGAAGACTGATCCAATGTTTATGTTAATACAGTCATTTATGTTAAATGACCTTTTTCCTCTTGTTACAAAAAAAAAATAATAATAATTTACCTTCTATGTCCTACCTCATTTATTTTATAAGCATTTCCATTAATTTTGTTTTTACCAAAAGTAATTGAATCTAATGTACTTTGTTCAGATACTTGGTACTATTATGGAAAAAGCGGCTAAACATTAATTTTCAAGTGTCATTAAAAACAATCATGTATTCATAATTTAGTGTTGGTTTAATTAAAAAATACAATTAATTTGTTTGAACGAAAAATAAGAAAATCAGTTGTATTACCCCGTTGTGTCTTAAATTGATTTAAGTTCCTTATTTACAACATAAGTATGAAAAATTGTTGGATTTATTCAATGAAAAATGTAGTTTATTAAACTAATATTTTAAATATTTGAATTTTTCTTTGTCGAAATATCTGGTTTCATCAATTATAATGATAACTAAGTACATATTTATGTTCTATATTCAAAAAAGGACTATATTAAGCTTCAAATTGAAAATTTTTAATGACAATTTTCTTAGCTGATGAATGATTCTTAAGTCAATTTTCTTTTGATATAGGATGTATAGCAAAATTTGTATTTCCTAAGAAATAGTGAATATATTAAAACAATATTATTAGTTAATTATTCTTTTTTATACAGAAAGAAAAAAGAAATACATCATAAATTTGTATATTTTATTACAATGGAGTACCTTTGATATATTTTTGTTAGTGCATATTACTTTTTAAGTATAATTTATCAGTTCATTCTACTAAGTTTCCATAAAAAATGTTTTCTACATTTATAGACACAGTTTTGTTTTGAATTCGTTTAAAGTTATAAAATAATAATAAGTACAAAAGAAATATTTGAAAAATTATGGAACTTGAATAACTAATTCAAATTGATACGTTAATCAAACTTATCTAGATCAAATTATTCGTCAAATATTTATTAATAAGATAATAATAAATTTTTAATTAACTAATATTAAATAAATATATAAATTTAACAAAATTTTGATAAGTATGTGCAATACCAAAAAAGAATTAAAAATACAATTATGAATTAATAATATATATTAATAATAAATATTTTAAGTTAATATAAAAATAACATTGCCTGATCCTAAGTATTTAGGATCAGTAGTGCAAAAGAGCAGTGATATTAACGAGGATGTAAGACACAAGTTTAAGTGCGAGTGGTTGAAGTGGAGAGAAGCGTTTGGTGTGTTATGCAATAAAATAATTCCAATGAGGCTGAAAGGTAAATTCTATAAGACTATAATGAGACCAGCTATGATGTATGGTTCAGAGTGTTGAGCGGTTGACAAATTTTAGGTTATTATAAAGTATAATTATGAATACATCTAAGTATTTTGTAGTCATATTATTATTTAATTTTCGAGTGGTACTCTTTTTTTAGTAAACTACTTTTGGAGTTTTACTTATTTTACACAACATATGCCGGTTATGATATATGTTGTGAAAAATAATCACTGAAATATATTTTACTATTTTATTATGATAGTTTTATTTTTTAAGGTAAACTATTGTAATAAAATAAATATGCGATTGGCAATCATATATAATTCAGTGAAGAAGTATTGTAAATTAATATTGACAACCTTATACGTTAAAATGTGATATAAATATTGAAAAGGTAACGATTTGAAATTTATGAATAAATTAACTTTTATATTGAGCTTTTGAGCTTCTAGCAAACAAATTTTCAGTTTCTTTTATGTTAAACCGTATTTCTTAAATTATTTTTATTTTCTTTTAAGTTTTCATACAGGTATGAAAACCTATTCTTTATTATTCTATATTATTAATAATCTATCATCATATCATTTAAACAATTTTTTCAATTTAAAGTTTTAATTGTTTATTTATTTTGTTTAGAAATTTAAATACGATAACTCTTGGTGTTCAAATGAATAATTTGTGTAAAACTTCATCAAGTTTAACATTTTTGTTAAAAAAAAATAATTGTTATAATATCAACAAATTATTTATGTCAAAATTGTGGTTTAGGATCCTTTTAAAAAAATGTAGATATAGACAAAAATACTTTTTGAGGGATATGTGAAATTGTCAGATGCGTTTTTACATATATTTTCTAATTACTAGTGTAAAAAATTACATGACACGTCTATGACTATAACCATCAATAAAAATTGAACCTTAATATTTTTTACTAAGACATTGGCCATATAAAAGTGAAGTTATTCATTTTAATTAAAATAAAAATTCAATACTAAAAGAAATATCAGGAATAAGAATTGAAATTTTAAAAATTAAGACAAAAAAATCATTTTTTCCAATTTCTTACAATTGTTTTAATGGAAAATTATATATATTTTTTTTTATCTTAAAACAGAAATTATTCGAAAACAATAGTTTATAAGACCAAACAAAATATACATAGGCGTAAGTAATTACTTATTTAACTTTACAATAGAAAATTAATATATCAATAAGATTGATTATTAAGATCAATAACAAAGCACTCGTATAGTATACTACTAATATTAGTATTTTTTAATTAGCGTGACGCTCTAAAATAATTATAATATATTTATACCTATTATAGTTGTTTTTGAGGAAGATTATATCCTTTTGTAGAGCGTAATATTTCAATTCATAATTCAGCAAACTTAATCTTATGTAATTGTTGAATTGCACGAATCCATCGATCCGTCGAATGTGCTGTCCAGAAAATGTGTTGTGATTATTTATGCCATCGTTGTACTACACCGAGTTGTTGTCGGTCTTCTCTCTATATCTGCATTGTCGCCGCCATCTTAGCACATTTTAACTATAAGCTCTATGGCGCTTGCGAGCAAATAGTTTTGTATTCGTTTTGTTGTAAAAGTAAAATATTACCTTTGCGATTGTCGCACCCTTATGCGTTCAGTATATCGCCATTGGGCCTACATATATTCTGACATACATCATAGTACCGTTCACAGAATATTGTACACGTTGGTCAGCTATTTGCATTCGACTTCAATATTCAACAGTATCATCAGCCGTTTCAATTAGCCGATAAGTATAACGCTTATTTATCTTTTTTTAAAGACTTACTCACATATCCTCGACATAGTTTGACTTAAGACAAAATAAAACAACGAACCCGCGTGAGTATCACCGTTCATACAATAATTTTTAATTATGTTTTTCTTGAATCTCATAAAATGCAAAAAAAAACATTACCTAGGATTTATATTATTATTATATCTATATTCTACACTAATGATTCACACACGAAAATGAATAAACTATTATTGACTTATATTTAAAATTAGTAATATTTTATAAATATGACAGCAAGCTTAAGTTATACATATAGAAATTACACATGTGAATTATAAATACAATTGTTATTTTTTAATTATATGTATCTTAAATACTAAAACACCTGAAAATATAACTATGGCTAATTAATATAATACACAAGAAACAGGGACCGGGCCACCTGTGTCCGGTATCCTTGGCCCGATTTGTTTCTGTGAAGTTCTTTGCGCAAAGGTAGAGATTAATTATAACTGGCCGGTATCCTTAATCCGTCTTTTAGAAAATATTTTGGCAAGCTCACTGTCATCTTCAGGAGGCTTTGTTATTTCTAAACGTTTAACCTTCAATAAAAAATCATAAAATAAAAAATGTATAGAGTAAATAAATATTTATGAAAATAAATACTTTTTTTAATACTACACCGTTTTTTAATTCTTTTATTAAATTGTCATTCTGCATATTTCTGGGCTACATGAAATAAAACAATTAGCTAATTTATTGAGAAATGTAATATAATTTATATTAGGACATCATTGAGATTAACAGGATTATCTCTTCAAACTTGGTTAAGATCAAATAATGTATTTTATTTATAAACCCTTTTCATGTATTAAAACTAAGACTAAGAGTGTATTTTAAAAACTCATGCTTCGTATTGGATTAAAAACTTTGATGCAACGATTTGTTTAGAGTACTCAATAATTAATTAGTAGATAAAACTATTTACCTTTAACATTTTTTTACTTTTGATATCGGCACCATTTTGTAATCTTAGACAATCACCATCCCCTTTATGCATTAGCGGAGACCGTGGTGTGAATGGAAAAGGTGGTGGCGGCGGCGGCGGTGGCGGTGGTGGAATAATTACTGTAACAATTTTTTTCTTAAATAATATATAGATTATATTAAACTAAATATATTCTTATAATATTTAATATAGACTAATAAAAATTGATTATGTCTAAATCAGACATCATAATTGATAAATAAGAATGATGTTTTAAATTTAAAAAAATTATCAGTAATTGTTAAAAATCAATTAAAATTTTATCATTAATTTAGATACAATATATTATAAAATTATTTATTAGAATATTATATATTCTGATGAATAAACTATGATTTTTAGTATACTTACACAAAAAATTTATCTAAAAAACAATTTCATATAAGAAAAATGCAATTATCTTCTTAATTATTAGTATTTAATGATTTGTTTTTTCTAAATTTTAAATTTTTTGTATAATAAACATTTAATATGTAATGAAAAGTAATTAGGCTTTAGATCAGGAAGATCTACAATGGACCAAATATTTATTTTTCAACAACTATTCCAAAAGACATGGGAGTTCGACAAGGAAATGCATGTACTCTTTATAGACTTCAAGAAGGCATACGACAGTATCCATCGCAAAATTTTAATAAATATTCTTTATATTTAAAGTTCTTTAATAAAGTTATTTAACTTCCCACAAAAATTAGTAAAACTAGTCGAAACAAGCATTATAAAAAAATTCATTAAAATAAATCTAGAGGAAGCTGAAATCGACCCAATAATAATGAAATCAGGATTTCACAGGATGAAAAGACAGGAGGACTCTATGTAACCTGTTCTATTTAATCTATTAGAAAAAGTTATAAGGGAAACTAACATCGGACGCCAGGAAGATGTGTCCCTACAAGAGTCTTCCATGGCATTATTGGCATATGCAGACGATTTGGTCCTTATGGATGAATAACACGATAAAGCCTAAGCTTTATGAATAAGCCTAAGAACACTATTCGGCTGTTTGGAGGAGGCAGCGAAAAAGGTTGGCTTATAAATAAACAAAGACAAAATCGAATACATGGTGGTGGGGAAAAGATATGGTACGAGAATATATCCTCCCTCGAGAATGGGTAACCATGAATTTAATCGAGTCAAACAATTTAAATACTTAGGTTCGGTATTGATCGAAAAAAAATGAAACTGAAAAGGAAACAGCAACAAGAATTCTGTCGGGAAACAAATATCTTTACGGACTCACAAAGATACTAGAGTTACGGTCCCGGTCGGAGGGAAATAAAGATACAATAGTATATTACAATATTACGCCCAATAATTACATACGGAGAAGAAACATAGACATTATGAAAAACAGAAGAACATAAATTTGATTATTCTGAAGAGAAAAATCTTTTTAAATTCTTAAAAAATCTTAAGAAAGATCTTTGATCCAGAATAATACGAGGAAACTGACAGATGGAGAATAAGAAAAAACAAAAAATTAGAGGAACTCTTTCATCATCCAAACATATTAAATATAATTCAGAGTAGGAGGTTACAGTGGGCTGGTTACGCCGGGCGTAATCAGAACCCACTACTGCACATGGTATTGGCAGAGAACCCAGAAGTGAAAAGGCCTCTTGGACGACACTGTTTAAGATGAGAAGACATGGCAAAGAGAAACGTAAAATCGTTAAATGGAGGCTCAGATTGGAAAACGAAAGTAGCTTACAGAGAGACTTGGAGGATTCGTTGTTTCACGGGATAGTCGAAATGGCCGTTAATGCCCAAGAAGAAGAATGAAAAGTAATTATACAATATATATTTTTTACATATGTGTAAATATATAAAGTCCTATAAGACAAAATTTAAATAATTAGGCGCATAAAGATTTTCCCTTTTTAATATTTTATTCTAATTATAAAAAGTAGCAATTTAAATACATTTTAAAATGTAAATAAAAAGCACCTTCAGTTTTTTATAAATGTTTTTTAAAGCTAAAACATTATAAATAAAGTTATTTTTACAATTATAGTTATTATTTACCTTTTGTTGCATTCTTTTGTACAAAATTATTAAAAGATTTTTTCAGCTCGATTAATTCCGATTTTATAAACTGAAAATCATCTATAAAATGATACATTAATATAAATTAAGGTAATATCAACATAACTAATGATCACATTAAATAATCTTTTACCTTCAAGTTTCATCATTCTTTGCGAGTTCAAATAAAATATATTATAACCTTCTAAAACATACAAATTATTATATGTATAAATATTGTATGTTTATTAAAAAATTTTATTATTATATTATCAAAACTAAAATGCTTCAAATTTATTACTTTTTCCTTCAGATTTTTTTATAGTTTTTTTTCCAACATAACAAGAAACTTTATTTAATTGAACCACTTCTAATTTTAAACTATGTACTACTTCTAAACATAAAATTAAATATTGATATAAATTTATTACACATTGCCCAACTAAGAAAAGTCAAAAAATGTTTTACCTTCGAGTTCCGTTAATCGCTGAGATGTTGTATCTCCTTTTAAAAACATAAGAATAATGGTTAAAAATAAAAAGCTTTAAATTAAATATTATACTACTTACCAAGAATTGGTATGTTAATACTGTTGGTTAAAATAATGTAATTGTGAGGTTTTAATAAATTTTACACAATTTTAACATTCATAACCGTTACTCGATTATTCTCGCTCTTTAAAGGTAATATAATAAGTGCGAGGAGTATCAAGTAAATAAATAATTCTTAAAAGCAAATTTTTTATATTGGATAAAAATTAGCAGCCTTATTAATTCATAATGAAATAAAATATACTCATTTGATTTAAAATGTCCGAAATAAATACATTCTAGAAGTATTTTTACAAAAGACGACAATTATTTAAATACTAATAAATAAAAGATAAGTTTGTGTATTTCTACTTTGACTGTATTATTTACTATTAATAAGTTGGATAATTGAGAACTTTGAAATACTCATAAGTAAAATTTAGAGTTCTACCTAATTCAGAAAATAATCAAAAATCAACTGTATTTTGTCAATAAAATTGTTTTCATTGCAAAAACGTTAAAGCAAAACTTGTAGTTCAGACAATTATATATTTTGTTAATGTCATTTTGGAAGCACTTGTATCTAAATAGATACATTTTTAGCTATTTTCTAAAGTAAGCAATCCTTTTATTTGCGTTATAATACATATTGTTGTTTAATAAATTTTGTCAATATATAAATGTCAGAACTACAAACTCAGATTTTAAAAAAATACAAACCATTTTTCATAGTATTTTTAATCTCATCTTCCTTTTCTGGACGGAATATTTGTGTAGGTAGACTTGGGTTACTTAATTGTTTATCGAATATGCCATCCTAGAAAATTTTCTAGGTATAATTCACATTTTCCTTTAAAAATAATTAAAATCATTTTATTAGATTAAACCGTAGAAACAGTAGTTAAATTATTTTCTTCGTTGAGTTTAAGCTCTGAAAATTGTTTGGTTTTTTGCGTTTCCTTCGAGTTCGGTATACTTATTTTATCTTTTGTATTTTTATTTCTTTTCATAAAATTCCATATAGCAAGAAAACATCCACACTTTTTGCCTTTTGATTTCATATTTATCAACAAACAATAATATAAGTATTTATAATAATTATAATAATAATAATAATAATAATAATAATAATAATAATAATAATAATAATAATAATAATAATAATAATAATAATAATAATAATAATAAAAATATAAAATAAGTTTATGAAGTAGAAAAACTTGTTTTTGTTATAATAATTAAAATAATTTGTAACGAAAAACTAACTGTAATGAATGTTTACTATGTAATTATTACAGTTACCCTAGTAAATAAATAGTTATCATTTTTACGAAAATTTTAATAAATTAAAACCTTAAATAATATCCTTAATAATTAGGGATATTGTTCAAATAAATAATAATTATTGATTTGAATGAATGCATAATTTTTTAAATGCATAATACAGTTTATCAATATTTTTTTATTTACCTTAATAATAAAAGGTAAATCCAGTTACCTTTATCCAGCTGTTTTTATATTTATGCATTTCATTTTTATTGAAAACAAAAATGTTTATAAAATCAGAAGCTATTATTAAAAATAAAGTTAATTATCAGTAATATATAATTATGTTATCATAATCTACTATTTTACATATTTAATAACATGAGTTTTAAGTAATAATTTTAAAATATACTCTTATATTACAATCATATGATTTAAAGATTGAATATACTCAGTTTATACAGTATTTTTTTAACTACTCACAAAATATCTTCTAAAATATATGAGCTATTTATTGGTTTACTATTTTAACAATAATAGTTCTTTGTTAATCTGCTTAACATAAAAACTTATTATTCTGCTACTATCCTTTATGCTTTAAACTCTTATCAGATTTTTTCTTTCAAATGTCATTCCCATTTTTTTATATCATCATTATATTTTCAATTGAATAAAAAAAATTTGTCTGAAAAATTATGCATTTTATTCGATTTTTATAAGTTTTATTTTTTTACAGCAGGAATGATCACAAAAATAGCATACTTATTTTTAAATACGGTACATTATTATGTTATTATCAATAAATGTTTTAGGTTCTTAAAAAATAAATAAATTGTAAACCCTATCTTGTTATAAATTTATTAATTTATGACCCGATAAAAATACATTATTTTCAAAATATTTCATTTCAGCCTCTATTCTTTAAAATGTTGAAAATTTAATAATATAAAAAGATTTTTTAAATAAAAATTTTTTTTAATTAAACAAATTTATTAATATATAAAATTTATCAATAGTATATTACATAATTAAGTTCATATATTTTCTTTTAGGCATCCTCTAATTTCCACACATTAATATAAAAATGATTTTTTATACACATTATGAATTCATTGTTTACTATAATATGATAAATTATACTATCATATAGTGATGATATACAATTATACTTAAAATAATTTTTAGTTTTAAATTGTTTTTCATTGTTTCATTTGTTTTATTTCATTGTTTTATTATATAATAAGGTCATCTTAAAAAAAATAGTTTTTATCTAAATAAAAGTTATTAAAAAAAAAAATATTGAATAAAATAAGTAAAATGAATCCATATATTCTGATCTATTCATTTCATCATAAACATACAAAAGAATAAATGTTTACTATTTAATTACGCAGGACAAAAATAACTTAAATATTTGCTAAAATTATTGTGAAGATAATCTTATTTTTGATAAATTATATAATATACGTAACTTCTTTGTTTTATAAAATGAACGAGTTCGTGCATATATATTTGAAGATTTATTTATAATACATTATTATAAAACAATATAAATTAGGTATTTTCAAAATATTTTATAGAAAATGAACACAAGTATGATAGTATAAATGAAATAATAAGAACATTAATATCTTAGTTCAATTAATTATTATTATAAAAATTTGTAAAAAAAATTTTCTCAAAAATGTTATTAGATTAAAAGCTAATTTTTATATAAATTCTTCCAGTCATTAAATTCATATGGTGTTTTTATTTAATACAATATAAATTTTATATTTTATATAATTGAATACAAAATAATGAATTATTATTATACAATATGTTAACAGCAATAGTAGAAAATTGTTTATTTTGTTATTATTTCAACCGCAGTTTAAAAAAATTTCATTACTAAAAATAAGTTTCATTTAAATGGATAAAAAAGTTTGTAATTATAAAAGTTAGTAAATATTTTTTTAAATACCTGAAAGCCCTATTTAAGTACATCCGTAAAAAAAAGTTTTATTATACATGATACATGTTGTTACACAAGTTATGCTACATTAAATAAATGAATTAATTTATCTAAGAAAATATTTTAAGATTTTATTACTATATTTAAGTTTGATAGAATTCGATATATTTGTTCGACTCTTTAAATAATATATTATTTTATCTTCTCTATTATACTTCTTGAATATTAAAATTCTATCTAAAACCTCAGACAATTTTTATTACTCTATTCTAAAATTTTTGAAATTTCAAATTTTTAACATTTAAGTAATTCTTGAAGCATATTAATAAGCTCGACAATTCTAAAAACTGTATCCAACTGCTATATATATATAGTAACCCTATAATGTCTATGGTAAAATATATTATGCTTTAAATTAAAATAGTTGATATCGTAATAAATCTTTAAATTATTTTTTTATATTTAATGGTACAATTATCATAAAATTGTACCTCTTTTAAATAATTTAATTTTAATTACAATTCACATAAGATACTGTTATAGTACTAAAATTATAATTTTTCTTAAATTAGCAGTAATCCAATTATGTAAACAACAATTTGGAAAAAATGCCTTTACTACTTTTATATTTGAGTAAATCATGTTGTAATATTAAACTGATTATACTTTTTTTTTTTGTATATAAAATATGATGGTATTATAAACCATAACTTAATTATTTTGAAAAGTATAATAAATTTTTTTTTAAAGTTTTCATGGAATTATTTCTAAAAATGTAATTTTTTGTTCAAGGCCAACGTGCGAAAAGGTTTAATACTTTTAAATAGATTTTTGACTCATAATTATAATATTTTGCAAAATAAACTTATAATTTAATTACTTAGTTTTTTTAATTATTGATAAACAAGAACCGGTAATAGCCTACTTTTCCTCCTCTAATTTAAATAAATCATATCACATTTGACCATTAAAGTTATTTCTTTGTATTTTTTATCTAGTAGATTCATTATGTAGAAATGAAATGTAATTACAATATTTTCTATAACTTTAACCATTCTTTGTTATCTTTAATTTTCAAAAGTTCTTCCAAAGCAAACGATCCTTTTCGATAACTTCCATTGTTGGACAATTTTCTAGATAAAAAATAACTATTATTATTAGTAGTAGTGAGTTTATGAGGCCTCTATGAATGCAATTTTCAATCTGTAATCCGACACAAGGATTATGGAAGGTAAAATTAAACATTGGGCTGCGGTATATTACCCAATAAAACCTTACCATAGCTATTTACGTGACGTGTGCCCTTCAAAATAGTAAAATAAAGATCACTCTCCTCGACTAGTGAATGTAAGTAAGTAGTCTACAAAAAATAACTCTCAAATAACTTCTTAAAAAAGGGAGCATAGACTTATGATATAATTTTTTCAGAAATGTCAAATTTAAAATTTAATCATGAAGATATTTTATAGTGCCAGAATATTCAAACACTACACATAATAATAATATTGATATAATATTTAGTCATGTCATACTAGTTTAGTTATTCTTTTATTATTTGGATATTAAATTTTACTATTGCATTCATTAATGGTCATTTATATAAATCATTAAACGTTAATGTATAAAACCTCCCTAGTTTATTTGTAAATTTCCATACTTAGATCGTTTAGCGATGTCTCTAAAAGGTCCGAGAAAGTGACAAATATTATAGGTAAGATTTACTAAATAATTTAACAAGGAATTTAGAATCATGTATGAGTGATATGTATGTTCCTTTTTTTGTTTAATTGACTCAGATTTTTAAGAATAATTGAAACAATATACATTTTAAATAATCTATAGTATTCTTAAATTTTTGATATATTTACAATACAAAACTGGTAAAAATGCATTTTCAACTGTCAGATTCATAAACCCATTCCAATCAGAAGAAATTATATCCGAAGACGAATATTACGCGGTTGATGGAAGAAAACGACGTTATATTGTTATTCAAACAAGGGTTCGAGCTATACAATAGATAGGATCGATGGGATTATACTGCGTGTTTACAAATATATCCCTCTTGGTGAATAGTTTTATAAAGCTCTAAGCTAGCAAACCAACTGGCTGAGAAGCAAGCCACTGGACATGAGCTCTACATTCCGAGTTGGGTCCATAGTGGACCTGATGTTAGGGAGCCGAAAGACACTGATTTGATGATAGAACAGCAGTTTTACTTTATGCCAGTCGTAGAAACAAAAATATGAAGTTGACTTATGTAAAATTACACATTGTGGATTGCGACATTCAGATTTAAAATTTCACAATATTTCAAAAGGCCTTTATTAATTTTACTATGATTATGAGAATTGTAAAAAAAACCTAAAATAAATATATTAATATTTTTCCTAAAAATAAATAATGTATATTTATAAGGAATCTAGTTAGAGTAGCCGTGAAGATATCACTGCCTTCTAAAACAAAAAATATTCTTCTGGTACTGTATTCTTATAATTCTTTAAGTCCAAATCCCTGATTATATTTAATAGTTTTATATAAACTTACATTGATGTTCTTGCAGATGATACAGTCAATCTACTCAATGGATAACAATGTCTAGGTTTGGCTTGTTTTTTTTGTTGTTTCTTCTGCTGTAACCATTTAGAGAAATTTTTTTCATTTTCTATTCTTCTTTTTTGTTCTTGTTCAATTTTTTTCTGGTGAACTTCTTTTCTACGCTGTTCTCGTTCCGTTTTCAATCTTCGTCTTTCTAATAATTGTTCGGCAGACAGACCATATTCCGATCTTAAACCATTATAATCTGGCAATCTCAATCTATCACTACCTCCACTACTATTAGAAGATTTTCTTGACGATCCGCCACTTGTTGACTGTACTTGTTGAATACTATCGGCTGGTTTTTTTTTTATCACGAGTTGTGCCCCTTTATTACCAGATATATCGGTCTGAAATTCCAAAAATAAATCAGAGTTTGTCGACTTCGGTTGTAATATTTTACTTGTTCGTTTAGTAACTTCGTTACTACTTTTAGCTGCCTTCAAGTTGATATGGAAAAATTTGACAGTTTTAGAGTGTTTAGCATCGTATACTTTGTTTTTATTCAATGGCTTGAGTTTACCACTGGAGTCTAATTCAAAATAATAAGTAGCTTGGGGTTTATGTATAGATCGAGAAAAATTACCATTACGGTTAATCACAGGAGGCCGAATTTCTTGGCGATTTTGCTCCACTTTCTTTAGTACTGTTTTTTTAGGAACCAATTGTTTTATTCCCTTTGTTGATGTCGATTTTATGCTTCCTGTTTGCTTCTGAAGATCTTTTTTTAAATCCCTTAATCTATTTCTTAGTTCTTCGGGATCCAATTTTTTAGGCACATAAATATTGTCATCATCACCTGCATTGAAATTTTTTTCATCACCTACCGAGCTGTTTTCATATAATTTATATTGAGAATGAGTAAATAACTCTGGAAAATTTTCTACTTGTTCATCAATAGCTGGTCTCTGACTCTTTCTATCTCTTTCTATCTCTTTAACCCTGTTTAATATTGTTTCAACCTCATTATCTGATTCAATAATGTTCACAAAAAACGGTGGATCTTCTGAGTCTGAAGAAAAGCTTCGACTAAAAGAAACACTTGAAGATGTTATCTCCTCATTATCTTTGTATTCTTGCTGAGTTGACTGATTTTTTTCGATTGTTGGACAAATCACTACATCATTCTGATCGTCTTCTTCTGTATTAGGCATCAAATCTACTTTAGCTATGATTAGTTCAGAATCATCAACTATATTTTTATTGTTGCATAGATCAATAACATTATTATTCGATGTTCTTTCTTCAGAACCTCGAAGTCTCTCTGTACCGATAGATATGGTACCTAAATTAATAAAAATTAAATTTTATTCTAAAATGATATTCATAAAAATATTACATGTAAATAATTTTTGAGAAATAAAAAAACATTATAATTGAATAAAATGTAGACATTCTTAAATATTTTACCAATATCTTCAAAACTATCCAAAACTACAACAGTATTATCAAATTTGACTTTAGATAAAACACTGACTGTATCTTTATCGATTATATCATTTTTCAGTTGTCTGTTGGCATCGACAATTTTCAACCGCAAGTCATACGGTTGTTGAGAAGGTTTTAATACAGTACCAGAAGCAAAATAAATTTCTATAATAATTGTTATAAAAATCAAATAACTTATGATTGAATTTAATTTTACAAATAAAATTATGATTAGAATAATAACAAAAAATCATATTACTTATAAAATCTTCTTCGTCATCCCCGTTGCATTCATTTAGCACATTGGAATCATTCGTGGTCAATAATTCATTTTCATTTAATAGTTTAGGAAATTCATGTGTAGAAGTCAAACGATATTTAAGATCATCATCAAAGATATTTGAATAATCTTCATACTTAGATGTTTTGTGTTTATCAAATAGAAAATTTTCGTGATTTTTAACTTTACTTTTCGTATTTTTTTCATAATTCATTTCTTTTGTAAAAATTTTAATAATTAAAAAAAAACATATGACATTAATAAGGTATTTAGTATTAGTTTAAAAAATATTAGACAAATCATTATTTTGATTCTTAGTCTAATTCTTCATAGTAATTTTAAATTTCTTAAAATGAAATTCTTACTATGGAACTCCATTAACACATTCTAGAAAGTAAAGTAAATATCAATGGTTATGTACACATTAATGCATTTTTTCAGAAATAACATTCAATGATTACATATAAGATATACAGAGTGTTTAGTTTATCACCAACTACTCGCAAAATACTGTTTTGAAAAAAAAGTTTTATTTTAGATACATTTTCTTTATGTATTTACATTGTTATTTGTGAAATCACAATGATGACCGATGGTAAAAAAGAATTGCACTATTTTAACCCATTATAAAATTGAACCATTTAAAAAATACATAAACATATTATATATGGTACAAAAAGAACTGACCAATAAATTATAACAATTGTAAAAATTTCAGACCATATATGGAGTGATCGGTTTATCATAAACTGCTCGGTTACACGAAAAATAAATACATTATTGCAAAAAATATATTTAATTTTTTTCACTTACATATATTTCTTGATTTATCAGCTAATAATGACTTTTTAGAATAATCCTTTATAACTTAAAGCAGTATGAATTTTATTTTTTTAAACTGCAATATACATATTTAACGAGTTTATTAAATATAATCTGATTAAGAAAATGACTGGTCGATAACAATTTTTGGACCAGTACATTGGAAGTTATTCTCATTTTTATACTTAGACAGGACGAAGAATACGGCTAGGAAATTACTAGTGGTAAAATTAGCAACATCCTTTCCACACCTCCAATCATTACTTTAAATTGTTAACAATTTCTAAATTACTGATCCAAAAGTTGTTTTCTGACCCATTATTTTCTTAATTAGATAGTTTTCTATGTTATAAATTAATTAAATATGTATATTAACATTAAAAAAAAAATAAAGTTGACACTCTTATAGTTATAAGAAATGATCTTAAAAAGTAATTATTCAAGAAATATATGTAACTAAAAGAAATCAACATTTTTTTAAAAATATTTTATTAATATTGACATAAATCGAGTGATTTGTGATAAACCAATCAATATATATATATATATATATTAGGGTGTCCCTCATTTATAAAATTTAAAAATTACAAAGTGCCACCCAAGAATAGAACATATACGTTTTTATTTTTTTAGGGCCAAATAAGAACTTTTCGAAAATTTTTGTATATATACTTTTTATAGAAAAATTATATACCTATAAAAAAGGTCAAATAAACTTTTTCGCAAAAGCTAATGTTTTTGAGATAGACATAAAAAACTAAAAAATCACCCTTGGGGAGGTTATTTTTAACCCCCTTGGGGCACGTCTTAGAGTTGACCAATCGTCTCTAAATTTTGTATAATTTATTTTTTCATTTATTTTATTCGAATAATTCTAGGGGGTGGCACTTTGTAATTTTTTAATTTTATAAATGAGGGTCACCCTAATATATATAAGAGTAAATATATTATCTGACTACAGCATAGTATGACGTTACAAGAATATTTTATACAGTGTTCAGTAAGGAAACGGGTTTTTATTATTTTGATTGCTGGTAACAATTGACCTGTTTCCTTACTTACTTAACACTATGTATACATCATTTGTGCACATAAAAATACACAATTAGAAATGTTTATTTTAAAATATAACTCATTTTACACAAAATTTGCACTTAACACATGTGTGCGCTTAACCTTCGATATAATGTAATATGTTTAACTAATTAATTGTAATTTCAATAAAAAAAAGTTCCCTTGATAAAATTAATGTTTATGAAGTATTACATCTTTTTAAGCGTGTAAACATCTACGAAGCGAGAAAATATATTTGTAATACATTTTTTTTATGGCGTGTAAACAAGCAATACAAAAACCAGGGACAGGCGCGTGTTATTACCAGCATTAATAAAATAAAAAGTTATTACACACATTTTATTTTCTTAAGTGTAAATTTATTCTCATACCCACTTTAGCTTAGCTTTTGAATATATAAAAAAAGCTGAGCTAAAGTGGGTATGGAAATAAATTGCTTTTCAAATTTCTTAATCATTGATATAAACTGTTCGAGTTTTAATTAAATATAAGATACTTTTGATAATAAAAATAAATCAATCTTTACAGTGACTTGTATGCACCATGTCTATAATAAATTATTTGTTTTGCTGCTAGAATTATTAATTAAGAAATAATTCTCATATTTCAATTCTATAGGGCAAAATATAAAAATATGGGGGGGAGGGGTGTTGTACATAAAATATTTGACCTAATAAATTTAAGCAATTGCAACGAAAATCGTATCAACTCAAAGATCTGAAATCGAAAAAGTCTTGACAAAATTATTTAATTCTAATAGAAATATTAGTATTAATAGAAATTTTCTATTAATATTACTAAAAAAAAAATTAATTACTATTCTAACCAAATTAATATAATTCTATTATAACAGTATTAGAACTACCAATATTATTATAATTAATTAAGACAAACCTTTATATTCAAATAATTTTAATGACATTATTCTAAGCAATAAACCATTAAAAATTAGCAGCATTAAGAAAATTTTTACTTTTTTTTATTATAAACATTGAAGAGAATAGCTCTAACTACACAACAATCGTTTTATTAAATATTGTTATATTGAATGCTAGATTTAATAGCGTAATAATTAAATACTATATTAGTTGATATTAGGTTTTTGAGACTTAGAATTGAATATTTTAAAGTAAGTTTATTTATTTAATAAATTATACTGAGACGATTTTTCAAGAATTTATTACGAATGAATGATAACAATGTACTCTTTCTTAAAATACTTACTAAAATTACTTAAAATTAGTTATAGTTATGTAATATTGTAAGGAATTACTTTTAATAATAGATCTTCATTTATTTAAATGTAACAATAACATTAATTTGATGGTTAATAATATTTTTACTCAGCAGACGTTGATATAATTTCTATTTTTGGAAATTTTGTGTGTATTTACCAATTATAGTTTATTCTTCTATTGGAGAGAAGAACGTTTCATTAACGATTTTAAATTAAAAAATAGTATTACACAGTTTTTTTAAATCATATAAAATAACTATAGAATCTTAAAAAGCTTTTATTTATTAAACTAAGATTATAAACATAACACAAAGACATTCTAAGACTAGTACGAAAAAATCTATAGAATATACTAAAGCCTACCTACAGGAATTCAAATAAAACTTAATTGGTTTTGATTGCATCTCATGTTTATTGGTGTTGTCCAGGTTACTTATGCTCATCGTTCTCATTTTTATTGTACCGCTAGAGTCGTTTACCACACTGTAACGCGTTACCGGTACTAAACAAAATATTTTTGTTTGTTTTCATCTTACATGATTGGTGTAATAACATTACTGCAAGATGATAACATATATATCTTTTTAAAACTAAATAGCTAATCATAGTTAGCCACATAGTAAAATGACACTTAATCGTATTTGACTTGTAAATGTTGTAAAGTACCACCATTTCAATTAATAACGTTAACAATGTTTCTGTCCATTAGTTCGAAGATATTTTATTAAAACAAATACTTAAAGACACACAAAAATGTTCGTGCTACCCACTAAATATATTTTGGCGTTGATAATAATATTGAATATTACACCATACATCTTTTCTGAAGAATCAAAATGTCAAACTTATGCTGATGGAACAGTTTTTCCAACAAGTACTGTGGAATCAACTAGTCATAAACTTCAATATACTAAAGCACTAAGTAAGTTTACTAGTTTTCACAGAGTTATTGTCTTTATTAATTCATAAAATTTGTTGATACAATGTTTTAAATTACAATAATTGCAGTATCAAAACCAGCCCCAGATTGGAAAGGAACTGCAGTTATTAATGGAAAGTTGCAAGAGCTAAAATTAAATGACTTTATTGGAAAATATTTGGTGTTTTTTTTTTATCCTTTAGATTTGTATGTATCAATATTGTAATATAGTATAATATTTATATATATTATATTAAAATTAGTTATTACCACATGAATAAATTATTTTAGTACATTTGTATGCCCAACTGAGATATTGGCGTTCAATGATCGAATTGGAGAGTTTAGACAAATTGGAGCTGAAGTTGTAGCAGCATCTGTTGATTCACATTTTACTCATCTAGCATGGGTTAATACACCTCGTAAAGATGGTGGTCTAGGAAAACTAACTATTCCACTTTTATCAGACTTGACTCATAAAATATCAAAAGACTATGGTGTTTACTTAAGTGATGTTGGTCATTCTTTAAGGTATTACCATTTTGATTATTTATTACTAAGAATTTCTTTTTTCCTAATAATTAATTATTTTCAGGGGATTATTTATCATAGATAACAAAGGTGTTCTAAGACAAATAACAATGAATGATCTACCTGTTGGTAGAAGTGTTGATGAAACTTTAAGACTGGTACAAGCTTTTCAATATACAGATATGCATGGTGAAGTATGTCCTGCAAATTGGAAACCTGGCGAACAAACAGTAATTTCATGTTATTTTCATTCTTTTCTTAAATTAATTTTTTTAACAAATATGTCTTATTAATTTGAAATATTATATAAAATTTCGAATTAATAGTATTACATTAATTTTTAATCAGATATCTTATGTTATTAAAAAAATTATTTAATTTATGTGGATAAAACATAAATTATTAGAAGATTCCGTGAACGAACATTTTCTAAAAAGACATCATATTAGCAGACTAACTTAAACAAACTATGTAATTCAAAAAAGTTTATTGCTTAAAAATACTAGTTACCTATAACAAAATATTTATATGAATATCCTGTAAATAATGGCTGTCGGAAACTTTAAGTGGCTTCAAAATCTTCCTTTTTATCTCTAAAGTGAGGTAAACCTTATCTTTTAGGAGTTTTTTATCAAACGCAACCATGACTTTTGGTTTTGTATTTAGCAAATTTTTCAATCAAGTTAGACAATTGCCTTAAAAATAATATAGTGAATCTTCAAAAATATGAAAAATGATATAATAGTTTAAAAAATAGAAGTGTATGACTGAACTTATACCGGACAAAGATTTATTAAGTATTTATATTTCTCACTTATCCTGATTTTATTCTAGATTATTACAAAAATAACATTTCTTTAAAATTGTATATTCATTTTTTGCTCTAAGCTGTTATGTCATAAATAATATTTCAAAAAGCAAATAGTTATATGTTATAATGCAATAGTTATTTAATATTTAGAAAATAATACCTGATATTTTAGGTTTTATTATTTTCAAAGTTTTAAATATTTACAATTGGTTGTTTGCTCTATTATTTCTGGTTACACTGTAAACCAAAATAAAAATCTTAATAGTTATAAAGATTTATTATTTATTAAGATTATTAAAATTGTATTCCTGTTTTACTTTTGTCAGTTTTCATAGACATTATGTATCAATGATATAGTATTGGATATATATTATCAATTGATAGATATATTAATAACAAAAACTAATTAACAAAATTGTAATTACACTAGTATAAATTTATATTGTTAATTATTTTAAATTATACCTTAAAATTTTTAATTTAATGTCTTATTTTTAGTAAATTTTTCTTATACTCTCTGTATAAGTCATTTACTAAAGATAAATGTGTATAAACTATCATAGTTTCCTGTTTTCTTTTATTAATAAATGACATTTAAATCCAGTTTTAAGTATACAAAAGACATATTTTTAAAGTAGTTAATTCATTTTAAACCAAGTTTAATTTTGTGTAATTGATTTATTGTTATTTTTATTTCAGATCATTCCTGATCCTATTAAGAAAAAGGAATATTTTGATAAGCTAAAGGAACTGTAAATTATCTAAGCGATCTCTAGAATATTTTACATCACAAATTAAGTTATAAATTATTACTTAATATAAACTTGTATAAATTAATAACATTTATTTTATATAAACTAAAAATAGTGATTTATTTTTTACTCACTACTTTTGAATTAAAAAAATAATTAATATTTTATTTTTAATTTTTAATTTTTGTCATGGTTTGGTAATGTTACACTATGTAATTATGTTGCAAAAATGAATATAACAAATTTTAATAATGAGACAAAATATCTTTATTACATTTTTCAAGTAAAAAAACGCTTATTTATACAAAACATTTATCATATCAGTAAAGTACCTTAACCCAAGTAGTATAATATATTATATAAAAAAACATAAGTTCTTAAATTAATTTAATATTTTAGATGGGAAGGTTTACACAGATTTGGGATAAAAATAAACTGTTATCACTTTTAAGAATTATTGTACAAACTTTAAAAATGAATTAATAATTTTTGTGAATCAGTGTAATAGAAAAAACTAATAAATAAAAAACTAAATAAGTATTACTCAATACACATATGATATATTTATTAAAATATTTGTCGGCTTTTTCATATGAATTGTTACATAACTCGATAATATCTTAATTTTTTGATAGAACAATAACAAAACATAAGAGAATAAGCTAAATAACTAGTGTTTTTTGTGATGGTAAATTAATTAAATAGTTTGTCATATAATCATTAATATTTTACAATAAAAAAAAAAAAAAAAAACATACTTTCTTAAATATAACTTTATGAGATCACGTAATTTATTGAGTAACCAAAAAATACAAGTTTAATATTATCATAGTTGCTTAACAAATATTTTTGTAATAGTTAATTTAACAATCTATGAACATCTCTCATTAATTACCGAAATTAATTAATACTTCGTACATAAGTTGTAAAATTCATCGACTCGACAATGCTATAAAATATTTAATATAAATTCATGAATGCTGCTATTGTTAGGAATAACAATAATCGATTAAATACACATAATTTACAATAAAATGTTCGTACACATTGTAACTAATTTGAGCATTACATTTTCCGTTGTGCAAAAGAATTCTTTAAGTTATCACAAACACAACAGCTATCACTGCGGAAAATCGTTGAACAATATTTTCATGGATAGCAACCTTCACATAGCTCGAAAATTAAAAAATTTCTATCGTCTAAGCTTTTAGGCTCATATAAACTTTGTTTGGTAATTAACGAGACAACATATTTACTTTAGTAAATTTAAACCACTCATAATACATAATTATGCGGTTTGCTCTTAATATATTAGGTGGGTGCTTTAAATTGTTACAATTCCAAGAAAGATTTCTAAATTGACTTAAGTAGACTTTGTTAAAATTCCATTTGACGGTTATGCTCCACCCAGGTCTTGGACACTTCAGTAATTAGATTAAGAATTCCTACACGTCAAGTGATTAGAATTTACCGTAACTCAATATTACTATCAACATCTCTCAACTTTGAGATAATTATTTGATAGTCATTTAACACGAATAATATTAACAATATCATGTTTTGTGTGTTGTGCGAGTTGATTTTTACAGCGTGAGAGTGGCGTTGGCCGCATCGTTGGCCGTCCACGTCACAGGCGCCCACGCGGGTCATATACTCAACGACGGTCGTTTCTTCCTGTCCCTTTTGCTGCTGTTCTTGCCGAATATCGTACCTAATACTTTAGACACGCTGTTCACGCCTAACTTGCGCCTTATTGGCAATCCTCGGAGCAGCTGGACGGCCCGAGTCTCTCGCAATAACGAGTGGAACGCCAGAGACACTCCGGCAAAGTTTTCAGCAGCGCTAACCTCGTAGAACTGACATCCGAACCGCAGTGACAGCTCCTGGCCAGCGTCCACCGCAACACACCTGCGAGACAAAAATAAGATTAACGTTTATAGATCATTTTTGTGAATCGCTTATCTATATTATGAACTTGTGTTTTTAATCATAAAACTAATTTTAAAAGCCAAAGTCTACTTTAACCTTTGGACTATACACATATGATTGACTTGAGGCAACCAAGCGAAGAGCGACGTAACAGTGGAGAACGCCTAAAAACATTTTTCCAATAAAAGTTCATCAATAATTTTCACTCTCATGAAATGTAAACATAAGACAAAGTCTTACGTTCGGGTCATTTTCCAATAAAATAAATCAATAAAGACACGTTGCATCAGACTTAAAAATTATAAAATGGAGTCTAAAAAGTCAAAAGTATATTTGAATGAAATAATATAGCGCAATAAAGGAGAACATCAAATAAAAATAATATATTAGTATTTAAGGGCCTGTAAGTGTGATAAAAAGTTTTCATTTTCTGTCAATACAAATTTATAAGAATAATAATAATCCGCTATTTTACATAAGAGTTTAGTCATGTGCTCAGGTACGAACATAATTTATAAAAAGGAATTGGTGTTTGTTTTCCTCTTTGTAATTAAATATATTAACAAATGAGTAACGATATGGTATCAAAGAACAATATTAGAAGACAATGGTGACGATTTTTCGATGCATGACGATTTTTCAACACGTGCATTGTGTACAGATGACACATACACACAACACCATAATTATATAAACTATACGGAGCGGAGAAAAACACAAAAATCCTACCGGTTGGGTTCGTTTCTCGGGGCTACTGATATCGTAATGTCTATTTATTCCGTTCGTTAAAAGCGTTGACACTTCGTCGTGTGTCATCTTACACATGTGCAACTGCTCGTAAACGTAACTGTACATGGATATTACAAATCTATTCACGATTCCAAAGCACATATGGCCATCCCCCTTTTTCTGTGTCCCCTTCAAAACTATATAAATATTTTATTTAGATATAAATGTGTGCTCTAAGACGTAACCACAAATCAAATAGAGAGCTACACCGTTGGACAAAGAAAAAAACATTAATTAAATACGTACCTGGAATGGTCCAAGTCTCTTTTGTTGCCTAATAAGAGAGTAGCGAAATACGATGGCAATTTGAGCTTTGACAGTTTATCCAGAAGGTCTTGTGCTTCGATGAAACTCGACCAATCTACTACACTGTAGACTATGACGAACGCATCTCCCCACCGGATGTGATCGAATAGACATGTGGTCTGTAACAATTATAATTATTTCTGTTGAAATCTAAATACACAAACTGTAAGGATATTATTTCGAAGACTGACAGATTTTTCACACGATCGATAGTTTTTTTTTAATAGCACACTGACCAAATTTACATGTTATCAAAAATGAACATTAAAAATTTGTTAAACGGTACCAATTTTCTAAATACTGTATCTCCAGAAATCACTTAAAATTAATATTTTGTTTTTTTAATTATACCATATTTAATTAATTAAAATAATGATAATATCATAAACTATAGTTGAATTACAATTTAATTAATCTAACTAGGATTATTACTCAAATGTGTAATCAATCATCATTAATACTATTATTTTTTTGTTAAAAATTAACTGGCATATGTCGCATGTCAATTTTTTTGTTTCTCCTATGATAGCTACCACACGAATCGTTAAGTAATTGCCTCCTACAGATAACTGTTATTGTATTATCATTGACGAGACCTATTGTATGCGATTATCAAATGCGTATTTAATTAAAGAAACAATAACAATTGATATGATTTTCGGTCTGTATAAATCACGAGTACATTACCTATTGTTCAATTTGGTCAAATTTATTGTGCACGATGTGAACAGTTAAATGATTAGCTTAGAGCGAAAATAATTTTGGTAGTTTCAAAAAAAAAAATTGTAAGCACAACAATAATTGAATAAATAAAAAAAATTCATCGAATTTCATCATTTTTATTAATATATTCAAGTCCTTAGAAATGCTGAATACAAGATTTTCAACGGAATGAGACCTTAGGAAATTAACGTACCGTATTATGTTATTAAACTATAAAATTTAAGTCATTGTTTAATAATTCTCTTTGGCCCGTCGCGTATGAGGATTTATTAGGAAAACAAATTTTTGTCAAGGTAATGATTACACTTTAAAAAGTACGTGCTTCGAAATTGGGTCAACTTAATTTTGTGTTATTCATATTAGATAATTTTATGTTGCATTATTGTTTCATCAAAAACACTTAAGAATACTCGCTCCAGATTTCTTACCTTAGTAATAATTTGTTATTCGACGAATTACAATTTTATCGACGACCCCTTCAATTATGTGAATATTATAAAATTTAAGTCAACGATCAAGTTGTTTTATAGTAAACGTATACGATAATGTCAGTAAGCTATGGGAATAGCGTTTAAACAATTTAAAAATACTATTTATTTTACATAGAGTATTTTTCGAGTCTTCGAAATTTCTATCTTTTCGCTATATTGACAAAATACTCATAACTAATCAATAAATAATAGTAATTGTTAAACTGTATAACACTGATACAATATTTAAATGTACGGAATAATAGAAAATCGATGCAATAGATTGATTCTTGATAATGAATCAAATGCAATACATAATTTTACTTTTCTATCATCTAAAAAATAAATTGATAAAAGATTTATGTAAAAAATTAGTTTTCGAGATTGAAATAAGTACTTCACTATGACTTCTTTATAATACACAATTTATATAAGTATTACTGTATTTTATGGTCTACTATTCTGACCAAGCATTTACCCTCACGGTAAAGTACCTAGAGATCGTGGGATGTGAAACAAAAGTAATTTGACTATCACTTTACACAATAATTTACGACCTTCACTCTGTTCATGGTAATCACCACAATAAACGATTTAAATTTAAATTGCGACGTAAAATTCATCTGCATAAGTATACGACACTTATTACAATGTTCTTTGTAAAATTTACTAAGACACTTCTATTAATGCATCAGTTCATCCGACAAGAGTTTGTCAATATTCAGTCTATTCTATTTCATTTTAAAATTACCTTATAAGAAATTTTATAGTTTTTTATACTAAATAATATTTATTATATTAATTATTGAATTTTCGTGTTATTTTCCATCTGAATGGAACTGCGACATTGACAAAATGAATAAACCGACAGTCTAGTTTATGATCGACCATTGAGTTGACTGTTATCAATGGCCGTAAGAATACAAACGTGTTTGTATGAGCAAATGTAGTGACCATTGGCGAGGTCATAAATTGGACTTTATGAATAAATCATTAAAAAAATCCAATAAAGCTATAAGAAATCTTACGACGCAATAAAAATACAATCAGAACGTTATTATTATACTGAAATGATGAGCGCCGTGTGCACAATAAAATCGTCTTGCGTTATCCCCCGTGACAATGTATTGTCAAGGTACATCCCATGTCCTCGGGTTCCTATGGCGGATGTGTAGCGACAAAATTACTTTTGAGAATTTAAAATCGAAAAAAATTATATAGTGACCGCTGCCGGCGACTCGTTAATGAAACACGCGCGTATGAAAAGACACGTGTATATTCACATTGTTTATTTATTTTTTTTCTTGTCTAGTCTTGTTTGTTAATTTTAATCAGTAGCTATGTGTGAATACGTTGTATTTTACATACACGCCTTATGGACTGAAAGAAATCAACAACAAGGTATAACACTGACCGCCTCCGTTGGTAATGTGATTGATCAATATTAATTGTCACACGTATTATTCCAAGGCAGACGTTATTCGGGCGACCTTCTTGCCATTAGTCGGCAATAGTTGTTACTTTTTATTACAACGAAAACAATATACCGACTACAGTATAAGGTTCAACGACAAATGTTATTCTTCCGACGGTTTTTTGAGGTTCTTCCTGGATAAATCTGCGTCCTACGCGAAACCTCGTCCAGACTTTTGTGCATTTATATTACTCATTTGACTACAAAGTTAAAATTTGTCCAAACTTTCCGAGTTGTAAAATGTCTAGACGCAAACTTTAAGTCGGTTTTAAACGTTCGCATAAGGCTATATATATTAATTTTAACCACAGGAGTTTTTTTTTAATGGAAAACTTACGAATAACTTCGACTTTTAGAAGCTTAAAGGAAAAATAAATTTCACAGAGACTTCGTGTAACTAGTACGATGAGTTTAATGTGTTTATACTTTTCTCGAATATGGACACTCTTTTATTCTAAAATAATTAAACGTGAAATATATAACTTACTCGGGCTCGTATTCACTCTCATACAAATATGTGATTCCAGTAAATTACAAATATAGAACATGTTTCCAGTAGAAAAATGAGGTTTCAATGTTAACCGTATAAATTTCAGGTGAATCGTATTATTTCTATAAGTCGGCAAAAATGTTTGATTAAGGAAAAAATTGTACAGCGACCAAAAATAACTATAAAACTTTACAATACAATACAACTAAATTACTATTAAAAATACATTTTTTAAAAAGGACACGTGAAATTAAACGTGGTAGCAAAAAAAAAAAATATAACTATTAAAAGTTATTGAAATACTTTGTTTATTTTAATCGAATTTATTTTATTGAATTTTTATACATCATTTTTAATGTTACCTCTCAAAAGTTTGAAAATCAATTACCTTAACTTTCAAGTAGAAACCTTTTACAATATTATTTTTAAGTGAAGCCGCGATACAATTTCACTAGGTCAAGGCACTTCATTTCCATCTGATGCAAACCTATCAAAACTTTATAAAAAAAATAGTACATTGTACATTTATACACGTGTCGGTCAAATCAATGTCCATTCATTTACTCGAACTGTAATTATAGACTATTTTCGGATGCTCTACGCCACAACAAAATAATATGATTGATTAACTCGGTAAACATGAATAGAGCGATTGCACAAGCCTCACGATTTTTTATTTTAAAATAGATTGAAATACAACTGTCATAACTGGTAGTTGTTGCACATGTATGTAATTACTAATTACTAATTGCCTATGTAGTAATTGTTGATGCTACATAGAAGCAATTTGAACTAGAACTCATAGTTTGTTCTCTTTATAAATAAAAGTTAAAAATTGTATTAAGCAAATGTAAACGTGCCGCTCTGAAATTTTATAAGAAAAATTTCAAGATAAAGTTTAAGTCAGTTTTTAATAGATTTTACAGAAGATGATTAAAAATCGACAAACAATTTATTATTATTATTTAATCGGATTGTAAAGTTTTTATTTTTTTAGACCAGGTAAACTGCATTGTAAACAATAAATTGTTTGACCTCTTGTGTTACGAATTTCATGAGTTACATATTAATAACAGTTTATTATTGCGATATGTGTAGATTTTTTTAATTGACACCCGTTGATCAAACAAAATACATACACGTAACTAATTACAATAAATAGTAACACAATTCACTACTATCGCATTAATAATCAGCTGTAATACTCGTTTTAATGCATTTCATTGAAAATCAATGGCTCGTCAAAATATTCCTTTCAATAAAGTGCTGACAGAATGTGTATTTTTACAAGAAGTATACATTTTATAAGCCTCAAATATATTAATAGGAAAATTTAATATAATACCTAAACAATTGTTCGTCGCGCGTATGATAATAAGTGTTTTGTGTCATTTAAATCAAATTTGACTCTTTAATTAATTTTCTAAACAACTGCATAAGTTGATTATGATTCAAAGAATAATACGAGAGTTAAAACGATATACTATAATATATACAAATATAAAAAGTAAAATTATGTTTCATAAATTCTGAGCATATCTCAAGCCCGAGGCCTATTTATTGGACAATTCATTCATAAACGGCGAAAACTTTCTCTTGGACGATGTGAAGGTCTTATTCGAGATCATCGTCGGCTTTCAGTATTACACCCGCGTAATTCCTCTACTCGGCATGATTACATTGTATTGTATTGTATTATTTATTTATATAATAATAACGATACTGCACCCAAATAATAATAGCATAAATATTATAATATTAACGTTCAGTATCTCGTCAAAGATTACACTATTTTTTTAAGGTACTTTTACATTCTGACATTTATTTTAATATTTTAACTCATATTATTATTTTCTAACACGCGTGGGCGTTAAAGTAACACCACTATACATCGGAATGTATAGATTTATAATTAAAAAAATAATATGAACGCTTATTGAACTACCAATAAGATATTTTTACAAACTTTTGGTTGAAATGTAATTGTATAACTTTTAACAATGTTGCTGTTTTTTTTTTGCGATAAATTTTTAAAATCAAATATCAATGGTGCCATGTGTAAAATTACTATTTTAAATATTAAAAATAAATATATTATTTTGTAAAACTTGTTTCTATATTTATATCACGCGAAAATTAACTGCATATTTTCATTGCAAAAACTATTTTTACAATTAAATTCCAATTAAATAACAATAATCGATGTGATTTTTTTTCTTTTAAACAACTGTTCATTGCTAAATAATCGTATAGACTTTACATTGGGCAATTGATCACACGTGCAACTTAATGACTATTTACCATTCATAGTGATGGTATACGCATGACTAGTACAATTTGTAATACAATAATAATAATCTAACAGTAGCGATCACGATAAACGATATATGGACAACTAATCGCTGGTGAAGAAAGATTTTGAAACACCCCCTAGGTGTGTTAACGTTTAAAATGCACACTTGTCGGATTTGTATGCTGAGAATTCCACAACTGTTGCGTTTCCGGCCGTTGTTTCTTGTGTTGTCAGCTGTTTTTATTTTTTACCGAAGCGAAGAATTTCAACCATTTTTATGCGACAAACGAATTATTAACTAAACAATTAACTGCCAACAATAGACCACCGCGTATACGCGGAATAAATCAAGGTCGAAATTAACACGGTCTTCTAGGTAAAAAAAAAAAAACACTGAAAAACGGCAGAAACGAATGTGTACATACGAGTCAAAAAGTACCAATTAAACATATATTGATCAGCGTTATAATTAACACATATCCATTATATAAAATTTTCTTTATGCCACATTTTTTTTATACGAAAGTCCATTGATCTCGACTAATTGAATGGCCCGTTTTTATTACAACTGAATTGTTAACGAGTTTGCAAAGTTTAATTTCCATCAACTAACAATATATTCGCAAATATTACACTCACGCAACTATGTAGAACGCGCACAAAAGTGTTCGGGGATGTTGAACTCACTAACAGTATGCGATTATGTTATAATTAAATATATATTGATGAGCCGAGTTCAACGAAACACACAATGCCGTAAACTAGCTGATGTGATTACAAGACAGCCTTAGGGTAGATGGGTCTAGTGCGAAACTAACTGTACCGATTGTATTGTACGATAATACAACATACGCTAGTGTTGCACTCCGGGGAGGGAGGGGCACGGGTAGGTATAAACAGCTAGCTGATTTTTTCTACTCAAAGGCCACTTTATTTCCCATTAAAATTGAGCACCCGGTTTTATTGTTACGTAGTAACTTCATATTTCTCTTGTAGTAAATATCGTCTTTGAGATTAGCAATACTTAAACACTTTAAAGTAACAAGTAATTCTAAATCGAGTACATTCATTATAAAATTAAACACCCCATTTAGTACCTTTGTACCCCAAAATCTGCAGTTTTCGTCACAAAATAAAATAATCGTCTCGAATGAACTATGAAATCACTACAAAGAAATATCTCATCAACTATGAGCTATCTATTTTAAGACTAAAACACTATTTTGGGTAAGTCGCAGCACGTTTACGAAAGCCGATACTTGTGTCATCCATCTGTTCACGTTCAATCTGAAAGTCCATACACTCGCCGATCGGTCATATTTCATAATTAGTAATGAAGTGTGCGCGTACAAAAGGTACACATCAATCACGGTTACAAAAAAGGTACCTACGACGTTACACGAACCGTTACAATACCTACACAGATTACTTTTTCACGGCTAATTATTTATAATTTTACTTTTGTCGAATCCAAAATATATTTCTTGGACTACATCATCACCAATAGATTACGACCAAGACTTGAACCGTAAACCGAGTAATGACTCCAGTTGTCGAATTGACCGCGATTGAGGGGCACCGATGACGGCAAAACATTGCCCGTTGAGTACACTGTGATTAACACCGATATTGTTCACCTTAGGTTATGTCTATGTGTTATTATTGTCAGTAAACACACTGCCGACAAGGGAGTCTGTGATTAGTGGTCACGACGATCAACGAGTTTTCGACGCCCCTCATAATCATCACGGTTTTTTTCTCTTTGTTATCTTTTTCACTTTAAAAAATCATAACAATACATGAAGTATGGATAATATTACTAATATTAGACGTGTTATGTACACTATTAGAAAGAAGTCGGTCATCGTTTTGGGCAGTACTTTAAGGTCAAATATACCAAACAATTAAATAAAACGATATTTCTTCCTAAAACAACATCATAACAAACGGAAATCAAGAAAAAAAAATAGTTTTTTAGTACATTTAGATAGTTACGAGACATAATGAAAAAAATGTGTTATTTAGGTTAGGGTGGATTTAAAAATAAATTGAAGTGGGAAAAATGAAATTGTGTTCATTAAATACGAACTGTTTAATACAAAGTATTTATTATTAGAAATGCGAGTTGTTCAATGTCTATTTCGATAATTGAAATTTAATACATGACGTACACAAATTAGACGGTGTACAAACTTACAATGAGAAAATATACCTTTTTATTCCCCTTGCGTTCTCCATCGATTTCAGGAAAAAATGTTTTTCACCCTGAATATATATAATATTATGAAAACATTTTATAATCAAATATGAACTATGTATTGATACATTGCAGTCTAAATATATCAAATGGAAAAAACAAGTTACCCTTGAACTTAATATTGTACTTCCAGCATAATATTTTCAGTAAACTGCTATTGCGTTTTGTTTGTAAGTACAACAATAATAACCCGGTTATATAATGATCGTGCAGAGTGCATCTTTTTTTTGACGTGCTAAGACATATTTCTCGGAAAACCAAGTGTTAAATGTTTCAAAGTAATTTTATTTAAAATAACGATAATAATGAGCTACAATTTGTAGACATTTGGCCTTTGTCGTCATGGCTTTATAAGTTTTAACGTAGAAATTACATAAGTATCTTCTTAAAAGTATCCGTAAGGTTTATTTTTGAGTTACGATCATAAGTTTAATTTTAAATAAAATCGAATATTTCCCTATCTCAATTATTATATTCATATAACAATAACTACAATTTTCTGAATTTGTTCAAAAATGTGTGATTTTTTCATAATTAGTTATAAAGATAAAAAGTGCAACCAACACCAAAATGAACAAAACTAATAACATTTTTGTTATCATTAATATTGTCTTCCTATTCAGTTGAAAATCGATTCTTAGCTTTCCCTTGAATCACCTACCAATAAAAAATGATTTTAAGATATTTTAGTCGAAAAATCAATTTTAAATGAATTCAACTTTTTAAAAACTAGTCAAGTTAAAAAAAATTTCAAATTATAATTTAGTAACTTTTAACTGTTAATTTAACGACATTGTTTATACTTAATTTAACTTGAGTTAATTATTTCGATTAACTTGCATATAATATTAAAATTAAATATTGATTAGTATTAAAAATATACAAGAAACCTGTACTATTACTTGAATAAGCTCACAATGGAAAAACTATAAGATTTTTTTTTTTATAAAAAGTGATTTATTTTTATTTTTGTTTCTTTTAGATACATGCTTTTCTTAATTTATCAATCATAAAGAATTTTTTATGTTCATTTCTTATATCTTATAAGTGTGTCAAATTTATTTTTTCAAAATGCAACAAACATAGTCAACTAGTTTATTTTATAGATAATGATTTAATTTAAATAATGATTAGTATTTCTGAAGTTATTAACATATTATAGAAATTTCTGAAGTAGAGACGCGGACGTTGTATTTTTTTTTTATTACTAAATTTCTATATCACACTCATCTTCTTGCCTAGGTATAAAAATAAAAAAACATGTATCTAAAAGAAACCAAAAAAAAATTCTTAGTATTCTTTTTATTTTACAATTAATTCAACGAGTTTATAGTAAATGAATTACTCTATATTGTATCGAATTTTAAAGCAAAGAAAATACAACTTTTTAAGGAAAAATAACAGTCATAGAAGTCTATGCTTTAGATTTTCTTCGAGTAAAATTTTTGTTTTGTTAATTTCATCGTGCGGAACACGTTACTCTAAGACAATTGCATTTAATATAAAATATAAAAGGATTTTCTGGTTTGTAATACTCTGTCTCTATAGTCGTATAGATCATTATCTACATTTGTATGAGTTACTTCGCGCTCAGCACATATACTCGATGCGCGTTATATGAAAATTATAATACCTTTATGCGATTAAACAAGAAAAAAAATTGTTTGGAATGTCGATACGCAAAACATACATAGTATTACATTATATAGGCGAGATTATTGTACGCGTGTGTTTATTTTCTACTGTTTCATGTAGATACACCATGCAGAATCGGACAATGAGTAAAATCCCATTGTCAAACACTATACAGATACATACGCCGCGGGTTTTCAGTTGTGATAATCATATAAAATACATATTATACTCAAAATTACACCAGAAGATTTAATCTTTGTGCTACAGAGTTCAGCACAATATCAACAAACTTACCCGAGGGTACCCGGTCAACGTAAGGTCTCTCTATTATATACCTTTTCTACTACACCTGATCAATCAAGAGCTTGACAGTAGCAAGTATGAATATAAATCCCGTTTCATTATCGAGTTTCACAATGGGATCGTCTTAGCGTGAAGATATCTCGTTAAAAAAAATTAATTACACAAGTTTCTTAAAAACAAAATAAACATCGTGAATATTTAACGCGAAATTTGCGATTAAATTAACGATTGCAAATATTTTTTAGCAAGGCAAAGAGATCATTGCACTCGAAGAAATTATAAATATGTTCTTGTTATTAATACCCAATACACGTGACTAGCTGTTGGCGTAAAATGCTCCGTGATAGATGTCATTTTGGTCTACATTAATTCTCGAGTTTCAGAAACAACGGTTTTTTTTTTTAGGTGTAATTATATTGAAAGAGAAAGCCTAGAAAAGTAAATTTTACTAAGTACGCACCACACACACCTATGTAATTAGCAAAACAATCCTCAGGGTATTGGCACTAAGACCAGTGATGTATTTCCAACAGATATGCGACCGTGATACGAGTATTTCCCTTACCTTGACATATCTCTCAGAAAGGCAAGAGCAATTACTCAAACCAGCCCATATCATTTTAGAAAATATGAGATCACTTCAGTAATTAATAGTGTGACCCTTAACGTCAGGCCTTTATTTATTTTTTTATTGTTACTACAATTTTATGTATTTACACATCTACCTTAGCTAGATTATAGAAGTACTTGATTGTTTAGAATAATCCATTTGTTACTATCTTTATTTAACTTGAATTTAAAAAGAACTAAATTACTCATTGTCTAATAATATTTAGCTGTATAGTTTATAAAATATAATAATATAAAGTATCATAAAGTATTATTGATGTTTAATTATTGATTAATTTGATTAAATATGTGGCCATTGTGCAGCCATAAATGTCTTATTAAAAAAAAAATTTATCTATGAATAAATAACTAGCGTTCATCTTAAGTTTCTAAAGTAATAATAAAAGATATGCATCGTGGGAGTAGAAAAAAAAGTGCAATTCAAATATTATAAAACATTAGATGGGCATGTACAAAATGGTGTAAATGCACAATCAATACATACAATGTTGTTACGGTATCAAACTCACGATTTCAAAACGAACGATATAATCTTTATGGTTTCCGGGCCATCACGATGAGAAACACCAATAAACTGAATATTAGGGTAGAAAAGCGTTTGAATTTCTTCCTGATGCCAATGCAATGTATTATAATTACTACCACATTGTCATATTTATTTATCATCATTAATTTTCGATTCAGCACGATTTTCTCGACTGTTTATTATTTTATAAGACGTCAAATCGAAACCAGACGAAGTACTTATTAATAATTATCAAATTTCGATACGTTGTCCGGTAGGGACTTAAATAATCTATGGACTTTTCCTCGGGCGCGCGTGCAATTTGACTTTAATACGAATTAAAAGTGGAAAAGTGAAAGCCCTCGTGACACACCGATGCTGCAGAGAAACCGTTTTGGGATATAAATTATTATGCACCTACAGACGAAGCCATCGGCCGAGTAACCAAATTCGAATGGTGCGTATATAAAAAGTGTAATATATGCACCATAAAAACTCATGTTATCTACTACCTTTAGGTGTAAATTATATAGAGTAATAAAGCGCACGTAAAAAAATATAAAAATAAAAGCTAGTGACTTTATAACGTGTAATTTATTATTACAGCGCAAAATAAATGAGAATTTTATGCGACAATGTACATAGATTGGTTAAGATAAGTAGACAAATAAAACTACTCGAATTGAAAGTTTTTATTAATTTTTTAAATTGTATTAAATTATTTTTTTAAACATATCGACAAATATTATTTGAAAGTTTAAGAAACTATCATTTTGCAAGTAATTGTTGTACCTGCTTTGTTTTTCACGTAGTCACATTGACGTGGGTGAATCATGTACTAATTATTCAACGTAAATGATTTTATAGAATGTTTAACGAGAATCGCTTAAACGTGTAATATAAATCTCAATAAATAAACATTTTGAAATTTTATAAAAAAAAAATACAATTTTTATCCGACAGTTAAAAAACTGTAAATATTTTTTGATTTTAAATAAACCGAATTTAATAACTGAATAAATATACTATAGTATATCAAGCTATATATTTAATATATTTATAATTTGAAAGCAATGCGTTAAAAATACATACGAAAAAAAACATAAAATAAATTTATAACAAGTTCTATTAAACATTTTAGACGTATCATACATGTATATACCGGTTCGATTTCAATATGTTTAATAAAACCAAAAACTAGTGTACTATATGTGTATTAAAATATATAAGTGTGTCTATATTTATAAGTTTTAATTAATGAGAGGAACTCTTTGACGATTCAAAATTTAAACACAATACAAAAGCGGTTACAAATATATCTCATTTAATTCGGTATTTAATTGACATTGTATAAATTTATCAAAACAAATTATAAACAAATTTCTGTGATACAGCGGTGTGCCAAACGATGAAAGTCGAGCAATAAAAAATAGTTTATAAAGACACATATATTAACATACCACATTATCTCTTTAAGTCCCAGCCACATTTAACTATAACAGCTATAAACCATACATTGAGCATTTATTTAAAACGTTCAAATATCTCTTGTCATTAACTATCTAATAAAAATTCTAAAAATAATAGTTTTTGGTTCCTTGTCAAACAAATACTATTTGTTATATACTAAAATGCCGTTTTGCAAAATAAACAACTATTAAATAATATTAATCTAGCGTTTTATAAATTTTATAAATTAATATAGAGTACGAAGCATGATCAAAAATTGTAATACTCCATTATAAATCAGATGTATTTACAAAGAATGACAATAATAAAAAGTGTATAAAAAGTTCTTTAGCTCGACCTTTGACACGAGAGTGAAATTTACTTAATAATAATAATTTATAATTTAAAAGGAATTTAAGTGGCATAATGGTATAAAAACTTTTTTTTATGTAATCTTACGGACAATAAGAATTTATTTTTATTATTTTTTAATAAAATTTCAATAAATATATCAAAGTTGATTTATTTTTAAAACCACCTGAAGGAGTTTCTTAATATTTAAGCGCGGAGGAAGTAGTAACATTTGAGTAAAATTTTATAATATTCTGTTATTAATAAACTCAGAAATGTGAATGAGAATATTTTATGCAAAAAAAAAAAAAAAAACAAACGAACGCATCCCCTTTGGGGAAATAAATGAAAGCTCAAAGAGTGGAATAGTTTAAAAGTTATTTGCCAGCTAGTGGAACATAATCTCTTTAATAAAAAAGGCAATTTGTAGACGCCGTCTAGTGAAAAATTATTCCATAACGGGTTTCCCCTGTTACAACTGTTAACCCTGAGTCCCTTGACCTTTGATGTTATCGCCTCATGCCACACCAGCACGAATTTCAAATACAGTTTGCAACATTGATGTTAATTAAATACACGATCAAAAGTCTGTTTTAATCAAAAAACCACATTTCTGGTGTACAAAATCGAATTTTTGGTATAAATTCCATCGTAAAACGTGACCGAATTGACAAAAGCGCAACTATATGGAAGGCTTTACAAAGTATACTAAACTTTCGGGGTTTAGAGGTGAATATACTTTTCATGGGTTTGTTAACCCTGAAAATTTTTTTCAGAAAGTTTTCTTAATTTATTCACGTTTTTAATAAGTTTTTTTATATTCAAAATAATTATTGAATAATCTTCCAACACAAATAAAGTATCGAGAAGAAATTATAACTTTAATAAGTTTTATGATTTTCTAATATTGATTTTATTATAAACCACTATGGTTCATACCATGTCACCTTTTATCTGACATATCTAATTTTTTCTACTTTCGTAACATCAATATATTACTAAATAAACTAATAATAGTATCATAAAATAATACCATTAATGCGATAAAACATTTTTAAGTATCCACAGCAATGCAATTTTAATGAAAGTCTTATAATATTTTTTCTGACACTGTAGTCGACGTTCAACTAGATTTTAGTGCAAACAAACAAATTAAAATTTATTTACTTGAAAATGATTACAATGTTAAGTGTTTGTATATTCATTAGGAAAGTGAAGGTAGATGGCCTGCTAGTAATCGCAATAAATTTATATCGAAGGTGACATCTCATAACTTCAATAAAACTTATTTTTTCTTCAAGTTCAAAGTATCAGGGAGAAATCATGCCGACATCACGAATCGGATCAATAATTTTATAAAGAAGTCAAACAAAAGCAAAATATTAACAATTTATTTATGACCATATAAATGTATATCTTTCAACGAAACGTTACACACGACGTTAAAACGATGACGTTTCATGTTTTCGTGCTTTCTCAATCGATTTTCTTTCGATACAATAATAATACGATTTAAAAATGGTTTTAATTTCATTTTAAATACATATTCTCTGGGGATTATACATTAAATAATCACTAATAAAATACACCACACTAACAATGTTGGAATGTTTACAAACGCCGATTTTCCGTAAGTTTTTTTAACTACTACTGGATTAATTTATTAGTTTAAACCGTATCAATTTTTCCAAGGGTTAGCGATTTTATAATATAATAAGGCATATTAACCGTAAACGTTCACTAAACACATATTTCAAACGATTTATTTCAACTAAAAGTTTTAGGTTTTTAGTCAATCGAAATATATATACTATGTTAGTCGTCTAGTTGTAAAAGAATTATGACCAAACAATTTTTTTTATAATTTTTTTTTTTTTTACAGCTTAACTTATAGGACTAACTAGATAGAACATAGAAAAATTAAAAAAAATAAATTTTTGACTTACGTCCTTTTGCAACTAGATGACTTATGTGTAAATTATATTATACAATTTTATAGTACTCATAAACAAATTTAAAACTTTAAATAAATTAAAATAAAGAATCAACTGTTTTTTTTATACATTTTGTTAATTATATCGATCTGCGTGTTACTGTTGTATTTTATTGAAATTCGAATGTATATTTTTTGTAAGTTTTGTTTATCGATAATCATTAGAAGTGCCGAAATAACGTTATTATCTATATAATTCTAAAATTTATACTAATAATGATATTCTTTGATGGTGAGATTTTTACGTGTTTCTTTTGCGACAAAAACAATTAATCAAATATTTTCCCAGTGTATTCCGATTCTTTGACGACAACGTAACTAATTTTCTAACTTTTATTGATGAATTCAAATTTCATACAATCAAAATACGAAGCTTCGTGTTCCATATTTCATTGTAGTAAATGTCCAACAACATTGATAAACAGACCCATACACACACCGCACGAAGTGTTGCATTATGATCGAACGCCGGCAGAACTAATTAGATACAACCAGAACAAGCCTTAGTCTCTCATTGTCGCATACAATAATAGTATTATACTTTTAATGACATCACTTCCCCTTATGTTGTGGACCTAGTGATTCGAAGCTGTGCAAGAAATAAGATAATAACGAAGACTCAAGCCATTGAACATTACAGCAGCGTTAATTGTTCAAAGATATAATACATGGTCATTTCAGGGGTAGTTGACCGGACGGCAGTAAAGGCACAATGACAACGATGTGGACAACGATAATCGTGAACCAATTTCACGTCTCAAAATTAATTTCATCTATGAAATTTAAACATATACATACAAAAGCAATAGTATGAAGTAAAAAATGACTCACTATATATATATATATATAGTTTAGTGTTATGAGAACTGTACTATTATTTCTTTGGTAAGAATAAAAGTTAATACATTTGTGTCGTCAGATCCTTTGATCGTCAGTGCGAAACTGGTTAATCTTTTTTACAATTAAAATTATTTATTATACCATAATATTATTGTATTTTTACTGTCATTTTCCTTTGGATAGTAACTATGGAATAATTATAGAAATAATGTTTATTGGACAAAACAAAAGTTAGTCGTCAAGAAAATTTTATTATTATTCATTCTGGATAAGAGGGATCATGCACAATAACACTCGTGCAACTCGATTGATCACGCATTAACATAATAATATATATATACATAATTACCGCGTGTATATACTATTTTTAATTTATTACTTTAAGTAATAAAAACTTATTACGTATAAAAAATGTTTCTTATACAGTTGACAGTTATTAACTTAGCTAGAAATATCAATTCGTCAAATAATAAAGTTATGTTATTTTCATGATTAACATTATGTCTAAAAATTAAAAATTACATCAAAATACTTTGATATACATATACATTGTGTAATTGTTTAAATAATCCTCATTAAAGAAATGTTTTCAATATATAATACATTTTTCATTTAAACATACTGATATAAGGATTTTCGATGTTAATTGTCACGAAAATGGCACATATTTTTATTTTAACATTGCTCTGTCTTGCGAATAATCACTAAAAATTGACATCGCTCGAATTTTAAAATTTTAATAGAATTATATTACCTTTTCAAATTACTCAAGTAAAAAAAATTGTTGGTTGTTTTTTTTTTTTATAAAAATTGAGATTTTCTTCAAGACATATATCTTTTCTGTGATCTTGTCTAAATAAATAATCTTTAATAAATATTAAAGACCATTCGTATAATACAAATGAATAATAAATATTGTATAAAACGCATATAGATTAAATTGTAGTTGAATTAAACAAACGCCATCAGAAAGTTTCGATTATATTAAAAATAATTACGGATATTTAACGAAACCGGGTGGGCCAAGTATCATTTTTCAATAAGACATTTCGATAATGAGCCTATACACGAACATCGTAAATTTGTATATCCCATCCGGATTGTTTTAATTTTAATTATATTCCAAAGGTTTATTAAGACTTACAAACCTACTTGCAGTAGGCGTCGTCACGCAAACTGTTTCGTGTAACATTATAATTCAAATGGAATAATGTGGACTGTCAAGATGAAAACGAAAACATGGGATAATAATGAATGCAAACAACAATATTTTAATGGCACGTGCTTGATACGATTCGAAAATTAAAATTAACATTTTATTCGTTCATCTATACAACCATATTATTAATTAAAACTAAGATGAGATTATTAAGTTTAGGTTTGGATATTTTGTTCTGTAGAAATTTGATAAAATTTTCTAAACAATAATCATTAAACGCTATAAGAAAAAATACAATGTGTACAAAAAATATACACATAAAATAAACAGAAATAAGCAAAGTCTAGTGAACCAAGTAATTCAGAGAGAAATCATAAGTCAACACTCCACTAGTGTCTGTATAATGTATATATATTATTTTACTTTGATTGATCATGTAACTTTATATAAATAAGAATGTTATGCAAGTAAAAATAAATTTATCGCGTCGTCTACTTTATTTTTATACGCTACATAAGATACTTTTCTTATACAGTTCAATAATACAAATTAATAATGTACTAAAATATTAAAATAAAAATTATTTTTAATTTTACTGACTTTCCATTGCTTGTCTACAAAAAAGTTAATAGTGAAATTTATTGCCTTATTCTACTTCTCTGTTGATTTAAAACCATAAAATTATTATATAAACTTTGAACAAAATTCATATTGACGCTACAAGTCCCTGCAGAAAGTTGTACGCACTACAATAGAAACTAATCTCGGCGCTAGGCATTAAAATCTTAATGTTATTATCCTCATCATCGCTAATAGAAATACAAAATATATAAAATAGGCCCATCAATCAATTTCAACGTGTGTGGCTAAAAACTAAACAGCTAATAGCCTACAGAAGACGCCTGCGCTATAATTGCACCCATAAAGAAATCACACTTCCTACTCTTTAGTATTTGAAATTGAAAACTAATTCCGCATAACTGTACATTAGTAGTACCCAACTGTTAATTAAAATAATACCATATTTTTGTACTGATATAATACACGTTACAAGAGCACACAATAGCCTAAAGCTTTTGAAATGAATGCAAATAAATAAAAAACATAAAGACATCAGATGATCAATTCCATTTCCCGGCCGGTTTATCATTGAATGACTATCTTCAGTCCTAATACACGTCATATACTGAAAATGATCGATTATAAATTAATTTAAACGATAAACTGTTATCGTACACTACCTTGGATTAATATTGGTAAACGGAAAAATAGGTTTTAATTTTGAAGAGGTTTCTTCTTTTGAATTAATGATATAGTCATCCTAATATATTATGGAAAACTCGTTTACATATAGATAATTTGTGAGTTATATTCATTATTATTATAGGGTAGTAAAATAATAAATGTACTATGTTGCTCAACAATAAAAGTAACCTCGTTACTCGAGTGCACATCATACACCCTTGATTTTTAAGAAGTTTTTAATTAGAGTCTACTATATCAGAATATCCGTTTAACTCTCTTATGGTATAAAAAAACGGAATATGTTCAGGGATATTTGAATATCTTGACACAAAAACTTGAATGTTAAACCACAAATTCTTTTTACCTACAAATATGAAGTATGTTAACCATTTAATTTAAAATGGATATTTACAGTTGCAGCGGTTTTACTGCAAACAAACGCAATAACCATTTATGGCTATAGTATTATACAACTTTAACCCATTAATCACACACCTCTTATTGTACATAACATTCACTCAAATAATGTGATCAGCAATTAAAAATAAAACAATATATATATATATTATCTAAGTATTTTCAAATTAAACGGAAACACGAAAACACAATTGCAATTTGTAATCAGATTGACTATTGAATTTTTTTTTTAATTATACCTTTACTATGCATAGTAAAATGATATGCATATTAAATATATATGTACGTATATTAAAGTTTGTACTTACTGAGCATTTGCATGTGTCGAGTATTTCCACTTCTGTAAGAACGCTATCGAACGTCACATCGTGTCTATAGAGTAGGTCTGTAATAAACACAAAACGTAATCGATTAATTAAAAAATATATGCATTGTATATTTTTTACAATTACACATAAGCGCGTGATAAATGTTGTTACGTCGTTTTCGCACATAGATACGTAACTTCATTTTGCACACAAGAAATTTACCACGTTTATATTGAGCTGTGTTAACCTAATTTTCCCGTTTTAAAAGAAATCTATTACGAATTTCCGTATTTAAATGTCAACATTATATTACTAATAATTGTTCATTAACGAATATTTTCTATCAATTATTATTAAATATATAATTTAAAATTTAGCAATAATAAATTTGACGAATATAATCCTAACTATAAACTAAATATACCACAGTTTAGAATATATAAGAAAAATTATTTAATTAAAGGCGAAAAAAAATTAATTAAATTTTTTACTTTGATTAGAAGAATCACTACTCTTTAAAATAATTTAATTAACAAAATATACAGATGACAGTACTAATAAAATTTGAAAACGTTATTTGATAAGTTCCTTTTAACTATAAAATCATTAAAATTTTGCTCTATTCTTGTATAATTTGTTATAATACTACTAAATTAATTTGAATAATCAAGATTTAATTTCGTAATTATACCTAAAACCCGTAGTTATTTTTACAGTTAAACTTAATAAATGTCTGTTTAGTTTATTTTTTATTCTAAATAGCGTAAACGGCTACGAGAATGTCACAATTCAATTATCCGCAATACTACTGATGAGCTATTGAAGCGGAAAAAAATTCTTTTCAATAAAGGTCAATAACCTCAATTAATTGTATTAAATGAAGACGACAGAAAATGTTCGAATCAATATTAAAAGGCATTTTGTGCACATTCAATAAAACTTGAATGTCCCGCTAGAAAATGATCAAACATTTCGATATAAAATCCGTTTAAAAAAAATTTAGTGTTGTACTCAGACAGTAAAATTGATGAAGCAGAATTGTATCATGAATCTAGATTTTTTATTAGTACTATTTTTTTATTTATAGTTTATTATTTGGCAAAATTATCAAAATATTTTCATCTTTTATAGAACGTTATGAAATGCATTAAAGTGATTTAATCTTTTAAATAAGATAAATTGTTTTCCCGAGACAAAATATTTTTTAGATAGACAAGGATCAGTGAGCTGTAAATGTCAGTCGCACACATTATAGATGTGTAAGTAACTGTCCTTGAAAATCATATCAAAGTGGACAAATTCAGCATTCGTAGTAAAGTGCGTGGTGCGCTATTCAATTTTGAAATTATGTTACCAGGTAGTTCTGTGGGAATTTTAGAAAATCAAATTTCATCTAAAGTCGTTAAACGTATGATCTGAAATACTCATAACTTTGTGGTATTAAATAAGTACGATGAGCCGTAAAATCCATTCGTTGCGTGTAGTTTATCCGCCCACCGATTGACGACACTACATCATAGACTCTCAATAAATATCCACGTTAAGAAACGCGTACGGTTAAAACACGTGTGTGCAATATAATGGTTTAAATATCTACTCATCCGCATCAGCAATAACGTGTTTTTTTGTTCGACTTTATAGTTAATACTAATATATTTCCGTTTGAAAGAAAAGAAAATAGTTCATGGTTCGTATTTTATTATCACTGTACGTGAATTCACGTGCGCAGTATGTTTACGTTTTTACCAGTACAGTATATTATTCAGAACGTTACCTGAACTTATAATAATTATCATCGTCGTGTATCTATACACAATCATTATACACAAGTATCGTTTTAGGTTTTAGATGAAAATATTATGATGATTTGTGTTCTTCCCCTTTGATTGAGGCTTGTTATGAACTATGACGATTTAAAGGGAACCCACGCGCGCGTGTGACCACCAACAGCGGTGGGCTTCCTCCCCTGTGTTTACACAACTATTGCAGTCCAAGTTATCGGCCGAGCATAGGCGAATCGAAGGACACGAATTTTCGCGTCACGAGTTGTGATGAACACGTACACGCCGTTGACGGTGGCTGCAGGAGAAAATAGTATTAGTTTTTTAATATAAGTAAGAGGATAGCGCACAGGTGCAAGAATAGTTGTGAGGGTGCACGAGATGCTTATCATAACGGCGGCAACCAAATGAACATGTTACGTGTCACGCGAGTATAAAGAGTTGGCCTAAGAAAACCAGTAGAAAACCCGTACACAACGTCTTATATTGCTTTTGCGGTAGAATACACGTCAAAGTTATTAAATCGAGTCCACTAACCTTTGGCCCTCTAAATAAAAGTGACAAAGAATCTTTTGATAAATTTTTATTATAGTGAATATAAAATTTATTAAATGGTAAACGTCAAAAGTGACTATAATGTTTTTACAGCCATTCTGCTATGAGTTATAACGGTGAGGGATTTAGTGAAAAATATGCGTTATTGTTTTAACAAATTACTACGGATCCAACAATATGAGGTAATCCGAAGCGTACAATAACCTAGAGCTTTTGAACCGTCAGTATACTAGATAACGGATTTTTAACAAAACGAGTAATGCACATTAAACAATTAAACCGCATCCGTCACTATCACACATAACGTTTTAGATCAGACTTATAACATCCCTTTATTTACCTCGTACAAATATATAATTTATTAACTGCAATGCAAAGGTCTATGGCCTTACTGGCAGGTTTTACACGTTTTCTTATTATTTACGCTGAAGCACTCGAGCATTGAACAGAACTATAACTGTAAATGGTTCGCATAATTGTCTGTAAAAAATCTAAACCTAGCGCCTTTGTTTATTATTTGTTTGGTATATATATACCATCGTAAAACAAAAAATGAATAAAATCTCTATCGTTAAACCAACTTAATAATAATTCAAATAAATAATTATAACTGTTTTGTATTAATAATTGAAAATTAAAAGGAAAATAGTTTTGAAAATTTAAATGATTTGTAGTTATCTTAGTAACTTAAACAGTTATGANAAATTTAAATGATTTGTAGTTATCTTAGTAACTCAAACAGTTATGGATTATATTTGTGTGGGTAATTACCATAAAACATAATGTTTTGGAGTCCACAGACCTGAAACCTTACTTACTCGGAGTCTAACTATGACCTAATACGTCCAAACTTGTGTTTATCATCATTCCTACGATTGCACTAATTATAACTATTATGTTGCAACGAAATGAATGGTAACCTTTTACGCGTACTTTTTATTATGTCGTAAATGTACAAAATAACAACGAAGTCTACAGAGTAGTAGGACGAATATGATCATACAATAGGAAACCACTTAAGTGGTTGAAGCTGTATAGGATTTTTAAAAATGTAGCTTTTGATATCTAACCTTTCGAGGTTCAATGAGCTCAATATATATTCTTTAGGTGAAATAAATCATTTATGGAATTGTGTAGTTGATTATTATTCACGCTATTATTTATAAAAACGATTCTAGAGCAATTATGATTTTAGATTTGATATGAGAACAATTTTTGAAAAATGCTTACAATAGCATTAACATGAAACGTTTAGGTTCTTTTTACTTTTTAGAGTATAATTTGTAGACATTTACATTTGTAGTTCTTTTTTAGAGCTTCAAGTTCAAGTTTTATTTGTTTTCGTTATGGCAATTAAATCGAATAATTATGACTCCGAATCTAAATATGTGTTTAACAAATAAAATTATTTGTAAAACCAATCTATTTTCCTAAAATCAGGTTTGTCATTTAATACGTTATTTAAAATAAATTTTTAGCTAAAAATTGTTTAATTATTTTAAGTTACTATAGGTATCTCAAATATAATTTAAACACAATATAAAATAACAATAATGAGACATTAAGCAGACATTTATAAAACTTACCAAGGTTTAGAATCTAAGACGTTAAGGTGCCTAAGAGTCCTAATCCCCTGTTTATAAGCAAATGCGTCCAAACCTCATTGTATCAGCGAAATTTCTATTTTATATAAACTATTCATTAAATAAAAAAAATAAATATCTAAGCTATTGTAATGAATGTTCTTTTTATTTATGAACATAAAATGTTTACACTTGAAATTTAAGTAGGAAAAAGGGTTATGTTAAAAATCATAACATAGACATCATAAGTCTGTTGGCCATTGACCGAGTAATAAATTTGTATACGGACTGATTTCGTTTTTTGGGAACGAGTCCAGCAGATTCCTGAAGCGCCTACTGCCACCAGAGGAAATCCTACCTCAAGTTATGCGGTCAATGGGAGTATAACATATTGAGTAATATTATGTGATCGTCGCCACGCGATACGAACATATATTTATACGAGTGCATTCCCCTATGGCAAGGCGTTATCATGACTTTTGGTGCCAAAGTATTAAAGTATAGGACAAAATAAAACCTATCTATAATAAGGTCGATACAGATTTGTAGTCTATGCTCGTTTTTTATGGTGAACACATAATAAATCCCAGTGAGAGGGCAAGTCTGCAATTGAAGTATTATGTAAGTCTTGAGGAAAAAAGTCAACAATATATAAATGCATGAGTATAATTGGAGATGTACGCACCAGATATCGGGGTCGTTGGCGATTGGGTAGTTGAAAGAGGTCTGTGGCATATCGGTCGAGTATTACACTCATACGATCAAAAATAATGTGTACGTTCTCACTCGTATACATCACCACCGCGCTTTAATTAATCGTAGGAAAAAAAGGTCGTGTTACATTTCCGCGTATTTGATTACATTGGTACACGCCTGTCATGAACGGTGTCGCTGGTTGCCTCGAGGGCCCCGAGATTCGATTTTTTACGCTTCATGGGAAACTTGTAGGAAGCACTGGACGAGAGTTGACGGCCTAGAAGTCGAAATCCCTACAACGCTTCTCCTGCATGGTGACCGTAAATCATTATCGGGACTAGTGGTGTGAAAAAACACAATTACATCCTTCGAGATGATTGTTTATAGTAAAAATATTTATTATATTATATACCTAAATAAAATAAATAATTTTAATAAGAACTTTGATATATTTTAAACATTTCTTTCTGAAAATTCGCATTATATTAACAAAATATACGTTCCTATTAAAAGGAACAAAAAAGTATGACTATACATAACGTTAGTTCTTCATTTGGACTATTATACTATTAAAATATTTATAAGATGGATAGTCGCTCATGTCATTATTTTTCTAAAAAAAAAATAAATAAATAGACTTGAAAAAATAAAGCATTAAAAAAAAAAAAAAATCTAACAATATCTGAAACTTAACATAATAATTTTAACTATAGATTAATAAGACCATATTGTCACCATCAATAACTTATGGCGCCAGAAAATGACAAGACGATGGTGTGTATAATGGCAAACGACTCTGTTATTATTAGAAATTAGAACTTATTCTAATAATTTGAGATTTAACAGAGTTATTCGGACTAATTGAAAAAAATTACTATAAAAAAATAATAATTCTAAGTTCTTGATTCATTATGGAATTGTGATTCAATTACAAAGTTTTTTGGAGGAATGTTTTAGTAGATATTATTTTTGATGAATTTTATTTTCTCTTCACTTTTTCAAAAGTACCACTTTTAGTAAAAAATAGAACGTATAAATATATCACGTATCACGTACAATTCGTATACATTTTAAGTAGACAGAGTTCGTATTTCACAAACCTCTCATAATTGCTTATTGAAAAAAAGTTCTGTTTATATTAAAACTTTAATTTTCAGTTTTTAATTAAGTTAATTAATTTGTCATAAAAAAAATAATAAAAAAGTAATTTTAATTTTTTTTTTGCTAGTTTAAATATTAAAAATGTTCAGATGAGACACTTTAATAGTGTACATTATAAACGATAGAATTATGGTTCATTTATAACTTTTTCATTAAAAAATAATTTTTCCCTTTTCACAGATGCAAATAAAAAAAAACATCCAAATATTTAATATAAAGACATTTGAAAAGTCATAGCGTAGTTGAATGTGTTAATTATTACTCAAAAAGAAACTGAAGACGGGCAGAGTTAAACATTGCTACCGCATCAACAAGGTATAAAAACTTTTCTAGTTCAAGTATAATTATAAATTTTAGTATTCATTATTCTAATAGTTGTGTTCAACGTCAAATAATTACTTAGCAATGGAGCTGTTTTACGTAAAATTCCATAAAAACGTCATAAGTGAAAGTCTTAAATCATGTAACGACAACATTTGTTTAACGTGAAAATTGATGAGTATGTTATCATAAAAAAAATTATTCGTATTAAAAAAGCCGCACATAAAAGTGTCGGTGTTTCCTTAAGCGATACAAGAAGTTCAGAAATTTTATGGTAGTAAATAAATTGAGCGTGCGTGCTCGGTCATATTATATAAAAAAAAATATAACAAACGTTATGTTATAATGGGTAAATAATAATAAAAAGATGCACATAAATGCAAACACTAAAAGATGTTTCCAGAAACAAAGTTTAGAGAAAGTGGCAAACGTTATAAGTAAAACATAAAACTATTAAAATGTAAGTGAACACTGATTATAAAATCAAGACATATTGAAATTATGCATTTAATTATTTTATTGCCTTCCTACGAATTACTACAGCGTGAACGTCTTGAATTCATTTGCATTTTCATAGTTTCAGATACTATTTGAAAACCAAAACGGAAATAAGAAAATGTTATTTCATCTGATAAAAGTATTTATATATTTATCTCTGATTACATCAAGCACAAGATGTGAAGATACATAGATGATGACTACTAGAAAAAAAAAACAGAAGTATACTAATTAATCACGTAATAATTCCTAGCAGCCAATGGAAATATGGAATAATAATAACATTTAATTATTAAAAAATATAAAAATTAAACGTCTATTATTATATAGTTCTACAAGAAACATATTTGTAATTTACTTGCGAAACAAATTTGATTTAGATACACTTGCCGTATTGATAAGAAAAATATAACTTTGAGTACTCGTGAATTTGCACGCCTAGCAACAATAATCGTGTGTCTTTGGGGTGTGCTATAACAATATTATTTGATAGGTCTATCTAAACCCGACCTATTGATAACAGCAGAATAGCGGTATTGTTACACATTAACTTTGTCGTCTGTGTTATCTGAAGTAAAACCTCTGGTAATAATAATTGTTACAATATTCTGCAATAATAGAAAATCACACTTAACTGTAATAGTCTCATGTAATGTCAATGTCTTAGAAGTTGAACTATAGATAACTTATCGAATGTATATAATTTATTATATTATAGTTTTGTTCGAATGCGTTATAAAATCGTAAAATTATACGAAGACATTAAACATTTTCTCTATGCATTTCCATTGTTATTTGTGAAATCAGAATAATGACCGACAATAAAAAAACATTGCAATATTTTTACCTATTATAAAATTGAACCGTTAGAAATATACATAAGCATATTCTATATGGTAAAAAAAGTACTGACCAATAAATTATGACAATTGAAAAAAATCATATACAGAGTGATAGGTTTATCATAAACCGCTCGGTTACTCGCAAAGCAAATACGTTATTGTAAAAAAAATGTTAAACTTTATTTTTTTATAGCAATACACATATTCAAATAGATTGTAAAATAGGAATTATTCAAACTAAGAAAATTATGGATCAGATAACAACTTTTGGATCAGTAATTCAAACATTATTGACAATTTAAAGTAATGATTGCAGGTAAAGAATGAGTGCTGTTATTTTTATCACTAGTCTCATTTCCCGGTCGTATTCTTCCTCCTGCTTAGGTGTGAAAATGAGAATGACGTCAAAAGTACTGGTCCAAAAACTGTTATAGACCAGTTATTTTCTTAATTAGATATTTTATAAGTTAATTATATATGTATGTTACCATTTAAAAAAATAAAGTTGACTCATGATCATAAAATTAATAGAAAATAAATCAAGAAAAATATATGTAACTAAAATAATTCAAAATTTATGTTTTCAATATTGTATTTATTTTAAGAGTAATCGAATGATTTATGATAAACCGATGACTATGTATAATATTTATCTTTTAGTGCATTAAATAAAACCATAGACGTGATTGTTAAAAAAAAAATACTTTACAATTAATAATCCAAGCTTAAAGGTAAGACATAAAACAATCAATTACAAAACTTTTTAGTAAATCTTATTATTATTTTTTTTTTAAGTTAACTTTATTTAAAAAAAAATATTTAAATAAAAGCTTAAACATCTATCTACATGATTGAGCGTGATTGCCGCTAGGGCCGCCAAGGAAATAGGCCTACTCTTCTCATTATCTAATGTTGTTATTATTTTAAATACTAACGGTATACTATAACAGAAGATATAATTGGCGAGTAGTTTCGATAACTCTTGGATTATATTCAAAACTTTAGTTCTATATTATTCATTTTAATATAATAAAAAAAAGTTAAATATTGAACTCAATGGATGATCAATTTTTATTTTTACTATACAGAGTGGCCCACCACTCACTGACAACTTAAATAACTTTTGATCCAGTTAATATTTTTAGCTGATTTTTTTTTAAATAATAGTTATACGTTAGGTCTATAACTATATCTCAATAATTAATTTTTTTACATTTTATTAAAAATATTAATTATTTTTAAATTTTAAATAAAATGTAAAAAAAAAATCTAAGATAGCTATTTTGTAGAGTAGAATTTAAGAAAAATTTTAGTAAAAAAATATCTTATTAATATTCAGTAGTAAATATTCTGTAGCGTTTTGAAGTTTGTGAAAATTTGAATTTTCATGTACTATTTTACGGTATTAAACATTGAAATACGTATTGAGAAAAGGACAGAAGAAAACGCTATCTTTTCATGATTACTGTGTATACATATGATGATAGTGTGTATACATTACAAACTTGGCATAAATACCATGATAAGAAATTAGATAAGGCAATTATTACTTATCACTCTCATTCAAAAGTATATTGAAAAGATAGCGTTTTCTTCTGTCCTTTTCTCAATACGTATTTCAATGTTTATAACCGTAAAATAGTACATGAAAATTCAAATTTTTACAAACTTCAAAACGCTACAGAATATTTACTACTGAATATTAATAAGATATTTTTTTACTAAAATTTTTCTTAAATTCTACTCTACAAAATAGCTATCTTAGATTTTTTTTTTGCATTTTCTTTAAAATTTAAAAATAATTAATATTTTTAATAAAATGTAAAAAAATTAATTATTGAGATATAGCTATAGACCTAACGTATAACTATTATTTAAAAAAAAAATCAGCTAAAAATATTAACTGGATCAAAAGTTTTTTAAGTTGTCAGTGAGTGGTAGGCCACCCTGTATAAATCGTTTTAATAGTAGTAAATTAATTCAATGAAATGTTAATGTCATATTCATTAAAATTTAAGATGACTTTTTACGTTAAAAATTTAATTTTTAATTTTTAGCATAATACCAAATAAGGATTCGCAAAACTAGAACACATTTAAATACTAAGTTATGAACTTTTAAAGCCAGACAAATAACATGAATTCCTTATATTTAAGTTACTTTATACTAGTGCATTTATACAAATAAATTTTTGTCATAATTTGAACTTATTAAAACGGTTAGATAGACTACCAACAATATTATATGTCAAATTGTTTTTATATATTTCACTAAAATGTAGTTAAAGTGGTGGATCTTTGTACAAACTATAAAAGTAACCATATGCATTGCTTCCAAGAAAATATCATCTGTATAATTTAATTTATTTCTATTCGATTTTACAGCAATAGAACTCAAATAAAAGTGAAAATAATTCATTTAATAGGTTCTTAAATATCATAAGTTTTGCAAAACTCATAAAACCATTATTTATCTTAAAACAATAAATATGTAAACAATTTTTTTAGTATTATGAAAAAATTTTATTTACCAGTATTTGAGCTATATTCTCCAATATATCTCTTCGTCAAATATCGCACTGTGACAGCTGTAACAAATAATACATTAAAAATTAAACTTAAGCTATGCATAATTGAAAACATATACTACTCAATTATAACTAACTATAAAATACTTAAAATTTGACGAAAAAAATTGCTAATCTATAAATTCTTGTTGATATTTCACACGAAAAATAGAACATATCTAAACCAAAAAATTATTTTAAAATTAATTGTTTTATATCTATAGATATTATAAATATTTTAACATTATTGTAATATAAGCAGTGTCAAAGTATAATCTGTTTTAAGTTTTTAATCACCAGATATTTTATTTTTTTCAATTACCGTTATACTTTATATATATATATATTTTTTAATTTTTTATATTCTTAAAAATTAGTATTGAATTTTATGTTTAATTTAGGTATTTTATAGAAAAATAAAGGCGCTAATAATGCAGATTGTACTATAAATAATATTTTATTCTTTTTAATACTACAGTAAAATAACTTTTTATCAATTTTAATAAATGTAGTTTTTAATATATACTATATATGTGTAATATAATTAAAAACTGATACTGGCGCAACAGATTTGAAACAGTGATTTGGGATTTTATTTATAGCTTATAATATGAATTTATTTAATTTGTTCAGTTAATATTTTATTTGAGATTACAGCAATGACGTACTTTTGGTCTAAGAATACATTTGACAATTTTTTTCTTTTATAAATTAATAGGTTGGGTTAAGTTAAATTAATACGAAAGTGACTTCCATGACATAGGTTTTACGATTAGTCTAATAAAATATGCTAGAAATTCGCTTAAAACATGCGACAATCACAGTGAAATAAATACTTTTACACAATAGTGGGACATATAATAAACCAATACTAGACGCCCAGGATTAGGTAAAATAATATGGGCTTGTGTCGTTTTACGAGGTAGATCGTTTATGTAAAACATAATATTGTTTAAAAGTAATACTACCTATATTACATAAATAACAAGTATAAAAAAATTAAATTTTACCACGACAAATATATAAGCATAAATGCATAGCAATAGTTATCAATGATATTTTATGTTATTTTTTGCGGTTTGAAAATACCTATCAACAACTAAACAATACATACGAAAATTATTTTTGAAAAGTTGTCATACGTGTATCACATGCTCGAACACAAATTTATACAATTGCAACTCTAACAACATAAACATTAATAAAATAATATAACAACATTAAAATGGCGTGTAAAAAAACCTTATTATATCTATGAAAAATTGTGAATTTGATACAAATATTTAACAATAATACGAGTTCATACCTTAGGAGTGAGATGAAATTCAATGCTCTATTATATTATATTTATATAATATCTGGGTAGAATTGTTTGGAACGATCGAATATCAACATCACAGTGTTGTTGGTTGCTATTAAACCTACTTACGTCTGTATGAAAATTGAAATAATATTTAATTACATAGTGCAGCTAACAAAATTTGGGTTTCAAACATTTGTGGTCATAATGCCGTACAAGCGATGGGCACTATTATCGAGTTACCAATAAGATAGTACAATAAAAATTGTATTTATTTTAATATATTTAAACAAACTGTGGTCAGTTAATCAAATTTATTAATAAATTAAATATTTACGTTCCTAAATTATTTGCGGTCACGTCGATACGTTTGCATTAACTTATTTTTTTATCCTATCTTGTCATTGAAGTTCAACCGTAAACATATTTTTATAATTGTTTTTAAAGAAATTTTGCAAAGACATAAAATAAAAAGCCACATGTATTTTGAGATTTCGCCAACAAAAAACATATGAGTTAATCAGCCAACTAACCGTCTGAATAACGTATTGTTTCATGTGGGTGTATACTAATCGGTTGTACCTATCCATAATACCATAGTGTGAATGAACTATTAAAAATAAAACAACAACAATGAAACTTAAAATTCTTAGAATAGACTATAAAAATAGGGAACCGTTACGGTTCAAATGTTTATACAAATTTAATTGTCACTTCAATTAGAGAATTATGATTAACAACAATACAAACGTATAATAAATTATAAAAATAAACAAATTTAAGTTGTCACAGTTTCTTAAGTATTCAAATATATTCTCGATATTATCACATCATAAAAAATCCTTCTTCGTGCCAATATAACCGTACACTAGTTATTACTAATGATACATATTTTTTATATGTTCAACGAACATACTATATTCCTATTACAAAAGTTGTATTAAAAACATTTATATCTTTATCATTAATGTAATGCTTGTTAACTTTTTAAAAATTGTTTTGAAATTTAGTTAAGACATTGCTAGTTGTTTTTTCTCATTTATGAATGATACAAAACATATGATATTGTGTCAGGTATTAAAAGTAATTATTATTCAAGAGAGCATAAATATGCTGATCTTTTAAGTTAATGTACAGGCTAAACCGTGAACTGGGTCATTTTTCGCGTATGGCGTGCCGTCCTTGAGCTATATAATGAATTCTGAACGCATAGAGAACTTTGGGGTTCTAAAGTTTCCTCAAAACTCGGTCGTTCAGTATTGGCTATTTAACGCGGCTGAGCAAAAAGTATATCACCTTACGCCTTGGGGATGCTAGTGATATTTCTTATTGCTACAATAACTAAATCATACAATATGTATTTAACCGAGAAAACGGGTCAAGGATTTCAAAGGTCTGGGTCATAAGAGACTGTTTGCTTGTCTGAAATTTTTTTTAAAATAAAACTTTCTACATTCATGCTTTTATTATTGCGTTTAAGCAGAGATAGCCAATAGGCATATGATAAAGTCAAAACGTGAATAAGTACTATTCTAAGTAATATAAACGGGTTATAAATGTTATATCTCTAGTTAGTTGGTGTGTGTGTGTGCGTATGTGAATATAGCAATCAACATAGTCAAAAACATTTCCAAACGGCATTTTATACTAAAGCTGTCAGATGTAAGTATCGTCTCATTTTAACTTGCTTTTTTTAATAGGGGTCGAATTCAAAAAAAAAATTTCGTTTTATTTTTAAATATATTATAACGTTATCTTATAATTTTTTTAAATGTTATTAGACATTTAATAATTATACAATTTTTATATTTGACGTTATTTTATTTTATTTTTGACGTTTAAACGTTACTAAATTTTTACGTTTGATTTTAAGAGTTTAAAACATAATACTGTAACCAGTTTTTAATAAGGGCTAATTTTTTAAAATATACATTTGAAAATATTTATTTTTATTTATTTTAATAAGAATTGTTTTACGATATAAATTTTATTGTATTTAACGATATTTAACGTTTATTTATACGACATATTTTTGGTTTTTCTATTACGTTTTGATAGACATTTATGTTATAACTATAACGTTATTCATAATGTTTTCTTGTCCTGTTTTTCACACAAACAAATATTCCATAAAGTATGTATATATGATATAAATTATAATAATAATAAAAGTTAGAAAGAAAACTAAATGAGTTGGCCAGTTAAATGAACTCAACCACTAGTAAATTGATAGTAATATAGAACCATGTTTATATAGTATATGTAATATGCTCAATTAATAGAAAAATAAAAGTTATATTGAATTTAGAACTGGAATTAACCAGTTAATTGCGTATTTTATCATTCGAAAAAATAAAGTTGACACCCATATAAAGTATAAGGAATAAACATGAAAATACTTTATTGACTGATAAATTGAAAGAAAACATGTACTTAAAAGAAACTAAAAAAAAATCTCAATATTCTTTTTATTTTTTAATTAATTAAATTGTTCATAATGAATTAATCATCCTGTTATTAAAATATAGAAAACATCATAGTCAGAAACATATTACATTCAATAACATACTAAAGAAAAATTAAAACGCCCAGTTAAAACTTAATTTTCTTTTTAATAATAATTTTAATTTAAAGGGCTTTGTTTTACCCGTGTTTACCTCATTGCAATAAACAAAGTTAATTATCGTAGTATAGATGTTTTCTGACGTCAACATACATTAACTATTATTCTATAATGTTTTTACTGAGAAAAATTTTTTTAAAAATTTACTGGGAAATAAGAAGTATAGCAAATTTAATTTATGGAAATTGTTGTTGTATATATTACACGCAAAATTGAAATAACTACTAAACTTTACTACATAATGTACTTGTTAATAAATAAACTTCCATTACACATTGCTGCATAAAACATATATTGTAGTAAAATTTTAAGTATTATATAGATTGATTAGATAGTTCATTATTATAAAATAATGCAATTTATAAAAAACAAATTTCATGTTACTACTACAAATTATTTTTAGATTCAATGTGAAACTGAGAAAGTATTGTTTTCACTATGATGTGTGTTTTTTTCGTCTATCGCCTTATGAACGCAAGCTCTACTGGATCAATATTACATAATTCTATTTTATAAGAACCCAAATTAGATCTAATTGAAAATATTATCCTCGAAAGTTAAAAAAAAAATTAATTTTTTTTTACTAAAATATCTTAAAATTTTAAAATGACGTAAAATAAACAATTTGTATAATATATTAAAAATTATTATTTTTAAATAAACCCATTTGTACGAAACAAACAAAGAAAATATTTCACAGAATTACCTTTTTTTTATGTTACTTTCAAAAATCTGATTTATGATAATGATGTCAACCCCTATTAGATTTCAATCAACACTACTAGTGTCTACTAAGCCAAACCCCTTTTATACTATATCCTTATTATATTGGGTTTTTTATTTTCATTTATATTATATATTATATATATAATAAAAATATTTATTATTAATTATTATAATTATATTATATTCATATTTCAAAGTTTGATATAAGACTTTAACTACACTAACATAATAAAGGAAAATAATCATTAGAAATTCACTTTAATACAATAGTAGAAACCTTATAAAAAATGAAGCTTAATTCACGTAATTGGGATAAATAAATACATTTATTGTAAATTATAAAATGACAATTTAACGTTAGGAACGAAAGCATATTGATCATTAAAGTGTTTAAATAATTACTATGATAAAAGAAAATCAAGCTAGATTAATTAAATTGAGATTTTTAATAAATACATTACAAAAAATACAAGTTCAATAGACGACATACAATGTCGTCTTTTAACAAATTATATTTACAAACAAATTTATAAATTGTTTATCGTAAAACATAATTATTAGCTTAATTAAGATATGTCTGCCAATAAATAAACGCTAAACGTGATAATCCGTATGTAAATAGTTGTTGATATGATGACTGAACAATACAATTTTACACGCGTTAAGGAATAAAAAATTTAAGTTTTGATGTAATATAATAATTATAATAATACAATTGATATCGTACACTATAAACATTAATAATAATATAATATGCCAACCAATATTTTTAATGTCACATTGTTGTCTGTTTTATCTCAATTCATTACAAATATATTTAACTTTATTTACTATAAATAAAATATAAATAAATATGTATTACTTTATGTTTATCTTTAATTTTTTTTTCATATGAGAGCATGTATGTTATAAATTTTATTTGAAAGTTGTATAAATGCCAATCGTAGGACAAATAGCAGTACTGGCTGAGATAACTAAATAGATCGAGAATCAAGAAATGTACTGACGTACTAGTGTATTTAAATCAACAATATTAATTATATTATTGTGTCTTTATGACTAGTAAAACTACGAGTAGTACACATGAAATAGAAAACATGTGTTAATGTCAATTCTTTTAAGATCACAATTTTTATTTCTTGAGAAATTATTCATTAATAATATTGATGAATAAATTCGTAATAATCTATTATAAATTTTTAATTATTAAATTTATAAAGCTATTCAAATGGTTAATCACTAATCCAAATATTTAAATTATTTTAATTTGAAAATAGTATAATTATATAAGGAAGCTGCTTAAAAATAGAAAATAAATAAAATTAAGAATAAAATGTTAGACTTGCACTTTAATGATATTTTATGGTGCTTTTTTAATAAATAACTTGGGTATAATTTTTGAATTTAGGACAAAAATATATAGCTTAAAAAAACTGCTGTGTGCGTTTTACATAGACTCGTTAGTTTTTAAATGTTATTCGTAAGGAGACCAAAAATGTGCTGCATTGTTTTAGAAGAATTTTTTTTTTTTCAAAAACTTAAATGTTTATTGTTTTTGTTCCCAAATAGTTTAATGTACAATAGGGTTTACATATTACTACAACAATAGTCATTTTCCTATGATATTTTTGTTTAAACAATGTTTAGTTTCTCATATTACTTATACATAGGCTTGATTATGTTTGTACTCGTAATTTTTAAGTAATTTGTTCTTATTCAAAAAATTTTAATTGACTTCAAAAAGATAAATGCATTGAACATATGTATGTATTCAAATTTCAAAGACTACTTGTTTAATTTTATCCAGTGAGGAATTTAAAATTTTTTTTTTTTTTTTTTTTTTTTTTTTAATATCGTTATAGCCATTACACCATCTAGAAATAATATTTAAATTTAAAAGTAATTGATTACATATTAAATAATAGCGATATATATATATAAATCTGTCATAACCTTTATTAAATGAGTGTTTTAATACACAGAAATAAAAGAGAAAATAACCTCATCTATAATTCTATGATGTTAGTAATTATAGGCCACCTACACAGTGAGAGTATAAAATTATGATTAAATATTTTATTATAACTCAAAAATGTCAGTCAGTAACCTTAGTGACTTCGCAGGGATAATAAATTAGATAAACATAGGCATTTAAGCCGCCTAAATATTCTTATATTCGTGTACATTAGAATAAATAATCTAATAAAATAAAAAACTTTTTTTTATGACAGGGACGATACCAAATGATAATTTATCATAAGCTTTAGTGGGTCTATTATTTCCACAAACTAGGGTCTAAAGAAACTTAAAAAGATTAATGTTCAACTGTTTAACATCGTACTCGTTAACCGATTACTTTCATTTTCTAATTTCTAAGTACAACGCTGTATAATTGATTAGACTGCAATATCCGAACTTCAGATGATATTCAAGTGGCTATAATAATATTATTACACTTTCTCACCCGGTCGAAGACTGAACGACCTTTATTAATATTATTAAAGTAATTCAGCGAAAACGGTCAGTTGGAGTGAATAATTTATTTCGCCATATTAATATGTTTACTGAATAATTCTACTGATTGATGATTCAGTTGACTCGTTTAGCAAGTAATACGATAGATAAAGCATAAATGTATACGAACACACAAAAATAAAATCTGCATCGTACAATAACATCGTGGTTCAAGTTTACTTGAAAAAAAAAACCTTCATAAAATTATTTAAAACTTGAATCATATAACGGTTGTACAAGTTTCTTCTGCAATAATTGACTTAAAAAATAGAAAACAGAAGTTTTCCACGGCAGCACATATTAGGCTATTTGACGTTTTCTATTAAAATAATTTTCATATTTTTATTCATATCACAATATTTGTATGTATTAAAATCACCAACTAACAAATATACAAGACTATAAATAAAATACTGAAAAAAATATAAACATTTTTAGTATTATATTTTTTAAAAAACGTTTTAAAAATCAATAAANAATCACCAACTAACAAATATACAAGACTATAAATAAAATACTGAAAAAAATATAAACATTTTTAGTATTATATTTTTTAAAAAACGTTTTAAAAATCAATAAATAATATATGTCACATTTAAACGTTTTCGATTTAATATTTACATTTTTCGTTTTTGATAATATCAATGCACTTCAAATTAAAAAGTCTTTCAAAATAATAAATATAATACTATATAAAGTAAGATTACTTTTTATTATTTATTTTATTAAAATTTTATTTTTCAAACTAAACTCAAATCACATAATATCACGTGTTATAAAATGTTAAAAAATATACTATAAACATAATCAGCCATTTCTATGTTAATTAAACCTCCAACCTAAGTGCTTTCTGTTTTTAACAGTTATTGATAAAAATTTAAATATCTCGAGTATCTAAAATCTTAATAGAATTATTCAAAAATCTATTACCGACAATAAAAAAAAAGACAGATTTTTACGTTCAAACAAGTTTTGATTATTTAATGTGACCGGATTTTTTTTATCAATAAGCCTATAAAGTGGGCGGTTTTTATTATCAACCGGAACTAACTATGTTTTAAGTTCATCTCAATGAGTATGCATACCTAAAAAATCAACAAAAATTGTTGAATAGCTTTTAACATTTATTATTGAAAGCTATTATCAGATTAAGATTGACTGTATTGAGATTATTAACTTCCGATGCGAAATTATAAGAGTGATTACAATGGTGGTCAAATATTTTGTTCATTATTAATTTTATACTTGTTTAAAAAAAATCTTGTTGGGTATAAAATTTTAATTTTAGAAATATTTATTAATTTATGAGTTCAAATCTATGTGTGGTAGTAAATTTGTCAAATTCCAATCAAATACGATTGATATGACAGTCATTATTTTAAATCGACATTGCTACCAATGAAGAAAAAAAAATTCTGTGTACAAATATTATGCTATTATTTCTAGTAAATAAATAAAACCGGTGTAGGAAAACGGAACACGAGCATTAAATTAATACACATGTGTCTCGAGTTATAAAATTTAGTATCTTCTTTTTCTAATGATTGTTACTTTTTAATTATTATTCATGGGTACTTTTTTATTATTTCGCATTTTTATTATTAGTTACAATTCAACGACCTAAAAGACAAGAAAAGAGTTCAAACGAAAATCTGTGTGGGCGTTCCGATTTAATTTTGGTCATTGGCACTGAAAGAAACGTTAACGACACGACGGTATCAACATAAAGAAAAGGGAGATCGCACATATAGTATAGTTTGCAACAATAACAATACAACCATCGTATACACCTGTAGCACAGTAGTTGACAGCATTGTGTAAATAAACATAATAACATGCTGTTTATTTATATATTACTTAAAAAACACCTGTGTACACGCATGTTGCAAATCACGTACAAACTTAAATTTGGCAATAATTAATACATATTATGAATACAAAAGTTATTATTATTGTGGAAATACTCAAATCTGTATCATGTGACAAACGTAAAATATTTCAATGGTATTGCATAAAAAATGTCACAGATCAACCAAGACATTTTATAAAATTAAATACTTATTTAATTTAAAACCATAGTTAAGACGTTTGTATTAAAGAAAAACTTTTAATAACGCAGAACAACAAATAATAAAACATTTTTTATTGTTTACAATTTTCATATTAATTTCGACGCTGGAAAACTTCTCAAATTAATAATATCTAGTAGTACACACAGTTAATAATCAATCCATTTATATTTTAATCGTCATAAGGGCTATATACATAATAATTTTAAACAGTATGTTTAATGCACAGCGTGGCGTCCGTAATATACGTGACCGACAGTCGGTGACAATGAAAGAACGAGTAGCAAAATGATTCATTGAGTATTATCTGAAGACCGTTTTTACATTATTTTCATTTTTATACTAATGAATTGAACCGAGTATAATAGTTCGCTTAAACTCATCGAGGGACTTTTTCTAAGACTTTCTTAGTCACTAATAGATAATACAGTCAGATTAACGATCCATAAATTCAGCCTCCGTCTGATACTACAGAATCGAAAAAACAGTTTTTCATCATAATAAAAAAGTGTTTTTAATTCTTTGACCACAGCGCTTGTACAATAATATTTAATAATAGATGGTCATATAACCTTTCACAGTTTTATGGATGGCCGTTACGCGTTTATTTTTTTCGACCAGGTGTCCACTATACTTAGATCAAAATACATATTTCTTAGTTATCAATAGTGTATACTTATAACAAGTTAAAAATGGTATGAATGGTTAACTTAAATGTGTAAATAAATCATTTCAAATGAAATTAAATAAAAGCGAAAACTTTCATTTTCAAAATTAAAAATCTACAATAATAAAGTGTATTAAATAGGAAAACAAGACCGCATTAGTGAAGGGGAAGCTACTCCTTCTAAAATACTCAATATTGGCCTTAAGTGGGATTTATTTCATTGTAAAAAAAGTAATTTAATACTTTTAAAAACAAAAATTATCCAATTTAAACCATAGGAACTACAAAAAAATGTAGATTATTTAAAATTTTAAATATTTATATTAATAAATAACTAAGTAAATTCTTATACTATCTAATTAAATTTTTATAAAATTTATTATAATTAGATACTTTTTTAGCTTCGATGCGAAGCTGAGAAGGTATTGGTTTTACTATGATGTGTTTTTTTTTTTTTTTTGTGTCTGTTACCACTTTTTCTCAGCTCTCACCGAACGGATTTCTTTCAACGATACGTCAAAAGATCACAAATTGTATCTAGTCGAAGACATTACCCTTCAAAATTGAAAAAATTTCCCTCGTTCCCCGTAAATGGGGGAAACCTCCAAAAAAATTACAAATTTAAAAATCGCTAATTTTCGAAATTTTTTCAATTTTTTTTACTAAAAACTGCCGTAACTTTTTCAAAAATGAACATATCAATATAATTTTTTTTTTATAGATGCTTGATGTCTTTACCTATCATTTGGTATATTTTTTTTGTAAATTTGACACTTAACCTGCCCACAGGGGGGGATTTAAAATGACAACTTTTTCACAAAAAATTAACTTTTTCAACATAACTTTTGAAAATGTTCCGGAAGGTCTGACACTTTTATATATATCTTAAATTAAACCTAATGTAATATAATTTAATTTGAAAATAAAAAATT
>NW_026099574.1:16853701-17026995 GCF_025091365.1 Daktulosphaira vitifoliae | reverse complement strand
ATATTATATTTAACTTTATAATGCTATAACTTATTGAAAAGTTTATGGATCCACACAATTTTTTTATGAGAAATAATATTTTTTAATAAACCCTTTTTCATTCGACATACTTTATCTTAATCGAGATATTAAGGAACCAGCAGATCAAGTAGCTTTTGGAATAAAACACCAATTTTTTTTAAATTAAACACTATCTAAAGATTTGCATCGAAGCGTTTATTTTTGATAGTGATTTTAATCACTGTCAGATAACATTATACTTGATCCAACTATACCACGTCACAACTGTGCCGCGACCCCCCTGTGCTGGGTTGGGTTTTTTATTTTCAACTATAATATTGATTTATACAACTGTTTAACAACCACGTGCAATTCACAAGAAGATCATGAGTTAGTACTCATTTTAAAGTAAAACTATTTAAATTATGTTTAATTATATCATTGAATTGTAACTAGAATTCTGTTTATATTTTTGATTAAAATACAAAATTTATAACAACGAAAACAGTTGACATTGTCCATTATTTACTTGATCCAACTTTTAAAAAATTGATTTAAGCTTAGTTGTATTTTTTAACCAGATTTCATTTTGCATATATTACATTACAAAATATTAATGAATGACTATAAAATATACAATTTGTTTATAATTAATAAAATAAAGTATAACTTATTTTATTAGTGAAATTTTAAGTAAAAAAAAATAATGAAACAACCATACAACAACATACATATATTTTAGTTCATATTTATTGCATTGACTACAATGTTGGTTGTAAACGGCATTTTTCATTGAAGTGGCAGACACGATCCTAAATTGCCAAGTTAAGTACTCAATGTATATGGTAATAGTATACTGCAATATAGGTACCAATTACATTACAGCAGCGCCGCTTGTATTCATAAGGGAAGGTTTTCTAAAAATAAAAAATTACAAGACACGTTAAGTGCCGTTTATAAAAATATGCATTTATATGTTACTCTTAATGTAAGAAATCAAACTATTTGTGTTACGGACAGATTATGTTATTAATCAACAAATCATCTATAACACAGATTATAACTTAATATAGATAATGTATATCCACTCTTAAATAATATCATTAATTATAAAATCAAATTAGTGATCAATAAATATTCAAAGAAAAATACTCTCAACAATTTACATTTATTTTTTAATCGGCATTAGTGTAGTTTATAACAAGGAAAATTTTTGCGTGATTCTTTTAAACTATAAGAACTAGTCTATAAAATATTTTAACGCCCACTCTAATATATATATTATTATTAAGAATATCACTATTCTTAAGAGTAACAAATCAAATACATATTCTTATTATCAATATATTTATCTTTGCACCATTGAAGGTCTCATTAAAAAAATATTCAATAGTAAATTTTAATACTCGTATAATAAAATTACATTTGAAGTCGTATGTTATATTTAAGTTCATGACATTGTTTAAAAATTAATATTTATTATTTATTAAAAAAACAATTGATATAGAAGAGTAACTAGCCTAATTCTGACAAAAAAAGTAATACCATCACTCATACGTTTTTTTCCGAATAAAAAACTATTTGAAAAATTTAATAACCAATTTGCCACTTTTGTTTACATCATTTACCGCAAACTATCAAAATATATTGTTACCGACACATGTGTGTATTACAACAGAAACAAACATTTTTAAGCATACGTATTAATGTGTGCAATATATCTCATCGCCATTCTTCTCCGTTGTTTCATATAGGATTGAGCACGTTTTAACAAAATAATAATATTATACATACAACTTTAATTTACAGACCAATGATTTGATATTTTTAATACACGATTAAATACAAACTGATGTAGGAGGTAAATATTCATTAAGTATAAATTAAAAATTGATAATTTTATTTTTGGGTTGCATTTAAACTTTAAGCAAACGAATTAATAGAAAATCAATAACTTATCTTTAAACACGTGTTATAAAGCAAGCAACAAGTAAAAAATTATTTAGCAATATTCTTTACAATCCTTTATTTAATTCAAACAGTTAACTTAAAAAAACAAAAAGACGAAAGATAGTTTTAAACTTATTATATAGACTAAACTCGATTCAATCTGAAGCAACACTTCATTGTCTTTGTAATACAATCAAAAATCAAATCTTCCCTATACTTTACAAATGCTAATTTATTTTATTTCTGGTTGAACCTCTTATACTAACAATTGACATAAGCGAACAATGTTTTGTCATGAAGCACTACTGCTTGTTTAATATTCATGTGTATTGTTTTTAATATTATCACGAATACTATTAACGTCTTCACAAACAACTTCACAATATTAAATTGATTCATGACAGCTTATAAAATGATTCGTCTATCTTTTAAAAGTTGTCGAAAATTAAAAATGTAGATATAAGTCAGTAGCTAGTATAATATGGTAACTGTATTGTAAGTAACCGGTTTACAAGATAAACAGTGATAAATTAATAGCACTACAGAAGAGCAGTGCGTTACTGCAGTTTAAATATTATGTGCGTTGAAAATAAAAGTAAAAAACAAACATAAAAAAGCAACTTAATCCTAGTGATTTATTGTATGAAAAAGATATTAAAGTTCAAGATTCTAGTTCAAGCTACTATTACTATATTATATTTGTACATTATCTTCTTAAAATGTCATAATAACTTCATTAATAAAATTACTAAATTCGAATAATGAAGTGAAACTGCGAATGGGAATTTGTTAAAAGGAACTTATGTAACTTTTTAAAAAGTTTTTAGGAAAAACAAAAAACTATTTTGATCTTTATAAAATTATTTATTCAATTCCATCATCACAATTTCGATTAAATAATAATGTATTAAAAATAATTAGCGAATAAAAATATTATTAAAATCGTTAGTGTTTCTATAAATTTATTATACATTTATTTAAATAAACATACATATATTACACAGTATTAAATTATGAAGTAATTTAATCATTATTATTTAATTTACTTTTAGAATCAGTTACTTCATATTTAAGTGCACTATAAAATTTGTTACTTTTTGTTTTATTAATGATTAACTGTCCTACAGCAGTCCGATTTAACCCTAACTTCAAGCTCTTCACATTTAGTATAAAAATTCACCTGTGGTCGTCTAATCTTAAGTTAAAATTTCCCTTAAAATAGTTTAAATATTAGCTGTAACTAGCTTTTGTATTTGAGTATTAAATTTTAATTAACTCATGCATTCTTTTAGTATTTAACTCTGGTTTTAAATAGTTAACTGGATTTTCTAAAAATTGACTTTCTGAAACCAGAAACGATACAATATGATTTTGTATTTTTAGTTTTGTATCAACAGGTAAGCTAAAACTTGTATGTCGTCCCACCGATCGTAAGGAGTTAATCCATTAAACTTATAACCGAACCAGTATTTTAATACGTTTATCAGATAAAAAATATAATAATAAAAAAGTAATTTGACAAATTTTTAAATACATATCTCCTAACATCACACAGTATTTCAAAGTTTACAGCTTTGTCATTTTGACTGCTTGTTGACATTTTCATTTTAATATTATGTTTATCAATCAAGTTTTGTAAAAAAAATATCCTGTTCATCCTGTGTAACATTTTTTAAAAGATGTAAAATTTCTTATTGATTTTATATAGAAATAGTATCACACTTTAATAAACACCAAGTGTTTGTTAAAAACACCTATATCATAGACATAGGTGTCGTAAAATTGTACTACTTTAATTTAAATGTTAACTTAGGGTAGTACGATTTTTCAAACTAATTTAGAAAAAAAATTATTATACTATGGAGTTCTATACACAAAAATTCTAAATCCAAATAATTCTCAAACGAGAGACTAGTGAAAAATCATTCGCCAGTATACTAAGAAAATATTTCCAGGAAAGTGTAATTGAAAATGTTACCGTTGTTTATCATCATATAGTCAAATAATATTGTTTTCATACTTTCTAGTCTAAAAAACTGAATGTTAAACATTAAGAAATTGATTTTTTTTTTAATTGTTTATCACCATTCAATGAAATAATATTGTTTTCATGTTTTCTGATATAAAGAACTGAATATTAAACACTAAGACATTATGTGGGAGTTACTGCATACAAATAAGGCAATCGGAGACCTGCATGATATAAATATTTTCTAACATCGTCATGTCGAGTTAACTTGTACAAATATATACTTGTAATATGTCTCGGGATATACCTATACATTTTTTTTTTTAAATATAACCGACTTCGCAAAAATATCAAAAAATACTTCAATAAAACTCAAAAGTTGAAAGTCAATTTGTCAATTTTTATAGATAGACAATGTCTATGTTTTTTAGTAGGTCTTCACATACTTGGGTCAATATCTTTGTATTACGTTAAATAAAAGTTAAACAAGAACCACAACATATCGTCTAAGTATTCCTTTATTATATAAAAAAAAATATGATGTGATATTGCGTATAAAATAATGCCGATATAAACAATAATAAAACTTTGTTTTTGTAATAACAACGATAAAGTTAAATAATTTAATAAAGTTAAATAATTTTTTTTTAATTTTACGTCAAATACTGAATAGGGATACAACAACTATTAGTGATTAGGTCAACTGCCGTAAACAACTTATATACATACATACTTGTAACGAAAAGTTTAAAAATTGAATTGAACTAAATTTGACCTAGTTCACTGTTTCTTAAAGTTTGATAAGAAAAAATCCAATCTCATTTCCCGTACAAAATATACAACACTCCGTCATGACGGAGCGTTAATATTGTTTACATCATCGTAGTTAGGTTAACGAACAAACGTTCAAAATTGTAATAAAGAATATGGCTAAATCATACATATAAATTTTTTAATTCCACACATTTAAAAAATATGCTTGAACTTCCCAAATTCCAATATTTTTACACTGGCCATAAATTCTTAAGTCATCTGATAGATAATAGTAAATTTGTTTCTTGTAATCTCAATAAAATACTTACTTGAATAATTACTTAGGAAATTTTAATGTAACAATCTAATAACGGTTTTGGTTAATGTTATAGGTACATTTTAATATTCTTTAAACATGAATTTATAATATACAGTTCATATTATCAAGACGTATTGTTTTAATTCATAGTAATATTTCATACACTCAACAGAGTAACTTCTTTTTGTTACGTTACATTTCATTAAAAATTTAATCATTTAATAAAACTATTTAACTAAATGTTCTCAACCAATATTTTAAAAATGTTACATAAGTAGTAATCATTTAGTAAAATAGTTAAAAATATCAAAGTTAAAAAATATAACTTATATAAATAATTGAAATAAAATTAATTCATAATAATTAAAGAAAAACTTACCAGATTTTCCAACCCGTGAACTTCCCAGCACCACAGTTCGAATTCGTCCAATATTTGTCATTTTATAATATGCAGCTATCTGAAATAAGCAACGGATCAATTATCACTAATAAGATTATACAAATGTAAAAATGGCATATTAATACAATTCTGTAAAAATTTTAATTTTACTTGGAAACTAAAAATATTGATTTACCTCTTTAAAACGAACATTATTGAAAAACTATACTCAGGTTAAAAACATACATACATTTAAAAAAAAACTGTTGAATAAATTCCAGTTTGTCAAGAGTTTGTTTCGCTTTTTTTTTTATTATTCTAAAAAATATTTCCTAGAAAACTTATTTATTTTGCTATAGTATTTAGAAAGGTATATACATATTTCTATTAAAACTTAAATTTGAAAGATTTTTTTGATTAATTCACGAGAATTGCAACCCAAAAAAAAATTATAATTAATAGACCAATGAGACCTAGATAAGAATGGACCTGTCACCAAACTGGGTTTTATGATGTAAGTGTATAAATAATTTACAATAATACATTGTAAAAAAAATTGTTTTCATTAAATTTCATTAGAAGTTAAATAAAAATCTATACAAATTTTTATCATACCATAAATATTTTAAACATAATTTGTTCTTTTGTAAAATTTTCTAAATGTTAATATAATAAAATGATTTATGTAAGTTTTAAATCAGATTTAATTATTTTGACTAATTAATGAAACTAGATTTTTATATTTTTTTCCTTTGATTCAAACTCACAATTAATAATATTATCTATTTATTATAAACAGACCTAAGTACTAATTAATTTATTAACGCTTAACCGTTAAACAATTACAAAAATATAAGTAAAAATTGGAAAATATTCCAATTATGACTCATTATAACATAAAATTATATTAAAATATAATAATGTTAACTATTGTTATTTTATAAAAAATTAATAGAATTAAACCAATACTATAAAAAACGCTTGAAAAAATTAACAGATACACGTATTTAGATAAAAAAAATGTTAAACAGATCTTTCTGACGCCAATGATGAAAACATTGTTTTCAAAATACATGTATCTGCTGATTTTTCTAGCACTTTTTGTGGTATTCGATTAATTTCATTTATTTAAAATTATCAATTCTATTTTTTAGGGTTTATTTTAATTAATTTTTTTTTTCAATATTGTTATTTTAATTTAAAAAAAATTGTATTTTTTGCATTCATGAGGAAATTAGAGAGAAAGTGAATTTCATAGTTTTATGTGAAAGAAGGCAAATAAAATAAAATAAATATTTTAAGGAAATCAATTGAATTTTCCAATAAAGATTTTAAGGAATTAGATATATTTTATCTAGTTTAACGTATAATATTAAACATAAAAAAAAGAAAATTCAAACATTTATTTTGAATTTTTCAGATTATATAATTTCTTTTTGATATATTTTTATTCCAAATGATTGAGCAAACTATAAATTAGGACGCATTAATAGAAAAATGTTTAGCCAGTGAAGTTCGGTAAAATTAATAGATATTTTTAAAGTATCGTAAATTATTTATAAATTTGTTTACTAACAAATTAGTATAGTAAACAAAGTTAAGGTAGAAATCAAAAATAATACTTAAATCTTTCATAACTTTAACACGTTCTAAAATAATATTTGATAAAGAGCAGTTATAACTTTAGGGTCTTTGATAAAATAATTTGCATTTACATATCAAATTAATAAAATTGTATTATGTTCACACATACGTTCGATACTTTTTAATTATAGAAAATAAATAAACTTAACCCATATGAACACTAATTGTAGAAGATTTATGCTGAGACTAATATGTATATACAATTGGAATATAGGAATACCTTAGACAAATTTTAAAGACAGATACTAAACAACAAGATGTTATTTTATCATTTTCTTATAACGCTTAAATATTTGATTATAATCAGGGGATCCACGCCGGTTACCGGTGTCTTACCAGTTACTTTTCCCAAGTACTGGTTAAAACCCTTTTTTATAATAATTATAAAAAAGGGTTTTAAAAGAATTACAAAAGAATATGGTAACTACTTCTTAATTATTAAAAAGTAGTTACCATATTTTTTTGTCTTAAAAAAAATTATGGTAATCTATTACTAGTAATCGAATATTTTTTTTAATTATTAATCGGTATACAATATTTAATATATTAGAGAATCGGGTTTTTAACAATAACAGATAACCTCTTTAAATTAATCGGTTAAATACAAAAATGAAGAATTCATTTTAATAAAGTTTAGTTAGAATTGAAAATGTATTTTTACATCCGTGTTATTATTAAATATTAAGTATCCATAGTAAATAAAAGCAGAGATTATTAGAGGGGTAATAAATTTCCTCGGATCAAAAATAATTACAAAGTAGAGATCATTTTTTTTTCTTAAAGAAAAAATTTACTTATGTATAACTTCTCAGAACAAAAGCCTAACTGTACCATTAAATGTTACTACAACAGTAGTAAATTTGTGTCAACCCCTTATGAAAAAAATAGTTAAAGATACACTCGAAGAGGGGTGTAGTAAAAAATCATCTTATGCATAGCCTCCCTGAAAAAACTTTTTGTGTAAAAATAAATACTTTAAAATTTTACTTTATTATTTTTACTATAATAAAATCATAACAGGTTTTGAGCGGTTAACATTGATTTTCTTTTTTTCCATATTTAAAAAAAAAACGGTAATTGACAACAGCTTTTTACAAAACCGGTAACCTTATACCGGTTACCAATTTTAAGTAAAATTCGATTTTCACCAAGACCGATTATCCTTTTTTTTTTTTTTTGGTAATAGTTTCAAACCCTGATTATGTTTTTAAAATATTGGTTTACAAATCAATATTACAGTTACATCAACTGATCATTTAAAATTTAAATAATACAGTAATCGAGAATAAAAATTACTATCTTGTAAATTAAGCTAAAATTTAACTAAATAGATATTTTATAAAAATATGCATCTGTACAAAAAAAATAATGAACTAGCAAAAAGAGAGATAAATGATAAGATAATTCAAGCGACCTCAAAGCAATGATGTTGTTACTATATCTATCTTTAACAGATTTCGTCTAGCCTTGCTAGCTACTAATTTTTGAATGTCCATTTCTAACGCACTCCCAAAACATATATTTACTGGCGCCAAATTAAATGTTAGCATTTTGTCTTATACTAAAAAACATATAATTACAATGTATACTATAAAAGCTAGTTAATGTGTAAAAAAAAGATACTATATTGTTTTGGAAACTTTACAAATAGTAAAGTAGAACGGAAGTATAAAACTACTAAATTAATTATTTATACATCCAATGTAAGAATAAAATAATTCATAAATTATAAACTAATTATAAATTTGGATGAAATCTAATGCTATTCATAGTAAGGTAAAAAAAAATCTGTTAATAAATATCATTATAAATATAAAAACATTTAAATACATAACACATTTTTTTTTTTGAAAATTAATTTTATCTAAAAATTTTTCATAAAATATTTTTAAATATTTAAATCAAAAATAACTAAAAAATTTTGAAAAACGAATCAACATTGTTAATTAACTATAAAGTACATATTTGTGTTTATACTATAGCACGGTGTTACTTTATCAACGGTCTGAAATAAAATACATAGATATTCATTTGATGGTATGCGCCCTTGCTAACGTTTAAAGAAACTAAAAATCCAGTCAATCTAAATGATGGATGAAATAAACTAAACAATATATGTAGATAATTATTTTTTCGTTGATAAGTGAAATCAGTAGACACGTTGAAGTTTAAATTATCGTTTAAAATGTTGTTATACAGCACACTGACAATATGCACTTACTTTATCATTAAAACATTAATTTCGAACTTACCTTGTCAAATTAAGAACTCGAAAAATGTATTCAGTGCAATTCAACTTTTAAATGGAGATTTAAAATTTTAACGACCGGATATCGAATATCCATTATAATATCCATTGAATATAACAATAAAACGGCGGTATTTGTGGTGGAAATTCGCCATATGTTTGCAGTATCGAATACAACAAAAAAAAATATTTATTAACAACAAAAATTATAAGTAACACGATTTTACAAAAAAAAATCGCTTAAATCGTATGAATACGACTTGATAAACGACTAACACCACAAAACCAACAGAGTACTTGTATACTACACACCGAACACGTTGCGACTGATAGCACACAACGCGGGAATTATATACGTCTGTTAGACACTACACGTTATGAATAAGCTGCTGCACTTACCCGTTTTTAGTTGTTAGCACGCCCCGTCACTGTTGGTTAATAATCATAATCATCGCCTAAATATTTAGTTATTTATTGTATTGAAAACTAATTAAGTTAAACCCAAAAAATCATAATTTTTCAACAATAACAATCTCACTATCTTTGTTTCCACGTAATATACCTACGATTTTTTTTGCATAGTTAGCCACGACTACTTACGTTATCTATACCATACCTAACGCTTCAATTTCCATGATTGAATATATCAATTGAACTTTACCCAAATTAATTATATTACCGACACTTTATTATTAATAATGTTTATTACATAAAGTACAAAATAATAAACGAAAATAAATACATAGTGTAATTGACTGCTAAGCGTTCCTATATTGCCGACTTCAGTTGTACTCCTATATTTCTTGTGACCATATTATTTTAGCTTCGATGCGAAGCTGAGTAAATAATTAATTTTACTTTTTTTTTTTTTTTTTGTGTCTGTTGCAACTTTTTCTCAGCTCTCATTTGACCGATTTCTTTCAATGATACGTCAAAAGATCACAAATCGTATCTAGTTAAAGACATTGCCCTCAAAAATTAAAAAAAATTTCCCTCGTTCCCCGTAAATGATGAAAATCCCCCCAAAAGTTACAATTTTTTAAATCAGTAAATTTTGATAATTTTTTCTTTTTTTTTCTTAAAATTGCTATAACTTTTTGAAAAATTAACGAATGAACATAATTTGTTTATTATATTAAAATCTTAGATATTTCCCTTTTATTTGAAATTATTTTTTTGAAAATCTAACACTTAATCTGCCCACAAGAGAGGATTCAAAATAGCAACATGATTCTAACTTGCATTAAATACAAATTTATACTTATTTTGATTATTTTGCTTCTTCAAAGTTCATAAACTTAACTTTTGAAAATGTTCCGGGAATACTGCCTCTTTTAAATATATGTTAAAATAAAGTTTATTTTATGTACTAAAAGTTCAAAAAAATAATTTGTATCAACGACCTATTTTCTACTAAACACGATCAACGGATTTGCATCGAAGCATTTCTCATGATAGTGATAAATATCATCTATATTTGTCCTAATTATGCTACATCCATACTGCTCCACAACCCAACTGTGCTACCGTTTTTTTATTCAATGGATGTTATGAACTCATTGTTCATATAAGGGTGATTGTCCAATACAATTCACTTTACGTTTCAAAATTACTATCAATATTTTGTAATATTTTATATTTAATGAGTAATAAACAATCAATAATTTAGATATAACATAATAATTACATACAAATAAAATATAATATTCCTTAACTAAGAAAATCATAGGTATACAATTTCATTGTAACCTAAAATAAATGTATCAATCTTAGAAAACATCAATTTAAACTACAATTTGTTTCATTGTTAATCAACTATACAATTATTTTGATAAAATGAAGATAATATTGTTAATTATTAAAAATTTTTACTTTTAACATCATATGAGTTTTAAAATTTAATACAATTATATTTTATAAATAATAAATTTTATAAAAACTAAAATTTTATAATTGGTAATTAATAATACATAATTGCAAAACTATTATTCTCATATTATTGGGTTAACAGAAATCATATAGTGAAATATTAAAAATGCACATATTTTAATACAACTCTTGTTAATATTGATGGATAATTTACTATAAAGAAAGTCTCATTGTCAATAAAACAAAGAGATATGTAGAACATTATGACCGAGTTATTAAATATGCANAACACTTTATTAAATTATTATATATATATATATTAGAGTTATCTTCAACAAAATAAAAATATAAATATAGCATTTTTATGTCAGTAAAAAAAGTACTGTAAAAATTACTGAATCAAAAACTCAAAAATAATATTTTCTTCAAATATCAATAATTTTTACAGACTACACAAGTGATGAACATTTAACTAGAGTACATATATATAATTTTTTATTTTTTACAGAAATCATAAAATCATTAAAATTGTATACATGTAAAAATATGACTCTAATATAAAAAAAATATTTACGTTCAGATACTATCGTTTTAATCCTAGTTTTAAACTTTCTTCTAGCATTGTTATTGAAGAAATTCTACATGAAACACAGTCTTCAGGCAAAACCTGCAATACAATTTTTGAGTAATGACTAGTACACATTAAATATTTAAATATAATTTACTTTTATAAAATTGTGATCTAAAAGATCAGAAGTAGTAGCTCTTAAATTTGGATCATGCTTTAGACATAGATCTACAAACTGTTGACCTTCATTACACAATGCTTCTGGTGTTGTTGGTGAAAATCCCATTCCTACTTTAAACATGATTTGATAGTTTGAATCATATTCAAACCAAGGTCTCTAAAAAAATTATAATTTTAAACTTAATTTAAATATTAAATAAAGATTTAAATTATTTATTAGTTGCTTAAAAGGGTCTAACAAGCACATATGAAAAGCAGAATAGAAGTTTTCCTACTAAAAAAGGGCTGTACTTTATAATTTAATTACATTTTTATAGATAAAAATTATTTGCATTAGTCCCTCTATTTCTAGTTCTGACTCTGCTTCAATGCATTAGTTAAAGTGAATAAACTCCTTAATATATTGAGTTATTAATTGTCCTCCTAACAATTATTATAAAGTCATTTAGTTCATAATTTTACACAGTAAAACTACATTAATGATATTCACATTACTTAAACATAATGCATAATTACTATATAGTTCTAAATGGCAAAATTGATTCTCTATAAATCATACACATGCAATTATCTTGAAAAAAAAATTGCTTAAAACGGTGTCTATTTTATGATCACAGTAAACACTTATGTACAACTTACTTTTCCTGAAGCCATTTCTATTACAACACAACCAACTGACCAAATATCTGCTGCTCTACCATGTCCATCAGTATTTGATTTCATAAATACTTCAGGTGCCATATAAGCTAAAATGTAATGATTTTTTTATTTTATTTTAACTTTTATTCTTTCTACTTATATTTAAATTATTTACCTTGTGTTCCAACAAAACCTTTAAGTTCTCCAGGAACTGTAGTAAGTGCATTCATTTTTACTGCTGAACCAAAGTCACCTAATTTTAAGCAATTACCTTCAGAAGTTAAAAATATATTTGCACCTAAAGTAATAATTTTAATTTTAAAAAATACTCAACCAAAAATATTTATTGAAAATTAAAAAAAATACTTTTAATATCTCTGTGAACTATTGCATGCTGATGTAAAATATCAACTCCACTAATTAATTGCTTTGTGAATCTACGAATCAGGCCTTCTGGTAAACCATTTTCAGTAGCAGCAACTAAATTTTCTAACGTACCTTCAGCACACAGTTCCATAAAAATGACCATTTCTTCCTACAATTTTTAAAATTAAAATTTTTTTATATAAAAACAAACTTTAATTAAACAATTTAAAAAACTTACCCTATGAATTTCAACACCATAATATCTTACAAGATTTTCATGAACAATACCTTCAAAAATTTTTAGCTCTACAGCTACACTTCTAATTGCTTTATGATCAAATGGTTGCAACTGGATTTCTTTCATTGCCATTAGTTCACCAGTTTCATTATTCACAGCAGTATATACTTTACCAAAACGACCCTGACCTATTTTTATACCTCTCTGCCAACTAAAGTTAACAGGACGAGGGCGAAGATAATCTATACGCTCAATGTTATACTCAGTTGTACGTACATGCCCAATTAATTCTTGTGATCTTAATCTTTCTTCAAGTTTATGATCAAGTTTATTGACAGCATCCATGACACGAACACTTCTATCAATATCTAAAAAGTAATAAGACTTGAAAATTAAAAATAATGATTTGATAATAAAAAAAAAAATAAAAACAACCTCCAACTTTGGAAAATTTTTCAGTCTTCATTATTTTATTTTTTCCTTCTATAACTGTAGATTGACGTTTCTTTTTAAATACATTGGAACTAAGATATCCTGAGTTATCATCATTATCCCCAATTATATACATAACACAATCTTCAATAAGGTTTTTAAAATCCTAAAATATAAATTGTTTGTTATAGAGATTTTCAGTGAATAATATTTATTGAGTTAATGGTATGATATCAATGAGTGTCAATGAAAAATATTACCTTAAAATCTTCATCACTGAGTCCAGCTATATTTTGAGGTTCACATACATTTAACAAAAATTCCAAACCAGTGTTTGCCCACTTTGGTTTTAAGCCTCGGCCCCGTTCACAACGTTCATGAACAAAATTTATCCAAAGTTTTGAAATAGATACATTATAAAAAGCCATTTGATCTTTGAATGGTCCACAAGCTATTCTATTTGCTTCTTTATGATACTTATTAAAAATATAAAGATATTTTTATAATTAAACACAATATATATTTAATATAAACACTTTATTAAATTATTATACCTCAAAAGCAAATTTGTACATTTGCTGTAACACATCTCGTATTCGAGGGGCAAGAGTTAAATCATCAATATCATTGTGACAAGTATTAAATGCTTTTTCCACAGACATAATCATTTCAGTAATGCGTTGACAAGTTTCAAATACTTTTTCCTTATTGTAAATTTTAATATTATATCAATAATTAAAAGTAATAAAAAGGTATTCATGAAATAATCTTTAATTGTGGCAACTATTAAAATAGTTTATTAAATAATATTAACTATTAGAATATTTTTAAACTTATAAGCTTTCAATAGTATTGTATAAATCGGTCATTACACAATAGATAAATAATACTATTTACTTTTAAAGGTTTCATTGTAACCCAAATAGGTGGTAAAGCATTCTTCATCACATCACTTTCATTCTTCTTATTTTTTTTAAAGTGTTCAATAAGATCTTTACAGATGGTTTTTATAAGAGACATTACTAGTAAAGCCTTTTCACGATATAACCCCAATATACTTTGTAATTCTCGACATACCAGTAATACATTTTGTCTGTAAATTAAAAAATATATATTGAAAAAAAAACAAAATTTTTTTTAGAATAAATATTTACTTGGCATGAGACAGATCGACATTAATTAACATTTTGGAATAACCTAATATATTATTTTTGAAATTTTCAGCAGTTGTTTCTAGCATCTTTTTAGCAATCTGACTAAAAATAAAAAGAATTATGTCAAGTTTTTTAAATTTAAAATAAAAAAAGTAATTTACATGATAATATTTATTTGATAGTGTTGTATAGATTTTGGTGTTTTCTCTATGAAAATATCTTACAAAAGAGGTTATAGCTAGAGAGTACATATATAAATTTTTTTGAGCCATTTTAATAGGACACAAGTTTGTACAGATTTGTTATTGGAATATACAGTAGCGTAGAAATATAACATAGATATTTAGATGATTAAATCACAAACTATGTATTCTAGCCTACTAATACAAATATATACAGGCTAATAACGTATTTAGAATAACTTAAGAGGATGTTATACAGCCAATTTTAGAGAGTAAAAACATGTCTTCTTAAAATGCATTTTACATACTAAGTACTGCATTTAGAGCAATAACACCCATTATAAAAATGAAAGAGAACAATATTTTAGAGATGATCTCATATTCGTTTTTGGATATATTGTATTAGTAAAGAGTTAAAATTGATTGAAGTTTAATAAAATAGTACATTTTCATATTCAATTATTAAGCTTAATATTAGGTTAATCCCAAAATGGATATGAGATTGTTTTTGAAATATTGTCCTCTTTCAATTTTATAATAGGTATTGAAGCTCTAAATTTAATACAGAGTAAGTAAAATGCATTCTTTTAAGATATATTTTAGACCACTTTTGTAGATTTTTTTTCACCTAGTGCTGCCCCTATCGATTATATTTTAAAAATATTGACTGATGATGGTGTGGCGTGCGGTGTGACTCAATATGTCGCCAAAAATGTTATAAATATTTCTTAAAATAATTTCAAAATATCACAAATTGTATCTAGTCGAATGCATTACCCTCAAAATTGAAAAAAATTTCCCTCATTCTGCGTAAATAGGAGAAACCTCCAAAAAATTTATTAATTTAAAAATCGGTAATTTTCGACATTTTTTAAATTTTTTTACTTAAAACTGTCATAACTTTTGGAAAATAAATAAATAGAAACAATTTTTTTTTAAATCTAACCCTTTACCTGCCCACAGGGGGAATTCAAAATGACAACTTTTTCACAAAAAAATTACTTTTTCAACTTAACTTATGAAAGTGTTCCAGAAAATACTGACATTTTATATATATATTAAATTAAAGCTAATGTAATATACTTTATTATGAAAAAAAAAATTTTCGGACTTTATTTAGTTTTCATGGTTAAAACAGACATCAAAGTTAATAAAAAAAAATACGATTTTTATAAAAAATTCTTGAAAATTTTTTTTAAATATATTTATAAGCTCTTTAAATACAACAAATAAATAAATAATAACATGAAAAAAAATATATGAATCTTACCAAAAAGTTTTTGTAACCAAAGTTCTAGAATCAGGAATATGAGGTACTATAATTTTTAAATCATTCCATTCTTCTTCTAATATATTTTTTTGTGCTCTACAGTGCTCCATCATAACTACCCACTCTTCCATATACCTTAAATACACTTCTAAAACATTTTTGGAACATTTATCAAAATGTAAAATACGTTCTTCAAATATTTTCATATCTTTGTCTTTATCAGACCACAAAGTCGACTGTATATGACGAACAAAGCGTCTTCGATGAACAACAGCTAATAATAAGCCCTCCTTCAACTCACATGTCAACTGAAAATGTACAAATAAGTAAATTTTCTAATATATTAGAATATATAAACTATGTAAATTAAACCTTAGTAATTTACTTGTCTTATACTCATTATTGAAGGTTTTTCAGGCCTTGTATCTAATCTCATTCTAAGATATGTATGTATTAAATCTAATGGAATACGTGATAGAAAAATAAAAGCTGCTCTATATGATGGCAAATTTAAAGCTTTTGATTCTTTACACCAATAACTGTAGCGTAATAGTTCTTCATCATTGGTCACAGATTCTTCTCTAACATCATCTTCCTGTATAGTAGAGTTAATGGATAGTATAGAGTTAATAATTATTAATTAAAAAAATTTTATTTATAAATTAATAAAGTAACTACCAGAGCAGTTTGATCTTTTAATGTCAAATGTGCTTTGCGTAAAACATTCTTATAGAGTTCATCAAGAAATTTCAATGCTTTTCTTAATCCTTTAGTTTTTAATACTCCAGTTATAAACTGTCTAAATAAATAAATTATTAAATTCATTTCAAAAATTAAAAATATTTTTATACTAACATAAATAAACTAATAATAAACATTAATAATAATAAAAATTATAAATTTACTTATTTCTCTATTTAAAATGAAAATTTTCATTGTAAAAAAAAAAAATGTTTAAATGCAATTACTCTTTTTTTTTACACAAAATATAAACCATTTTGAAGAAAAATCATAATTAAATAAATGTATATTTTTATCATTACAAAAATCATAATATAGCATATAACTAACATGATATACATTAAATTTACATTGAACAATTAAATAATATATAGAAAAGTCAATATTTATTGGCCATTTGGTAACATAAAGACTACTTAAATTATTAATATTTTAACGTTTTTTTATAAGTAAATGTTTAAAATTATTATTAGTGCTAAAGAAATACAGCCTAAATTCCCTTCTGACAACTAATATATATTTATATAGATATTAACAAGATGGGCTAATTGACCTAATTTTAATCATGTTTATCAATTAAGAAAAAGAATATTTTATAAATAATCTAAAGTACATAATTAAAAATAATAAATCATCTCACAAAGCTCTTAAAATAATTGATCACCCAACACATTAATTTTTCCAGCAAAATCTGCCATTACCCAATATTAAAAGCACATAGTCAGAATTTTTGTCTTCCTTTCTTTTTCAAAAAAGAAACTGTTGGTTGGAAAAGATTATAGAGGATGATAATTCTAAAAGATTCTTTTAAATGAGTAATTTTCACCTACAATAAACAGGAAGAACTAAGTCCTGACTACATGCTTGCAATAGCAATTAACAAAACTATAATTATACTATTTTTAAAAAAAAAAAGATCAATTTTTTTATTTGACATATTTTTAATTTGTTATTATATCGTTATTGTTAATCAAATATTAGAATTTTAATAATCAAATAAAATTTATTTTATGTTAATATTTTTAAATTTTGAAGTATGAGTGCTTAATAAAAGTTCTAAATCTTAATTTTACTTAAATACTGAATACAGGTGATTATTAAATTATGACTCACTCAATTACATTAAAAGAGTAAAACAGAATATAAATTATTCTTGAGAGAAGTTAATAGTGTCCTACTATTTATAATTTAAAAATAAAATGGTCTTATTCCCCTCCACTCGCCTTAGTATAGAAGTATTTTCATAGTTAGATCATTTTTTTAAGCTAATTTAACATATATGTCCATTAACAAAACAAAAATTTATACAATTATAACTGAAAAGGAGAGATAGGACTAATTTTTTTGAAAATTATAGAACATAAGATATTATTAACTTCTGAAAGAAAAAATTGTATTATATTTTACATTTTTAAAAGTTATTTTGTGAATTATAGTTAATCAATTGACCTGTATATTATCTTTATGAAAAGTAATTTGTAAAATTTAATCTCTACTAGACATTATTGATATTAATATTAATATTTTTTAAGTTAATTTTTGTTAGAGGCATTAGCAAAATACCTATAAGTTAATGATGCATCACCAGTGTTGGAGTAAGGAACCATAGATTGAGGAAAGAAATGTTGCCTCAAAATGGCTATAGGTTGTGTATTATATAAATCAAGATCTTTATATGATATAGGTTCACGATAATTAGCACTGGATTGTTTAAATTTAAACTCAGGTTTATCTAAACAAGAAAAATGATTATGACATTTAATTAATGATAAATATCCTACAGTTACCTGACACACTGGTTCCAGGTGATGGTGTCAAAGAACCTTTTCCACTGTCATTAGATGTACTATAAATAAAATTAATAAAAAAAATTTACTAATTGAATTTTTTTTTAATTTCTGTTATAACATAATACTACCTTGGAGAATTATTACTATTTACACATGATGATGGTTCTAAATCTTCTACTTCTTTCATTAAATGTCTGCCAAGAATTAACAACATTAATCGTTGCCTTTTTGTTATATTATACCAAACACACATTGCCTAAAATATAATATATTACAGTTAAAAATTCAAATTCAAAAACTATAGAATAATAAATAATTTGATTACACTACCTCAACACGATTAGTAAATTCCGAACTCTTATAAAGAGGATATTGAGCTGCAAATGCTCTACTAGACGGAAATAATGATTCAGCATATTCTAAACGTTCCATAAGATGCTCTACTTTACGTAATGCCGAGTTTTGTTGTTCAATACAACGACAACAGAACAGTTTTAAGCAACCACATCGATTCCAACATTGGACTGTTTCTTCATCTAAAAAAAAATTAACTTAAATATTTTGTATAGATTACTAATTTTTAATTTAAAGTTTCTATGAACTCTGTTTTTTTTTATTTAGAGTTTTATAGTAAAAGTTTTGAGAATGTAAAAGTATTTTCATTATATTTTAATACTTTTCATAACTATTAAAATCCAAGTGATCTATAAAGTCAATGAAAAATGAACACAATTAAAGATAGACTTTGATGAATAGACTTTTTAGAGATGATTAAAGGTGTTAAATTGTTGTATTACTATTTTAGATATACCATTTATACAGAATTTTTTATTTATAAGTTATCCGTAATTTATAGGATTAGGAATTTATTTTTATTTTAATATATTTAAAGACAAATTAAAATTATAACCTTACATAATTTTGTAATAACACATTTATATAAATATATATATAATATATAAAATAAATAGTATAATTTTTTTTTATGTCATTACATAATAATAATTAGAAGCATTAATACATTAATTTGAAATAATTATTTATCAAGAAATAGATGTGTTTATTTTAAGTTTTAATGAATACAATTTATTTTTAATAATAAAGAATTGTTTAACTCAAAAACTAATAAAATAAAATATATTTTTTTAATAAAATACCTTAACAAACTGTATTAACTATATTTTATCAGAATATATAACTTAATAGTTTAAACTTCAAAAATAAAAAAATTAATGATAACATAATATAAATCATCATACCTAAATTGTTTATATTAGCTTCGGTTGTAGAAGAATCGTAAGGAGACATCTGATTAAATCTATAACTACAATATAAAAAAATAATATTTGTTATTTATTTCATATAGTACAGGATATTATAAAACCATTCGCTACCTAAAATTAATAATTTCATCAAGTAAGTCAACAATTTTTTTTCTTTCTTCACAAAGATATTTGTCTTGACTAGTAATACTTCTATCAGTTATTCTAGCACGTAACTCTAACCATATTAAATCTTTCAACTCACTCTGCCACAATTCTTCTTCATGACTTAACTAAAAATAATTTTAAATTATATATCAGTCAAGATCATTTTTGTTTAATATATATGTATATGAATGAATGTATGTATTTTTATACCTGTCGATTAAGTTCATAAGTTCCAGTTGATTTCTCACAATTAGCTAAACGTTTCAATTTATCATAAAATGCTACTCTGTTTACATCTTCACATTTGGCTTGTTTATCAGAAATAAACTTTCTACATACTACTAGTTTGGAACCAACACTCCAAAATCGATTATTTGTTTCAATCTAATATAATTTTTACATTGATTAATAATTAATACACACACACAATTTTATCAATTTTTAAAGATTATTAAAATTTATAAAAATTATTATAAGAATAACGAGTTATAAACTTAAAATGTTAAATCAAACCTTAATTTTGCCAAGTGGTACTTCATCATTTTCATGACATTTTTTTTGGTCATCAACAAGGGACTTTTCAAACGAGGAAAGTTCATTTGGACTATAAATTGCCATGTTATTGTTGTTTAATTCGAATTTTTTGCTCACATTAAAACGATTTTTCTGACAAAAAAATGAAAGAATCATGCTTACAACTAATAATAATTATTTATTTCACTAGCATGTTATGATTATACTAAAATGATGTATCATTTTCCCGTATATGAATTCGAAAATCTAATCTTCTTAATATCTACTTACTTATCAAAGGCTATAGAAAACTGGTTTCTCATAGTCAATGCATTTTTAAGCAATAGTATATAGTCAGATACAGCTGAGATTGACTATATAAATAAGAACAAAGTTCATCAATATTATCAACACTACCAAAATATGCCGATAATAATAAAATATGTTGAAAAATGAACCATGTACAAAACAAATTATTTTTCTTATCTTCTTCCTCTACTCATACGTATATTAAATGACTTCTTAACACTTCGTAACTAAAATCAACAAATGTAACTCATTGATGAGATTTCAAGTTTCTGATATGTATTATGTCATATTATATGTTCACTGTGAATTAATAAAATAATTTCATTATCAACACAATTTAACAACAATAACCTAAATTTTCTTATATTGAATATATTTAAACAACATAAATGTGGAATATAAACCTGTTGCTATATCAGATGATTAGTAGTAGTTAGGTTTTTTCTTATTTTAATTATACAATGATTACTTCAATATAGGTTAGGTTCAAATTTTTTTTAATTCTTATCATTATTAGGTGATCCATAATTGCCGGTTTTTTGTAGTAAATTTTAGTAATATAAGTTATGTTTCATTTTTTTGTTCAATTAACCCGCTTTATTTTAACAAAATGAATAATATATTAAATAACAATATGATGTACAAAAACGATACATTGAAAAGTGTAATTAATAAACTCGTATGATCTATACACATTGTTAAATTATCAGTCTGCATTTTGTACCAATTACTTAAATACTGTTCCAGATTTTATGCCCCTAATATTTTAAATTATTAAGTGCACACTCAAAGTGCATACACATGTAATGAGTTTAAAGCTTATTAAAGCTTAGATACATATAACTTTTTTGTAAGTATATGGGTGTTAAAACCAAAATGGATTGTTTTAAAAAAACACATATTAGCAATTGCTGAAGTAAATTATAAAAATAAAGAAAGACAATTTAAGACCCAAAATGAAAGTATGTTTATTTTAAAATCATTACAAACAGATACTAGACATTTATCAAATAGTATAAATTTGAAAATTTGTATTCAGATTATGAAATAGGTCCACATTGTTGTATCTGTGGATTGCTTTTATTTATTATTTAATAAAGAATACATTATACATTTACACTATTTTACTTTATTTTGTATAATAACATTATAAACTTTAACAGTCTTATATAATAATAATTTGAATAACATATTTACATGTGAGCATAGTCACACACTTGATAACATTAACAGTGCATGCATGAGCATTGAAAATTCAACTCATCCATCCATACAAGTGTCAAATAACGAGCAATTAAATATTATAACTTTAACGTTAGGTTTTCTTTTTTATATTAAAATTATCTCGGTATAACAAAACATTATTCTTTTATTTTATTCGTTGAACATTAATTGTTGCTAGTTAGGACTGTGGGAAAACGAATCTGATATACTTTTTGCTAGTCGCTGAAAATGGAATACGGTTTGAAAATATTTATTTGTACTTCAAGACTACGGTTTAACACAAATACCAGCTTTTGAAATACATCATAGACGAAATCGATGGAGTCAATATGTTTACGTTTTTCGAATACAATGAAGTCGTCGAGTCCAAGACTGTTCTTCCGAATTTGATTTTTATAATCAAATATTGTGATCAGTGATCGGTGATAATGTGATCGGTGACATACCAGGGATTTAAACGCGAATATTTTTCTAGAAGACGATACAACAACGTAGATATATTCTATTTAGCTAAGTGTTATGAAAAAATACTTATACTAGCCAGAAATCCTAATTCTAAGAATATGGTCACGCAGTTCTGTAAACAAAACAAAAATATAGACGGGTATTATCATTTGATTTGGTTGAAATAATTTTTATTAAAAATCTTTAAACAGAATTTGAACAGATCAAACATGTTCAGACATATATTGCATCTGCAAACCGTTAAGACCTATAGAATGGATAGATTCCAGGAAAATAGGTACGCAGCTCGGTAAACATTGGTACCTCACACTTGGCTTAAGAATTAACAATGTGTCGATCGAGAGCAGTTTATTCTTTTTTTTTTTATTAATCTATAGCAAAATCTAATTCATTGACATTAAAATACTGCGTTGTAATGGTCGTCTTTATACAGTTTTTTTTAGTAAGGTATTCGTAGCAATAAAAACAATAATATTACGCAGTTTGTTATAAGAGCATAATGGTGGGATCGTTTTAGGAATAGTCAAGAACATTCTGAACGGCGGTGGTCATTACTTAACTTAAAAGTACTACGCATTACATACATATTTTTTTATATAAACACACATAAGATGATTATAGTGGGGTCGTTCTAGACATAGTCAAGGTAATTAAACCACCGGAGCCGGGGGTATGATTGAACTCTAAAGGGCTACCAAACGTCGGCACGAGTGCAGATCCCTTGCTCGAGGAATCGGGTACATCCTTAGTTTGTGGATCGAGCAACAGCCTACAAATATTCAGATTAACCACAAAATAAGCAGCTTCGGCTGACGAATAAACAAACGCAAACAGCGACCCTCGTTAATCCTAAAGATATGCAGAGTAGCCACGATAGAAACCATTCATCCAAGTGATCGAATAAGCTTTAAGGTTTCAATAGTTAACTTATAATCGGACTTCGTTCCTTTCTAAATTTACTAAGATCCCCTGTCGGTAAGGTTAAAACGCAATGGCTAGAATTCGCCTTAAAGAAATCAGCATGAAGAGTTTTGTAGTTGTGTCGAAAGTTATGGTTCCAAAAGTTTTAGGTACTCCGCGACCGTTTGGAAAGAGTTCTATTGCAGGATTGACCCGGTTGTCATCTAGTGACAGCACCAAAACCATTGGACTGATGAGGCAGAATACAGAGAGCGTTCGCGCCCACACTACTACAGAGGGTCCTGATACCGCTTGGGACTTAGCCGACAAAGGATTAGGATTGAGTAGTGAAAGCCATCTAGTCAAAAAAGTCAATGAGACCATGGATCCTGGTATCCATGTGCAGATGTCAATTGCTGGAATGGATCCAGTTGACTCTCTTATTGAGTGGTTGATGAAGGCGGGAAAACTAAAGGAAAGCCCCCGAGATTGACCACTAGTAAGAAGTGTGTGACACCCCTTTCATTAATGAGTAGTTACCCAATCACCCGGGAGCTTAGAGGGAACAGAGAATATAGAAGCCTCCAAGAAGAGCAAACTACGGGAAGACGAGTTCTTCCCGTCTAAAAGGAAGTAGACCTCCTTAGTCCCTGAAATCGAGTTCATAACCTTGGAAGATGACGCACCACTGGAGAAGCCGGTGCTCATGTCAAAGACTCCACGGCCATCCAAGGTCAAGAAATTAAAGCTAATGAATTACTCGACGACCGTTCTCTTCAATATGTACGGTGTACGCAGGAGAACCCTTCCATCAAGCGAGGTGTTCCATAGTGATCACATCACTTGGTTTGCGATTAGCTGAGTAAGCTGAGGCATTGGAAAAGGTGATAGGCATCGCGCCACCCGACCAACGTGTACTAAACGCGGCGATGGCGTTTGTGGAGAGTGTATGAGCTATCGTCACTTTCCAGCTCGCACGTATGCTTGACGAGTAATTCCAGAGTGCCCAGTAAAGGTCGATGGGTACACGCAGACGAACCACCTACAAGATAATCATAGTGCTCCCGAGTGGCCGCAAGTGTCAAGAGGTCCCCTGGCGGGGAAGTGAAAGAGATGGAGGTTAGGCACGTGCCGGCTATGCTATCGTCCCTTAGTGAAGAAAAAAATGAAAAACAGGATTAAGAAAAATAAATTTATATTGGAGAGCTCTGACGCACCAGTAGAGGGGTCTCCTAGTAGCTAACCCCCTGGGAAAGCCAACTGCGAGATAAGCAGTGGAAGAAATTATCCAAAGGGTGGTAATAGCTTACAACTTTGACACTTTCGGCCAAACATCTGTTGTTTATCGAAGACTTTCAGTTCACTAGTGGAACAAGGAAGTGGTGACTCAATAGGAAGAATGCGTCAGAGCTAGAAGGTTGCTAAAACGATTGAACCGCCGACTAAGGGACCCCGAGATTCGAGGGAGACGCTCAGGAATGCCCACAGGTGGTTGAAGCTAGCAGAGTTTTGAAGTGCCGTTGAACTTGAACATCCGAAACGTGTTTAACTCCGTGCGATGGTCACCCATCCTCGGAATGCTGGACATGTTTCGGTTGCCTCCGTACTTCAGTAAGATGAATCGTTTGTATTTCAGCGACCATCGCTTACGAGAATACCGTGAATCCCGAGAACCAAACATGTTATGGTTGGCGTCTCGCAAAGATTGGTGCTTTGGCTCCAACTATTGATTATCGCGTATAACGTGGTGTTCCACGTTAATTAATTAAAGTTTGAACACATTCTAGCCCACTGAATTACTTTGTATAACTATTATTGTTGCGATTTCAGTTTGTTCCGATGTCACAGATTCCTTGGGTTAGTTTTACCGTGTGTGAGTTGCCGGTGAGCGGTATCGAGTCGTCTGTTGTACTATTATTTAATGTAATTAAACTGAAGTGTAGTTGTTTAATTCTTAAACTTAGCGAGAAGGTTTTAAGAAATAAATTCAGTACTTAATACTTATTATTGGTTTATTGTAATTAACATAGCTGAATCGTAAGTAATCGCGATAAAAGTCAATACACTTAATAATACGACGACGGAACTACGACTACTTTATTATTAAAAATATTTAACCAGAATATGCACAAGTCCTGTGATCAGCAATAGTTCATAACATTATTAATACAAAACTTTATTTAACAAGATAGTAAATTTGAAAAAGTTATTGTTATATTTTTAATTATACTGCATTTATTTAAATAAATTTCAGTTAATACTTAAGAATTAAATTTGTTGATTACTTTGCAACAGTCTCCGAATATATAACGAGAAAAACAAAAAACCTGCGATTATTATGCTTTAGTCCTGGGCCTCAACAAAGGGGTTTCGATAAACTTACAGCTCTGCGACCTGGTTTCTTAGAGGTAGGTTAGAATCATGTTTTTATGACTTTTGATGCTAATAATTGTGTATAGTTTGAACATTCATAAAGATCGTGCTTTAATCTGGTACTTGGGCTCAAAAGTTTATACAGGGACCTGCTTATAACAAATACGGGTTATTTTCTTTGAGTTAATTTCTTAAATTGAAAAAAGAAATAATAACATTTAACCTTGTAAAGCATAACATAGTACTAATATAACCACAAACAATTATTTAACAAATGTTTGATTTTCTAAATTTACCAACGAAATAAACTCACAAGATGTAATGTACTATTAATAATATTATATTATATAATATTTTATTAATCATGAATAGTTGATCTAGGGTAAACAAATACACTCGATTCTATTACATATTACTATAGATTAAATACTTGTATTTAATATATAAATATAAAATATATGTATTTTATCTATGATATTACTCATTCATTGTGATAAGATATAATACTGATAACTGATAAGCTAATATTTGACGGCTGTTCGCTGTGGAATACTTAAATGACCCTCGATATAAATATTTTCATTATAATAGACGATTTAATGTCAGTTAGGCATTTAAAGTAATTCCATAATAATTTTTCAGTATATTGTATTATTATATTCGTTTAAATTAATTTAGCTGTAAGTATCGTATGGTTTGAGTAAAATATTTTACATATTGTCCTTTAAATACTATCAATTAAACTTATTATTTTCAGTTGAAAATTTTTATTTTTTTGTATATTAAGATGGGTGGTTCGGCTAGTAAAACTAGAACATTAGAAATTGATAATCCTAATGTCATAAATTTATCCGATAAAGTTGTTGAAAGACTTCGAGGCCAAGCTGAAGTAGTGAACTCGGTAACCCATAACGTTCCAACTTATCATGTTAAACCTTCAACACTAGAAGTACAAAAATCAGTTCAAGAAGCTTTGGAAGAAAATGATAAAAGGTGGCAATGTCGTTTCCATCATGTGCAAGATGAACAAAATGCACTGAGTCGCAAAGTAGAAAACGAATATAAAAGAACTTATGCTTCTGTTAAACAACTTTTGCCTGATATTGGAAATGGAGAAATTAACCAATCTATTCAAGAAAAAGAAAAAAGCCTAATTTCATGTCTAGCTGAGAACAAAGGGTATCCACTAAATTGTAGTGAAATTGTTAAGGAGTATAAAAAGACTTTGTTTCAGTCTGTAAATAGTCAAAAACTTTAAATAGTTGTATTTTAGCTCTTAAAAATATTCAATGAAATGTGAAATGCTAATTGTATATTTGAATTATATGCTTTGAAAATGTATAAGTAGTATTATTTTGTTAAATAAGATGCTATTTTGTTAATCAATGCTACTAATGAAAATCTTTGAAAGTTTATTTTTATTATATAGATAATTTTACTAAAGTAATCTTTAGTAATTTATTTTTATTTACTTATTATTTAAAAGTAGCTTCATTGCCATAAAATGATAAATGACTAAATATTTAAAGGTTTAGTTAATAATTGTATCAAAATGTCAATTCTTTCTTCATTTGTTCTTTTTGCTCTATCTCCCAAAAATTTGCGAGGCTGGCTATTCCTATTTTCTGTTATTACTAGCGAGTTTCTTAACATCTAACTTGTAAAGAAGTATATGGCACATATGATAACCTTAAAACAACTAATGTGTTACATATAAGTAAGTCATTAATTTTGCTTAGTATTGTAACCTACTAATTTTTTGAAGAATTTAACTTCATCATTATCAACACCACATAGCCTCTATTTCAACTATTTGAAGTCAATGCTGCTTTAAATTTAACAGAATTTTATATCAGATGTCAACTTTATGATTTAATGCATAATAAGTTATTATAATTTTCATTAATTCTGAATTAATATTATTTATTCTTTTATATAAGAATAAGAAAAATATTTAATAATTAAGCCAGTATTTTTTTATTGTTATTTTTATCTTAACCTACTATTTATAAAATTAACTTGTATTAGCAAGTTTAAAGATGTATTACCTTGCCCAGCCCTATGTATTTTAATACGCATTTCTTTCTAAGGTATACGTTTATTAATGAAATCAATCATCACTAAATGATTATGTAGAATATAATTTAAATTAATAATTATTTTAAATATTTGACATTAAATTTTTACTCTTAGTTTCAGAGAATTTTAAATATTTAATTGAAATAACTAAAAAGCAGTCATTAAACTAGCAACACAAGATTTTAAGAAAAGGCTATAAATATCAATTAAAAAATAAAGATAATCATTAAACATATATTCTTTATTGATACATTTGAGCTTTTTAAAAAATAATGAATATTATTTCTTATCTTATTACATAATTTTTTTATTTTTACAATTCATTTTATTATAAAACTCTGTACATAGGAAATTTAACATCTCTAGTGTATAAATGAAATATATACAAACAAATACATATTACTATTGCATATAAGTATAAATAAAAACTAATAAATCTAGACGGAAGCCACAAAATAGAGTAGGTAACTGAATGTCTGAAGGTATCTAAAAAAAATTACAAAAATATGAACAATTTCTCAAAAATATTTATTATTAATTTTAAAAATATATAGAATGATTGTTTAACTATAACTCATACAAAATCTTTAAAAATGTTAAAATTTTTTTTCGTTTTCAAAATTTAGAGTATTTAAATAATACAATTTTCAAAAAAGAGTTTGTTCCTATTTACCTCATTATTCCTTAAAATTTTATTAATTTTAGTTTTTTAAATGGAAACATAGTTATGTGTCCATTTAAACAAGTTTTGTTTGCAAGTTTAACCAACTTACAAACAAAGCTGGGTACTGACTAGTTAGAAAGTTACAATTAAAGTAACTATTTTACTTAACTAGTTGAATGGAATGTGTAAAATTAGTATAAAATATTTGTTGAGCATAATATTGATGGTTACAAGGTAAATTGGACTACGCAACAAATTAACAAAAAATGGCCTGTATAAACTGAGGCATAAGCACCAATACTTTGATTTATTTTAACAAAACTAATATTATTACTTCAATTATAATTTGAACTCATAGAAAATTACTTAACTGTAAATATGATAACTAAATAAAAAAAAAACATCTCGTATCAGAAACTTCAAAAACGCTTAAAAAAAAGTTATAACCATTTAAAAGTAAAAACAATCAAAAAATATTTTTATTTCTACCGAAAACTCTGAAAAATAGTCCTTTTTGCCTTGTAACCACTGATATAAGCTATATTATATTATAATTTTTATAGCTATATAGGTAATATAATCTAATATATTTGAACAAACAAGTTTTTAAATTTATATTTGAAACTATTAAAAAAAAGTAATTTCTTACTATTACTCATATTTATGTTACTATTTTTAACAAACTAACTTCTAAAAAAACTCAATTAGAAATTTGAAACATTTCATAAACTACCTTCTATTCTAACATAGTTAGTAATTATATTAATGATCTTAATATAAACTAATTAAAAAAATAACTAATTTTCCTAGTTATTCTTATAAACTATAAAATTATTTATCTAAGGAAATTACTAGGTGATAACAACTATTGAAACAATATTTTGAAAGTTGTTAACTTTCAATTCACTTTACATAATTATTAACAAATAAAAACAGAATCCATATTTTCAAGTAAAATATAAAGCTCATTTCTTTAATAATTATACTTCGTTAAAATTTCAAATTTATAAATAATATTGCAAGTTAATTACCGATTGTTAGTACTCCATAACCAATGTTTTCTGTACCCATTCTATAAGAGCATGAGGGTACAATAATTTCATTGACAACATTTTTCGGAAGTTGACCAAATCTCCATTGAGCTTGAGACATATTATTAAAACTACTATGGTTTAATCTCTGCACAAATAAACGTTCTTTTGAGCTTGTGTTACTTATAATATTGAATGATGAATGGTCATGAGCTGAAAAGATGAATTCATTTTTAAACTCTTGTAAAACCTAAAAATGAAACATACATAATCCATCATTTTTATTTTAAATTTTATTATAAGACAAAACTTGTAGTACTTTATCTGTAAACTTAGTCCATTTGGTTGTTAATGGTACATGAGAAAATATTAATTTCATTGCTTTTGTATTATTTTTAAAATACATCTTATTTATAGGCATTGTTTCAATTATATTATTAACCTAAATCATACATAAATATTTTAGCAACACGTTGTATGAAGATCATAAGTGTTTTAATATTTACTACAATAAATTGAACATTATTCTTTTCTATAACTTCAGGAGACCCAAAATATGTATGAAATCTATCAACTTTTTCTCTAATAACTATTTCTCTTTCACCTCCTATGTCATTATCACCAGGAATAAAAATTACCTAAAATAAACCATTATATCAACAGGAATATTTATAAATCATATCAAATGTATAAACAAATAATATAAAAATTATAGGTAATATAATTACTACCAACATTTTGAGATGCAAGTGGAATGGTATTTTTCAAGAAGAAGATCTTACAAAATCTAAGCAGGTATTTTTCAAAACTTTGTTGATCTGCTAAGGATCCTTCATCCATCAAATCTCCCAGAAATACAATATTATCAGGTTTAGTATGTTGAAATGCTCGACCATAAGTGTTAAATAGATATCTATCATTATCCCAGCGCGCTAAAATGTTTTCATTTTCATTGCCTAATATTTGTGGATCAGCAACTAACATGACAGTTGTACAATAATTTTTATTCCCACAAAAAAATTTAGGCCAATTTGATGCATACAACGAATATATAATCCATTCGTTGTATAATATTGTAATAACCGTCAAAATTGTCAACAAATAATATACATACTCACTGTAAAATAAGTTTGATGTTTTTTTTAAATAAAAATAAATTAGGGATTGATCTATCAGCATATACATACTTAAATTTATGTAATAATACTGCGGAGATTGTCTTTAATCTCGTCAAGTATATAAAATGGCACATATTACTAATTTTTTTTTTACATGATTTAATAATTCGATATTTGTTGTATCATTTTTATAATAATTAACAATCAGTATCATTTATTGTACTTGTAAATACTTTAATTATATTATAATTAATTAATACGAAGATAATCTTTAAAATTTAATAATAATAAGGTAAAATTGTACTCTTATTGAGTGATAAGTCTTATATGATAATTTTGGTTTATCACAAGTTATCGCAATATTACACTCAGTGCTATCAGATTTTGAAGTCAAATCAGGGCCACTTTTAAGGGATAGTAAGGGCAATAATCCACCAAAATTTCTTAGGGGCGAATCTCAAAATTAAAGAACAAAACCTACAAATATTATTTATTTTTATTTACAACACACAGTCGATCAAAAAAATGTAATGTTATTGAAAATTAAGTAAATTTATAGGAAATAATGGGAAACAGTTACTGTAACAGTTAACAGTAACTGAGTGCATCATTTTACTTTAGAAAAATAAAAGTTATTCTAAAAAAAAAAAAAAAGTCAACTTAATATTTGCTTTACACTACTAAACTACCAAGAAATAAATTTTAATAATAACTTGGTCTGTAATCGTACGATTAGCAAAACTGAATATACATTTGAATAGCGACTATTTTATAGCTTTTATTGCACTCTATTGCTAAAAGCTCCAAGTAGTAACTAGCAAGATTATTTATTGATGGCATGAGGGTCCGCAAGAGAGCAAAAAACAAATTTGCCCTCATTGAAATTTTGCTTGGATGATTTTCATAATTGTTGCGTATTATAAAATTATACAAAATAAATAAAATCATTATTTTAATTAAAAGAAAAAATTGTATTATTATTAAATTATATTATTTATGCCAGGATTAATGATATTGTTTTATAGAATAATGATATGTAGATATGGTTTTATTCATTAAATATTTTAAACATTTAAAAAATATTAAAATATTTCAAATAAAATGTATTTTTAAAACGATTTCAAAATATTTTTAAAATTTATCAAAATTGAATATTTTTTTGTGAAGCCCATAGACGCCTATAAGAATATAATTTTTGAGGATTTTTATTGTATTTTCTTCCTACCCTAAAAACACTATATTATTTTTCAGGGCAGGATGAAAATACACATGTATATGCGTTATACATAATTTTTTTAATTTTTGGGAAGTTGATTCGTTAACTGATGGGGCTAAGCTCCTTCTAGTTGTGCTTATGGCGGGCCTCTGAAAAAACGTGGTTTCCAGACCGAGGACCCGTTCATCCCTTTCAACGGAGAATCTGCAAAGAGAATAATGAAATCAAATATTTAAAAAACATTTTGGCCTCCTGGGAAAATTACTGAGGATGCCATTGATAGAGGAATGCATGTTATTATATTTTGTATTAGTTTTACACAAGATATTTTGAATATATAATAATCTGTTTAGATTTTTTTGAGAAATTATAACAAAAAAAATGTTAAAACAAATATTTATTCAATTAAAGCACTTTTTTTTATTCATAACGATTACTATTAATCAAAGCTTTTCTTTTTATAAAACCATAATTTTTTTTTTAATAATAAATTATTTTAAAGTAAAAGAATATTGTAATTTTTTAAAATTAACATGAATAAAAAGTGTACTCCAAAAAAAACATTGTTATTTAATTTTAATTTAATAATATTTAAATATTTGTTTTGGTTAAGATGGCTACACTGTAAGAAAACCGATATTTTACCACCGGCGTCCGTCAGAAAACCACTTGGCACTCAATACCAACAGCCACAACAAAAACTGAAATTGATCCCCGGCAGTTTGGTTGTTGGACTCAAAATTATTATTCTACGTAGAAGAGTTTGTTTGGTTATCCATTGAACGTTTTCTCGTATGCTACTTAGTAACTGTATAAATATTATTATTCAAATACTTTTTCACAATGTTTTTTAAATAATTGATAGTAAATTATACGTACGTAACTTTTTCGATTAATATTTAGTTTAATTTTGAAGTCGTTTATTATTCATAAAATATCAATAACATGCAGTATATAAGATATACGAGAAATCTGTTCCTCAGAGGCATAGCAGTTGTTAATTTGTTAGCGTTTATATCACTTTATATTCAGAAACCAGGTAAGATTTCCAATTTGACTACTAAATAGAGATTTAAACGTGGCTTAGACATACATTAGGTAAATTTTAGTCGTACTTTTATCTTGGTTAAATTTTTAATTATACATTGCTATTCTTATTTCGTATCGTTTTAATATTCTATTATTGGATAGCTTTTTGTAACTAACATGTATTTTCTTATGATTAATGGCATCTTATTGATAGTGAATATTTTTTTAATTTATATAATCTCGAAAAATATAAGATAATTCCTAGATTTTTATTATTATCAAGGTTAGCATGAATTTTTAAATCTGAAGAAGTAATAGAATCAATAATTTCTGATAATTATACCAATTTATTTTTATCTTCAAATATTTTATGTATAAAGCATTAATTAAATACATTTTTTTAAATTTTGAGGTTTGTTTTCTATGCACTTTATAGTTATCTGAGGTAGTAAAAATATGTGTTTTTTTGTGTATGTAATTGTGATTTGATTATACAGCCTAGCATATCAGTTAGTTTTGTGTTAGTGTTGGGTACATTTTTCCTTGGTGTCTTGGAATTTCCCTTGTATTATGATATGATTAGGAATGTTTTTTGATGTATTATTAGTATAGACTATACTAAAATAATAAGAGGAAGCATAATGTGTTTCTGTCATTAAGGATAAAGAAGTATTATTTGTTGAACTCAAGTATAGTATGGATAACAAAAGAGAGTTGTTTAATAAACAGTGTTGTTACCTATTCCTTTTTAAAAGGGAAAATAAAATAATTTTATATTAGTTAAAAATACTGTAAAATACAATAGTTTTAACTAATTTTACGAGATTTTTTTGTTGTTGAAACAAACAAAATTATTATAAAAAGGTCTTTTACTTTTTATAAAATTTTATAGTTTTGATAATTTGGAAAAACAGCTCCAATTACATCTGTTATTAAAAAAATTCTTGTGTTTATTTATAACTTCTCTGAGATGTATTTAATACATTTTTTTTAGTTAACTAAAATTACTAATAAGTAATTAATAAAAATGCTTAAAATGTTTTATTATTTATTAATTTTTTACTTCAAAAAACCAAATTATTGAGTTCAATTTGATACAAATTTATAAAAAAAAATTTGTAAAATAATGTATCATTGAGAGTTAAATGAAAATTGTTGATTGTTCTTCATATTATTTTTCTTATTAGAAATCAATAATCATTTATTTTTTAAAAATTTAAATATTTACTAAGAATTTTAGTTTTTATGTATTTTTAGAAAAAAAATTTATAGTTAAAATTCTTTTAAGGTTTATATGGAGATAATGGTATTTTTCCTGTGAAAAATGCTTTAACTAATGAAAGTCCGAAGTTGTTGGACAAATTTAACTCAAAGCCTACATTACTTTGGTTTTCGTCAGAAATTGGACTGAATACAGATTATATGTTTGATTTAATAACTTTAGTTGGAATTATATTTTCTTTCCTTGGGTAAGTTTAAAATTTTAAAATTAAAGTAATGCATTATTTTATTTTTTCATCTTACTTCAATTTAACTAATTTTGAATTAGTATACCATAGTTTTTATTAATGCAATGCTAAATAAATATATTAGAATTATGTAAGATTTGGCAATAACAAATGTAGTAATTTTTGTATAAGTAATTTGGATTATTTTTTTGTCTAAATTCAAAAATATTATATCATTAATAATGTAAGCTTTATAAATTTTAGCGACCTAATATTTACTAGTTATACAAACTTATCTTAAATAAAATGATAAAATTTAAAGCACTTCTATTTGCAAAGAGTTTATGAAGATTTATGTTCTAATAAATTATCTCAACTTAAATTAATTGTATGATAAATAATATATTACATAAAAATGAAATAAAAAAGTAAATATTGTTCAAGTGTATAGTTGTAAATAGACTTAAATAATTCATAAATTATTAAACTTTAAAAATTTTATTAACACATTAAAATAATAGAAATTTATTTATTTATTTTTTATAATTGGGTAGACTTGAATCAAATCTTACAAGTGATTATCTGTAATTCTCCAAAAAAAACCAAAAAGGAAATTATTTTGGTAAACCCTCTTTAAAGATTTTTAAAGTTTTTTGGAAGATTACAGTTGATTACATGTATGTTTTGACATTTAATATTTACCTACTCATTTATAAGATGTATCATATATTTTTATTTTAATTCACTAAATTCTATTACATATCCTTATAGATTTGTGTCACAGAAAGCATGTAACAAATTTGTATTTTTCATCCTATGGATCTCATATTTGTCTTTATACAATGTTGGCCAAATCTTTATGTCTCATTTAGTGTAAGTAATTATTTATTTTGCATAATAATAATTGATATCATGTATCTAATATTATTTAATATTAAAGAAATATTTACAATATTAATTAAAAAATACAAATATTTAAATCTCAGTTTAGTATTTCAGAAACAGTGTTACCATTATCAATGCTATACTCATAATCTGTCCACAATTTTTTAGTAATTTTTTTGGCATTTTGTGTTAAAAATTGTTTATATTTTTTGGTTTTAAATTGATATTTTAAATACATTTGTTTTGCCTTATACAAAAGTATTTAAGTTACTGTAAAAATCTAATTATGCAATTTTTGTTATTAGTGATGAAATTCTTTTAGAAGTTGGTTTATTATCTATACTGGTAGCTCCATTTTTTCATCCTAGCCGTAAGCCTGTATCAAAAAAACGCAATTTACGTTCACAAACATCTTTAGCATCATCACCATATGATGCTATTTCATTCTGGCTTGTTAGATGGTTACTATTTAGAGTATCATATTCTGCTGGTATAACAAAAATGAGTTCAAAATCTCTAGTTTGGTATGACTTAACAGGTAAACAAAAAAATGTATAATAAACACCTAAGGTTATAAAAATTTATTTGTTTTACATAATTATTACAGCTATGTCAAAATTTTTTGAAATTATGCCTCTACCTAGCTATATTTCATGTTATGTTTACAATTTTCCATTGTGGGTATTGAAATCTTTAACAGTATTAGCTGAAGTCAATGAAATATTTTTACCTTTGTTGTTTTTGATACCTATAGGATCGGTTAAAAAATTGGCATTCTACATTCAAGTAATAATCATCCAGAACTTGCACTTTAAATAATATTTTAAATTACTTATTGAATTTTTATTTATTTATGCATAGATGACAGTTCAGTTTCTGATTTTTGCTACAGGAAATTTCGGTTATTACAATCTTTTGTATATTGTACTCTGTTTATCTTTGTTAGATGACCATACTTTTTATAAAGGTAAAACAAATCTAAAATACTGTTGTTGTAAACTAATGAAAATTTTATTTTAGAACTAGCTTTAACTAAAAGTAGACAATGGTGTTCTTCAATATTTACTAGATTAATGACCCTCAATGCAGTTGTACTTTTAGTAGCTATTATTGCAATGTTGTATAATTTCAGAATTACTCCTGGAAATACACCTGATTTCAAAATAGGTATTTACTTAAAATATTTACTTAAAATTATTTTCAATTTACTCACTGAAATTTATCGTATTTTCAGCGTTTACTCCTAATCAATTTAATAGTGTATTGCAGAAAAGTCTCCCTATAATAGGATATTTTGCATTAGCTTCATTCGGCTTAGAATGTTTAAAATCAATCTATGCATCTCTACCTACAAAGTCTAAAACTGGTGGATCATTATCAGCATTAATATCAGCTACATTTTATGTTGCAATATGTTTAGGTTTGTTTTCCTTGAGCTCCGTTAATTTCTCAGCTCTTCACCCATCTGTCAACAATACTATTCCAAGGGATTTAAAATTGTTTTATAATAAATTATCTCCTTACAAACTGAGCAATTCTTATATACCTCCTAAAGAATTATTAAATTTTGAGTCTCGTAAAGAAATAGTATTAGAAGGAGCCAGTGATCTCAAAGGACCATGGTATGAGTATCAATTTGTTTATAAGCCTAGTAGTGTCAATGTAACACCACCTATTATAGGTATTTATTCCTGTTTTTATTGAAAGAAAAATTGTTTTTATTACTATTTTATTAATTTTTTAGCTCCATATAGACCAATGATTGATGAAGAATTCTTCTATGCTGCTTATACACCATCAGTTCAAAATCCTTGGCTATTTAGTGTTATATATCGTCTGCTAAATAACCAAAAAGAAGTTTGCAACTTAATTAATCCTAATCAAATAAATTTTGTAAAATCCCCACCAAAGTTTATTAAGGCATCATTGTATAACTATAAATATGCATCAAATGTTCAAAGGTAAAAACCTTAAAAATGGTTAATTGTTCTTTTTTTATATTTAATTTGTATATTTTTTTTCATTTAATATTTGTTATTATTTTTTGACTATTCTATTAAAAAACTGTGAATCTTTTTAACAGAAAGTAATTTTGTTTGCATTATTTTTTAGCTATTCACAATAAATTAAGTGTAATCATTTGTATATATATCAATAAGTAATAAATTTCAGTTAAATATATTTTTATTAATAGAAATAGAGGTGTATGGTGGACAAGACAATTGGTTTCGGATTATATTGCACCACTGGATAAAAATAGTCAAGTACTTTTGGACACTTTAAAATCCCACAAGATATTGTTGAATAGAACGTCTAAAGCTGTGAATCCACTTTGGAAACGTAAGAAAAAACAATATTTCTTTTATCAAAATTTTAAAAAATACTATTATTTGTTATTTTTTTATTCTTATATTGAATAATATAAGTATTTACTAATATTAATTCATTTTTTTTTTCACTAAATCTTTATATGTTATCAAAGTTAAATTAATTTTATTTTTACAGAAATTCTTGATCAATTGCGATTGCTTCAACTTGCCATAGCAGATCCACGAATTTTAATTTCTGCATTTTTAATTGCTGGTCTAATTATTATCATAATACCTGGCGGAGGTTCCGCTTAAATAAAATATTTTGTGTTATGGATTAGACTTGAATTTTTAAAATTTTTAGTTTTTCATAGAATTATCTGTTACCTTGAAAATGAAAAGATCTGTACCAACAGCTAAAGTATTAAATTATTATATTTTATTCATTTTGTATGTATTGTATATACACTTTTTTATATTATGTTTACTTTGTTTTACATTTTTTGAATTATTTATTTCTACAGTATAAAAAAAATACATTTATGATAAATAGCAAATTATAGTTAACATTTAATGTACGACATATTTAAAAAAGTACGAAGTAAATGGAGTTATTTTTAATTACTTTTGGCAAATATATGTGTAATTAATGTGTGAACCATTTTTACATTTTGTATAGTATAAATGGATAATTTGAATTATAACTTATTTGTGTAGTTTACAGTGTGTATTTAAACATTTTAAATAAACAAACATTTATTTATTTTTAAGATTTAAATTATTTGTTTATGATCCTGTTTGCTCTGATTAAAATTTCCTATGTCTTTCTAAAGACTTGCGATCTATCAATTATATTTTATTGTAATTTTTGCTATTCTTAAAATAAGAAGAGCTAGAGAATGTCTAATAGTAATTGGACACGATAGAGCTTAAGGCTGTTAAAGAAGTATTAGTAAAATTTCAATATCTATTTTATTTCTTAAAATTTGTCAATTGCGTACAGGTAATATTAAGATTAATGCCATCAATATTATTTTTCGTCTGATAAAATGTGACTTGATTTAGTAAACTCAATCGAGACAAGCGCTTAAAAAAGACGTGACGTCATAGTTTCAGTGTAGACGAATTTTAATAATTGTTGAGATTGAATAATTAAGACAATTCTACGATATATCGAATCAAAATATAAGAAATAAAAATTATTTACATCATGATTTCAATTATTTAATATTTTCATAGTCGATCAATCTTATAAGAAAAAACCCAGTAAAGTCAGGGGATCTGATAAATTAGAAACCTAGTTTAAAATGAAATCTAACAGTGATCATTTTCTACTATTAAAAGCATCAATTCGGTTGTTTATATAAATAATATTATATTTTAATATATTAACTATTATATAACGAAAATGAGACACCAAATAAAATTGTATTACCTTAAGTATTTTGTACCAACTAATTACAATCAAAAAGGTCTTTAATCGTATTGGCGGACGTGGTACGTAATAATTAATTGTTCAAAACGCTCAAGATGTAACAGAAAATTCTTGGACGTTTTGTTGTGTCTACCAAAAACATTTTTAATTTTTTACCACCGCAGTAGATAATTGTATATTTCGTTATCTCTATGCCAAATGTGTATCATAATTGTAAGTATGGATTTATATAAAAAATTGAAAGAATGTTTTATATTTCATCCTCGTTTGTTAATTAAAATTTCAATTATTGTATGAAATTAAAATTGTAATTTATCATAATACATTGGTAGCTAGAACATTTTTTTGTAAAGGGCAATCCATTTCCTTTTATTAAACATATTAGAAAGACATTGAAAGCTACAAAATCTTCTCTGAAAATATTTATAATTAACACTTATAAGTTATATTTATAAGATGTCACATAAGGAATTATTAAAAATTATTTCTTACGACACAAAAAAAGTATACATTTCTTTTATCTACAAGAATGGAATATAGCGTGGTCCACTTGTAGCACAAAATCGAACAAGATAAAAACACATATCTACCCTTGGACTAATATACACCGTTATAAATCATGAAGTAATTATCAACTGACTAAGAATAGGACATTTTAAATATTGTTAATGTTTATTATTTTGTTTGTATTGTATGTTTTAAGTTTATAGTTAATGTTTGTTTGTAGTAAATATTTTTTAATCCAAACCCAATTGCCTATGTTACTGCGAATATAAACAAAAAAAAAATCTTTTTTATCTATACTTTTTTGTTGTAAAGAGTGGAGGGGACTTACTTTCTCCTCTTTATATGATCATATTGTTTGATATAAAGTAAAAATAAAAATAATAAATTGAAATAGAAAATTATAACAAAAGTAGCGTTTTTTGTACAAAAACATTTTTGCATCGAATATAAAATTTTGGGATAAGTGTATTAAATCAAAATAAGAATACAACATTGATATTAATAATATTATTTTGAGATAATAATATAAATTAATTTTTTTAATTACAATTATTGAAATAATAATAAGTAAAGTGTAAACAATAACTATTTATTTATTAGTTTAAAAACGAAAATTTATGTATAAAATTTAATATGTCTGATACAATTATATTTTGCACTCTGTCTACTATTTGTTTTCATGTAAATTTATAAAAGCAATGTATTCATATTTTTATACTATTGTTGTAACCAAACTAAAAATAAAGTTTGGTATCCGGTATTTTATAATATGAACGTTAAACAAAAAAATAAAGGCTTTCTTATTCTGTATTTTAGTTTTTTACTAACTTATATAATAAACTATACTAGTTTTATTTTAAATGTATCATAGTGAAAAAGCAATTTTACATTTAATTCAACAAGTTAATATAAATACTTAAATGAATATTAGTTATCATTATTTAAATAAGAATAAAATAAATACTAAACCATTGCTTTAGCTTGGTAACCATTGCATTGATCATCCATGGACAGCCATAGAGTTTATTAATAAGGATGAACTAATGTTATTTTAAATCTTCGTGATGATTTCGCATAAAAAAACAGAAAATAATATTATTTATCATGAAATTATGAAAGATGTTTAAAAAATAAAACATTTTATGAGAAAAATGAAATGTAGAACAATAATTTCTTAATCATATATTGTTAATGTACACTTTTTGAAAAGGTGATCAATTTATAAAAAAATATAATATCTGAAATTATTTAACAATTAAAGTTTTGTTATTTAATAATAATTAGTGGCCCATTTTTCCTATGGGTTCTTGAAAATATTAAGGATTTGATAAAATAGTTTATTTTTTTTTACTAATTTATATTTACGTATCTCTTATGTAAATCTGTACTAGTTCTAATAAAAAAAATTGTTTCACTATTTTCATAATTAATAATAAATAATCTTATTAATATATTTTTGTTTGTCTCGATTGTTATATGCTTAAATTAAATTAAAAAATGTTTATGTTTTGTCATGGCAAGAGGCGTTATATTACCGTACAAAGAACTGAGGTGGATTTCTTAGAAGAATGTTTTCATCAAAGTTGTTGGAGGTTGACAAATTTACTTTACATCCCCTAATAATAATCTCTAAGATAAACTCTATGTAGAATATACGTTTGCGTACCTAAAATTTCAAGTTATAACACTTGGTACCAGGCATAGTTGAACATAGACTCAACCTTTTATCATCACAAAATTTCTTATCCCTCTATCTCTCAAAAATAAACACCTTTAAAATTATAAATTAATAAAATAAATGAAAAAATAATAACTGCGCTCTAAAATAGCCCAAAATTAATAATATCAGTTAGAGTGTTTTGAATAATTAAAGGACTTAGTGCAACAACCAGATAAGTTCAACTTATTGAGAAAATAATTTTATGTTATTTTTGAATAGAATTGATTCTTTTCAAAAACGATTTCTATATTCCTATTGTTTATGGAGATATTTAATTTATAAATATCATTTAACCATTGTTTTTAATAAAACATGTTTAATAAAATAGCTTTTTCTGAAAAAATTAAAAAAACATGGACTTATTAATTAACCGAGCTTTTCAATTATTCAAATTAAAACTTCCTCCTCTTCTGATTTGGAAAAAAAATACGTCCATTATCTCCTAACAGTTAAACGGTGATTCAAGTAGATTGAGGGGTGCTAAAAGGCAATGCACTTTTTATTATCCCTACTAAATCTTCATGTCACGATTTTTTTATTTTGTTTAAAGCCTCCTTCCATTGACAATGTCTGGGTATGCCCAGTGCCGCAACTATTAAGCTCGAGCCTCCCTAACATTTTATGTAGCCCGGGGTCTGTGTGCCTTGTACACCACTTTTGCGGCACAGTTTAATATTACATACAATAATTGTATATAATAATGAACAGTAATTCTATGTTTTTGGTTTTCACTTGTTACTATAATAATATGTAGAAGTATTGTACAATAGTATTTTTCATTCATAGGTCTTGAATAATGGTTTTAATTTCAGAGTGACACACAGTTCATCAAAACAATAGTCAATAGATAATTTGTAACTAAATAATTCACATTTGTTACAAATGTATAATCGTGTAATGTCTGTTAAGCCACGATCCTAATAACAACAAACTACGGGTCATGGCCATAAGTGAGAGGTACAAAGTATTTATCTTTAACGCACATGTTTTTTCTATTATTTTACTTTAATAATGAATGCACATAGAAGTCAATATAAACATTTTCTGTAGTCAATAGGGATAGTTTCTAAGTATTGTTTATGATTGAATTATTTTTAAATTTTGGAAAATTGATTTAAATTTGAATAAAGTTATAACCGTAAGTATTTATAGAGGAGAAAATAAGGGATGGAACGTGTTGTATAAATTAGTAGGGAATTTTACGCTTTAAGTTTTTCACAACGTTTATACTAATACCCTCATATGATAATCATTATAAAAATTTCAACAAAAATCTCCTAAACTCTTTAAATACACGTATACTATATACATAGTAGAACAGTTCTAACTGACAACTCCTATATATTTCATACAATTAACATTTCACTAGAATTTTTTGTTTAAACAGTTTTTGAATTCTTAGGCTACGTTGAAATCATATTAGTTATTATTAAAAACATATAATAAAAACTATGCTTATAACACAATCTATAAATGCAATAATTGTTTAGAAAAGATTACAGAAAATTTATTATTAGATTAAAAATTATAAAAATTGTTAATGAGATATGCCGGTACAAGTTATAACTTATATTTCTATATATTTGTATAGAAACTTACTTTCGAATAAAAAGTAATGAAACAAAATTAGATTGATGTTTTTTTAACTTTAATTTTTTTAATATTAGATCAAGATCCTAGGGACTTTATTTTAATTCAAATAGTTATTTAAAAAAAAAAACAAAATTATTTTTTTTTAATAATTGTTTTTCCAAATAGACAAAGTATTTTTTATGATGATTCAATCTTCAACATCTTTTATACAGAATTCTATATCACCTGTAAGTAAAAAAGAGTTAGCAATATTGACAAAACATGCCATAATAGAACTGTAATTTCATTGCCAAGTACGCGTCTTTACTCTAATAAAAAAATTAGTATATATTTTTCTTTAAAGTATATATACTTATCAAAGCATCAAATTTGGCTAGTTTAATTTACCGAAAAAACCATAATTGTTAAAAAAATATTTCATTTATGTTCTTTTATATTTTCAGATCGTTCGTATTATTATGGTAAAAAAATTAATTTTTTCATAATACTAATTTATTCAGACGACCTTCATCAATAATATATATAAATAATTAAATTTTTTATTTAAAAATAAGGCTAAAAAAAAATATGTGCGAAATTCTTAATTGTCGCAAAATTATGTTCTGGAGAAAGAATATATAGAAGTATTTAAAGTGATATTTAAACATCATATTTATGACACTCGTAGAGGCAGTAACGACTTCCTATTGTACGTTGTATAATCACTTAATACTAATTTAAGGTGTCTATTTAAATATTATCATAGGAATTAAAATACGTACTTAAATAGATAGTAGATAAATTTAAAGTTTTTCAACATTTTTATTTGGAAATTAGACACGCATGTAATTAATAATCATGATAATTTATAGGGCTTAAAATGTTTTTTTATGATACTTTTTATGAATAATGTCTAAATACTATAAACTGAATAATATATAGAGTGTTCAGTAAATAAGGAAACGGGTTTCAATTATTCTCATTGTTTGTGACAATTGACCAATACAGAGTGATTCTTTAAATACACCCCACACAATATCTTCGGAAATATTAGAACTTATCATTAATTAAGTTTTTTAACAATAATGATTTTTTGTTTGAACTGCTTTGTACGAAAATAAATTATTTTCTATCATTCCCCATAACCTTAAAATTTATAACGATTTTCGATTTTCAAAACTCAATTTCATCAAATTTATTCAATTGAAAAAAAATGTTTATTTAATAAAACAATTATTCGATTTTTAACGAAATACTGCTGTTTAATGTTTAGAAAATAACAGAAAAAAATTTAAATATTTTTAAAAGACGGCAACATTATCAAGTCTTTATATCAATAAACGCTACCGAATTAAAGAAATACGATAATCTATACACCTATGAATATTTATCTATCTATAAATACAGAGTGATTCATGATGTTTTGGTAAATCTAATAACTTTTAACCAAGTGAATACTTTTCATTACTTTTATAATAATAATTTTTGCATCTAAAAATTATTTAAAAACTTCATTCAAAACTGTAATTTAGGACTGTGTTATAAGCATATCTTTTATTATTAGCTCCTATATAACAATCCCTAATAAGAAAAAAAATGTTTTAATAGTCATTTTTATACCTTTTTTTTTATAAAATATGTTGATAGGTCTATAATGACTTTAGGATAAGTATTTATTGAATTACAATCCTTTAAATATATAAAATGTAACACAGGTGGGTATAGTTCGTAATTGTATGCGTATACCCACTCAATGTATTTAAATGCTTGTAATTCAATAGTACTTCTCCTAAAGTTGTTAACAATCAATCAATGTTTTTTGCAAGAAAAGAACTAAAAAAATGCTATTTTGAAATTTGGAAAAAATAAAAAAATTTCTTTTTTTTTTTAGAGACAAATAATAAAAAAAATTCTTTTAATATATTCTAAAACTAAAAAAACCAATTAAAAATAAAAATAAATTTATAAAATAGTAACGCAAAATATTCACTGGTTCACAGTTGTTAAAAATATTAAAACATGATGAGACAACCTGAATATGTTGCCGTTAAATAAAGTTGTCACCCTAATATAGCGTTAGGGATAAACTGATAAGTATTTAATAATTGATAAATTAACATGTCCATTTTTGTTTCTTTTTTTTTAAATTAATATACAAAAAATTCATTGTTGCTGTATTAATATTTTTATTGTCTATTTATAATTTATGTTACATTTTAATGTATTATTATTATTTTATACTAATGTACTATACTATAATGCTATTTTTGTAGTGTTTATATATCTAAATAAAAAAAGCTATAATTATAATTTATGAAATAATTATTCATTTTTATTTTCATAATGAATATTGTTTTAAGTTGATAATGAACTTTTCCCTTTTAATCCTTTTATAGAGTTCTATTATAATGTAGTAAGATATAAGGTTTTATATAATAAAATATTATTTGAATTTAGGTAATAAGCTAATTTTCAACTTTTTTCAAACTATCATTAATTTAACCACATAACTTGCTAGTTCTTTGTTAGTAAGTATATTCAATATTTCCGAAAATACTAGAATTGTTATAAGTTCAATAAATTGATTAGATTTATTAAATTGTTTTCTTTATCGGTTATAAAAATGGATAAAATTATTAAATTGTCTAAAAAATCTAAAATCTAGGTTAAATTGTATAATTATTAGTAAAAATTGTGATCTGAAAGTATAAGAATAAACTCATGTAATTTATAAATAGGCAAGCCTTCCCTCAGACTAAATCTTTAGAATACTTAGGGGTGTAAATATAAGAGAAACTTGATAGGTCCTGTGAACTCTAGAAGTAACAATATTTCATAACATTTTTAAATACTGAATGTCAACGTGAGCCTGGACTGCTATTGTGTCTGGGTTAGACCCATTATTTTTTATGATTCATCAGTTTTTTCTCTCGAACCTCTCTTATTTTTTTAGACTCAACATAAAAAAATATGCAAGCTACGTCAATTTACAACGTTATCGGTATTGAAATTGTGATACGTCAGATTTGTAGTACAAATCCAACGTAATAAGGTCCACAAAAAACCTCGCAAATTTATAATTGTGTACACCTAAACGGACTTAAAAATACATTTAGATGTATGAAACAAACATGACTACATATCAGTAACATACAAATAATGCAATCAAACAGAAAGAAATTTCCTCGAATTCTTACAAACAGACGATTATCTTACTAAGATGTATGTTAAACTAAATTGTCTGTGGACATTTTCACAGTTATACTAAACTAATATTTTCATTTGTATGGTATGATAATTAAGAATAGGAATAACAATAATATTATTAATAATAATAATATTTTATTATTTAATTAAAACTATCTATTATTAACCAAGAAAAAATTGATTTTAAATCTATTGTAGTATTTGTAAATAATATGCATTAATTTCATTAAATTAAAATAAACTCAAGTTCGAGATAATTAAAAGTGTAACGCTTTTGTTTTTTTTACTTATGTCGGGAATTTATTTAGTTTGGTCTTCGCTCGAAATATACCCCTTTGTTATAAAAATTCATAGAATTATAAAAATATTGTGTACCATATTTTGTAGTATTTACTACGATAAAGAAAAAGTGTATATAAAAGTATTTATTCAAGTAATCTTAATAATTTCTAAACTTATATTTGTAACAGGATGCTACCCAAAATGTTGATTTCTGAACAATATTAGATAAAAAATCTTTAAATACACAATAACTATTAATTACATTTACATTATAGACATTTAATATAGTGTTTTAAAGGTCACTCAATGTTGATAACCAATTAAAATTAATATTTATTTAAATCAACAAAATATAAATTTAAGGTCACTATTGAAAAATACGTAATACGCCTAGAATATCTTTAAGATAAAAATGTATTTAAAATAGCTTTTTATGGAAGACATATTTATTTCTTTCCGTACGTATAAATATAAATGTAAATAATATAACCACGTGTAAAGATTAGAGTGAAGTACACATCTAAGATAGTTCATATAATTTTTTTGTCTGTAATATTTAAGAATCATTATCATTGTCTAGATATGAATAATCAGCAGGTAAAAATTGTTTAAAATAATTTATTAACAAAATTTTTATTTAAATTGTTTATACTACAATAAAATAATGATCTAATGTTCTTTTATAATTATTTAAAATTCTAAACGAAGAATTTCCATAGACTAATTTTATTTATACTAAACCAATAAATTTGTTTGCTCTTACTAAGATTTTTCAGAGTAAATTTGTAAAACTGGATACATTTTAATATCTTATTATTACTAATTAATAGAGCAGAGGACTTGAAGAAATTAAAAAATGCTAAATTACTTAAATTAAAGCAATTATGTACTAAAAATTCTTAAAATAAAAAAAAATTTTTCTGTTTTTGCAGACTTACGTGGTTCTAAAAAAAAATATTTTTCTCTTTCAAATTCCCTTAAATCAATTTTTATTACAACGATGATGATTTGTGCATAATTTGGTATTTTTATATTGATTTCGTTCAGTATCGTTTTTTTTTTCTGAAATATTTTTACTCGTTGTTGTTGGTGGTTGACAAATTAAATATTAATCATAAATATTAGTAAACAAAGAATAAGAATTTAAAGTAAATTATCCAAATAAGATCAAAATTAAAAAATTAATAATTTTCTATAAACTTACAACTTATTAATTTTAATCAATAACCGCTTGTAGGTCTTATAGATATGAATCATATTAATATGTAAATAGTAATTGTAGGGCAATAATAATATTTTACTTAGATAAGACTCGATAATGATGCTAGACATAAAATTACCGAGCACCGTACTTTAATATGCCAATTTCAATTATTAGAAATCATCATTACATTAAATGACTACAGAAAAAATTTAAATAATTTTATTATCATAACGATTCGATTATCATAATCCACTAATTTCCTTATTAAATTCGTAATTAATTTCGGAAATACTCCTTTTAGATTTTTTACGCGGGCGAAGTATACGTACTTTTTTATGAACTGTATCCACCTGTGCTAAATACTTACTCTTTGTATTAGAACGCTTATAATTCAATTAGAACTTATCCTAAAGTTTAAAGTTATCGGACCATTAAAATTTGCTGTGAGAAAAGTTGTTAAGTTGATCAGTTATTTTCTTAATTATATAATATACTATTATGTAATCATTTATTCATAAATATTTAAAATTTTTTAAATGACAAAGGTAAAAACAAAAACAAAAAAAATATTCCTTAAATAGTTTTTATTTTGGAAGTGGGTTTAATAAATAGAATCATTCTGTATATGATATACATTAATTTAAACCAAAAAATTTGGATAGCTGTAACCTGTACAATATAATTCAAATTTACCTACATGTCCTAATTTTTACAAATTAAACATTAGTAGCTGATCTAGTTTTACATTTTTTTTAATGTGTATTCAAACGATTTCATCGTTTTATTAACGCCGTTAAAGTATATAACACAGATTAAACAACATTATTCATTCTGATACTAAAATTAGTTTGTTTACTGTAAAAAAAATCTATATATCATTATAAATGGTTGAATGAAAATTGGTACTACGATTTTATTAAAATAGTTGAGGTAAAAAAATTATTGTCTGTTTCACTTAAATTTAATGTAGTTAAAATTAATTAATTCAAAATTAAAATATACTTAATATACTAATATTAAATATTATACACTTGGTATACTAACAAAAAAAGATTTTAAATAAAAAAAGTATCAAACTGATATATTTTTTTAAATAATTAAATAATTTTAATTTAATTAATATTGTACAGTATCATCATTATCTCAAAGTCTTATTACTTTATTATAACTAAACATTTTATTTTGACAAATATATCATAAGCTTAAACAAATTCAGCACTTATAGACATATAGACTAAACAAAACCTGTGTTTTTTCAAATTAAAAAAACTTGAATATAGATTCGTATTTTTTTTAGCTCAATATCAAAATCCGTATAAAAGTCGAGTGTAAGGATTTGAAAGTTATACCTTTTTACTTATTGGAGTTAAAAATTAAAATATATTATAGGGAATAATTTGCAATTTCGAGAAATCATAATTTTTTTTTATGTAAAATGTATGCTTTATAATGCCTTGTAAGCTTTTAGTAAAATGTGCGTTCATTAAATGAACTATTCCATTAATTTTTGTATTTTTATCCCAGTTCAAAGATTCTTGGCCAATCGTGAAAATGAATTGTAATAATGTTGTCAAAAACAATATGCTCGTTAGTTTTGTTTTATTGTAAAATGAAAATATTTTATTACGAATTTGTTTTTTTTAGTCTTTTAATACTTAATGTTAATAATATACAACACATAAGTGCATTGTAGTATTCAATAATTCCACTATTGCGAAAAAGTTTAATAAAAAATGTTGGTAAATAAGCCTTCTTTTGGCTATTGCAATGTTTTTTTCGTTTTTAGTTCAAATGCACATGGATGCTTTAAATAAAAGGATATAAATCACAAAGCTTCAAGTACACCTGATAACGTTTATTGGTAAGTAAAGACTTGTATAGCTATAAAAATAAGTATTTCTAAATATTAAAAAAAAATTCCATATTTCATTTTTCGAATAAAATTAAAAGAAAATATTAGTTTTAATTTTTTTTTTTAAGGAAAAATCATTAGTATTATAAAATAAAAAAAAATTTTTTTGGGAAGTTATTCTCTGAGAATTTTTAATTCATCCTTGTTTATAGCCTACAATAGCAAAGTTGATAAATAATTTATAGTTAAATTTTCGATATCATTGTGTATATTCAAGTGTTGAAAGTGAATATAACTGTAATAGGACACAGTTGCCATTAATAAAACTACATAAATATATATTGCATTAAATATGCAGTATTCGTCGAGTTTAGTATAAAGAATAATAATACAAACAAGTACAATAATGGAAAGTGTGTTTTTAATACATGAATATTTTTGTTAAATAATATTCAATTTGGGTTTTAACAGTTGAAAGAAAGTTATATCTAGTTAAGTGAACTTTAAACATTCATATGAATCTGTTTCTATCCTATTCGAAGAACTTTTCTTGTTTTTAATCTACTAGTTTTTTTTGCTATTATTTTTAATTATTAGTTTCTACTTTTTATTAATGGTAAGGCTCAAATTGGGGCTTTGAAAGGCGTAGTTCTTTCAATATTTTAGGGAAATCACATGTATGGTTATATAAAAAAAATTTAGGATAAGGAAATTACATATGAGCCCCTCCAAAAATTTTGTTGAAATTATGCCTAAGAGCCCAGGTATCTAGTGTGTTAACAATAGTTAATAATTTAAAATTAATTTGGGAAATAAAAGGATTTTAATGCGAACTCTTAACGGATATATATAAGATTGGGACGATTTCTAAATATGAAAAAGAGGTAGAAGCATATGTATCTGCTTCTATGAGCAATTTTCCAATTCAGTAAAAGGATACTGATCTAATCGTAAATTTTATGTGAATATAAGTCTATAAATCTGAATCTATTAATGAAATAAATAAACCATTGTTATTAAAATATATAACAATTTAAAGTTTAATTATATTAATACTAATAGAATATCTATGATAACCCATTCCTCACAGGGACAGATTGGCTCATCAGTAAACAGGGTTTTTTACGGTGGTCCTCTGACTTAGATATCATTCGTTTTATAACTGGGGGGGGCCCAAATATTTCTCTTGTGTTCGTTTTTAAATTATCAAGAAAAATAATAATTAATTATATATTACAACACTTAATTTTTATGAATGATGAAAAAGATTAACTCGAACATATTAAAAAAGATATTATAAATATTTTAAGTACTCAACATAAATTGCATGGGAATATGTCATTATTTCTAAATTAATTAATACATTTTAATTATTTAAAACGAGTATAGATACAATTTACTGCGAGCGTAATGAGCGGAATTATTTTTATGATTTAGGACACTATCTAATAGTTCCCGGTAAATAAAAAATCGACTATCTAACATTACTGGGTTCTCGTACAAAATCACAAGAAGGTAAAAAAAAATTGACATTCAAAAGTAATATCAGGGGAAAATGTCTCTAGTGAAATAATAGCCACAGGTCCCACAACTCTTACTTGAGCTTTAAATATAATATAAAATCATACAAATAACTAAACCAGCCTACTTTTTTGTTTTGATTTATTTTTAGCTATAAACGTCAGCATAAATTATTTGGAAACATTGTATTATTGTACCGAGTCTATTGACTTTTTGTTTTTAATTTTATGATTAATACTTATTATGTAGTGTAACATTACACTAATAACAGTCGAGGTAGTAGTAATATTATGTTTCATTATTTGTAACAATCCTAATGTTTCCTTTTAATATTTTGTACCGTAAGACCGTTAAACACAAAACTAATTTGCAAATGTTGCGTAAATTCAATTATATAAAATAAAATGCAAAATAGCATTTAATGACGATTACATATAAATATAAAATTTTGTTTGGCGCTTGCAGGTTTGAGATTTCAAAAGAAACAGAAAACGTGGTTTTGTCGTTTTACACTTTACTCTATTATTTAGCTGAGTAAAATAAATTACTTTTTAGGGAAAAAAATCAAGATAACCTTTTTCTCTTTACACACATTGTGCACGAGTTCAAACTATTATTATAGGTTATGTTATAAGAAAATAAAAAGAATTTAAAATTACAATAATGCGTTAAAATAAATTTAAAACATCATTGCAAGAGTCAAATGTGTTTTACACACTAAATGGTGTAGATAGTTCTAAATATAGACATGATTGTCCTTAGGGGAGGGACTGTTAAAGTCTAGGCCATGGGAAACTCAAAACTTTACAAAAAAATATATTTTTTATTGTTTCATTTTTCAATTTTAGTAAAAACTTAATTTATAAAAGATAACAATTAAATTTGATAGTTATAATAATATGTAATTTTTCAAATAATTTTAAAAGATTATTTTTACAATAACTTGTTTGCATATTATGGAAGTTAAAAATAAAATCAGATTAAAAGATAAAAATATTAATACAAAAATCTTTATTATTGAATTATTATCTATTTACATGAAATATACAATGATATTTTATAAAAGTCATATCATGACTTTTAAAAAATAACAACATTTTATAAAAAAATACCTTGGGATATATTATTAAGTGAAATTTATTCTAGAAAAGAAATATTTTATGTAGGTACCCCGTGTAAAACAGTAATTAGAATTTTTCAAATATGTAACCTTGTATTTATAGCTTATTATACAAGTACTACTTTATCAAAATACATTTTTGTTTTCCTTAAGAATTTTTTTTTATCAAAAAATACTTTTCGCTTTTTTTCCACGAATACTTTTTTACAATATATAGTCTATAAGTATTGTATTTTATGCATAGAATGTCGTAAAAACACGTTTTGAAGTATATGAAAACATTTATGTTTTCAGATTAATTAATTAATTAATTACCCCAAAAATAACTTCAGTTAAAGAAATGATTGAAAGATATATTACTATTTATCGACTGATTTGATCAAATTTTTATGGTTTGAGTCTCTTGTTAAATCAAATTATACGAATAAAATATTTCATTTGTATCTATTATGGTTATAATTGAAGACATTTTATTAAATATTAATATATAGCACATGTAGAAGCCACCAAATAGAATTTCATTCGGATGAGAGAACCTTTTTGGGATTTGTTTTGTGAGACATTTATTTTTTTACAGGAAATCTGTTATTTGGTACGATGCATTGTGTGAAGTAGGTTGAGATATTGAAAACACATTTTCCCGAAGAATATTTTACTATCATATAATAAAAAAAAATTATCATATTGAGTTAAACATAATATTTAAGCTGGTTTTACACTTAACGTTTTTAAAAAAGTGTTTCAGACGCTACGCTGCTTTGCTTACACATTATGCAATTATAACGCTGCATTTGCAACACGAGAGGAAAAATAGTAAAATATTGTAAACCATGTTTCCAACTTCTTTTTCATTTGACTCGTGGTCAGTGATCTTATTTGTTATTTTTTAAATGTGGTGTACACTTTATATAAAAATCCATAAGCTCGGAAAAAACCAAAAGTGAAAAGAAATAAACGTTGTTGGTGGGTACATCCGGAAACTAGAGAAGATAAAGATTGTTTATTTGGATAAATTTTAGCTCTTAGGACTTTGACTATAATTAATTAATTATAGTTTTTATTAATTAAGACTGTACTAAAGATGAAGATTGCGTACAAGAAGTTTGTTGTCTATTATAAGAGCTAGAAGGAGGATTGCGGGATATAGGATTATTTAAGGCTGACGACTGAAAAGAATTAAATTCATTATTGATTCGAACGATAATTTAAACTTGAGAGTTTATAGGAAGAGGATTGGAAAATTGCTGAATAGAGTTAAAAAGCTAAATAAATAAATCCAAATTTATTACTTATACTGAGTATACTTTGACTACATAGGCAATTATCAGGGACGGACTATACTACAGCACATCACGAAAATCGGACGGCTGGCAAAGTACTGAAAAGGTGCTGCGACTGTGATTTGACAATTTAATTATTTTTATTTTTAATCTAATCAATGATTGTTTTAAAAAAATTGTATTTTTATTCATATTGGACAACAAAAAATGATATAAATATATTTATAGTAAATTTATTGACGATATATCGTAAAATATTTTGTAGGCTAAAATAATTCAAGTTAATTGGCTTTATATATTATAACTTTAAAAAAATAGAGGGTTATAATATTGGGACCCCCGAAATAGTAAAATTTGTTCAAAAAGTTAAATTGATGAGCAAAAAAACATTTTTTAAGCCAGTAAACATAGCTATGCGGCTCGAATCCTTCAAGTCCGATCCTGACAATCATAATATAATAAAATATAATACCTGTAAATAAATCATTTGAAACAGGTCAACTTTCATTTCACAGTGCTGTCTGTACAATGTACAAGAAATATGTTTTAACCCTTCAAACAAACGTAACACTAAGATTTCTCCCTTTTTTAAATTTTAATCGCAATTAAAATTCTCAATTCCATTAATTCTAATTTGGATTACGCTATTAATAATAGTACCTTAGCCTACCCTGCACTTCGAAGTCTTATGCAGTTGTATATGAGCCCTTCGTGACAGCTGTTTTCAAAGTAAATATAAAGGGTATTTAAAAACTTAATTAGGTTCTAAATGTCTCCTCATTTTGGATAGCAATTATAAATGCTTCAGTATTAAATGTACTAAATATTTTTTTAATTTTCAAAAAATAACAAGGATACCTAAAAGATCAGAAAATGACAGAACAACAAAAATGATACTCGATGCGCGGTGAAAACGCGGTCAGAAACACTGTGAATGGTTTAATTGAAAACCAGTTGTTCTATTTTGGCATCCAGACGCCCCAAAAATCAAATAAGAGCGTTCGATAGCGTCGCCAGAAACGCGTGTAAGCGCTTATAGAAATACACGATAGTTCAGACCAGCGTGTTTCCGACGGATTTACAACGATGATTGTGACAAAATTAAGACTCTATCACAAATTATGTTATATATTATTCATTCATTTAGAGATTACTTTTTATAATTCCCCAGCTCTGTAATTGGGCAATGGAAAATTAGCTAGGCTCCAATGTAGCTTATTGTTTTATTTTATTTTATTATTGGCTCGTAACCTCCTCAATACCAAGACCAGCTCTCGTTATAACGAAATCGTATCCATACAATATCTTATCAGTAGAATTATTCGACTGATTAAGGCCTTAAATTATACAGCAAAAATTGACAGCCTATTCGTTCTGCAGCTAACATTTTATATTATGGTATAGTATCAATACAACATTATTGTTTATTATAAATCAACGATATAACTCTGTTGGATAACTTTGACGTAGGTGGGCCCAACCATATTATTAGTTAAAAAGCAATTGTGTCCATAACTCGATAATAGGGTTAATGTTACGATTTATGTATAGTTAATTTAAATATTTTTAAAAGATAGTAAACGTGTTAATATTTAAGTTAATGCTCTTGTTAACCGATAGACCGGACATCCGATCTGCAAATTAAATATTGAATAAGCAGGTTTTCTATTGAACACGTGGGGTGCATAAAAAAGTGATTACGATAACAAATATGTAAATTGTGATAAATTACAAGAATCTTTTCGTTCTCATAGATCTGTATGTTGAAATCAATGATCTCCAAGTTAGTTTTTTTTACGTGTTTGAATTAGGTACTCCTCCAGATTATATTCGAGTATAATAGAAACTGATGGTTAGTTTCATATGATTTTACTTTTATAAAAAACGTTAATAACTTATAACCTATTATAAAATAAAACTCAATTACAATAATCTATAAACCCATATTATTTTATTAAGCCATTTTTATGAAAGGAATCATAGCCCGACATTACAGTATATTTATTGTGAATTACACGATTACTATACTTGTATAATTGAACACTGTATCATTTCTAATAATTAAAATTTTATAAATAATGAAACCAATTTATACTGAAAATTCATATTTTAAAAACATATTTTAATTTGTAAGATTTAGTGTTATAAACAAAAAAAAAATTAAGGATTAGACTCTTAGCTAAAACTATGGTTTAATACACTTTTGAAAATCAGCAAAGAATGTGTTCATTTTGTGAAGTAACAACATTTTTGAGTATATCATCATCTACCACAGAATTACTGTGCGTAACGACGGCAGCCAAAACACGTGCACTGTGGGTGGCGTGCCGGAGTACCGCTCGGGGCAAGGTAGTCTGGTAGATGAAGTGCTTTGGCGGCGTAGAGGTGGCGGTGTAGGCGGGCGAAACCGGCGCGTTAGAAGTAAAGATCTATCCCGATACGGTAAAAGTGTTGGCTGCACTGCGTGTTGGCGGCTAGTTTTTCACGGCGTTTAGCTCTCATTCTCGGTACGTTCTTTCCGCACTTGGTCGCCGACGTACCAGCTGCTGCCATCGCCGACAGTCAGCCAACCCCGCCGTCGTCGTACCGATCGAAGTTCGAAGTAATACCGCCGCCAGACGGATCATATACCACACAGTCTTCTTTCACTATATTCACTTCACACTTAGCCATCGTTGGCTTTCAACATACCACCACTGACGTACGGCTCCCTTCCGGCATTTATTATACATTTATTTCATTATTATAATTACTGTTTATAGTTATCGTATTATTATTTTTCATCTTTTTTTTTTTCAATTTTTTTTTAACCGGAAAAACAGAATCTAGTACAATTCGTCATTTTTCTATCAAGTTGGAGCAAAGATAGTATACAACATCATTCAGTCTAGAAGATAATCATGCCGGACGAGAAGAAGCTTTCGTATGCCTACACCAATGGCTTTGCAACCAACGGACACGGTAACGGAGGTATACCTCCGGAGAGTCCAGACGGCGAGATGTTTTTGTTTACTTCGGAATCTGTTGGCGAAGGACACCCTGGTGAGTACTTATAACTCACTTTCATTTTTATTTTATATTTTTAACTGATTTATTTCAATCCTTTTTTTATCTTCTCTCGGCACAGATCGATGGTCTACCAAAACATAAGCTGAACACGTGTTTTGCATCTATATTGAGCATAATTAATTTTTCTTCGTATTTCGTGCATTTCTTTCTTTGTTAGAGGGTTTTCCAACGTTTAAATACAGTTAATTTTTTTTCCTAATTCTATCGTAACCTTTGATTCTATAATCTTTTCCGTATACATAGTGTGAGTATGTGTGTGTACACATGTTTTGTTCTTTGATAAGAGACTTTTTTTTCCCTGACCCCAGTTGTTGGCTCATGGCCAGTAGAAAACCGCAAATAAATATATCATTATCAACAATTATAAATTAAAAAAGCTTTAAGTGGAAAATCTTGCGTATTTGTAAAAAATAACCATGGCTCGCGGTTTATTTGTTTTTTGTTTTTATCTACAGATAAAATGTGCGATCAAATCAGCGATGCTATCTTGGATGCGCACCTGGAACAAGACCCTGACGCAAAAGTTGCTTGTGGTATGTTTTTTACGTGTTATTTATATACAATCAAAATAATTTGTAGCGTATTTAAGTTAGAAGAAAATAATTAAATTATTGCAAATAAGTTCTATGTTCACGGAAATAATTATCATCATTAAACATGATGTTAATTTTTTAGGTTATAGTGTATTGCGTAAATTGATAATGATCTTAGATCAGTATTCATATTATTGTGATTATAATTGAAATAAAAAGTGATAACTATTATTAAAAGTTCAATTTTAAGCTTATTATAAAAGATATTTATAGGAAGATTCTTTTATCACGAAATATTTAGTTCATCAAAAAATAATATTGATGATATTTTTAAACTGTTTGCTGAACAGCAACACAAATTAATATCAAATTAACTGAATTATTAATATTTTATTAATTACTGATAATATAAATAATTACATATTGTTAAAATATGCATAGAATATGATTAAACAAATTTTATTTTATGTTATGTATATTAAAAAATGAAAATTTTGATTGAGTTTTCCTATTTATAGAATGTTAAAGGAATAATATGTATTGTTTATTCGGATGATTATTAATTAATAAATCTTTATTAATTTATAGAAACTGTTACCAAAACTGGAATGGTATTACTTTGTGGAGAAATAACATCAAAAGCTAATGTAGATTATCAAAGAGTAGTTCGAGATACTATTAGACATATTGGATATGACGATTCATCAAAAGGTAATTTTATTTTTTATTTCTTAAAACTACCATGGTTAATTAAACAGTGACAAATTTTAAATATATATGACATTTTAATGGAAAAAGTTAATATATTTTTTGAATCTGTATCTTAATTTAATAAATTTTATCCTTGAATCAGTTGTTTGATTTTTTCATTCACATTGAGTTAATCTTTTTATTAAATTTATCAAATATTCATCAAAAAGTATGTTTAAGTTATAAGTCAATTATTTGTTTTAAAATTCTGTTGTGTTTGATACAGTTATTGCTTTTATTCCTAAAAATTGAATATTAATTAATAAAACTTGGTACTGTTTAAATTTAAAATAAAATTACGTAAGTAAATTTTGGTTGGACCAACATTAATTATAATACCATTGAAATATTTATTCATTACATTAAAGTAATAATTGTTCACTTAAAATATTTTTAAACATAGTCTGTAAAACTAATATAGTTTTTTGCTTATAAATATTCTGTCTTTTTGTGAAAAATTAAACTAGGAATATTTTCTTATATTATATATAGGTAAATAAGCGTGTTAAAAAAAACTAGTACTGCGTGTAATGCATTTGTTATTGTATGTTTCTAAAAGAATCAAACATAAGTATCAATATTTGAGTAGTAAATAATAATTAAATAGTTGAGTAAATGATAAAAATTATATTTCTAAATTTTCATTAACCAAAGTATGATAAAAAAAAATGATTGTATTATTTATCATCAGTGTCACATCTTAAAAGTTTATTAACTGCAACAATTTTTCATTTAAATTATTAGCAATATGGTTAATAGGAGTTGGCTAATATCTATCATATAATACAATGGTGGATTATTATTCAAGTAATTTTTTTACCTATTGTGCATATTTATTTTTTAGCAATTAACTAGTGTTAATTGGTTTACACTTTACAAGTTGAGTTTACAAGTTAAACTTAGCATTAGTAAAAACTTTTAATAAATTATTCAATTTATAAAATAATGTATACATTTCACAAGTAAAATTTTGTGACTTAAATCTTTACTTATATGTTAAAAAGTTTGCCCATTCATCAATCAATTAAAAAAAATGAATAATAGAAACATGTAACACCCACAGGGTTTGACTACAAGACATGCAATGTTCTCGTCACACTTGATGAACAGTCTTCTAATATTGCGGATGGCGTACATGTAAACAAAATTGAAGATGCTATTGGGGCTGGGGACCAGGTAGGGTATAAAGAAAGCATATAAACTGTGGGGTATACATAATTGAATAAAATATGTGTTGTCAAATGAAATTACTTAAACTGTTCTTTGATTGAAACTACTGGGGGTTAGTCATACAAAATTGAAATTATTTAATTCATATCATCAATTTTTATTAAAATTATTGTACTTGAACTGCTTTTCATAGTTTGTTATAATTTGAATACTACTCAATACGGTAAGTGGTTGCCTTGAAAAAAATATTATTATAAATACCATTACCATCAGCATGTAGTTTAATCACACTTAATAATCTCAGTTTAAAGTTCAAGAATAATATTAAGTTACTAAAGAGTATTCTTGGTTTTAACTGATTTTTTTCTATTAATGGGTTTGATTGAATTAGATTTATACGTACAATTTTAAATAATTTTTTATTTCTTTAAGAAATATAAGTAACTTATATTAAGAATTTAGGTTTTATATTGTTAAAATATAAATAAAATTAAAAAAAATTATTTCATTTTTTATTGTGAACTAATTTTTTTTTTTTGCATGTGAAAATAGATAAATGTTAAATAATACCTGCTTACTTTATTGCATGAACTATTATATATAATAAATCTAATCAACAATATTGATAGATATTATTATATGATGAAGCCATCAGATGAACAAACTACTTACTTTTTAGGACATATTAGATTTTTTTTATGTTCCTTACACCAACAGTTTTGTGCTATGTGGGTGTTCTTTCTGTATGATCAATTAGTTGTATTGACACTGGGCTCTGTTTAAATGTGTGGGCAGTTATAGACATAATAAATTTAAAAAAACTTATTATCAACACGTTTCTATATATATATATATATTAATTTGTAGACTTCAAGCTATAAACTAAATAAATCATGATTATTAGAGTATTGTATTGTGTGTGTGTGTGTTAAAATGAAATTTAAGTAAAAACGTCTTTATGAATTTTGGAACTAGAGCTCATTTAATGAATCTGTTGAGTGCATAAGCTTTTGTAACTAATATAATTTAAAATAAACTATCTTTCAGTTTCATCCTCAATTTTTTTTAAGTAGTTTGTATGATGCCTTAGTTGCATTATTTTATGAGTTACTGTCAGTCAGACATTTTTTTAGTTAATTTGTGAACATTTATGGGTTGGTCCAACTTAAAATGATACATAAGAAATAAATGTTACTTACGCATATAAATTGCTGATTGTTGCTATATATTGTGTGTTGTCCGCCCTTGGGTTGGTAGGTTTTGATTACAAGACATGTTCAGTGATGCTTGCTATTGATCAACAATCTCCAAATATTGCTGCCGGTGTGCATATCAACAGACCAGCTGAAGAGGTCGGTGCTGGAGATCAGGTATGTTTCATGCTTATAAAAGATCATAAATAGTTGGTTAAATCTTGGGATTCTGTCTGTATTTATTTTCAAATATGACTTCTCTAATTTTCTTGGTCAAGAAAATTTAAAAAAAAAAGGAAAAATGATGCTTCAAGTACATGGATATTATTTTATGCACAATCAGTATATATTTCAAATTACCTGATATTATCTGTCTAGACATAGTTTTAAATCTTGGATAAGTGTCGTATTATCCAATAGATTTTTGCTGACTTTGATATGAAGTTACTTTTTACTGAAAACTACAAAAAAAAAATTTTACTTATTTTAATAGTAATGAAATATTGTATATTAACCTTTTTTTTTTAATTGCTTGCAAGTATTATTATTAACATTTATGTATTTTTACTTAATTTTAGAACTTTATTTCTTTATAATTCTATTAATTCATCAAAATATTTATTAACTCTTACTAGATTGTACTAATTTTTTATCGCTTGCAATTTTTTGTTTAAAAATCATTAATATTTACTTGCAATATTTTATTTCCAAAAAAAGAAACTCAAAGTACACTTTGTCAACTAACATAGGTGGTAATTTATTTCAATTATTGTTAATTCACAAATTTTATCTACTTTATATGAACACACTTTTGATTATCTAGTTTTTGAGTGATTTTGTAATAGTAATAAAAGAAGTATAAAATACTTAACTAATAGGTTAAATTATACTGTTATAGAAAAAAATAAATATATTTTATATTTCAGGGGTTAATGTTTGGATATGCAACTGATGAGACTGAAGAATGTATGCCTCTTACAGTAGTTTTAGCGCACAAACTCAATGAAAAGGTAGCTGAACTTAGAAGGAATGGAGAATTATGGTGGGCACGACCAGATACAAAAACACAAGTAATTTTTTTGATGTTATTTAATATTACAATCAGTTGATATTATACTCGAGTATTAATAATTAAAAATGATCATTTTTGTATTATATGAGGACATAAGTATAATTGACTATGTTTTTAAGGATATTTCAATGACTGTAGTACAATATTATAAAATAGTATTGTTTATGAAATTAGAATCTGATATATAGTATAAAATGATTTATGACTTCATATGCACTTGGCATTTTATTAGTGTTACATGTCCTACTCAAAAGCTTTTTATCTTTACTTTTTTAAAGAGAAAAAATACAAGGTTATTAGTGATCTATTCAGTTCATTCATTAGCTAAAAAAGAATAATTGCTGAGTGTATAATAATTAGTAGTAGCTAAATTCATTGTAATATTTTACAGCATGTTTAATATACTAAATAAAATTGACAAAAGACAGTTAATAAAAAATCTTACTATGTTCAAAAGATTGTAAAAAACTATATGTTATGTTGATGGCAGCTGCAGTACAAAGAGCAGTTATTTATCTTACAATTAAAGACCTATATATCTGTAATGAATCAAATATCAAGGGGTAGAATAATCAAAATGAACTAAATTTATTTAGAAATTTTTTTTTGTGAAAGAAAAAAAAAGGGAGGAGATACCTTCAGTTTAAAGTGAAATAACTGTTAATAATGTCCACTATAAATAATTGACTGATGTTGTTATAATTAGGATGTTGCTTTTAGTAATCATGAGTATGTGAATATTATTCTTTCATTTTAGCCAAATGACTAAAAACATGATATAAAGTTTTTTTATTTTTTTATAACTATTCAATAATTATATATTACTTGGGTTTTTGAATTACATTCAATAATTTAATACGCTTACATGTCTGTAGTAAAATTTAATGTTTTAAGTAATAAATTGATTTTAATATAATCAATCTTAATATGTTTACAGGTTACTTGTGAATACTGTTTAGTTGGTGGAGCTTGTATACCTCAGCGTGTGCACACAGTTGTTATATCTGTTCAACATTCAGAAAAAATTGCTCTTGAAGATTTAAGAACAGAAGTTATGTCTAAAGTTGTCAGGACAGTAATACCACCACAATATCTCGATGAAAAAACAATATTTCATATTAACCCATGTGGCCAATTTGTTATGGGTGGTCCTCAGGTACAGTTGTATTAATTTTTAAGGGTAAGACATCAAAATCTAAAATATTATTTCTTATTGCAGTGTGATGCTGGTTTAACTGGACGAAAGATAATTGTTGACACATATGGTGGTTGGGGTGCTCATGGTGGCGGAGCATTTTCTGGAAAAGATTTTACAAAGGTTGATCGTTCAGCAGCTTATGCAGCACGTTGGGTTGCCAAGTCATTAGTTAAGTCAGGTTTATGTAAAAGATGTCTAGTACAAGTAAGTTTTTTTAATATTAGTCAACTATAATTTTTTTATTTGCATTTCAAAATGTAATTTTTAATTTAGGTATCATATGCAATTGGAGTGGCAGAGCCAATTTCAATTACTCTTTTCCATTATGGCACATCTACTAAGACACAAAAAGAATTGCTGAAAATTGTAAATAGCAATTTTGATTTACGGCCTGGTAGGATTGTTAGGTAATAAAAAAATAATTTATTATAATTTTAATTGTTAATAAATAATTAAACTTCTTTTTTGATTTTTAGGGATTTAAATTTGAAAAATCCTATTTATCAAAAGACAAGTACATACGGACATTTTGGCCGTGACATATTTCCATGGGAAAAGCCAAAGAAATTGGTTTAGTGATAATTGGCAGACTTCTTACACTGTGTGTATGATTTAAAACAAACACGTAGAGTTATTTTAATAAATATTTTTTTAAACATTATTGAATCAAATGTTGCCACCCGAATGTAGTGTTAAGAAATATAACTGTAAACAACAAATTAGTATTCACACAAGAGTATCCCCCCTTTTTATTTTAAACTATTTTCATAAAATTCTCAAAACAACATTTTTTAAAAAATTATTGTAGTTTATTTAACAAAATTACACAATAATAATTAATGTTAAGTGAAAAGTGTCTGTGTTATGCCATGTAAATAAGATAAATGAAAACTTATATTTGACATAATTTTTTTGTCATCTATTCTCAGTATAAAAGAAACAAATGTACTATTGACACATCTTTTCTATTTTTACTATACAATTTTTTTTATTTTGATTTTAGCTAAGCATTTATCTTAGTATTCATCAAAATTGTAAATTAAAAACTTTTTTCTTGTCATAATTTCATTGAATAATATAATAATTAATGTATGTACTATTTATACTATGTATTTAATCGTATATAATATAAATTATATATAATGTGAAACCATAAATATTTTTTATCAAATAGTGATTTATTGTTTTCTTTTTATGGTTTGCATAATTAAATGTTATATAAGAATTGTAGCAATCATTAATAACTAATATTGTTCACAACTGTTTCTCTAAGAATTATTTCTCTTTTTTTGAATTGTCATTACATTTTTAAGAAGACTAGCATTTTTTTTTTTTTTAGTCTGTCATTTTTATTAATTTTTAATATTGTTGTCATACATGTGTTTTATTTTGCCTTTATTTTTTTGTTTGTTACAATTGTATTATTGATTCAAATTATAAGTGCTGCTGCCCTCCACTTAATTGGTTATTATTTTAACTTTCTTTAAGATATTTCAGATTATTTTTAAAGTAAACACCATCTTATTTTTAATTTAAATTTCATCGCCTATAACACATAGATAATCTTAAAATAAACTTATCAGTAAAATCCATAAAACATTTCCAGAAATAGACATTTTTTATTTTAAGTTAAGGCCTCACTTAAAATAATCATAGTACATTCTAATGAATACAAGTATTAAATTTGTTTTAATAAAGTTAATATATTTATTAAGCCTTGATTACTCCTGAGTTATCAAGACAATACGTATTAATAAATTAAAAAATAAATAAAAGATCATATATTTTTAATAATAAAAATTATATAATATATTTAGAAAAACTATAATCAAAAGAGTTAATTTAAATTGAAAAAAAAAAATTATAAATGTGTTGTTGTCAAAAGATTAAAAATAAAATATTAAATTAAAAAAATAATCACAATTGAGTTAATATAAATGGTAGAAAAATTAATGTTTAAAAATAAATCATTAATAAAAACTATTAATACAATATTCCATCCAAAGGAGAACTTTAACATACTAGGTCGATAAAAGTTGAAGTATTATAAGTCTGAACACATTTTACTCAAACACAATCTGAAACAAAAAGAAGAAAAAAATTTGGAGTATGTTAGAAGTTTTTTTTATTAATTCAAAACATTACTAATTAAAATAATTCAAAATAAATTAAAAATACTCATCAAAGAGACTATTTGATTTAGATAGAATTTTTCCACATTAGAATAAAAAAAAATCTGCCATAATCTTTTGGGAATATGTTTTTACCAAATATTGATTTTGAAAATTAAATAATCTCATAACCATATAAATAAGAATCTTAAAATATAATCAAGTAAAAAAATTAAATTAAATTTACCGCAAAAAAGACCACAAACTTTTGAGCCACAATTTGATAATTTTTTAATTGCATATCGATAAGACCTTCTTAGTGAGTTACCAAGAACCATAACAGGCTTCAAAATTCTTGTGTACCGACGATCTTTAGATTTAATTTTTTTAGGAACATTAACTTTATATTCTATTTCTGATGCTAAACAATTTGCATTTGTTTGTTGTAGGCTATCGGTTAAACAATGATCATCTACTTGTACTTCCTCTTTTGTCAAACATTGAATACTTTTTTGAATTATATTCTCTGATGATTTATTACCAGATAAATAATAATCAACTTTTTTTGGTGGGTCTAGATCACTACTATTCCACAATTCTTGTAAAATATTTTCTGGTATACTTTTAGGCGACCAAACCATTAAATACCTAGGTTGATCCAAATTTTCCATTGATATAGTAGATAATGTTTCATTTAACTTACACGGAGTAGGATACACTATAGTGATTATAACCTCTTTGCCAAATGTACTCCTACCCCAACACATAACTGACGTAGTGCTATTTAGAGTATTTAACAAACTTGACGATACTTTAATTTTGGGCATCAATTTTAATAGTTGAAGATTGGCATTGCACAAAGAACAACCGGAGAAAATGAATTTTTTGTTATTATTAATGTCATCCCAGACATTAAAGTTATCGCCTATCTGAAACATATTGCACTCTAACATGTTCAGTTCAGCTGGCCAAGGCTGTTGTTCTGAATCTTTTTTAATAGAATCCAAGAAAGCATTTGTTTGTTTTAACGATACAAACCTCAATATCATTCCCGGGGAATTAAACCTTGCGTTTACTAAAGCGTTTAATAAATTTTTGCATGGTATTTCATAATTTTCAGAAATTTTTTTCAGAACTACTATTGGTGGAACTTCATCCAAATCTTTTATTAGCTCTTTTATTTTGCATAATCCGTTTATTGACAGATAATTAGTAGGAATAAGTTTCGGATATTTCTTAAATATTGTTGTATTTGTTGTTGCCATAGAGTTCAACAAAACAATATCAATTTCTAATTCTTTAGAACATGAAGTCTTAATAATATCGCGTAAATAAAAATTGATTTTTAATTGCAAGTCTTGGGGCGAGAATTGGTCATAATTTTTCTGTCCGTTTGTTTTAACAGTATGATCATCTGTTAAATATTTCTTTACTGTTTTTAATTTTTTTTCCGTAACAACAACTTTCTTAGTTAATGATTTTTTCAGATCAATTTTCCAAGAACTTTTCAGTGAACTTACAGAAACATTCGTACACCAAATCATTAAATACCTTGGAGAGCCCAATTTACTTAATGACATGTCTGTTAAAGCCCTGCGACATAACTTCTTTGGGACCCTGTAAGCTAGAATAGTAATTACATGTTCTCCAAAGGTGCTCCTTTTCCAGCATTCCACTGATTCAGTGCTTTCCAAGGCATTTTCAACACTGGACGAAACTTTAATTTTACCCACAAGTTTCATCAAGTGTACATTTACTTCGTACAACGGGCATCCAAAAAAAACAAAGCGTTTGTTATTTTGGATATCATCGGAGACATCAATATGATGACCAATGTTGAACAAAGCAAAGTCAAATCTTTTATATGCGTCCGATAATGAAGTAACGTCGTTCTTTTTTAAATTGTACTGCAAAAACAATTCAGCCAACTCAGTCGGTATTAGTTTTAAGACAGTTTCGGGCGAATTGAATCTCATGTTTATTAAGTCATTGAATAAACTTTTCCAAGGTATTGTACAACGTTCTGACGCTCCTAACTTCTCAACCACAATAGAGATTGGTGGAATTTTATCCAAATCTTCTAATAGGTCTTCCATGTTAAGCGATCCGATGTCTGATGTAGTATAACTTGAAGGAAACAAATTAGGATACTTCGAGTAAAATGAGCCATTATTGACAAGCGTCGACTTAAGTAAGCTAATATCGATTTCGAGTTCTCTCCAACAAGAAGTCTGAAGAATTCTCCGTAAGCAAAAATCATTTATAGACATTTTATACTTATTAGAAAATCACTTTTAAAGTTAACAAAAATATTACTTTTCAGCGTTTTAGAAAAAGTAGTAACGAGTTCAACTGTAAACAAACTTTTATACTGAATTTTTGTTTATAGTGCCTAGCACCAAAATATTAAATTTAGCCAACGTTGTGAACAATTTTAAAATAAATAAAAAAATGTAGTATAATTTAAAATCGATTAATTAAAAAGTCTTGGACTAATATCAATAAATTTACAAGTAACAGTAATGAGATGCCTAAAAAAATTTTAGTAGGTCTTATTAAAAATAATATTTTTCAGCATTCATAAATATAATAGATAAATTAAATTATTGGATAAAAAAAATAGTTAAATATTCAATAATTATGGGCTATAGTCATTTTCACTACCCGAGATTTTTTCAGGATTATAAATTTCGAATTTTTTTTCAAATCTAGCGATAAAAAGAAAAATAGAAACTTGTACATTTGGAGATTAACAAAATACAGCTTGACAATTAAGTTTTGATTCATTTCAATAAAAAAATACGAATAAATATTTTTTAAATATTATTTATAAAACTTGTCTGTTGTCTATATAAAAATTTTTAATTAGATTACTTCAAAACAGATTTGTAATTCATTATTTTGTAATTTTTTATACATTTTCACTCTCATTTATCTCGTTTGTTATTGTTGTCCGTGTGCTATAAGATATAATATGGTACAGATTTGACTATGTTGAATTTATTTAAATTATTACGAAGCCGTAAAAATTTTGCATGATACAAGTATAAGTTATCATTTCTTACCTATTGATATTTACACGTATGAAAAATGTTCACCACTCTCTCAAAGTCGTATCTTGAAATATTTAAAATCACGTCAACGTAATTATTTTTGTTATAAATGAACTGAATATCACAGTTCCTCTTATGTCCTTGGTAAGAATCTTTTGAAAAAAACTGAAATTTCTTTTCCGCGTCATTTTATTAAAAATGTGCAATATTGAAATATCGTACCAGGAATGCATGAGAAATAGTGCAGAATTTACATTATTATTATATTTTAAGTCGGTATCGGTATTTTGTGACAAATATGAACATTTAGTACCAGGAATTCATAAAGGCTAATGTGTGCGATTAAACGTCTTGGTGTACAGCGTCTCGCAAGCGATTATCAGGTTGTGACCAATTCTATTACAAATAATGATGCTCCTCTCGATGATTCTCATGAATTCCTGGTGCTAAAATTTTATATTTCGCCTGAAATTATGTGTTGTCAAGTTTCAAGACAGTACGACCGCTGAAAATGACGTACGGCGAAGAATAACACGAGAAAAAGTTGGGTGGTGCAGGATTTGATCAGTCGCATTAGGCGTCGCTTCGAATTGTCTGATCGTGCCGTGAACTTTATTCACTTGTTTCATATTTTCCGTTTTAGTAGTGCGCTGTGCACTACTAGTATGTAGCACTTATATCCCAACTACTGGTTGATATAATAATTAATTAATACAATTATTTTAATTTCATACACAGGTTGGATTAGAGTATACTGAAATTTCAGGAACCCGTATTTAAAGGCTTATAAGAGTAAATTTTTATTTCTTTTTTACTTAATTGCGAGAAAATGAGCTAAAAAATATAATCAATTATTTATGGAGACCTGACGACCGTAATTAAATTGCTTTCTCCTTTTATATGCACTTGGTTATTGAGGCGATTGATGCAACTAGATTAAAATTTAGGTGGTGCTGCCGTATTTTTACAGTACTTTATATATAACAACTTTATTTTTCAAACAAATTAGGCACACAGTGAACATTTTTAAAGGTGATAATCGACAGTAAGAAAAACTAAAATTCTTGTTTGCGTTTTGACGATTTATAGAATTTTATAACTGTTAGTAAATAATATAAAGTCAGTGGCTCAATTGGGTATCTAGAAGATATTTCCGGAAATAGTCACATTTTATTATTTTTGATCAAAATTAATTTTTTTAAGAACCTGTTTACAGTAGTTAAAAAAAACTTTAGATAGTGATGTATTATTTTTTTAGAGGGGTATTGTTTCTGGGTGTTTCATATTCATGCCTGTATACTAACAATATAATTAATTCAATTGATTGTGTTTTCTATTAACTGTAACCAGTAACATAATCTGAAATTCTTATTTTATAAATATTATTTTATTACTGTAATAAAGGACAAAGAAAAACGAATACAACAGTATTTATTAAACGAAAAATTATTTGTACTTTTTGGGCTTTATCTATATTCATTTTGAGTTTTTTCACTGTTATTATACACCATAGGATAGTGAAATGTCTAATCTTAATATTTATAAAAAAAACTTGTGTAAGGATAAAAAGAAATAAATAAGAATTAATTTTCGTCAATATTTTTTTTTATTAATAAGTATAAATTTACAGTAACTTATCGTTTTCCACCAACACGAGGAGCAGCCTTTTGCTGTACAGATTTACTTTGTACTTTCTTAGGTTGTTTCTAAAATAAACGAACAATTAGTTAATAAAAATATAAAATTGGTTTAAAGATTTAGAATCATGCATACCTTCATTTTAGTAGGGGGTGGCGGAGGAGGCTTTTTAGCTGCTTTGGCAGCTTTTTTTTGATCCTTAGCTGCTCTAAAAACATATATTTTTATAAAATACATTTTTTAAAAATTATATTGCACTCTCAATATAATTAGGGTATACCTCAATAAAACAAAGTCATTTTGAGATATAATTTTTTAATCTCCTATAATAATTACATTGTGTTACTTTTTTTTACTCTATTTATAATAAATTCATGATAATTTATAGAGATACATCTTGCACCATTAGATAGAGAATTATAAACTAAATTTAACTTAAATTACATATTTTTTTAAAGCTCTAACTGTACTGGAAAATTTTTAATATAATCAATACATTAATACATAGTAAGTAATTATTATTCTTCTCGACAGGTACTTTTAATTAACCATTTTAACTTTGATTAATCAGTGTTTTAAAGAAGTTCATAATGTCTCCTTGCCAGTACGTTTAGATTCAATTATAGATAAACCCAAACACGATAAACAAGGAATAGTAGAAAACAAAATCAATATAATTTTTGAGTAGTATTAATTCTTCATAAATGGTTTCTCATCAGCTTATATATCAAGATAGCAAATACTCGAATTAATAAATAATAATCATAAGAATTCTACTCATAATACAAGTAATGCAAAAACTTTAATATATTACCTACAAAATAATGGATGTATAATTAATATTGTTTCTATAGTTAAATATTGAAAATCAAAAATTTTAGACTTTTTTTGATATGATAATATAATATTTAAAGAAACTCATTTTGTTGTTATCTAATTAATAATAACATATTTTCTTCTTCCTTTAACAAAATTAAATAAAATAAGATAACACTGTTTAAAAATGGCCATACATAACATAATAAAATTAATTTATGCGTTTTAAGTTAAGCATGTATACTAAATATATAATAATTAACATGTTTCTTCAGTAAATTAAGTTAATAATCACTATACAATATTCAGTAGTAGCAAATACTTTTATAAGCATCATTGAAACCATTGGTTGTATAAATTTTTAAAAAAATTGTAATAAACTCATAATTATTTTTTACATCAATTTCTTAATTCAAGATAGCAAATACTCGATATTTAAATAATAACAGGTTTGTTGAATAGTTATTATTTAATATTATTATTGCTATGATAACTGATAAGTGTATTCTCAGAAAGTAATTTCCAATCATCAAATTCAATAGTAGCAAATACTCTTTATATACATCATGGTTATACTTATCAGAATTATCTAAAATACCTAATATCATAACTCTTAATTAGTTTAAAAATTTTAATTAATTTGTTTCAACCATAAATATAATATGGGGAAATAAAAAAACAATATATTTATTAATACCCTACAAAATTCTAAATTTTAGGCCGTTATAAAGTAAAAATAATAATAATTACTTAAATTTATTTTATAGATCCTCATTAATTATTTCTCATCAAATATACTTCAAGATAGCAAATACTCGATTACAAAAATAATAATCATAGGAGTTATAATAAAGTAAAATACAATTTTTCAAACAATTGAGAAGCCATCATAGTAAATTTTATCTACATTTTTTTTTCAAGATAGCAAATACTCGATTAATAATACATAATCACAGGCAAATTTTGTCATTATATCCCTATCCTTTATCCCAATTATTTAGGGTTGGCTCTACCTTACAATTTGATAGGATTATATACTAATTGTTGACCTAACACAACCTCATTAAAGTTGAGGCAATAAGAGGACTAGATACGTGTCACTGTTGAAGCTCCCGTATGGTTACCCATCCAGGACTTACAACAATCCGTGCAGCTAAACACCAGTCATATGACAGTAACTGAATGATTTACTTTGCCACATTACATCCCTAACTATAAGCAATTTTATTTATAATAAAATATTAGACTATTAATAATGCAGAATTTAAATGAAAAAGGTGTGCATCTCGACAGGTACTATCATAATACTATTGAATAAGATACATGAGTGTTTAAAAGAGGTTTAAATTTTATTTACCCTCACCAGTACGTTTAAATTTAATAATAAATCCAAGCACGATAAAAAAGGGATATAAAGCAATATTTTGATAATTTTTTTAAAGATTTGTTTTTCTCGACAGGTACTTCTGATTAACCATTTTTCATTTGATTAATGAGTGTTTAAAAGAAATTATAATTTACCCTTGCCAGTACGTTCAGATATAACTATAAATCCAAACACGATAAACAAGGGATCTATCATGGCTTTTTTAATATTGAGAAGGCTATGGAACAATAATCACTGAATATATTATAATTAAAATTAATACATTTAATAGGATAAGAGATATATTTGTCATCATTGAATAAATAAGTTAGAAAATCATTCATTTACATTTAAATACTCTAGAATTATACTAGTAATTATTATATTTAAACATAAATAAATGAATAAAAATTTCATTACCTATAAAAATCAAGAATTTTAACCATAATATGGAAAGGCTATATACTTTATGATTAAATAATAATTAATAGAAATAAAAGATATCTAATCTATTTTTTTATACCTTAACAGTTAATTCAACATTCAATACAAAACAAATATATACTTACTTAATAGCAAGATCTCTTTGAGCCTTTCTCATTTCTGGTTTCATATTTCTCTTTGCCATAATGTCGGTAAGTGATGCGCCAACAATAGCACGTTGAAATTTTTGTGTTCTCCTAGTCTTCTTTTTGGAAGTTTCTTCTTCTTGACCTTTACGGTGCTTGCGTCTGTAGCATAAAATAATTACTCATAAAGTATAGTTTAAGACTCAATAATTAATAGTGACATACCTGTACAATATTGTCCATGTTACTTTTCGGGGATTCCTCTTCATTAAGTGAGCACGTTCACATTTTGAATTGAGGAAAGTGAAAGTCTAATAATCAAACAAAAATACTATCAAGTTATAAAGTGAAATACGAAACTACATCCATAAGTTTGAAAAAATGATGAGGGTAGTTGAAAATAAGTACGTCAAATATCCAATATTACCTTTCCGTCAGCCTTCACCATGGTTTTCCCATGTCCCGGGTAAATTTTGTACCCACTGTACGCACACAATCCGATCCTTTAAATATAGAAAATGCATTAATATCTAAGTAAATGACGTTTTATGGCGATAATTTTACACAAAATATTTTAGTTGTGAGAATTATTTGGGGATAATTTATAAAAGATAACATTATGTTAAAATAAAACTAATTAATTAATATGTGATGAAATATAAAGTACAGCGGATTGAAAAGGATAAACTTACTTCATCTTGAATAATGTCTTCAATCCCTACACTCGGAATGAAAAGAATTTATCATAAATTGTATGGTGAAATAACATGCTATCAATAAGAAGTTAGCATCGTCAATCGTTGGTTTGTGTATGTGCTTTGCAGTTTGTGCTATTAACAGTGGTACCAGCTAAATAATACATTAAAACGATGATAGCTCTTTTTAATAATTGGATAAAATTCAATAATCAGAATACCATCAATCAGGGTCATTAAAATATTAAATTATTAGATGTAATTAAAATTGTATAATTATTCATTTGACAAAAAATGTAATAATATTAATTGAGAATTACAACAGAATTATTTTGTTATTATTATTCATCATATTTAATCATATCAATCCATACTTAGTATTGAATGTACACTCAATACTAGTGTCTTACTTAACTTTGCTTTTTATAAATTCTCTATAAAATAATTATTTATTAAAATAAAATTTTTAACAAAACTTAAAGTATAATTGAAATAACTTTGTTAATACTGTAGTTTTAGTTCATAACTATAGTTACTTATTCATTATAATTATACTCCAGGCTTTGTTAAACATTTTTATAAATAATTTATTTATATATAAAAGTGTATAAAATTTTAAAACTCAATAAATTTATCATTATTATTATATTTTAATTAAGATGTAAAAATTAAAATTCAGAAGGTAATTTTACTTTTAACTATTAATTCAGTTTCTATAATAGTAACCAATATAGATGGAGGCTCAGAACCTGCTAGTATAGAAAAAAACTATCTTAAGTGATTTTCAAGGCTCTGAGAGCACTCTGTAATGATCAGGTGAATATAAAGCTTGTCCTTGAATGTAGGAAAACTTTAAAATCACTATTGAGGTTTAACAAAGTTACACTAGTATGGGTACCAAAACAATGGTATCACTGGAAATGAAAAAGCTGACTTTCTAGCTAGGAAAAAAGCAGAGAACACCTACATTGGGCCAGAACTTATGGTGGGACTCACTGAGCAATCGCTCAAAGTGCTACCCAAAAATTGGTGCAGAAAATAACACAGGAAAATATAGAAGTACTTGGTAGTATCTAGACCAGTGTTTCTCAACCTTTTTTATGTTACTGCCCCCTTGAGTAGGAATCAATTCTTTAACAATCCCTATGTGAAAATTCTATAATTAATGTTATGGGCTGAGAGTTACGCAATGGGAATCTCAGAATCACCATTGTGCAAGAAGTGTGGAGTAAAAGAGGAAGACTCATTTTATATAATGTGAAACCTTATCTACATTAAAATAAAACTACTTGAGTGAACCTTTTCCTGATAAAGTAGATATCAAAAACCTAAGACCCAGAGAGATACTTAATTTTGTCAGTAAGACAGGATTCTTTGGACATAAGCAGGAGGTGACTTGATAGTCCACCCTTTATACAATGTAATAATACTTAAGTATGTAAGCCGACATTTTGGCATGAGGTGAGCATAATGGACTAAAAGGTCTGGATGCATGGTCATCATATCCACTTCACTAATAACTAAAACTAATTCAATTAATTTACTATATACAGCTTAAGTCTACGCTTAGAAAAATATTTCAAATTGTTATTATCAATTATAAATTAAGAATTTAGGATTGTTGAAAATTAAATCACAAAAATTAGTACCATAAAATGTTTTTATTTAATAACAATAATTAGGTTTATTTGATAACTTATTACTTAATCAATAGAAGAATCATCATCACTGCATGAATCAGATTCTTTAGGATGATTTTCATTTTCATTCATTCCACTTTGACATTTTGCAGCCCATTCACTTCTAGGAATTGCACATTTAGGACAAATACCAAGACTACTTGAACAATGATAGCAAGATGTATGATAAGGCTCTTTTACACATTTATTGTGGCATTTATTACAATTTTTCGGAGCTTTTAACATTTTATACTTTTTGTATTTAATTTTCCATTCCAAAATATCTTTGCAACGTGGGCAGACATTTGTGATTTGAATAGAATTCAAACGTTTTGTCCGAATATTAGTATCATGTAAATTATTTTTGAATGCAAAACGATTTTGATGTTTTTGTGGACGATTTCGTGTTGCATTTCCCTTTTGACTGCTCATTTTTACTAAAATCTGCATATATAAAAAATATTGTGAATTATGTAACGATAAAAAAAATCATATGCTTACTTTAAAGGAATAAAAAAACACTTGCTTAAAAATGCTTACTTATAAAATTGAATGTTTCTTTTTAATTCAAAATATCCCATGATTATCTTATCAAATTGTTTATCAATCAAGCATGGTCTCTTTTGGTTTATCACGTTACCACGTGATAAAATTATAATATATTAATTATTTTTAATTTTATTTGCAAATTTCTCAAAATGGGTAAATCTTCTAAAGATAAACGCGATATTTACTATCGATTAGCTAAAGAACAAGGATGGCGAGCTCGTAGTGCATTCAAATTGATGCAAATTGATGAGCAATTTAATATTTTTGATGGTGTTACGCGTGTGGTTGATTTATGTGCAGCACCTGGAAGTTGGAGTCAAGTTTTAAGCAAAACTCTTTACTCAAATAAGTCTGAAAGTGAAAAAAAAGACGTAAAAATCGTTGCTGTGGATTTGCAATCAATGGCACCTCTTCCTGGTGTGATTCAGTTGAAAGGTGACATTACCAAAGAAAGTACAGCCAGTGAAATTTTGTCACAATTTGGTGATGAACTTGTAGAATTGGTAGTATTCGATGGAGCTCCAGATGTGACAGGCCTTCATGATCTCGATGAATATATTCAAGCACAGTTGTTGTTAGCTGCTTTGAATATAACTACATATTTACTGAAACCTCAAGGAACCTTTGTTGGTAAAATATTTCGTGGTAAAGATGTCTCTATTTTAATAGCTCAATTAGAAATATTTTTTGAAGATGTAACCATTGCTAAACCTTGTAGTTCTCGTAATTCAAGTATTGAATCTTTTGTAGTATGTAGTAAATTTCAATTACCAGAGGGATACAAACCAACAATGGCAAATCCCCTCATGACCAATGACTCTAGAACATGGAGTGAAATGGATGTTCATCCAGTTATAACTCCTTTTATAGCATGTGGTAGTTTAAGTGGCTTTGATGCTGACAAAACTTATGATCTAGAATTAGATGGTTTGGAATATATTCAGAGAGACCCAGTTCAAGGTCCAATTTCACCTCCATATGAGAAATCAAAACCATTAATTACTACCAAAGGTAAAAGTATATTACAATCAGAAGAAACTGAGACAGCGAATTCTATGGAACAACTTAATTTAAATTAAAGAGGTACCTAGATCTATATTGAGTTTTATTTCTTAATATTCTGTATATATTAGAATATTTAATATATAACTATTTCTAAATACTGTATATTTCTTTATGAACTGAAGTATTTTTCATTAAAATATTACATTGTATATATATATATATATACAATTTCAATGCTATAAAAATATCTGTTTCTCTTGAAGCTAATTTTATATTTTATATTGTTTGTAACAATTGACCTGTTTACTTACTGAACCCTCTGCATAATATGTACATCAATGTTTTGGTTATATAATTATTGTTTTTTTTATACAATTTTTAAAAATATGAAGGGTTTCAATTGTTATGATTTATTGTAACTAAAATTAATTTTAGTGAAACTCAGAAAAAAATTGAAATCATATTCAATAGTTTTATTTGTAAATCTATGAAAGTTGTTGTTGAAAATCATCAATGGCTTAAATTTTTTCCTTTAAACTTGCAATACAAATATAAAAACTGTTTTTAACAAAATTATTACAGAGCTTTTTATACCATTTTCTATTAAGTAATGATATATTTTTTAACAATTTATTAAATATAATAATTGTATAAAAATGTTTTTTATATACTTAGTCATGTAACTCTAGGTATAATTGAAACTGATAGTTTAGAACTTTGATATTTTGGCAGTTTATGAAAAATAATATAGTAGTAAAACCAAATGAAATGACAGTGGAAATATAACAGTAGTAATTTTAAGAGAAATTAGGAATTTTTTTCACAAAGAAAATGCATATTCAGAAATATTAAAAATTTTGATTCCTACAAGTAATTAAAAAGAAAATGTAGTGTCAAAGTATTACTACTAAAGTCATTAGTAAGTTACTTATAGATCCAAATATTTATTTTTTATAATTGATCATTTTATAGTTATACTTTTGATACATCATTTAGTGTATTTTATAAATAAAAAAAAAATAATTATCATGTCATGAATAATTGTAACTTATATTTAAAAAATTTTAAATTAATTTTCCTGATATAAAATTAAATATTGTGTGATAGTTTATTAGGTATAAAAGCTAATAATAAAATTAAAAAACTGAGGAGAATTATAACACAAAAATAGCATGTTTTTGAATACATTAGCCATTTTCACCGTGAAGAAAAACTAAAGTTAGACATTTTTATTGTACATTTTTAAGTTTATTACATAAGCTTTAATTAAAGATAAATATAAAAGTGTCAGTATTTTTGGTACATTTGAAAATATTAAGTAGAAAAAGGTCCATTTTCTATTTTCATGTTAAATTTTTAACACCTACTGAATAAAGAGAAAAGGTCAGATTTACAAAAAAAGAAACCATCATAGTGGGGACGTAGCTTAGTTGGGTCCAATATATATGATATCTGGCAGTGATTAAAATCACAATCATAAAAAAAGCTTCGATCCTATCTGTCAATAGTTTTTAATTTAAAAAAATTGTTGTTCAAAAAGCAACATGATCTCCTATTTGGTTTTTTTCATATTAAAGTATATTACATCAGATTAAAATTAAAATTATATATATAAAAGTGATAGTATTTCCAGAACAATTTTAAAAATTAAGTTGAAAAAGTTCTCTTTTTTATATGCATTTTTATGTTATGAACCCCCCTATATAAAGGGTAATGGTCCAATTTTTAAATAAATTATGTCGAATGAAAGAAATATATAAATAGTGTTTCTCATAAAAAAATTGTATTGATCAATACAGTTTTCAAAAAATTATAGAATTATATAGTTAAAAATGTAAAATGTAAAATTGAGAATTTTAACACAAAAATAGCTATGGTAGCCATCATATTCACTGTGAAGACAAAATAAAGTCCGAAATTTTTTTTTTTCTGTAATAATGTAAATTATATTAGCTTTAATTTAAGATATATATATGTGTCAGTATTTCCAGAACATTTTCAAAAGTTAAGCAGAAAAAGTAAACTTTTTTAAAAAAGTTGTCACTTTGAACCCCCCTTGTGGACAAGAAAAGTTCAATTTATAAAGAAAAATATACAAAATGATAGGTAAATACCTCATGTGACTATAAAAAAAAATTATATTGATTTAATTATTTTTAAAATAGTTATGGCAGTTTTAGGTAAAAAAAATTAGCAATTTTTAAAATTGTAAGATTTTTGGAGATTTCCTCCATTTACAGGGAACAAGAGACATTTATTCAATTTTTGAGGGCAATGTCTTCGACTAGATACAATTTGCGATCTTTTGATGTATTGTTGAACGAAATTGTTTCGGTGAGAGCTGAGAAAGAGTGGTGACACACAATACTTTAATTAGCTTCTTTTCATAATTTTAAAATCATATAATTTTACTATCTAGTTTTTGAATAAGCAAATATTCAAGGAAGTCTATGAGGTCTGGACACCATCTTCGAAAATGTTCATAACATTTTATAAATAAATATAATGAGGCATAAAACATTAACATATAAAATAATATGAAATATATTAAATAATATTTTTGGCATTTATAAAAAAAAAATTATATTAATATTTCACATAATTACATCAGTTAATAATAAATATATAAAATACAAAAATTTTAATATTTGTCAGAATTTAACAAAGAAAATGAAAAATCATATATATACACCCATCTAGATTATTAATGGTTTATCTATAAGATAACTAGTCATTAATTAAAATAAATTCATAAACAATTTTAATTTTAATAATAAGAATTTTTTTATTAAAATTTATCCGCTAAAATGCAATAAGATTAGTTATATGTATTTATAACTTGGTAACAAATAAGAAAAAGTATACAACAGATTGACTAATAAGTAAAATGAAAACATTTATATTTTAAGCAAGTCTAAATTGAAAGTTATACAAAATTACAAGAGTTTTTTAAACAAATTTTTTTATATAAATTTTATTCATTTTATGAATAAAGAATTTTTATAAAATAATCATTCTGTTTAAATTAAAATAGCAACATTATATTTTGATTTTTTAGTTAAACAATTTATATTAAGCTAATGCCCAAATATAATAAATTATTTTAGTCACCCAGATTCTTTAATCACTTCAATTATAAGATATCTGGGCGCAGCCTTTGGATTCAGCTGATCCGGCTAAAAAACTGTCAGTCCTTGATATTTTGTACTAAATGCCCCCCGAAACTATTTTGTCCATTGGCAAGTTCACCATTTCTTTTTATTCTATTGACATTTCCGAAACACACAGATGAACTTGAGCTGACTCCAGAATCTGATGACTTTTCACTGGATGTGCATGAATTTAATTTAGCAGTTGCATTAGTGCTTGATGACTCTGCAAACTGCTGTCGCTCTTTAACACTTTTTTGTGTTTTTTTATTGTACTCTGGTGAAGATAATAATGTTGTGTCTTCATTGTCATTATTGAGGTGCTGTTTGGTACTGAGCGTTGTTTTGGAACTTTTTGATGTCAATCGATTGCAACTTTCTTGTGAACCATCACAGCTTGGGTCAGTTCTATTTTCCTCGGTGCTACTGGAATCATCCTCTGGAGCTAAATACACAATACAAAAATATTAGTTTTATGAAATACTTGTTACTTAATATAATACTTACATTGATAATCGTGCATAACTTGTACAGCCGCTAATATTTTAGCCCTTTGTTCAGGTGCCATTATACCCATATAGTCAAGATCAACTTCTCGAATTTCACAAAATGATTGAAGATCACCAAAGCCATTCATTGCAAATACAGACATTTGTTCCTACAGTTCCAAAAATTAAGTTTATATTATTTGTAAAAAGTATTTTGATATTTCATCAAAAATTACCTCCATTCCTATAGTTCGTAACAGTTGAAGTAATGATTTTGGCCTATGTTTAACAGTTTTTTGTTGCTTGTTTTTTTCCAGTCCATTACTTTCATTAACTAATGGTTGAACATTAACAAATTTAAATGTACCTATTCTATCACAGCCTTTAACCATACCTTTCCAAATCCCACTGGCATTCATAGTAGTTACTAGTATAACATCTCCTTTCTATAGTTAAGATTCAATACATAATTTTTTGTAAAACAGGTTTTTAAGGTTAAAACTTACATTATATATTAAGGCATCTCTGTCATAGGAATTTGGACTACTATTGGTAATAGCTCTAGCTAATGCCAGCACCTGAACATTTTGAGTTCCGTCACAAGAACTAGGGGATTCTTCAGAACTTTGTGAAGCTCCACCCATTAATGCTTGTATACCTTTTTTTAAAATCATAAATAGTAATAAGTCACATTCACAGTTTAGTAAATAATATTTTAGCAAAAAATAATTACTGGAAGTACTAGGTAAACTTTCAGCTGAACTGTGATGGCGATGTGATCTTTGATTTTGTTTATAGTGTTTGTTTGATATTTTTGATCGATGTTGTCGTTTACTATGACGCTAAAATTGCAAAAAAATTTGTTTGTATTTATTAAAAATAAAACTACAATTGAAAAATAAAAAATGCTCATAATTATAAGATATTTACCCTTACTGATGCCAACTGAATTGAATCATCTTGATCAGCATAATCTGAACTGTGACTAGGCGACACTAATTTATTTAACCCCTAAAATGTAAAAAATAAAAATTTTAGTATAACAGGATAAATCGTTTTGGTAAAGTTATTAATGTTATAATTACATTTGTTCTGAGTCTTTGGTAAAGTTCTGAATCATAATCTGATCGGTTAGTTTCAACAGATAGTGACGACATTCTTGAGCTAAGAAAAAAAAAATATATATACATAAAATTTGGTAGTTCAGTACAATAAAAAATCAGTGTTCTATCAGAATTCAAAAAATAGTAATGTTTTTTCAGAGAATTAAAACCATAAAAATATTATCACACTGATGCCTTAAAAAAGGATATTTTTAAATAAAGTATAAAGTTATATTAATCGTTATAAAATCGAGTCAGAACATTTTTAATTTAATCTGCTGACAAAAGAACATTTTAAAAACACTACAGGGGTAAATTTTAAATTCAAATTCATAATCATTAACATAAAAAAATAATTTAATTAGAAATAATAACATTCTATAATAAAGTTTATTTTAATTTTACAATATAAAAAATTAATCTAAGTTATTTGTGGATTATTACAATTAATTTTTGTTTACGTATTATAACGTTTTTCACATCCGTCGTTACTTTAAAAAGTAATTAAAACATATAGCATGTTATTAAACGAATAATGCTTTTGAAAAATGGGTAGGTAGAAATTAAATTCTTATTTTTGTGTATTTACTTAAAATTTAGTGTTGCGTTTGGCAAAAAATAAATTACTTTCATTTTTATTATTAAGAGAGTAGTGTAATATTTAACAATTGTAACGTTGAAAATTCATCACTTTGTAGTTTTGAAAATGTATTTCAAAGGCTATTTTTTTGGGTTAATATTTACATATTAATAACATTTAAATAGTATTAAAATGATAAGATGATATTATTTTAATAGTACAATTTAATGTCCAAAAACTGTTCTTAACTGAATAACACTATTTATTGTAAGGTATTTAAAATTGAAATTTTATTAGAGATGTGAGATATTTCGTCAGAGTTTAATTAATAATATAGTTTGACATCGAAAGACTGTGAAACTTAACATGTTTTAACTGAAATATCATTATATTAATTTAATAAAATAAAAAATAAAAAATGAAAGTGCTCATAGTATACATAGTATTGACTAGAAATTGTTAATATTTCTTATTTAGAGTTAACAAATAACATGTAATTTTTATTTGGGAACAGGCGCGGACTGACGAAAAAGGTATCCTACACAGTTTTAAAGACAAATAACAAAAAATATGACGATTATAGTAAATTTACAATTACAGATCTACACCTTTATCGAAGGATAACAACTTTGTATTAAATATTCACAATAATTTTAAGTAGATTAAATAGGAAATATTCAATGGAAATTCAACAATAATATTGGGATATGGAATTTTGTAGCATCCCAGCTAATAACAAATTTATATCTGTTTAGTTTAAATATTAAAGAGTGACAAAAAAGTCAAGTAAATTTAGTAATTTTATTACCAAACGCTCTGGATATCTGACGCCGCATAGTCTCCACTCTCTCTGTTTTGTCTCTTCAATGGAATGATAGTAGGCTGTCCGGTACCGGAAGCAGGTAACAAAAGACCTGTCTGTCGTTGACCATAGCCCGACAACGAAATGTCACCAGCACTTGGCAAAGAGATAATTGATCCAGAATTTTTAGTCTTTGGTGGTTTGTGTTTGGTGTATCCATAATACACTCTACAAAAATAATATTAAAATTAATATCAATCACAAAAATAAAAAAACATACAAATATAATATGCAAACATATTAGTGTTTGAAAATTATGGTATTAATAAATTACAAATATATATAAAAAAATGTATTCAATCAAAAAAATCCAATACAAAATAACAACACAGTATACATTTGTAAACTAATTATGATTCATTATAAGCTTTGTAATTGTATAGATCATACGATATTAAGTAAAAAAAAAAATTATTAAAAAAGTATTTAAATAATGATCTTAACAGGTTTGCATTAAACAAAATTTTATGCTGTTTTACACATTTATATATTTTATCAATAATGTATGCGTTTTGTAAAAATCATATTTATTCTATTTATTTTTCTCAATTTATAAATTCCTAATTTCCAAAACTATTGGATGGTTGTTAATGTTATTTAATGATAAAAATATCGTAAGCCTTAATACACAATGTCGGAATAAACGTACACGATAACTGTGATGGATAATGTTCTATAAGAAAATTCTAAGTAACGGGGATCCTTTTTTTTGTATTGTTATTTTGAATAAATAATTTATAAGAACATTTAATCTTTATAAATGACGTCGTTATAAGTTTATTTACAAAAATACTGACGTTCTTGGGTTATTTATTCATAGATTATCTATTTTCATTAAAAATACTTTACACAACTCAAAGTAAAACTGCCCAAGGAGTTTTACTTGAAACCTCCACGTGCTGCGCCTATATTTTATGTCATATGATGCCTTATTCGTTAAATAGCGGGTTTAATTTTATTAAAGGATAAACGAGTTTGTCGTCAACAAGTATTTATTTACTAAGTAAACTGTATGACTTTTCAAAGTTAACTGCGAGGGCGACAACTCCGCAGAAAAGTTTGTCTCTCGTCACGCGAATTAAGGACTAACCCAATTGTTTAACTAGAACACAGTTTGTCAATTAGTGGCATATCGATTTTTTAATTAAAAATGTAGTAAATAGTTCATGCATGTTCAAAAAAATAAATTAATAATAATAAAAACCTTATATTGAATACGATAGTAATTAACAATAAAATATTCTTATATGCTGTAGAAAAACGCATAGCTCTTTCACGTCAAAGGGGACGTCGTTTTTTTACACGTTTAATATAGTTTGCAAGATATGTTGGCATAAACGAATGAGTCGTAGTATTAGAAAAATATATATGAAAAAAATATTATACGAAAACAGCCATGGATACCAAATGTACAAGTAAAATACATCGACCTATTAACTAATGGATTTCTCTTATACCACCCTTGACCACAATTCAAATTCAGACAACGCCCAGCAACACAGAAAGGGAAAAACATATAATTTTCAAAAAACTATACATTTACTCTTTCAATCCAAAATTCTCAATTGGCTTAAAAAAAAAAAACATCTTTTTTTCTTTTATATTGTATTTTGCCAGAGAAAATAATTCTTGTTAAATATTTGAAAATGACTATTGTACATTATAATCAAGCTTACCTATTATTGGCGTGTTCCATGAGGAGCTCTTCGGGGTCGGATTCGTAGGGAGGTTCATCGTACCAATGTCGCAACATTTCGTCGTCATACATGTAGGTTTCATCACCTCCTGCACTTACAATATTGACACCATTTCTCATTTTGTGTGTACCGTTGCCATACCTCATTAAACCGTGTCTGATTTCCCTAAGTATGTCTTCGTGTTCCCGGTCGAACCGTTCCTTCTTTACCATGGCTTCTTCGACTTTCAGCTGCAAAAAAAATAAAAATAAAAGCTTGTAAAGTTTTGCACACGGGGGTCGATCAAACGTCATGTTAAACCGCAACAATGCGATCGTAAAGAGTATTATACATGTTATTACATAACGCAAACCATATACGTGCCGCAGTCACGGTACACGTACAGTTCTGCACACCGAGTTTTTATTATTTCTATTTTACGAGCCCCCCCGACCTCGCGGTTAAACTTTCTGCTGGCTCGAGGAGACCGGTCGGACTGTTCCAGACGTCGCGCGGCGAGACGGCATACGAACCCCTACTGAGATCACCCCTTCGTACCAGCACAACCCAAGAACAACAAGATTAATGTTGCTCCAGCCAGCAGTAACGTAACCTTAATGGGTCCCTACGGTCGTGAAACGCGAGCACACATTAACACACACACACATATCGGCACAGCCTGGGAAACAGTCGACAGTAGGCCACAAAACTCATAACCGCGCGGAGGAATGAGAAAGAGAAACGAGAAGAGGGTTACGGGGCAAAAGCAAAAAAAAAAAAAAAGAGGGTGTAAAAAAAAAAAAGTTACACATTTGGTTTCTTTCACGCAGCTATTGCTGCACCGACTTGCCGCTGAAAAGTTTTTAATGACGCTTTAGCTTTACGCGCGCCTAATCTGACTTTAATGTTGTTTATTAGAGAACTGGGCACCGGTGTATATATATACATACGCACACGCACAATCGGACAATGGCTACACTCTGTATGTGTGTAATAAATAAGTACAATATTTATAAGCGTAATGATAGAACGTATTATTTGTAGAGGAAATCAGTAGGTAACCGGCGAGTAAAAATGTACATAAAGGAACCGACCAAAAATAACCAAGTGGCCAATAAAAGTTAATGCATACATTTTCCCGTTGATGTATAAAAAATACTGTCTAAAAATATAACTGACATAAGCACACAAACGGGAGCTTTAAATAACAATTTTACATTAAGGTTTGCCGATAAAAGAAAGAAATAAATAAATACCTTTACGGTATAGTATGCTGAGTAAATGCAATTCGAATATTATGCATATCAAATGGAGGGGGTTGGATTTTAAAGCACACTTTATTACTATGTGTGCATTCGATCCGAAGAGATTTTCTTTGGAAAAAAACCTTTTGTAATTTTTTTGATTTCGAGTATAAGCAATAAAATTTATACAAACATTTAATGTTTGTTCAGTCACATAGAAATCATATCAATTCATTCAGCAAATTAATCTTTTTACACACATTTTAGGCAAAAATTATTTTCTATAGTGTGTCATATTAGTTTTATAGTACAATTTTTTTTCTTAATAGAATGTCAAACATTATTGTTTGGATTAAATCATTATAGGTACACTTGTAATTATTAAAAAATGCAAAATTATTTAAATTATTAAAACATTTTCAATTAAATATACTTAATAGAAAATATTATTTAAATGAATAACCATAAAATGGCAACAAATATAATGATATATTCATTATAATTATATTTGTTACCATTATATTTTAACAAATAAATTTAATTTTTCTAACTTTAATAATATTAAATAATTTGTATAATTTGATATTATTTGTATCATTTGAATCTCTGAAATTTTAACTATAAATCTATAAAAATAAGTAAAATATTTCTTGTCTTAACATTGAACTACTACCAGCAAGAAATTAGTATGAAATTTGACTTACAATCAATTAATTTTCCATTTTAAAATTTAATAGTTCTAGAATTGAAACAAAATATTTAACTTTCATCTCCTGACTCTAAAATGGAATTTACTGAATGAGATTTTATTAAATAAACTATTAGAAATTACTTACAGTCGGACAAAGTTAAATACGCTGTAGTAAAGTTAAAAAATTTAGTACGACACTTCTCTTGGTATCAAAGTTTAAAACACATTAATACCGAAGTATTAATAATTTGTTTTATAATATGAAAACCGATATTGTGTTCATATACAAGAAAAAGAAAAGTACATTTTGATTAATGACCTACTTTTGTGACAGAGTTAATACTAAGTTTCAGTTTGAAAATAAATGAAGCTTTCATTTATAAATGTCAATCCCACAAATATACACATTCATATTATACTTTTTTTTAAGTATAATAACATAAAAATAAAATATTACAATAAATTCTCCTTTTGTCTTGAGGATAAAGCAACAATTTTAATAAAGATAAAATAAATATTTTATGTAAATGAATGCGCATTAAAACGAATTTAGACTTGGAATTGACTGTTGAACTAATTCATAACGAGGCTTTTTAATTTTTTTCTTACACGGTGAATTGTTTCTTCAAAACCACCGGCTTGATGACTAAGTCCAATGTTACTGGAGGCCGCCGACATGGGTATACAACGGTTTCTGTTATCCATCATTGTCATGCCTAAACAATCAGGAGTGTTGGCCTGAAACACGATAAACAAATTCAAATTATTATAAGCGCTAATAGAAATCTCTTTAAATTAAAAAAAAAATATTCAAACAAAACAAGTTGATGATAGGTTTAATTCGTTTGCACAAGTTATAACGTCAACTTTATCTGACTTGGATTATTGTTTTGGAAATCTACTGAGAGTTCTTGAAATAGAATAAACTCAAAACTTTAAATCAAGTTAGTAAATATGTTGTCTTATGCGTCAGAATACGTCTTATTTTGCGGTCAAAACTAAAAGCTTATTTCGTGGAAAAGTGCTGAAGTTTCAAGAGATTTTATTTCTTTATTTTTTTATTTAGGTAAATTCTTCTAGCACATGGGAAGCATTCGTATCATTCTACACGAGACTCAATAGACGCGTTCTTTCCATAAACATATTAGTTTCAGAAAAGAAACTTTTCTACAAAGTTCTACACGAAACTATAAGAAAAGATTATATTAATAAAAGTACACAACGATTCATTCAAGTTTCGCCGTACGCGTGGCACAATTATTTTATTATACGAGTATTTTTATTGAATACATAAAAAATATAATCTGTGGCAGAAATTTAGTTTTTAATTTATACATACATGCTACACCTAACATTTATATAAAACTAGCATTTTAAATTATTTTCTGATAGCTTTGTTACTATAACAGGATCAACGACAATCATCGAGTTCATTAGGCCAGAACAAACTCAAATATGATAATTATGTGTGTTTTTTTTTTTTGCTTTGTACATATGTAGGGTGACAAGTTCAATGGGATTATTCGGAATTCCATTTAAACGGGGGCCACATTGAGACGAAAAGCGAGGGTGAATTTAAATATAAATCTGTATGTAGGTTTTTTAAACCATCGCTTTTCTATATTTACATTATAAAAGGTAACGTGTAAAACTAATAAATATCGAAACACATTTATGAACGATGTATTCGAATAAAACATAGTAAAGTAAGAAATATAACTCGAATTAATAGAGTTAAAATGATTGTAAAATGCTTGTAGTTCTATCTCGTCTTACACAAAACTGCATTTATATGAAAATATTCTCAACAAATACTTATGAGTTATTTGTGTTCAGTCGTAGTGTAAACAAACCTTATAAAAATAATAGTGTAAAACATTCCCCGCCGCAAGAAAAAAATCTTTAAAAATAATGTAAAATAATATATTCAAAACACGCGTAAGCATTAAAAAAACAGTTGTTCGTTTATGAAAAACAAATCCGAAATTCTATTAGATAAATTTAAAAACAAATACATATTAAACTAAATATTTTATCATATATTTTGATAACTACTTAAGCGAGTTGCTATTTAATTTTTCGCATAGTTCCGTTTTGTTTTAACGGTTTTGTTATTTTTATAAAAAATTATGATATTTGAAATATTTTTATTAACGAAAATAACACATATGTAGTGTCTAGTTTCAAAATCGGCTAAATGTATAATTTTCAATCATTTTCGGAAACAACAAAAAAGGACTTTTTTTCATTGCAGTTGTACGAGGACAAATTTCGATGATCAGTATTAACTAGTTATAGTTTTGTCAGGTGTTCAATATTTTTGTAGACCATAAAAAACAATGTAATCTTTAAGAAAAAACAAAAAAATTAGTTTTGAAAGAAAGTGTTGTTTTAGCTGATTTTGAAACTAAACGCTTCAAATGTATATTTTATTGAATAAATAATTCATGCGTGTATACTTTATATGGTGTGAAATCGTTGATGTATACTTAATATTTAGCGCCTTTGATGTCAATTGAATAATTATTTCCGGCACTACTGTGTGATTGCAGTATTACAAAGGTTTCCGGTTAGCATATACTCATTCTTGTAAAAGTAATGAATGACTTGCAAAAATAAAGAGTGAGAAAAGGGTAACTCATTTCACTCATCTCAAATCATAAGCACACTTATAACTTACTTTTTGAGCGTCTCCGAAGTAACTTTGTCTCGCAAGCTAATTTTTCTTAGGGATTTTTCCTCTTGGAAAGTGATTACGAGGGATTTTTATAGGTAAAGAATTCAATTACTTACGCTTTTTACTTTATATTAAGTAATATAGAATTTTAGATACTATAAATATACGTTTGCCGTTAATACTTATTTCTATTTGTTAATGCCCAAAATTAAAAAACTTATTTGATTAGTTAAAATATCAAAACAATTTTTATTAACTAAATATAACGCCAATTATAAACTTTAATTGTTTACATTTTTATTAATTCAAACCAATAAAATGTGAAATAAATCATAAATACTGTTTATTTGATAAATTTATTTTTAGCGTTAAATATTGATTAAATTCGTTGTATATTTTTTTATGATTTATTGTTTAATTTTCCGCGGAACAAATGGAAGGTATTTTTGCAAAGGTAATTCTAATATGAAAAAAAGTCGTAACGACACCGATAATAATGTTGTGTTTAAATAAATGATGACTGCGGTTAGACGTGATAACGCAAAAAACTTTTATTTCAGTCGAATATGTGTTTTTTCTTTAAATTTCCAAAAGTTTCCCAGAAGTTGTTTATAACACAGTCATTAGCGGAGTATAGAGGTACTATAAAGTTATATACAAACGACGTAGGGTAGAGATATGGAAACAAAAATAAAATGGCTACAAGTTGCCCTAAGGTAGAAATGTTCATAAACGAGATGAGTAAAAAATGGTGAGCAAAGGGTGCAACTACTCTCGACGGTTGCCAAAACCTTCTCATACTCTTAATATCCATGTTTTAAACGATCATGACTAATTTAAACATTTTACGAGCGCCCGAAAGTATTAGTTCAATTCATCTACGCAGTGTTTAAGAGGAACGGACCAGTGAATTTTACCTTAATCCCACCGGTCGAAACAATACTTGCATTAGTTTGCATTATGTGTCAGATAAAACGCAGGTAAAATCGAATAGAACATTAATACTTAAAGTTATATAACTACATCTGACTTTTGGCAAAATGCGCATATTTATACAATATAAATATATATATATTCAGCTTTTCGTTGAAAATACAGTTCACAAACGACCGGAAAGAGTGGAGTAGTTTTAAAATTTAAAACATCTCAAAGCCGTTAAAGATAATAGAAAATGAAAAATTGAACATTACGCAGTATGGCGCCCAAATGGAATATCGTTTTAATTTCATCGTTGAACTTTAATATAATCATAGTGACATTTGATTGATTACTTAGGGAATACCGGAAAGCGGATACGACCGATTGCTAACATTTCGATGAGTACACGAGACATGTCAGTAGTCGGACACGTCATATTATAAGTTTTAGCTCTCGTGTAATATGATGTAATTATAACACAGTCCACCGGATTTGTATGAAGTGTTGCTAGAAACAATTGACTATGTTAACTCTTCATTTAATTGTTACGACAGCTGCTGGAACTATGGAGATTAGAATTCATGAAACAAGTACATGGTATAATGAATTGGAGTCTTAAAGATTGTATGCGCTATAAAAGATAGTCATGATTCGTTTTATTGAGAAATGATATATTAAAAATCTTCATAAATAATACTTTAATCTCTGAAAATAAAAATAAAATATCAACTATAATCGCTCTACTTTCGTTGAAATATCATTTTTAGCCGAGTATTATGCATTATCCCAATTTTATTGTAACCAATTAGTTTTTAGTAGAATAAAAAAAATCTTTAAAATATTAAGAATATTCTTGTTCTGCGTACTTTCAACTATACAATAAAGATAATTTTCTCCAGATCCAAGAACACGAATCATTTCGGATGTCTTTTGTACGATTGTTTTTATTATTTTGGCGAATTTCGCGCACCCCTTATTAAGAAGCACGTAGCCTTCGGACGCAATTACCATTAATGGAAATGGTAGGCCAAGTTAAATTCGATCGACGTGAGAAAGAGAAGCTATTAAAGAGTTTGGGAAAATCTTTTCACGCAAAATAACGGTACAACAGTATACTAAGTTGGTTAAAGGGTAATTATTATCTTGATGATGCAGAGAAGAAGCTCATTTATACTAAAATCTAGAATGGATTATTAAAACGTGCACGGTTCTACGGAGTGTAATTCCGGTTCTTTTAATCTTAAAGAGCTGTATAATACAATATACATATATATTTCATCGGTGACGAATGACTCATAGTGACATATTATTACATAGACGATTACCCGCAGAACAAAACTTTTTTTTTAATTCACTCATTCACTTAATAACTGAACCGAATCGAATTTAATAAAAACCGTCTTGATCGTTGACTGAAGATTATAAGACATTAATAAGCAAAGTACAGCTAATTCGCCCAACTGTATATTAAAAAAATGTATTTTTTTTGTAATGGAATGTGAATTATTTAGTGAGGTGGAAAAAAATCATACCACACCGCAGGGAATCAACGTTATAACATTTAACAATGTTGTTCGAAATTCTGTGAAACGGCGTTATTTAATTTATTTACTTCCAATATTACTTAATAAATGATTGCCAGAGGCTTGCATGTTTATTTCAATACATTTTTCGTATGTGTGCCAACAAAGTTATACACATACCACGATTGTAAAATAAGAGTATATACTGTTCGAAGGGGATAAAAATCAAATGGGACTGCGTGTAAATTTTTTATGGAAACCCTTCGGCAACACCCGGAAAGAGTTTCAGGGTCTTCTGATTGGCATGCAAATATACTGCCGTCTGCAATCCTGTCGACAAGTACCGCCAATAACGCCGCGAAGAAATATATTATTATTTCAGAAGCTCATGTTAGATCAGATAACTTTAAAAAGAAAAACAAGCAGATTTAAATTGTTCACTTTATGTAAAACATATTTACATCAAACGAGGTATATTTTTTCAATAAGCTAGATTTGTGTTGGGTAGTAACATACTTATATAATCTATAAAAGTATGTCGAATAATATCGAAATAAATTATATTTAAAATAACAAGGAAAAAACAGATTTTATTTATTCACTATTAAATTTATGATCATGATTGTTTAAATTTCAATTTGATATTAATAAAATCTCACGTATTCAGCTAAGCTTAATAGAACGAGCGCTAGATACAAAACGTGTATACGAATTAAAAAAATATTTTATTGTAGCTTTTTCAAAATTCAAGTAGAAATTTTGATGACAATAAAAACTAAAGTTTTAATTAAAAACTATCATTGATTAAGTACTATATGTACTCGAATAACAAACTTCTATAACATTATAGTCTCAAGTACATTATATTATCACTAGAATACATTTTACGATGTTAAAATAATACACTAAAACAGTATAATTTCGGTTGAGCATTTTGGAGAAATATTTACTGTTCATACATATACTTTGGGACAAGGGAAGTTGTGCAGAAATAAATTGTATTTATAACGAGTTAGGACCTACAAGAAATGGGTTCAAGAATTAATTACAGCTGGGTAGCGGAAGAGGCAACAGAATTTACATTAGTATTGGAGTAAAAAGTTGTTAAAAGGAACGACAGTCAGTGTCCGAGTCTCATAAATGTTTATTAGTCCCCATGTACACAGCAATAAAATGAATAGACGGAAAAATATAACAGTAAAATCTAATTTTTGAATTATTACGGTTGTTGGACGAGCTTATTACAGTGGCAAAATTAAATATCAGGATCGCTATTAACTCTTTTTCAAAAATCAGACAAATTTAAAGGGAAACTGCTCAGAGATTAAATTAAATCGTAAAAGTAATAGCTCAAAAAATGTATTATTATTTGCAGTGTTCTACTTAAGATTGTATAAACTTTACATAATGCATACATAGTTCGTTTTTTACAAAAAACTGTAGCAAACAAAAAAAACCATGCGCCGCGTTGTTCATTGTTCGTTTAGAGTAGACCTCTTTTGTATGCCAAGATTCGAGATGAATAAATTATAAATTGCAACATTCAAGGGGGAAATTACAACCTTATAATCGAATTTATTCCTTTAATCAATACAACACTGGTCGTTTCCCTAAAGTCGTGATACGTTTAGCACGTGATTGTGGCGGCTGTCATCGCATAATAATAATACATACCATAGAAAATGTACGATGATTGAAGGCGATGTATACAGTAGGGAGCGAAATGAAAACGTAACAGACATTTTCGGGTCATCAACCATGACACAACGAAATGAAAAAAAATTGAGACGGATCAATAAAAAAAACGGCACCAGAGACAGAATTTATTAGTACTCATGTATAATGTATTTTTAAGTTTACTTCAAACCGACGGATTAATTAAAATCCGATTACGGTTTGATTTTAGATGGCACATTTAAAACGAACTTTATTTTTTTTTACGTTTCGCTTAAAGCACAGTAGGTTGGCTGGTTACCAGGCGACCCAAGTGTTAATTAATGATAAGCTAACAGGGACGCCAACAACGAAGGGTTTAGAAATATTTAGGGACCGTTCTCAAGTACTTTCACACATGTGAAAGTCATCTTTTTCGCACGAGTGTAATAATAATATAATATGAGCTGTAAAGAAGACGTTTAGCAACAGCTGTGCACTTTTATAACGTATGATAATGGAAAGATAGGCGAGAGTGCACACAAGTGATAAACGTAGTTAGCTATGTGGCATCACATTATCATGTTATTACAACAACAATTGAAATCTTTAGACGTCTTAGTGGTATACACCGCAGTTAGATTTAATCGTAAAAATCCAATAATTGTTCACTCACCCTACTGGTACAAGAAGACACGTTTTGCTGGCTTCTCGTCTTGTCTCTTCTATGCGTTTTGAAATTCCGCAAAAACCGCGTAAGAGTAATCTTCTTTTTGCCGGGCCGATCTGAAAGAAAACAATCAAAACTCAGTGAAAATAATATCTGTGAATATGATGCTCATTTACAGTGCAAGTTTATCCTAAATCAAATGAAAATGTTTATGTTTGAGCGGGCGATTTTCTATGAACGGTAATTGACCATTTACGAACAGGCACTTACTTTAGTTAAAAAAAGAAAAACTTTAGCGAAAGAAAGGGATCCCATAAAATCACACGTTTTTGACACTATTTGGGACAAATGAGGGTTGTATCGAACTGGACGTGAGGAATTCTTTATGCGTCGGCTATATTAAAAGACCACCGCTGTTTTCTATAAGCTATACGTGTCGATATTACTTTGTTTACGGGGTACCTAGAGCCGTTTTTATTATTTATGTTGCATTTTCCTATAATAAAGTTGTGGAAAAAAAAAATCTTTCTCAAACTCAACGTCTACAGCCCACAGTTTACAAAAGCCAATAGATTGACATAAATCAACCTAGAAAATACATAAGAATTGACGTGTATTTTACCTACTACTATGCACTGTTGGCCAAATATCCCTGTTTGCGGTATAACCTGTATCATAGATACCCCTCACTCGTATATGTTTTCGAATCCTCTCTTCGTACGTAATATACATACACAGAGCCACAGAGCATGTATAACTACATGTGGTTCGAGTAGGCCGCCCAAACTTCTTCGTACCGTTTCTGTTTCCCCAGGGGATTCAGTCTAATTTCCATTTAAATTTTATTCTTGCCGCCAACAACCCTACGTTTCCCGGATGAAATCCATTTCAACCAATGGATTCTGCGTCCTTGGAAACCGCGAAATTGGCGAGAATACCAACGGGAGCGGATCCATAGTGGTCGGACGGTAGGTAAAGTTAGGAAGACTTTTTAGGCAAGACTGACTTCATTTTGAGGTGAAAATAGTCATAAAATATAGAAGGTGCCAGTTCATTCCTTTATAACATTTCAAATACTGTTTAGTGTACAGAAAAACAACAAGGCGGAAAATCTAATAAACAGTATTATTTAGTTTTTACGGTTTGATTAATATTTAATAAGTTTAGTTTATATTACGTTCATTTAGATTTCAGATAATTTCTAAAATATTCAAAGAAAAACAAGTTGAAATCGCTTTATGAATAATATAGTATTTTGTTTAACATGTAATATTATATGATAAACATATTCTAATATTATTAGAATAGACAATGAAATTGATACACTTATTGACAGGGCCGCATTTAGGAATTGAGCCGGCCGGGGTACTGAATTTAACCGCCTTTAGTGACTAGTACTTATACCCATGTCCTCCCTGGATGTGGGTCTACTTATTGGAATAAGGGTCCAATTTGATTTTTTTTACAAAATGTTTTTTTTTTTTTACTAAAATAATTTATTTGAGCAAATTTACTTATTCTGTTGTACACAAAAACAAGCGTTTTTCAATTTAATAGTATTTTAAAATTAAAATATTTATTTGAACAAGGGCTCAATTTTACCGTTTTCAAATTATTATTAGAGATAAGTATAAAAAAATGTATAAGTCTATATTTTAAAAGTAAAACCAATTCATCATTTAATGATAATAAAAAAGGGAAAATGATATATATATATATATATACATATACATATAATTATCTTGAAAAAATGTTTTTTGTCTCTTGAAAAAACTATACCCTTATTCCAATAAGTAATTCAATTCTGTTTGAATAATTTTTGTGTTAATAAAATAGTATACATATATCATACATCTAGGCTAAATAAAACTCCAGCGAGAATAATAATAAGTATTGATAATATAAAAAAATTGTTTTTCACATTCTTACCCGCAGGAGGAAATTCGTAGAAGTATGCTGACCTTGGACTTAGGCAACTGAAACAAAACAAACAATTGCATGTTTAGTAACCTAAATGATTAAAAGATTATGATCAAGTATTCACTTGTATTAAAAATAATTTCTTATGCATTTAATAATTATGAAATGTTGAATAGAGTCCTTTGCATTACTTAAAAAGGTCGACTTAATATATTTAACGATACCAAGTGCCAGTATAACCTTTCTTGAAATGTCACCTTAAAGAATAAGAAGCATTGCTACTTTCCCTTGACATGAAACTTTCTACAAAGATTTTTCGGAAACTTTAGCACTTAACGACTATGTGATGTAAAAATCAACACTATATAATTTTAAGTAATAATTAAAAGTAACTTTAAATAAATAAAACAACTCCAGACAAGAAATTTCATCATGTAGTTTTAGTTTGCAAAGAAATACTTAATACTTGCTATACGTTCTTCTGACTTAAAATGAATATTTAATATAACTTTACGAGTATAAACCTAACCTACGGTGTTTTATACATAGTTAATGAAAATTCAAAATTTTACTTCAGTCTATCACATAACTTGTAATAAATTATTACTTTCCAATTACATTTTATTTTATATTTACAACAAACATTCATAATGTGATCAATAAAAAATTTGTATAGTTTTCTTCATAGATGTATAAATTACAAACAATGAATAATATCTATATTAAAAGTTTTATAAAGTTGGATACTACATTGATCAATAAATTTACATAATATCGTATAAAACATACATTTTACGTTAGTTTCAGTTGTAAATTTTTAAGGTTTTAGTTAAGTTGGTATTTGGTATTATGTGATTAAATTCACAGATATTTTATATTTGTTGTTATTCAATACCAAAGCTCGTTTATAATTCGCAAGTAGATACTAATAATTGGTTTTACAATAAGGATAAATGATACTAATTAAATACGTAAATCATTTCTGTCGTTGGTGACAAGTTTTATGGTATTCTACTGGGAGACCCGTAAATTCGTTTTGGTTTTAATAAAATACTTTGAAACAAAATTATGCTTTACATTAAAAAATTTGATTTGCATCAAAGATACTTGATGGACTAATTAATATTTTAAACATTATTACGAGTAAGCGACAAAATATTTAATCGAAAATCACATGACAGCTGAAGTAAATATTATATGGTTCAACTAAAGACACAGATAATCTCAGTTTGTTTATTACATAGCTGACGATTTTGGTTCAGTTATTAAAAATAAAATTACATTATTGTAATCGCTTGTAAATTAAGTATTATATTATGAAGGATAGACAAGTTAAAATGAAAAAAAAAGAAGATTTTTTTTTGTATGGGTTTAAATAGCTGCGAGATGGTTGAGATAAGAGGTCGGCTCCTGAGGGATTACAAAGACATGGAATAATAATACTGTTAAGGTAAATAAAAAAGCTAAAATAAAAATACAAAAATGAATTATGAGAATGTAATAAATTTTCGATGGTAATGATCATTATTATAATAACAACGTGTGCTTATTATTCTTGTGATGTATTCGAAAGAGCCTTTGTGAAACATGTATAAAACAAGTAGACTGAAGATCCGTTGAGAATACCGAAGAGGAATAGAACGTTTGATGTGTTTCGTTGATACAACATCTATAATTTTATAATGGCTAAGTAATATATTAATATAAATCGTCACGACATAACGCGATTTATAGACTGCAAAGAATTTTAAGCAGATTAAATGTTGTAGGCATGCTCAGGTAAAGATACAATATAAACTTTATAAAACATGATATTAACAATATGAGCACATTTATGTAACATTGAATATACATACTATATTACTACATATATATTAACAAAAATTTATTATCATCGTTTAATTAAGGTAAATGTGAACCAGGGTAAGTAAATTTTAAAGGAAAATTCACATGGTTTATGTTTGACATGCAGTAAAAATAATATATATACATCTAAAGTGTGTTTTTGATTTTTGTCAACCGGAAGTAATATTTGTATAATAATCTTAAATAAATGATGGATTAAAAAGTAACCCCACTTTGACTCTGTTAAATCTTAAATGCTTTCAAATAAATATGTATTTTTTCAATTTATAAATGATATAATTATTCAGTTTTGAGTTCATACTGTGTAAAATCTAGAAATAATGAAAAATAGCAATTTTTTTTTTTTTTAAGTTTATTCATAATGACATTTTTATGTATTATCAACGATCAAGAAACTAAAAAATATTAGGTATAATACAGATAAAATGGAAAAAGTTAACTTATTTAAATTAGAAGAGGAAAACAGATCTATTTTATTCGAGTCATAAAAACGTAAAAATAATTTTATGTATTATCTTTTCTACGTATAATATAGTTTTTAAAAGATATAAAAATAATATTACAAAAATAAATAGAATAGACTACTTATATACCCTTACAGTTATAAAAACTAAATCGTGGAATGTCAAAAAAAGTTTTCTTATAATGCTTACACCACAAAAATAATTACAACATTATACTAAGGTTTGTTATGATGAGTAAAGTGAAACAATATATTTTACTTTGCTCTGCCAAGATAGCTGTCGGCCATTAGGCTTCTCATTGTAATAATTTTAATTGTGCAATAATAATTTTCCACCGGCTTAAGAGAAAAAAACTAGCCACTAAAACAAAATCGACAAAAAACGTTAAAATTCTAATGAGAATCCGTTTAAAGTTTGTGAAGACTCTGCCCAGTACACTGAAATTAGGTTTTGGTGAAAATTCGCATCACAAGAGTCGGACCGGGAAATATGTTTTGACAGCTTATAAGAGGAAATTTGCATAAAAACGACTTTGGAATTTTGACGAGAAACTAGCAGTAACGTTGCCTGAGTTCTGTCTCAGTGGATGATTACTATAGTTAAAATAATAACGGTTGGAATATGATTAGTTGAAAAGGAAATTCTATTTTCTCTCTATTCTAATTTAAGCTTAATCTGACATTATTACACAATTTTCAACTACATTAATATAAATAATATATTAATTTATCATTAATATAAATAATCTGTAATTTTATCTTAGGGACTTAAAAGTTAAAAAAGTTTAATATAAAATAAGGTACTATTTACTATAGTAAATGACATATCATTTTTTAAATCAATGTTTATATTGATCGATAAAAATTCGAATTTTCAATTAATTACGTATAGATAAATGTTGCTTAAAATATGAATTGTAAGAGAAAATAATTTTTAATACACTAATATAAGTATTAAAAATATCTTTTTAAAAACTTTAATATAATCATTATATTTTTTGTGAGCATTCTGAATTAAAAAAACCTACATTACAAGTTATTATAAGGCATTGTCTGAAATTTTCCTATGTCAATGTTTAAATTGAAAATGTCTCGTATAAATACGGAAATTCCAAATTAATTTAGGGTCAAACATAACACCAATGCATAACGTATTACAGTAAATTTGTCTAATTAAGAGATTAATATAAATAGGGTATTATGGTTAAATGTAAAGGGAATTGTATGCGTTAGTATTGTTATTCTTGGGTTAATTTAAAATGATAGATGCAACAAGAAGAGAGTAGGAACAACGAAATATAGCATATGAGTTGTGTTACCCTACCAGAATAACGAATAGATACAGTAAACCAATTACAAGATTACACTGAGATTGCTAGATAACCTTTAATATATTCATGTCTCTGGAATTTTATCGTTTAATACATTTTTAAAATTTTCATATGTTTAATTGAACGAAGTTAAAATAAAACATAACATTTAATTATTCACATATATAATACAATATTATGTACTTCTATTGAATAATAATCATACTAAACAAGTACAAAATAGATAAAAAATTATTTTGTACCATGATGATAATGTAGTAATAATGAGTCAGGGAAAATACTTTAAAAGCTTGATGAAAGTATTTCAATTAAGTTTATGAAATATCCTTGTTTCAAACGAAGGCATTAATTTTTAGTAAGTTGACATGAATTGCTGATGACAAAAATTAATTAATTCTAGTCTGTATAAAATCTTTAGATGTGAAAAAATGTTATAAAATAAAACTGAACATCTCACATAAAGGGGTTAATGTCATCAGCTGTTTGTTGTGGTTTTGTGTAAATAGTATGGTGGATGTACTTTGTGGAAATATGTACAATCCAAAGAATGAAGGGGAAACTGAATTACTGAGGAATTTGGTATGTTTAAAACTTATAATATAAACACAGAATCTTTGTAATTTCCAATGTCAGTAAACTTAGTAATGCTTCAAAGACTCAACGAGAAACGTCGTGATAATAAATAATAAATGTTAGGTGAATACTTTACAAAATAAAAATATTGGAAAAAACAAAAAACTAAATAAATACAGTTTTGTAAAAACTGTAAAGTTTCATTAGAAAAATCACTAATTAACTTAATCCAAGTTATTATAAATTATTATTTTAATTGTTACGGTTATTTTTTAAAATAAACAGATTTTGATAACAATATAAAATTACAGTCGACAAAAATTTGAAATGTTTAAACTACATTAAATTTATAACTTAGTTTTATATTATGATTTTAAGGTTTTGAATAAGAATGACTAATAAGCTATATTAATTTTTTAATATCATCTTTTTTTTAATAAAAAAAAATTAAATGAAACGAAAAACAATCAAAAATTATTAATTGTAGAATGAAACGTGTACAAACTCAACAAAGCTATAAATGTTAAATTATTTTATATTATATTTTTAATTAGTATAAATAAAATTAAATCATAATTTTACTTTAGTAAATTTAGCCGGTATTTGTCCGTTTAAAGGTATCATGTAATTAAGTATTCATGGTTAACACATTATATCGAAACGTAGGTGAGAAAAGTATTGATATTGCATACGCGATACGCCGTGTTACAAACCCTGAATTCTATACTGAATAATCACTATATATTTCGTTAAATCCATTAATATAACTGAATAATCACTATATATTTCGTTAAATCCATTAATATAATGCTACAATAGTCAATTAAAACCTTCATTTATATTATTATAAAAATTACATGTCATTAAAAATAATAAAAATTTTAGGGTAAATAATGTAACAATCAAAATTAGATAAAATTACATTACTCTAAATAATACGTATTAAATTTATAGTAAAATAACATTTTAGACTAAATGTACATAGCAATTATTAAATTATAGATATATTATTATGTATAGTATTAAGATAATCAAAAAAAATAATAATAAATAAACATTATTTGGTTGTTGATATTATATTTTTTCATTGAAATAAGTGTCAAATAAGATTAAACTATTTTTTTTTTGGATTTCGATGCGAAGCTGAGAAGGTATTAATTTTACTATGATGTGTTTTTTTTTTTTGTGTGTGTCTGTTACCACTTTTTCTCAGCTCTCACCGAACCGATTTCTTTCAACGATACGTCAAAAGATAACAAATTGTATCTAGTCGAAGACATTACCTTCAAAAATTGAAAAAATTTCCCTCGTTCCCCGTAAATGGGGGAAACCTCCAAAAAAATTACAAATTTAGAAAATCGCTAATTTTCGAATTTTTTTCAATTTTTTTTACTTAAAACTGCCATAACTTTTTCAAAAATGAACAAATCAATATCATATTTTTTTTATAGATGCTTGATGTCTTTACCTATCATTTGGTATATTTTTTTTATAAATTTAACTCTTTACCAGCCCACAGGAGTGGATTCAAAATGACAACTTTTTCACAAAAAATTAACTTTTTCAACTGAACTTTTGAAAGTATTCCGGAAATACAAACACTTTTATATATATCTTAAATTAAAGCTAATGTAATATACTTTCTTATGGAAAAAATAAAATTTCGGACTTTATTTGTCTTCACGGTGAAAACGGCTGTCAAATGCAATTTTTGTGTGAAAATTCTCGATTTTATATTTTACATTTTTTACTTTAAAATGCTATAACTTTTTAAAAAAAGTTTGGATCAATATAATTTTTACATGAAAAGTAGTATTTATATATATCTTTCATTTGACATACTGGTTTTTTAATTCGGACCATTTCCCTTAATACAGGGGGGGTTCAAAACATAAAAATGCATATAGAAAGTAAAACTTTTTCAACGTAATTTTTGAAAGTATTCCAGAAATACTGACACTTTTACATATATCTTAAATTAAAGCTTATGTAATATACTTTAATATTAAAAAAAAAATGTCGGACTTTATTTTGTCTTCATGGTGTAAATAGCTACTGCATTCAAAAATATGCTATTTTTGTGTTAAAATCCTTGCTTTTGTATTTTATATTATTATAAGGGCATTACACTGATTTTCATAAATATTATATCAATCTAATTAACATGGTATAAAAAGTTAAACATATTTAAATTTTTTTGATTCTTTGAAGTCGAGAAAAATAACTTTAAAATTTGAACTAACTAAATTTCCATTTTTATTAAGTGACGAATGCGACGTACGGTTTCTGAGAAGGTAACACTTGGGTCTTTCACGTCTGTGGCACTGACTTCTTTCTTAATTATTTTTGAAAAAAATGTTAAACTCATTTGATTTTTATCTCATTTAGATTCAATAACTTCAATAAATATCAAGGATTCCATTACTGTAGTCTCCTCTCGTGAGAAGAAATTCATATTAATATTATTTTACTATGTGGTTTTTTTTTTGTAGCTATCATTTATTTTCTCAGCTCTCACTTGACCTACTTTTTTGACAAATTTTTTTTTGAAATTAAACACTATAGATTTGCATCGAAGCGTTTTTTATGATAGTGATTTTAATCACTGTCAGATATCATCTATACTGGATCCAACTATGCCACGACCCCACTTTGCCTCCATCACACTGTACTGGGTTTTTTTTTTTAATATTTAAGTATAATAACTTAATTTAAAATTTAATTTTTAAAAATACTCAATTTGAAGAGTTATAATTTATCATGTGGATACTTTATTTTTTAATTTTGAGACAATTAAAAAGTATTTTTTAATTAACTACAGAAATACTAAACAAATCTATGAAGTAATTACTCACCTGTCATTTATTGTAAAACCATAATTTTAAATTGACAATGTAAATATTAAATATTAAATTTTCAATACTAATTTTTGTTTATTTTATGTTTGAGTTTTATCGAGTCAGTTAAGAACGGGTTAGTATAACAAAAATATAAATTAAGGATAGATTAGCTTAGATTTAAAATGTGAATTTATGTGCTCTTAGAAAAGAGTATAGCTGCAACAAAGCGATTACTTGACATTCTTAAATTAACGGATGCGTGCGAAAAGACCGATTTCTCTTAATTCTTCCAAGATGTAAGATACAAATATCTGTTTGGTAATTAAAAAGTAAGCTTCAACAACTTTACACAAGTTTTAAATCTAAGATTTGCAAAATAACATTCATCCTTTTTCAAACCATCAAGAAGTTAAAGTATTTTTTGAGGAATTGAAGTTTTCATCAAATGTTCATAGAAAAATCAAAATAATTAATTTTCACTTGTCTTATTGAGGCTGCAGAATAATGATTCAAACATTGACATCATTCATTTTTTATAAATCTATACCAATGAAAGTATATGAAAAAGTGCTCAAAGTAAAGAAAATAGTAGGTAAATAATGATTATTTGGCGAGGTGCAAATTAGATTGATTGTAGCGTCAGAGGTTTTCTGGTTACTTTGAAAATTACCCAAGTCTATGTCCGTTAGCTTACTTAAAAATAATTAATTGTTACAATGATTGCTTTTCCGTGGGATGGTTCAATTAATATAGAAAACAACTAAGATTTATCCAAATATATATTACTATTTCAACATCATTAATATTTCGATAAAGTTTCTGGGGTATTTTTTTTAATTTAACCTAAGTTAATCCTTTATATATTAATTAATTATTCTTAAAAGCCTAGCTATAGGATATCGAGAACATCGCTCGATAAGTCAAATCCCTTAATACAGGTTCAGCACATCCCAATAAAAGTATCTAAAAATAATATATTTAGCATGCATTGAGTTAAAAATTACTTGCATACCGTAAAATTGGTTAGACTTGAACAATTAAATAATTAATATTGTTAAGAAAATATTTGTTGACAAAAATTAAGTGATGAAATCTGTTTCAAATTAGTTCATTTGGCGGTATTTAAAACAATAGGTTATTGAATAAAAAAATTAAACGCAATCAGAAACTTTTAAAGCTTATTGCAAAATGCCCCAATAACCCTTAAATGTATTTTCAATTAAATGCTGATTATATTTTAAAAAAATCAAATGAATAAACAGACTCAATTCTTTCATTAAGAGAATTTAATCTGATTTCTTATAAATATTTATAAGTGAAACTACTTCATATTTTTCCTTTTTTATTTTTAACACAATTATATTATATTTACTCACAATTTGAATTATGCATGATAAACTTACAAAAATATAATTAGTTTTGTTTATACATTTAATTAATTATTGTCGTTACTAAAAATTTCAACCCAATTGACTTCATTAAAAATACTTAAAATATGTTTCAAGCTAACATATTAGTTTTGAAATTGATAACAATACATCTTATATAATAAAATAAGGAGAAAACTCGTTTCTGGGAAAATTACTTAGTGTGCTCCGATTTTTTAAATTTTGTTTTTCAATGAAAGTACCTGATTACGTACCCTACAAAAATAATTGATAAAGATAGGATAATTTTTGACGCTCACCCACGATTATTTTAAAATTGTAATAGATTTCGAGAAAAATGCTCGCCGACACCAGAGTTTTATAATTTACGGTCTGATTTTTCCCCAGACTCGACCAAAGTCATTTCTAAAATATCATAAAAATAAAATTTCAATCCATTTACTTTTTAACTTATTTCAAGTTTTTTTTAGACGCTCGGACGCCGAGCTATGATGTCCGGGCACTTACAGTATGATTTTTTTTGATTCAATTTTACACGTCGCAATCTATGTAGATTCCAAGAAATGTTAAAAAATCCGAAAATCCGAGATCGAACCAAACCTTACCTGCTACTAGTATTTGATATTCATGTTCAAATTTTAACGATTTTTCTGCATATCAAAATCTCATTAATAGAATAAGGAAAAAAATAAGCTGAGTAACGGCTAGGCGAAATCTAATATATACTAGTTTAAATATAATAAAATAGTAAAATATATTATGAATTCAATTAGTTTCTACGTCATCTAAATTCAGTGCAACTTAATGAATGTGTTATGTAATATAATATTATAACATTTTTTTAACTCTTAATTTTACTGAAAAGGCGTTCCTATAAATATTAATATGTTTTTATCATGCATAACTGTTGTTTATGAATAATCATATTAATATCGAATTAACTACAAAACCTTTATTTATTATATCAAAGTAATATAGAGCTAAGGTAACAAACTCGAATGATGAGTAGTACACAAATAATGTAGCCACGAAGAAGCTGAAATAATTCANTGATGAGTAGTACACAAATAATGTAGCCACGAAGAAGCTGAAATAATATTTTTCCAGTAAATATATATTTTAAAATACTATCTATGGTATACGAGTTAGACTATACTTCAAATCAAAATTAAATTATTTCAACCTTAAAAATCAAAAAGGGATTATATTTTATTAAAAGAAATGATTGCATACATCTACTGTTCTTTGTGTGTGTCTCATTAAAAAAAAAATACATTTCCTTTGGAAAATATCATTATCAATTTATTTAAGACACGACTGACTTAAAGTATTATAGGAATTATTCTCAATTTGAATGAGTATAAATTGATCATTGAAAAAGACATCTATATTTTACATTGAAACATTTTTTCGAGAACTCATCCCATAAAAAAGATCACGATCATGCAATAATGGACAAAACATTACGTTTGATGAATCTATCTTTCTGCGATACCTCGTGACTTTGTAATATACAGATAGAAAGTCAGATATTAGAGATAAAAGAGAAAAAACAATTCAAACTATGTCTCGCAATTTAACAAGAGCTATCACAGAATTTATCTGTAAATATTTTATATGATACTATATATAGTTTTTACGGTATGTAACTTTTCTTATTACAATGGTTAACCTTTTTTCCATTTTTCTTTAAAAATACTTGTCTCTCTTTCAAGTATTAATAAAACGATGATTTTATTTTCGGGTTATTTTCTCAACTCATTTAACCTTTATAGGTTCCAATTGTTTTTTATGAGCCAATTTCAAATCTATGGGTTTTATATTATACAACAAAAGCATGCCTTTAAACGTTCAATATGTCCCACAATATCGATGTATGACAATATTTAGAGTACCCTTTCTAAAAAAAATTTCAACCATAACGAGAATCGCTAAAAGAAAATTATCAACAAAATTTCTTTTTGTTAACTTACAAATTGACCGGAAAATGAAAAAACAAGTCTCCAACGATGTTTAAAGGATATTTTGAGAAAAAAAAAAGATTTTCTAGAATTATGACACTAGATACTTTGTTTCATTCATAAATTAATAGGTTAAAATAATAAACAGCACATAAGTGTTCTTAAATTCAGAAATCGCTTAAATAACAAAGATAAATATTAATAATTTGATCATAGGGGAACATCAAGGAATATTGCATACGGGTTAATACGAGCACTACATTTTNTAGGTTAAAATAATAAACAGCACATAAGTGTTCTTAAATTCAGAAATCGCTTAAATAACAAAGATAAATATTAATAATTTGATGATAGGGGAACATCAAGGAATATTGCATACGGGTTAATACGAGCACTTCATTATCCCGTAAACTAGTGGTTTTTAGGCTGTTATAAAAATGATAATTTGACCCAGCTTATTTTTTTGTACAGTATAATTATTATTTTATTGTTCACAAACAAAAAATAAAATCAGGAGTGAGTGATTTAAAATTTAAAATTTATTAAAAACCTTCAATCAAACATTTTTTAAACTAAAAATTATAATTTCAATATATATTCATTATATAGATAATGTTGTTATCTTTAATATAAATATGCATCAAACTAGTATAATAAACTGTAAAATTTATAACAGTACATTTTATACAAAAAAGTCATTTGGTGTAATATTGAGTATTTGGTTTGGGGAAATCATGTTTACTTGTTAAACGTGAATTATCATGTCTAATAAGACAGCTCCGATTTTTATTAGAAAAATGTCTTAATTGTTTGAAAATAAACATAAAATTAATAATTTAATGGAATTATTCTTAATTATCGTTCTTTATCCCAGTTTGAGCTACTTCAGGTAATTTTTAAGACTCAAAAGAGAGGGCTGATCAAGGGAACTAAAGTACTTAGTCAAATAAATCTACCTGAAGCAATTTGCGATTGTTCTAATTTAAAAAATAGTAATGCGCATAATTACCTGTATACTTAATTTTATAATAAATTTCCTTTTTCAAAAAAAAGAAAAAAAAATACTTAAACTAAAAATTTGTAAGTTTAACAGATGATTGCTAGAAAGTTAGTAATTAAATCACCTTAGTATTGGAAGCTATACAATATTAATTTTTCTTCAAGTGTGAACCGTGTATCACTACAATACAAAACTAATTGTACTATATAGGGTGTTCAGTAAGTAAGGAAACATGTTACTATTGTTCTCATTGTTTGTAACAATTTACCTGTTTCCTTACTTACTGAACATTCTATATAATTTAATAACTGATACGGTATGTGGGGTATCTTTTGTTCTATTAATTTATTACTACCAATAGTGAATAAATGCGTAATTATTTACATGTTAATCATTGACGGGTTGGTTGCATTACTTGTAAATTATTGTGTTTTAGACCGGAAAATTAATATTATATCGGCTAGTGGTCATTTGAAATTATGTTTATTTCATGACCCGAGAGAGTTATATGGTGTAAATATATATATATATAAATCCTAAACAGAAAATAAGATAAAAATGTTATATGAATGTGAAAATATATTTCTATTAAATGAAGAAATAGAGATAATACGAAAATTGAGCGATGATGGCGCAACTTACAGATCACTGAACAAGACGTCATCCTATTATTATAGTAGTGCTGATTTATTGTTTGTTCAGATGCATCATCATTTCAAAAAAATACTTATTCTATTATTAGCAAAGGGTATGTCTTTTACCGAACAAGGACAAACATGTTATAGTAATTTATGTTAAAATAATTCTCTATAAATTTTATTACTACAAATAGATGCAAAACTAGAACATTTACATTGAAATTTTTTAAATTTATTTTTAACAACATAAAAAATAAGTAATGATTTACATTAATACAAATTTTATGATCATAGTAAAATTAATTTTATTTAATCTTATAATTTTTCGGTTAAAAAACATTTTTTCTTTACAGTTGGTATGTAATTTTTTATTATCATAATAATAATTATACTATTTGTTTGAATATGTTTTTTTACAGCACATATTTACTGTTAAAAAAACTCTTATTAATATGAGTTTTCTAAATTGATAAAAATTATGCTTTTCTTGTTTAGTTTTGGAGTTTGATCTCAACATATTTATCCAAAATCGATTTAGTGATTTCGTGGAAAGTTAACACTTCTTATTAAACAATAAATAGTAAATTAATTTTGATTATACATCACTATCGATTCCAAATCTCTTGTGTAAATTAATTGTTCACCATACAATATATTATCTAATAAATGCTTACAAATATTTTTTTTTAATGTTTTCTAGTGATAAAAATTTCATCAGCTAGTTTTAATACACTAAAATCTGTTAAACAAACTATTTCACAAGAGAGTTACTTTTTTCCAAAGAATGAAATGATACTAGAAAAGATATTATAATTTATAATAAATAGATATGATTCAATAAAAGTCTTAAATTATGACTTATAAAATTATTAACAGTCATTGACAAACATTGATACATTTAATGAGGAAGCATTATTAATTTAAACAGTGTTTTTCATTAAATCCTTTAACCCCATTTCACCTTGTTTCTCAATTAAGTATGAGAATTAATTAAATTATTATGAAGTACGCCGTTTGTTAATAATAAACTTTGTTATGTACACAGGTAGTAATACTGAAGCTATTTTATTTTAAGCATTAACGGTTATCTTTAGTTGCCTGAAAATAATATCTCTGGGAAACCGTTTAACTTTTACCTACATTAAGTACATAATTTTGCATTTGAGATAACCTACAAACCTATGGAACAAACTAGCGTATAACGTCCAATTTAAATTGACGATTATAGGTGGCGGTGGCAGCGGCAAATAAGCACAAAGGAAAAGCCTGCACACAATTATTATTATGACTTGACTCCCAGCAGTATTATTTTCCTTATTAGGTGTGTTTATATTCGTACTATTATAAAAAAGGAGTTTATAAAGCGAATTATCTGTAGAAGATATTTGAACGGGTGCGTGTAAAAAAAATGCACATAAAATATTACATATAGCTACTTCTGTTTATCTCCACCCCATTTTTACGCCATTATAACTGCATTAATACGATGTCGGTAATTCCGAATATAGCTACTTGGTCATCATCATAATATTCAGAACTTACGATAAATGACTTGCACACATTTTTTTATTGCCATTCTTACTGTATGCCGTTATTCTATATAATTGGACGTATTTAACATATCTATGGAATTATGTTTCATATATTTTCTCTTTTTGGCTTTATTCCTACTATAAAAAAAAACCAAATTACCTATGAACCCCAATAGTCCAATAAATAACTATAAAAATGTCATGATCTTAGAGAGACTGCCATCTTTAACTGTCTAAAAGGCTATGGAAATCAATAGGGTATAGTGTAAAATATTAATATTTACATTCTTTAACAACGATAAAATAACCTAAAACTTAACAATCTTATAACACATTTATATAAATTTATTAAGTATATTTATTAACATTTAAATTTTGTTTTTATTGGCAAAATAATAAAGGTGGATACAATTAACTTTAGGAATTGACCATAAATTGGACTTGAATTTCAATTGCCACACTAAAATCCGCTTTGGGTTATTAAGAATTTCGCTGACAGGAAATTTATTGAATAATACTTAGTTGGACAGGTAATATATAATTGAAGGGTTAGAGCTAGCAATCGTTTGTCAAACCTTTTCTGTTACTTTGAAGTTTAGTAAATAACATTTGCAGGTTCGAAGACTAAAGTCGAGGAAGTATATTCTATAAATATATGATGACGTTGAACAAACTTGACGATAACTTTAACTTAATAAACAAAATTAGCATTTCTTAATACAAGATAACCTTAATGTTGTATGTAAAATAAGTATTAAAACTAGATATAGTTTTTAAATAGGCATTTCCATTATAAATTGTACGCAGGATAAGGAGTAAACATTAAATTTTGTCAACTTTTGAATTCCCGTTTTTAAGCATTAAATAAAAGTTATATTTTTAGTAATATATTATACATTTGTAGAACGATGCATGCTACGAGAATTAAACTGACTTTTTCCTTTACGCCCAACGTTTTTTATATGAATAAAAATTCAAGTAAAACGGAAAGTATATTGAATTTGTTCTTCAATTTTGTTTTTTTATCGTTGTTAAAAAACAAGCTGACAGTCTTTCCAACGCAATAAACGATAAACATATACCACGGGGCGTTCCATCGATTACAATGATAAATCAATTTTTGAGTTTCCGCATTTGTCATATATAGCTCTTATAATAAGGAGTTTTTGGGGAATAAAATATTAATAATAACCACAGAAGTTATCTGGTGAATGATAATAATGCAGTCTTCTCGTTTTTGTCCTGATATGCGTTACGAATTTACACTACAACTTTTTTAAGTTAATTAATAATTGATATAAGACTTGCAAACAGTGTCACGGAATTTTGATTCTTTATGCAAAGGTGTAAATTTATCTTTTTTAGTCAGTCTGAAACAACGACGTAGAGAATTCGGCGAACACGTGACCTATTTAGCAATATTGATACTGAACCGTAAATTGTACTATATTACTTACAAGTAATTTTTTGGAGAAAAAAGTAACAAACGAATTTTTTAATTCTACTAATCCTAATCCGTATAATTTTTTGGTATTAACTTACACGAATAAATATATACAATGTATTCTATACATACGTTGTGATTTGTATGAACCTAATTTTTTATTGTTCTTCATTCATGAATGCACTAGTATTTGCAATATCATGAAATTATACCGTTTATGCATTTTGACGTTATCCACACAGTTGTTTGCCGAACGTGTTTCGGAGGGATTAACCCTGCGCTTGTACGATGACGCCATGATTATTATAGTAATGAACCTCGGACTTTGATTATCGTCAGGTAATCCAGGTAACGTGGTGCTCCATCGCTCTCTTCTATAAATCAACCGTATAATTTGCGTTTGCTTATCCGTTAGCAACGACGGTAAATATCCTCCGCCAGCCATCTACGGACCCCCTTCATACAAACGATAAGGGGAAAACGGTACCACTCATTATGCAAATCCTGTATCAAAAGCGATATTGCATTTATTACTATGTATATACTGCTATGTTGACTGCGGCAAGGCTGGTCCACACAACATTGAATCGAAATCAGTTTATTACACGTGGTCGAACAAATTTACCGACCCTTGAATGTGAGTTTTACACACATCAAGTGTCATTCAGTCAGTTGACTTTTCTGATTTTGGAAACTACAACTCGAATTGTTTTGTTGTTTATGTGCCCAAATTGCGACAGAAGAATATCCGTTGAAAAGTGGTCCGGAAAACAAGGCTTACCAGTCACACAACTTTTGTTGATTGTTAAATTCTCTTATTACCTTATCCATCGAAATTGAATACTCTAACAAATTTGATATTTTATACAAGAACATTTGATTGTAATTTAATATCGTCAATGAAGTGCTATTAATATGTAATTTTTATATTAAAATGTAATCATTAAGCAAACGTTATGCGACACAGAAAGCTGCTTTTCAAAAAGACAAAAGTGATTTGTTATCCTATAGGCAAATGAAGGGCACTTTAAGTTGCGTTTTATAGAAACATTTTAGAATGATTAATGTTTACATTAAATTTAAATTAAACAAAACTACAAACGTTATATAAACGAGCAGCTATATTGATTTATTAAAAAAAAAAACATTTCATTTGACTAATCGTGATTTGTAAGCATAAAATTGGAAGTAATTTACACAGAAATGCACTAAATTTTGATGGAATTAAAAAAAGTTGTACAATAACAATAAAAAAATATTATCACTATATGAACTCTAATGCTGATTGATATTTATTATTAGAACGCACACACAGAAAACGTTTTATTATTATTGATTGATAATATTATTTATTTCAAAACACAGAAACGTAATATATTAAATCATATAATAATTTATTTTAATGCAGTATTAAAAACACATGAACTATAAACATATTTCATAGACTATCAACGAGTTAGATTAAAATAAAATTAAGTATTATAAAAAGTAATATAATGTTTTATACGACATAATATGAATACATTTTTCATCGATTTCAGTGTCTTTGTATAATTTAGTTGGCGTTCATGTAGCTGGACACGCGATTCAAATGTATTTTTTTTTATATTATAGGACAAATATTTATTGCACCACATTTCTTATAAGCTCATATCTTTTTTTTTATCACGAACTGTCTCCAATGGTCAATGCAAAATTTAATTTATAGTGAGCTTATATTTATTTGGAAAACAACAGTTAATCGTATGCCTCGTTTAGGTTAAGAAAAAGTTAATAAAATATTATTTTTTATACGCATTACAAAAATCTATTAAATAATACAGAAGCTATATAAACAATAAAAAAGATATTCAAAATATTCTATGGTTATTAATATGTAAGCTCATAATCAATTAGGAAATTAGCGAGTGTATTTATAATATACTCATTAAATTTTTTTAAATATTATGATCATAAGATTTGTTAATTACTTAGCAGGATATACGTTCACTTGGTAATAACTGTGCACTCGTTATACTCTAACTAGAAATTCAAAATCGGTTTACATGAATTTTTGGTACAGGAATATATTAGTCTTTAATGGTAAGCCAGGGACGCTCGCCATGTAAACCAAAGGAGTTTTAATTTAAACGTCACAGTTGTAAACCCACGAGGTCTAACATCGCTTATGCATTGGAAAGTCATGTAAAATACGTGTGGTGCCCAAGGGGAAACAAATACATGAAAAATAAACGTCACGTTTGCTCGAGAAATACTTAAACGTACTTGTTTGCTCCTCCTTAAAGACAACTTACAATTGTGCTATTGATTAATACAAGAGTAGACAGCTAACTTTTGTACTCAAAACAGAATTATTAGGTAAGTATTTTGTTTGAAAATTTAAGAATAAAAAAAAAATAACAAAATATCAAAATATTTGTATAAAATAAATATTAAAAATATACTTAGTTAGATATATAAAAACAATAAAATAAACGTCTAAAATGACTAACCATTAAATACGCAGGAAAATTATTTATCGAACAAATTCAGTAGGAAAAATTACCGTTGATCAAAAAAATCTCAAAGGTTACTTGACGTGATATTTTCAGTTCAAATAGCTACAATAGTAGGCAGAACAGATTCATATAAATAAGCACAATGACTCAAAATACTAAACAATTTTTTATTCGAAAATAATTTATTATTCATTTTACAAAATAAAAAAATAAGTTGAAATTCAAAATAAAAAATTATAATCGACTATTGTTGTTAAGACGACTTATCTTTTACAAAATATAATCTTTAAATATTCTACTGTTTATTATTGGCCAATTTAGTAATACTGTATTACAAAAATTAAACTTATAAGTGATTTATTTATGGCTTAGATAGAACCTTATTTGTCTATTGAGATTTACTTTAAAACGCACATAAATAACGCAGAATACTTTCTAATCAACACGGTGTACTTTTAGAACAACTTTGGATAAATATGTTCTACAAAGTTTAGTCTAACTAAGCGGTTTATATGTTATAGCGTCTAAAGTGGAATTTCTTAAGCTCAAGAAAACACATGAAGAGTATAAGATTTATTTTGAAGATAAAATACTGTTTTCTTGTTTGCAAAAGATAGTACATCTTTAAAATTGAATTGCATATTTTTACTTTAAACTACCGTAAATTTCAAAACGTAGAAATATTATATTTTATACTTGAAGTTATATGAAATAATAAATTAAAATAATCATTTTTATTGTAACTTACGGGTATTTTTTATATATTATGAGTGTTATCAAACATCAGCGACGATATGCCTAACAATTATATCAGTTTTGAGCTTTTTAGAATGCGCTAATTGCTAGATATATAAATATCAACAGGAATAGGGTCATTATTTGACTTTATGTCTAGAAGTATTTTTATTTTTCAAGAGCATTAATAAAATTAAAAGAGTAAAGAAAGAAATAATTATTGGTCGAAACAATATAACTTCTGCAAAATATTACACATTTTCTCAATCACAATCATTCAATTGGTTAATATATTTTAATGAATTGCAATTTCGTTTAGCATAAAATATTATTTGATTGTTATTACTACATTGATACTCATGAAAACTATCAATTACCTATTTTTTTTTTTATCTCATTATGAGGTTATATATTTAGTATATGAAGCTACATTTAAAATTATTCATAAAATAAGATTCGTTTTTACTAAAGAGTTTATATAAAATTTACTCACGGTTTTTGTGTACAGTATTGTTGTCGCATGGTAGTAGCCATGTGAACGGGTTGTCGATTAGCAGCTGGTGGAAAACGTCGTTCGGCCGTCGTTAGTCCATATATCTCGTCTTCTTCACGATCACTCAAACAGCTAGACGGCTAGAAGAAAAATAAAAATAATAAATTTATACACTATTGGAATACACACTGCTTATTACTATCCTAAACTACTGGAGTGCGTACTAAAATTTCGTAACACGTACAAGACAGACAAAAAGTTTCCCAATCAACGCGGAGTAGAAGACTTATCTTCTCTATACTATCACCCACACCTTTCCCATGCGGTTCACACGTTCTGCACTTCTTGTCCCATACAAACCGACTTCTTTGAACGTCTAACCTTGCTCCTTAAAGTCCCTGAGGACCAAGCTACCCTCACTTAACAGCAACTACACACAAAAGACCCGTCGTCGATTGAAACGTCCGCCAATTACATTGATACACAGTAACGACTTGTATTCATTTTTTAGGCTGTACGTAGATATATCCACTTTAAACCAATAAACCTATCAAATGTTCAGCAAATCGGATTTCTTATACACTTTAGTCAGCAAATAAAAATAAAATGTCGAATCTGTAAAGTTAAACGATTCCTATTGTGATAAAATAAATATGTTTCTTTATTTAACACAAAATAAAATGTTTAGATTTTTTACTAAAGTTAAATTTAACCCTATGGAAATATAAATTCATATTTTTAAATTCAAAATGTAAATTTATTAAGTTATTGTTGAATATTTTTACATGAAATAATATTAGATTTCTTCAAAATGTTCCAGGCTTAATTTATAAAAAAATATTTTTATAATTCATACTTATGTCACGAAATGTGATCAATATTTTCTAAAACTGGCGAATAATAAATTTAAATTATGTGTATTTGAACATAATAAAAGATTAGGATAGTAAGTATATTACAATACTCGGGTACTAGTGTTAAGCGTGACTAATCTTTAGGAAAAAAAGCTTAGCAGCTTAAATCACACGAACTATGTTTTAAACGAAGCGGTATCGACCATAAAATAACTACTAAAACAGTGGTCATTAAAATTGTTTGTTATACCAATTTTATAACACCACAATTTATCATTAAGATTTATAATTTTATTTAACAAAGAACATTTGAAATAGTTATAAAAGTATCTATCTTGAAATGTTCTCTTAAAGGAAGTATTCGTGAATATAACATAAACGGTAATACCGAAGTTAATAGCGTTTTAATAATGTTATATTGCTAAAAAACTCAAAAATTTATTTATTATTTGTTGTATTTAACAAAACTACGCAGAACTAAATTTATAGGGAAAAATATTGACACATTGATGAAAAAATTCAGGAATATTTGAATACAAATAATTTTTCTCTAAATTTATAATAAAGAATATAAATTTTATTCGTCAAAAAAATATAAAACGTTCATTCTTACCGAGTATTTTCCAGGCGCGTACAAGTGATGAGAGTATGGATTGTTGCCGATAGTTATATTAGACGGCGAACGCGATGGGGATGAAGGTGCAAGTAAAGTGATCCTTGGAGATAACTCAGCCCAATCGGTAGCCCGTAGTTCGTCAAGGTACTCCAAAATATCGCGGTAGTGAGTATTGTATAAGTCAGCATAACGCGATGCCAAGCCTTCCAAATAGCCTCTTTCGCCATTCTGAAAAAAAAATATAATAATAACAAATAAATAAATTATGCTATATATGGATAAATAGGGTGTATTTTAAATATTAGTTTCCCTGAAAAGGGGGAAAAGCGGGATTAACTTCACTGACATGTCATCATAAAGGAATTAAATGAGCTAAAACTAATATTTCCAATCGCAATATCTTCTTCTTAAGGGTGCTTGACAAAAGCTTATTTTTATTTATTTTGTTTTTGAATTTGCACAAAACTATATAGGGACCAATATTTGTCATGAACCTTTATAATAATAAGGATTTTTCGAGTTCAACACTATCAGTGATTACTCTTATTTCTTTTTCGAGTGGAAAGTAATTCTAAACGATAACAGAGAAAAATACAATTTATTAGTTATTTCCGTTCTGGTCGCATTAAATAACCCTATAATATATATACGTTTTATGTATGATTTATGAAAGATATATAGTGCAGACAAGAAAAATTTACTATCCTAAATGCAATAAAAGCAAACTAAGAAAACTGTTCATAAATACATATTAAATGTTTAATACAGTACATCTAACATATTCTAACATTTTAAACATAAAATACTAATAAAATAAAAATAATTTAATAATAAAAAAGTAACTAAAAAAATACTTTCATAACATTAAAAATACAGTAAATGATTATTTAAGTGAAATTGTCTAAGTACATTTCAATATAACTAAATAGTAAATAATCGCGTTAAAAAAGTTATATTACATTTATAATAAAAAAGCTAAAAACAAAATTGTTTAGACAAAATTTTATATTCAACTTTTTACATACATAAAGATGTTCTTGAATACTTTTAAAATTTATCTTCCCAGCATTTACACCCTGCTCTACATTTTCTACTGTGAATGCCATCGAACACAATTCATTCACTAAACGTACCACAAACATTTTCATAAGAAAAATAAACTTATTTTAGAAAATAAAACTTTTTTTTTAATTTTAATCACCTAATAATCTGCTAAAAGAAAAATTGGAGCACATATTTTTTTATGAAGTAAGTATTATAAATCTAGATAATAATCTATTGGAATATATGAAGGATTATCGTGTAAGGTACATACAGCACAGGAATTTGCAGAGAAGAGACAAAGTTTCGCTATTGACGTTAACATGATAAACCAATGAGGTCGACTATTGCATGTACAAACTAGAGTTCTATAAACCGATTTAGCCGCAGTAAACTTAGTAGTTGTGGCGACAGGTAGACCGATAACGCGTACAGCCAACTCAACTAGACCGCTACAGTATCTGTCAATACTTCAAGCTTAGCGTCATAGTATATAATCCCCGAGAGTTGTGTTGTAATGTGAGCGATACCAGAAAGGTCATTCCAAGGGTGTATTATGTATTCGTTTATAATACCGTATAAATGGCAACAGTAGTAGAAATAGAGAAGAGTAACAGTTATTCGTCATGCAGGTGATTTTTAAGCGTGGTGGCAAGGAGGAAAAGATAACAAATAAAGATAAAAACGGAGATTGGGTAAGGGAGGGTATTCAGGCGACGTCTCGAGAATAGGGAAAAATTACTTCGACCCCATGTCTTGACGTTTGCGTGAAAAATTTTAGTTTATAATGTTCTGCCATGACGTCAATTTTTCATGAGTTAAAACTATAGGTAGCAACAAGGGAGATTCTATAAAGCACAAAAATTATTATTCCCTCAACGATAAAGATAAAAAATAAACGCCAGTCAAATGAATTGTAGTTTATGTGTAAAACGTGACGAATTAATGAATTCTATTTCATATCATACTGATGTATTAAGTGTAAACAATGAATATTTTACCAAATAATTTCCTTTAAAACTAAGTTGTTAACAAAAAGGTATTTAACTTATTTAATAAAAAAAATAGTTCATAGTTCTTACAATTAAAAGAAGGAAAACTGTTTATTGACTTATTTACTAAGATTTTTTTGTAGAGACACTAAAATTAATATTTCATATCAAATCAGAATTTAAAATCAATATTAATTTATAAAATTGACACTCAAATGAAGTAGTTGTCAAACAAAACTATCTTATGAATTAGTTAAAAAAAAACTTTAACAAATAAATAACAAATGATAAATGAAGCAACTATAAAATATTAAAACAGTAAAATAGACCATGAAGTTTAAAAATAAGATTCTTATTCGCTTACAACTAATTTTTTTTTTATAAAATATTAATAGTAACTTTAAGTAAACAATCAAACTAGTTTTATATTTTCTTTATAATGTTTTTAAAAAATACTTTTTTTTCTTTCAAGGAAATATTCATTTTTTTTACTTATATTAGGGATGAATCAATATGAATATTTTTCCATGTATCCGATAAACCATTATTTATTGCTAGAATAATACTGATGATCCGAATATACATGCCAAATTAAAAAAACAAAACTAAAAAAAAATAAATCATATAATGATTTATTTTTACAAATCTATAATGATAATCACACTATTTAGTAATATATTATTATATTATAATATAATAATTTGAACCAGTAATTTATGAAGATTTTTCAAGTGCATTATAATTTTTTTTATAATAGACTCATACTTTTTTTTTTTTAATTTCGATATGTTCGGAGAAGTTTGAAAGTTTTTCTTAACTACTATTACATAATAATAGACGTGCATGTATTATTTGATCAAGAAATTAGGTGTGAATCATTGCAGTACGTCTTGTATTAATATATTACGGAGTATCCTGTATTGAAAGAACAACGTAAGTCAAGAGCTTTAAGGGTAAGTTGTCATTATGATGGCATCAGTTATTGAATCCAGTTATCTCAGGATACTCTCAAAACTTGAGCATTATTTCTACAAAATACCTTTAAAATAATAATAGTAATAAAAGATAATAGTCAGACTAATACTATGTATTGAAAGATGTAAAAAAAAAATCAAAACTTCAATATAGGTTAAAATAGGGTAATTTTATATTTTTTTATATTAACTTGGCGTATTTCATTGAATATTTTAGTTTGGCTACTTCAGTTTCAGTATCTCAGATAATGGTAACATTATTCCCGAAATACTTATCCACGTTTTTTAGATATTTTTTGCTTTTATGAGTAAAAATATTTTTCATTTAGGTTTAAATATAATTTTTAATTTTAAATAATATTTTTATTGTTAAATCAATAATATTTCTGTTACTCAAATAAAATATTTGTTTTGTTTGATAAATGATTTATTCTTTATACAAAATTTTTTGTTTGGTGTATAAAAAAATAATTGTTAGGTGTATATTAACAATACATTTGTTGATTATATTAGGATTTCGATGTAATATTTTAGAATTACGTCAAATCACAAATATTTGAGTTAAAAAATATCTATTTAAATTAAAATGGATTTTGCATGAACTTAAAACTAGTTATTTATGCTTAAAGATCTTCTGTTAAAACAGATTTACAAATATGAATTTAGTAATGTGTTTATGAATATAAAAAAGATTAAATAACCGGGGACAGTTTCTTGAAAAAATTATATCCGGTTGTTTTATTTAGAGGGAAGAATATCTACTATAATATCCGGTCTACTATTTGTTTAAAATCTATTAACCGATTATCCGATATGGACAATATAGTTTGATTAACTCATATACGAAAAATTATTATTCACATTATTTTACACATCCTCTCTACATAATTATCTAAAAGTTACTTATTATTTTAGTAAGTATAGATGATAACTCTGATACTCGTGTAAGTAGATGAGTTTTTAAATATTAAGCTTTAATATTTTACCCTACAGATCTACATTAATTTTAAAGCGAGTCATAGAATGAATGAATATAGCCATTCATTCTAAAAAATAGATCTATTTTGTTCACTTTATGACATAATATTTATTAAGAAGGTTTTAAAAAATAGGGTGCAATGCTATCATATTTTAAAATTAATGTTCAATTCTTCAGTAAATATAAATATATAATGTAAATATTACTCGAAGACGTGAAATTATTTAAAATAATCATAGATGAAACGTGTTAAATTAGAAATCAAACTATTGTCGAGTGACGGAGCTTTGATAATCATCATGTAATTAGTTATTTAAGTTTTACTTGAAAAATATTTATAATGTATATATTAAAATAATTGAATAATCTTATAAAATATTTACATTTATTTTATCGTTAAAATAAATACATATTTAATAATTTATCTCATCTTAATATCTCTCCTATTAATTGTTACACTATTCTTAACTCAACTTCTCTCGATGTAATTTCTGTAGTTATTTCTTTCATTCATTCAGCTGGTTTTTTTATTTAACGATTTTTACTGTAATTTTATTGTAATTTTGTTGATGTAAGATCAATTGTACTATTTTTTTTATTATTTTATTTATTTTTTCTTTTCTCATTTTATTTAATTGTTAAGCTACAATAATACTTTGTATTGAAAGCTAATAAAAATAAAATAAAATAAATACAAACAATTACATTATTTTCATTAATTGCTTATTACTCGTGAACATAAAATAAAAAATTCATTAACTACTCTTATTGTAAATACATCAAAACTGTAAATAAATAAAGTTAATAGACATATAAAAAATATATTATCACAGTTTATAGTAATAAAAATGTTTTATTAATTGAGCAGCTAATATAAATCTTGGTATTCAGTAAGCTACTTTTTTTTCCTCGCCTTAATCCCAATTACTTGGTCTGGGTCAAAAAGCTTGGGGTAGCCTCAGTAAGCTACTAAATGAAAAATAAATTCTGTGGAGAAAACGAGTTTTATAATTATTGTGTAAAATTAAATCCTTAAAAAATAACGATGACAACTATAAAACATGTTGATTTATAATATTCCAAAATAAAGGAATCATTGACAAAAAAAAAATAAATAAATAAACTTTAAGAAAATTTGATCGCAGTTTTTTGGCGGCATATTGGACCTATTAACAAAAAACAACAAAAATAAACATAAATTCGAGCTGCGTCGACATTCTGTATAAGAATGGGGGATTCTGTTTCTTAGGAGTTGAAAACTTAGACACGGGGTGCAGAGAAATTTCCGTTGAAATTAAGTGGATATTTTCAGTCTGGTAGCAATAAATGGCGTCAGTGACATTACAGCAATACACACAAACACAAGCAGTCATCAGTACAAAAGTTTTTGGGGTAGCGGTGAAGTTAGGCAAAAGTGGAGGAAGATACAGAGGGGTTATCTACGTTCGTCGACTAATATTAACTTAAATTCTACCGCCACTTTTAAGCTATTCGGCTCTAAATATATGTGTTGGTGTATAAGTGAAAAAGAGAGAAAGGTGTAGAGAAATTGAAACGAAAACCCTATTAAAAGTTATACGGCATATATATACTCAACACACAACAAAGCTTAACTATGTTTATTCGAGAATCGGCACCCTTAAAGTAATTTTAAAATTGGAATCCTCTTTAAATACTAAATTAAATTATACAATAAACAATTATTGTCTCAATAAATCTCACAATTGATTTTGTCACGAAATAGAATACAACCAAAATATTTTATGGGAGTAAAAAAATTTCAACTAGCTTTAAATTACATATAAGTAAATAATTTTTAAGTTACTTATTCCAACAGTCTTTAATTTTAAGTCAACCATTACCTAATTCAAAAATGTTTAAACATAAAAAACAATTAATTTTTTGAACAAATTTGGTGTAATTATATTTTCTACAATTTGTATATTTAAATTCGGAAAATTTGTACTTAGACATTTAATTACATAATATTATTCTATGATACAAACAATTTAATGAATTCAGGCAAACTATTTTTCTATTATTACTATATGATATGGTTTCGATATTAATACAAATGATATATTACTTTATATAATTTTACATTAAAGAAGAGAATTTTTAAATTGAAAATTTAAATTAAGACTTGTCATTCTTACTACTTTGAAAAATAAGATAATTATAGTGCCTCAGAAAAATATTTAATATTTTATTACTTAAACTAATTAAATACATTTCAATAAAAATATCATAGCAAAGAGGTAGCAGCATCAGATTTCATTCATGCAACCACTGAATAATATGAAACGTTGCCTTATATTATATAGATGGCTGTATATTTCTACTCGATATTCACACACATTCGTTAGAGAAAAACTGAGATTCACAGAAAACTGGATTTATTTGTAAAAAACTGAAATAAATAGTTTCAATATTAAATAAACAATTCAGTTCCCAGATAACATTATTAGTATAAGTAGAGTATTTGCAATTAATAAAGGTATATACGTTTATTACTATTTGTGTAAGTATAATTGCATAAATAGTTAGACTATTACTAGTTATGTACATATGATGGCATCGATCATGTTCAAACCCCGACACCCCAAGCCATGATTGATTCCTAAGCTCTTCAATTTAAGTATTCCAATATAATAATTTAATATTTTTAAGTGTTATAATACAGAGTGTTCAGTAAATAAGGAAACAGGCCAATTGATACAAATTATGAGAATAATAGAAACCCGTTTCCTACATACTGAACACCTATATAATAACACTAATATAGAGAGTGATTATGGACAACACCATCCTCCTTTTTTTTCATTAAATAATGATTTTTTTGTTAAAAATTTAATAATAAAATTTTTATTTTATTATATGAACATAAATAAATATCAAGTATATTGCAAAAAAAATTATTTATAAGGGTACATTTCAGGAGTAACTATCGAAATTTAAATAACAACCTATTTTTTTTGACTGGTGAATATACTAAATGAAATTTTGACGGGTCAATAATCAGTAACTGATTATGTATTGTTAATTTTTGAGTTAATATAATTTTAGTAATTAGCGAGAAATTTTAACTATGCCATCATGGTAAAAAAAGAGCGCCCTAAACATTACTCCGCTATTCACCTTTTCTAAATGTTTTAGTACTAGTATCTCAAAAAGTGATAACAAAACTAGTTATCGACCGTTCAAAATTAGTATTAAAATAAAATTTATATTATATAATAAAAATTGAGAAAGTGTTTTGAATGTAATTTTTTTTTGAAAAACCCTTCAGAACAAATTTGAATATATGTTACTAGATACTACGGATGTCGACAGACCATACTAGTTTATTTGACAATATTATGAAACAAACACACATTTATTCATTTAAATATGTAAACAAATGTTGAATATTTCGTGAAAAACTTAAAAAATAATACTCAATAATAGTTAAATAATATATCACAAGACTAACATTATTACTCCAAAAAATTTTCTATAAAAAAATTATTCATTATAAGCTTTTATACACCATAATAAGTACTACTAATGTAACGATTAGGAACATATCGCATCATTAGTACAAGATGGTTGTAATTTAAAGTTAAGAGATTGATCAGCAAAATATATTTTTAAATTTGAAATCGTAACATTATCAATGGTAACAGTAAAATCAATTATTTGTTTTACATAATATTTAAATAATATCAAATAAATAACATAAAAATACAACTTTAAAATATTTTTTTTTAATGACCCTCTATTTCATAGTAGAAGTAATAATCGCTCTGGTAAAAATTTTAAATTACTTCTACTAATATTAAATTAGAATTTTTGTGTTCTTAAAATTCACTTTAAACTGAATATTCATAAGATAAGATAGTTGTACACCAAACGTACAGGAACAAAACAGCTTTTATTAAAGAACCAAGAATTGAGTTTTCAACTTAATTCGCATATACAGAGAACCTATACAATAATAGTATGCGAAGAATATCAGAAGAAAAATAAAACTTTTACAAAATTCGTACATTGAATAAAGCAAGGCATTATATAATCCATTACGGGAAGCCATAAAATACGTTTTTTAGAGGTCAACTAACATCCCAAACGGTCATTGGATATGTTTGTTCTAAAAAAGCAGTAAGTTTTTTTTCAGATGTGAAACGCCATTTCTGTGTTTATGCAGATTGTAGGAAAACAACACTCGCAAAAGAAAAAGGTCTCGTGTTTCAACTTGACAAATATCGTATACTGAAAGAACAATCGAAATACCGTGACACATCACATCGTTTATAAATCGACTTCACCGTCTGGCAGGTCACGTCCCTAAGTAAATTCTGCTACTTTTCGCCACTAAACCCAATACCTCTATCTGAAATAAAACCCTTTTCATTTCCCTTTCGACTGGTTCCATGTTTAGCACCGCCGGGCATTCATACCGTGTTCTGATTTTATGAATAGCTAATAAGTATGGAATCATCTCAAATCAGGGTTGTTAAGAAAAAACCTGTTAAAAATGGGTTTTCAATCAAAAATAATTATACACCAAATATCTAAGATATAAAATAGGTGAAAGTTTTGATGTTCTCCTCTGTACTCCAGATCGCTACTATTTAACTTAATGGGAAAGTACAACTCCGTCATTTTAGCTAAACTTTTATGCCGCTTCTAACATCTACTAAAGTTTTTTTTACAATGATTGATATTGAGTATTGGAAGATTTTCATTTTTCTATTTACCAATATTATTATGGACATAGTAAGGACCATGCGTTGATGTTGCAGTACAAAATATCACTTTAGAAGATGAAAACTCACACTTTATGTTGAACAATTTATAAATTTATCAGTTAGTAGCTAAGGAATGCATATCATATAAACGCCGTTAATACTTTAAAGCGCGCGTGCTTCACTGGCGCGCCATATTTATCTCTATGAAAGACCTTTTTTAAATTGAAAGGGCTTTGTAATGCCGCGAAAAAACCTTTACACAATAAATCAGAGAGCAATAGAAAATCCCTTTTACGATTCCCTAGCGACAAAAAAAAAAAAAATTACCAAAGAGAACACTTTAAAAAAGGGAGCTTCAAGAACCGCCTCTGTGTGGTTTCTGAAGCACGTAGAAACGTTCTTAAAGTATTCTTGTCCATGACCACGAAACAACAAACGCCGATTAATAGTTTTCACCGCATAATATCAGTTTATAATCTATCAACGAACATCATAAAAGTTAAAAAATAACAATTATATTATATAAAAGTTGATATTACACGAATACACTAAGTCACGTTATAAACCTCCTAAAAATATATGAACCTTATAATTCATGTAAAAAAAAAGGTTTGTCATTAAAATATCAAGTCACAACTAAAAAATATTAATCTCGATTAAAAATAAAACTGAAATATATGAGTATATGATCAATAAAACTTTATAAGAAACTATAACGGAAAATGGTTGAAAAAAAGTTTTGGTTTTCATTCAAAAGAATGAACGTAATAATTTTACTTTAGATAGTCGTTATACGATATATAATTGTGTAGTATCCACAATAAAATATATAAATATCAACCAAACATAACAGCTATAAACATTTAAAAAAAAAACTTAAGAGATATTTGTAATGCGTTTTAAAAATATTAAACGTAAAATAATAATGGATAAACTTTTACACATTATTATTAACATAAACATACATTTAGACACTAACAATATGTTCGTATGATGTTAAAAATATAAATTTAGCCACGAGAATAAAAAGCATACACATTATTAGGCTTCTACTAAGATTAAAAAAGCTATTTATTTTATTTTTTTTTTTTTTAGAGAAAAATCATTACAACTTTTGAGTCATGATTGTATTTTGATTTGTTTTAAATTGTTCAGACGAATAACGATAAACCTAATTTTGCGTTCATAATAAAATAAATTCGATGTTTTTGCATTTTATTGTCATTCGATTATTTATTCGTTCCCCCAACACGATACCTTCAAGTTTAGTTTGATTTGGGAGAGGAAATTCCCTGTTTCTTCAACAGTATTCAATGAACCGAAGTATACTGAAATGCCACGAAGTACACAACAATGAAGATACATATAATCAAGTTAGAAAATCCGTTATAGAACAAGTTCACATTGAAATTGCGTAGAAATAAAAAAGTTAAGGTGACGATGATAATATCAGGTACACACTATAAATATATAAGTGCAAATAAGAAAGAATACTTCAGACAGAACAAGTAAGACGTGTCTATGGATTGGAAAGAAGAAGGGATTTTTAAACTAATAAAAGACCCGACCAAATTGTACATACTGAAAAAGGGGAAGAATAGAGATGAAGCGGAAAAGATAAGGACAAAGTCTTGTGTAGAGTGCGACGCTAATGGAGGTATGTCAGAGAAAAAAAAAGTTACGAATTTGAATCAGTAGAGGGTCATCAACAAATATAAAGAGGGTTTCGATCTTAGCTAAAGTCGTGATCAGGTTTCTAATACAAAGTAATGTACTAAATTGGCAATGAAATCCAAATCGAAACACACTAGAGTTTATGTACTCTTCTCAATTTATCATTCTTGAGAGTCAAATAAACACATGCTATAAATGTAGTGAGTTAAAAGTTACTTAAAAGTCTTATTTTATCGAAGTCAGAAAATTTAAAGTCAATAATGAATTGTTATGTATGCAATGTAAACTAAGCATAAAGTTTGGAAAAAATATTTGAGAGCGCTAAATTAAATATTGCTCCTACATAAAAATATTTTTATACATCATTACACGTATTTTTCTGCACTTTCGGAGAACATCAGCTTCCTTAACCACTTTAATAAAAACAAAATTGAAAGCTTTAACACATTTTATTTTATTATGAAAACCCTTCTGGATTAGTCATTTTTGTATGATAAAACATAATATTATCTTAACACATACGTTGTATACGATAAAATTTATAACAGTTAATAATAAGGAATTGTGATTTTAATTTCTTTAGTCTAAAATTAAAAGAATAATACGATACAAAATTTCAATAAATCTTTTAATATGCAAAACTATTAATTATTTATATAAGTCAATTTATTAAAATGTTCACTTATCGTTTCATAATAACATCTAAGTAAATCTCATTTATTAACATTTCTAGGTAATCATCACCCCGATAAATTAATTTTTAATCTAAGTTAAAAATTCAGCCAAATTACTGGAATGTATAACAAACTGTACGATTTTTTACAAAACAACTACAATTGAGTATCGAAACATTCTTAATCAAAAAAATTATGTATAATTACGCTAAAATAGTCTTCATTTGGTGGTCAAGTATAAATTTGACTATTTCTAAATTTAACTCTAAAACGTTTATCAACTCAAAAATAAGTAATTGAATAATAATTGATTTACTTTCATTTGAAGTAAACTATATTCACAACGTCGTTAGATCAAGTTACTAGAGCTAAATATATAAATTTAGAAGTGACCAATTTAACCTATTCAGCAGGACCATTTTACAATAATATAAAATATAATAAAAACAAATTAAAAAGAATATTCTCAAGAACATTCCCGAGAATGTTCTCGTAAAAGATAAATTTAAAGGTAATTTTATATTACTAATTATAAATGATAATAATAAAATAACAATTACTTTTTTAACTTTGTTATGTTTATTGAAAAATAAAATTGTACAAAAGCCAGGATTATGTTTGATATCAAGATTCTAATATCTGACGGTCACACTACTATAAAAAATTGTTATATTTTCATAACTCCATAACTGTTAAATAAATCACAGTTTAGTATATTTTACTTACTAGTTTATTTAACGCACTACTATTTTAAGAAAACACGTTAAAATAAATTTATACGTAATGCCCACACGTGGATTAGCTATTCATAAAAAACTATTAAACACCATAAGATATATTACATTTTTCGGTCCAACACTCTGTTGTTCCATTGTTTTAACCATTCATTTGAGATAAGGCATAAATTTTCCATGCATACTAGATCATGTAATTATTTTGTATCTCACAAATATTTGTATAAAGAATATCTTTAGGAGTTCTCTAACGACTACCGTTTAAAGTAATTTAGGGTAATTTATCAACGTGATATCTAACAGTGAAAGAGTTTATTTATGTACCTATATTTTTTAATTACAAGAAATAATTAAATTTTATTATACAAATAAAACTCTTTATCTATTTAAAGTAATTTACAAAGAAATATATTTATTTAGCAAACATTGAAATTTATTATTTTTCGTAATATGACTTGTAAGGTTATACCGTTTGAATACTGAAATACAAATATATGCATAAATTTATTTAGCTGTAATATTTTTCTCTTTGAACACAATTTATTATGCAAATAGGGTTCAAATATTTAGTCAGTAACGATTTTTTCGAAAAAACTTTAAAATATTGAATGAGCTCTAAGCAATAATTAAACTAATAAATAATACATAATTTGTATTTGTACAGAACAAAACACCATTTTCAAAAATTCTGATTTTTATGAAAAATTCATTAAATAATTGAAAAAGTGCATAATTATTTAGTAAAAATAAAACTCAGAAGGAACAAGTAAGTTTGAAAATTAAATTTAAAATGTTAACTTTATAGTTAGAGTCATAGTATAACTATTTGATATTCTAATATAAAATGAAGTATTTTGAAAATTGAAATATTAACTTTAGCAATGAAGCTGTCTCGTACATCTTTCTATTCATAAATTATAGCATCTGACGGGGAGCCGACCCATCTCAAAAATATATTCAAAACGTATGCATTTCGATAATACACTGACTTGGCCTACGCTGGCAATTTCTTCGGATGAAAAGAAAAAACGACAGCCGATGACGTATGACCAACCAATTTGTATTTTTATTAAAACACTTCCTTTACGGTACCGGAATTCTTGATGGCACGTCCGTAATTTACACAAGTCGTTTATCACGTGAGACCAAAGCGTAGCCAAGAAGTGAACCCACATTAATTTTTCTACTGACTCAAACCATAACCGAGTCAGGGTGCTTATTAGCCCACTTTACACACCCATTGTCTTTTGAAAATGTCCACACACACATTGTCAGCGTACGAGCTTTCATTGTCAAGAAGTGCTGTTTTAATAGCTTTCCTTGATAACATACAACGGGCGATGGAAGATAAAACGTTACATCTTTATTTCAATAGCGACAATCCAACAAACGACGTCTAATTCTTTTCTTGATGGTACCAAAACATAAAAGAAAGTTTTCATAAATTTTTCTTTTTTTTTTACCTCGAAAAATTGAATAAATTTTAACCGCTTTCAATTCGAATAGTTCCGTTTTATACCTTGACGGTTGTAGTAACATAACCCTTGGGATTAATTTTTCAAGTCTTTGTACATCGCGACTGTCTACTTTAAATAATTGATCTTTTAAGTCGAGTTTTAATGTGCACCTACATAAAAACATACAGGTATCTGCATATGAAATAAAAAATGAATAGAAAAAATGAAACTATATTATGGAGGATGACTGGTCTATCGTAAACCATTCGATTACTTTTAAAACACTGGTCCACGAGTTGTTACCCAGTCATTTTCTTAATTAGATAATTTTCTTTTTTATAAGTTAAATACGTATTTTTTCATTTAAAAATATAAAGTCAAAGGATGATTCTAAAAAATAACTATTAGATGATAAATCAAGAATTATATGTAACTAAAAGAAATAAAAAAATGTTTTTCTAATATTGTTTTTATGAGTAATCGAATGGTTTATGATAAACCGATCACCGCTTTATGACTATTACTATAAGAAGTGGATCGAATTTTATTACTACAATATTTTGGTGGACGATTCCGAATGAACGCCACAAACAACTTGGTTTTATCTTAAAACAGCTGCTTCAATTGTCCTAAGAAAAACATACACGGTAATAAAGGCAAAACTAAGAGCATTGTTTATTTTTGGATATTCATGGTGTAAAAGTATCATTGTTGTTATGCAAAAAGAAAATAGCAGGTGCACTACGGTCTCACCAGTTAAATATAATTTGTTCATATATACAATACTGAAGTTGTGCTGCTAGTTGTTTGTTGCGTTTTCTCCCCATCACAACCATTGACGACATGTTTTCAACGGAGAATGATTGGTATTAGAAGGAATTATTGCAAAAGTTAAATGGTGCAAAAAAGAGATCATTCCAGTGCTAATAACTATTATGCAGACGACAATTTTTTTTTATTGAGTTCTCACACTATTTATGGTTGATATTGCAAAAATAACTCATAAAATATAAAAGCAGGAAACTTTTTATTCAACGGCCAAACATTTTAAATAAAATAAAAAACATTAAAAATCTGGACGCATTATTCGAACAAAATGCATAATATTCTCTAACAGTAAATTATAAGAGATGCTCGTATGCGTCACGCATAAAACTTTGGCCATTAGACCTTTTTTTTTTTTTAACAAGCTAAAATATACTTTTTGTTACTATTCTGTAACAGGTTAAATATTTAGCTTGCCATTTTTAATAATGTAACGTAATAATGTAGTTATCATTAAAATGATCATTTTAATTTTAAAAATTAAAAAACTCTAATAAATAAATACCACTAAATGTGCATTTAAAATATTGTTAAACTACATCTTTAAAAAAATATATATCAGAATTAAACTTAGATTAGAAGTATATATTGTTTTAATATCACCTAATAGAACACTATGTTGGATAATACACTAAAATGACCTACTTCTTTTACTTTACAATATACTCAATTGGGATCAATTAGAAGGATACCGTTTTTAGAATTCACTTACCTGAAAAAAAAAATATATATAAAATTAATTAATATTATTTAAATACAATTATTTTAAATGTTATATAAAAAAAATATAACAATGCATAACTTTAATTTACAAATTTGTTGAAGGGGTATTATCAACAGTATTATGTGATATTTTTTAACTTTGATGCGAAGCTGAGAAAGTATTAATTTTATGATGATGTGTTTTTTTAATTTAATATTATTATTCCAATCAAAATTATCATAAAAAGTCATACTTATAAATTCTAATACTACAATTTATATACAAGGTAATTTTCGATTAAAAAATATTACACAATCAAATATTTTAAATTACATTAAAAATAGGAGAACTATATATATTAAAATGAATATAACCTACATAAAAAAAATAAGTTTCGACTACTAAAATATGATTATATTAGAAATTTATCATTTAATCAAAACTGTAGATAATACAATACTGTAACAAAACCCCGCCAAATCACAAAATGAAAAAAGAAAGTTCATAATTTTTTAAAGACATTGTTTTCCAATAAATAATAAATTTAAGTAATCCAATCCTCCTAATTATCAGGTCAACAATTCAATAAAAATTAATTATTTTATTTTATTTCTTAATTTCACTTTATACATTAAATTCAATCACACATTATTATGAATCAATATTTCATACATTAATACTGATTTATTTGAACCTAATGAAAGTTCCGAATCATTATTATAAACGTAACAGACAAACATATAATATTCACTTTGAATATAATTAATGAGAAACAATATTTATACAATAAAAACTATACTACGTATATGAATTGTACAAATCAATTTAAATAATAACCACAGATGATTAAAAAAGTAATTAATAGTAACAAAAAATACTTTATTACAATATTTTAAAGTTAATTTATATTATAGGACTAAATTTTTGTATATTTAAAAAACAAAGCTACAAATAATTCACTACAAAAAATAAATACATAATAGAAGCAATTAAATTAAGCAAAAATACTAGTGATTAGTATTTGCAACGTGAATATTTAAAAACTTCAAATTTTAAGGACAATGAATAAAGTTAATAATATGTATATGAGGGTTCAAACACATTAAATTATAAGCATCTTAAACGTAGCTACGGTGAATAATTATTATTTATGTGTATATGTTATAATAAAATAAATTAAATAGTTATAATTTGCAAAATATTTTTAATAACTAGTAGATCAATGAAAAGTCTATAATTGGTAAGATTTTGTTGAAAATGATTTTATATATAGGCTTGGCTTAGGGACAAGGAGTTTCTAATCATTGCAACGACAATGGCGTAAACCTGGACCAAAAAGCAAAATACATTTTAAAGGGATGTTGTTAAACCGAGTAGAAAAATTCTGTTCACATTCCAAATTCGTTGAAGCGGGGTGAACTGAGAACAATAAATGGTACTGGATTGCTACAACCACTATCACCGTGGTCAGAGGGTGAAACAGCCAAATTTCCCTAGAGGAAGTGACGCGCGGCGTGTTCATTTTGTTCTTTTTATACGGCACGTCAATGTTGCAGTTTTTAAAGTATTAGAATAGGGCAGTCTCTCTCTCTCTCTCTTCGTTTTCATAATCATGTATATAAATTATTACAGGCATTGTTCTAACAGCCGTAAATTCTATTACGAGGACGGACAGCGCAGGAAAAAACAGTCATGTCATCCTATCAACTTGTTTGTACTGCACACACGGCTTAGGTGTAGGCGAGAGTGGATGTTGTCAGCCTACTGAGGATGTCGGGGGAACCTCCGTGTTATTTATGTTGCTGGCCGACTTATCCCGGTTTAATAAATTAACGGTGAGCCCGGACTTCCCGCAGAATAACGCCAGTATATGATACTAAAAGGCCGCGTAAACACGAAAAATGAACAGAAAGTTTAAGTACACCTTATTTACATCTTTCCTAATAAGATACAGCAAAAATATATATTTATGTAATTCACAATTTTTGGGGACATAGTTTCTAGAAAAAATATTTGTGAAAAGACACAGTAGATTTATGTGACTTGATTCACGAGAACTCTTTTCTGTCCAAGTCCCTTTACTACTACTCGACGATGAAAGATCGGACATGTGAGGTGGTAATCAGTAGGAGAATTCCCCATAGTAATTTACAGTGGGAACGTGTATAATAACAAGGAGCCAGAAATGGTATATTTGTAATAAGAATGAATATACTACATGCATATTTTGAACGCCCTCTATAGAGTAAACCCTAAAAAAGAATTATAGAATGTAAGACTGGTCGATATACCGAAAATCGTTTAACGCCTATGGAACTTTTCACAATAAAACCAATTAATTGCGCTTAGATCCTCCACGCCATTATTTTTGTCAAATAACGAATGCAATAAATTTAATTTTCCCCTTCCCCGTATAGGGCCAACGTCAGTGAAATTCCCTTCCGCGTGCTTAAAAAGGCGGATTAATGAACTAAGTTTTTTGTCCTTCATCTTCCAAAATGTTTTATGTTACTTTTGCAGAACAATTCTTTATTGGATGTACGCCGAATAAAAAAAAAAGATAACTACATTTCGAATGTTATATGGTTATTATTTTTTCTTTTCATTTTAGATTTTAATCATCAGAAATGCATATTTTTGAGCATGTAACAAACTACCAGTTAGAAAAACGTTAAATAAAAAAAGGTTATCTTTTATGGTTTTCGAATTACGGCGTATATGCAGTAATATTTTTAGTGAGTATTAATAAAAATAATAATAATGAATGTTTTTACCAAAGCATGAGTCTCATTGAAAATTTTTTTACGTCTCAAGAGGAGTCATGTTTAGCTCACGTCTGGGTCATGCGGTTTATATAATGGTTGTTTCTTGTGCACTAAAGTTAAATGAAAGAGTGAGAAACAGGAAAGGATGTATACATTCTATCTTCAAATGTTGCGAATAAAGCACATTTGCTTCAATTACCCCAGAGCATATAAAAAAAGACTATATGTCACTGCTATTGGTACCATTACCGTTTCAGTTACACAAAAATAAAATTTAGTTATGAATTTTTATTTTATAAATTAATCACTTTTACATTTCTTTTTCTTTCTTTTACTTATTTTTTCATTTTAAATGTGCCAGCTGCGTTTAAGGTAAAATTATCGTCAGCTCATTTAAATGAATTCTGTGACACCATAAGGTGTTTTTTACATTTAACTTTTCAACGAGTAACTTTGAAACATAATTATATATTTACATTAATTAAAGTTTTTTTATCCCCGCTACATCGCGACTTTAGTAGTCCTAATATAAGACAGGTGATAGTTATAATTTAATGGGTTTAAATTATTATTTTGTTGTATGTATGACAATACTACAAAAAGTTTACATAAAATTTAATGTACAAAAAAAAAAATTATTACTTAATAACTTTACAAATGATAAAAATAAAAATTTTCCCTTTATTTTGTGAATTATGAATTTTGATTTAAAAATATTTGATAGCTTACTTATATATTGTATTTAAATAATATTTTCTTATTTGTTCGTTAAATATACACGGATCAAAGGCAGATATAACTCATAGAGCAAAAATACTAGAAAATTTTCCAAAAAATGTAGAATTATTTTTTGATGGTGTGCTAAAAAATGAGCGTCTTGTCATATCATCTTTTCAAGTCAGTATGTCGATATTAATCATTAATAATTAAAAAATAGACACCATGAATTTATAAAACAGAGCAGTATGCAGCGGTGAATATTTGTGTAACTCCTGTATGCTAACTATACACGCAGTATACAAATATTTTGTAAATGTAAACGCGCTTTTTTGGTATTTTTCGTGGTTTTTAAAGTTAAATATATTTTTAATTTAAATTAATTTTGTAAATATTAAATATTAATTTTTATTCATCAAACTTTTTTTTCAACATAAAATATATACAATCAACTTAAAAAAAAATTTTTTTTTACAAAAAAAGAATTTTAAGTAGTCAATATTCCTTATTAATTTGTATTGAATACTGTAAGCCATTTTCATTTTCTGATAAAATTGCTTATTTTTGAGCAAAAAATAAAAATGCAATATACAATAAGATTCTATAATCATAGAACTTTGCTCATTAAAATTGCCATAAAATGTAACAACTTGAGTTGGTGGTTAAACTTGGGTCAGTTAAACATTTTACAGATTTCTCACTTAACTTGTGTAAGCAAATATTTAATGCTTCTTATAAATCTTATAAACATTTTATTAGTGCTGTCAACTGATATAACTAAAATGATGATATTAATAACACAAAAAAGTAATTTTTCTAGATTTTGAACATTTTAATATTAAATTATTATCAGAATAAATTTAAAGGAGAGTAAACTACTAATTTGAAACTATTAAATTAGTTACCATATGTTAAATTTAACCATGAAAACTTTAATTATTTATACAGCAGCTATAAACCATAATATGAAGCACAAGCACGGCAATACATACAATGTTTTATCGAACAGCATTAAGTACAGTATAAGTATAACTAGATAACACAATTTTTAATGTAAGCTGCAATCTATATAATTTCTATTTATAAACATGGAACAATAAGAATTTTACGTGTTTTATACAAACAAATATCGTCTTGACATAAATTTCAGTGATGATTAACTCAAATAGAATACAATTAAATTTTGATAGTCAAATTTATTTTTAAGAGATCTTATATATATATTTTTTTTTTTTTGAAAATTTTTATACAGAATGGTAGACTTATTTTGTATTTATTAATCTGGAAAACAAACATAATAGTTTTCATTTATTATTGGTTTTCAACTTGAAAATTGAAATTCGCGCAAATATTCGCATGATCAGTGACTCGTGTAATTAAAAACGGTTAACAAAATTTCATAGCATACATTTAACCTAAAGGCATAAAATTGGTTAAGGGATGACACTCTTAAGCAGTAGTTAGCGTACATTTTCAATTATACACTTATAAGGGTGAAAAGACTGTTATGTATATTAATAGAAGCTCGTATTCTCGTTTTTCTATATGGTTAATCGTAAAACTCGTGCATATATTTTAATGAATTCAAAGCAAGCCGTCTGTTTTGTAATGAAAATGATTGAACAATGAAAAACTGATTATTTGATTATATTAAAGATAAAAAACTCAGACAAGTACTAGTGTTTCATACGTAAAGATTCAAAATGAATTTGTTGACATTCTTATAGCATAGTGTAATTTATCATCAAAAGGTGCTCACATTTTGTATCATGCATTTATATATTATTTACTATCTTCGAATAATAATTTTGTATCAGTTAGCTTTTGCTCTACTGCTACTGACGACCCCTCGGTCGAATTTTCATCTCTCCAGGGACCCTAAGCTGTCATTTGTGATGTTTACGTGCCCAGAGTTAAAGATTAGTTTACACTCACGAGTATGTACTTGTTTAAATATAACACAGCCCTGCACGTCATACGGGTATATTTTTTCGTTCTTTCAAACATTTTTTGATGGGGTTGGAAATAAATGACAAGGGAGAAATTCGCTGTTAATTGGCTTTCACGTCAATGAAAGCAAATGATTTGCCCCTACAACTTTCAAGACATTGAGTTATATTAGGATTCGTCAGATTCATTCGATTTGTCATATATTTTTTAACAATAGCAAATGTACAATATATCGCAAAAAAAAAAAAATGACGAAACATTTAAGATACATAAAATAAAGTAATAGCTTTATTCATATAATTTAAAATTCGACGTAGCTTCCTAATGAGTTTCTCACAATCTTATAAGTTAAGTAAAAAGATATATGTCTGGTATTAAAGATTATACACTATTATGGAGGGAAAGGTCATTATAAATCAATAACCTCAGTCACCTGCAACGTTTCCTTTCAATAAATGTCCTTGGTCATATTCAAACAATACTGGGATTTGAAAGACTGCATTAAAAAAACAATTAGCTTGTCTAGCCATATTTTAAAGCTGTAAGTAGGATAGCTATATTAATATTTTGAAATTATGTTGACTGTAAAATTAATTTTTTAGTGCTAAAATATATTAATATAAATTTCTTATAAAACATTTTTCAAATTAATATTTATAAATTTATTTTATTTTATTAGAACTTTATAACATTTTATAATTATATTTGAGTAGAATAATATTTAACACGATGATTACACAACGGCTGGATTAAATTTTACTAAGATGCCGTTGAGACTGTATATAAAACTTTCATTATAACACTCATATTGTTCGTGTAAATAACATATGATATAATATTTAGAATATATGTTCACACGATAAGATCATTTTACACGCGATAGCTTCTCTTTTTCTACAAAAATAACATGTATAAATTACTATAATACAAACACATTACAGGCGAGAGGAAAAAGTGTCAAAACATTAAATGTTCAACTAACAACTATAAGGATAAAATTTTATTTAAGAACAAAAATAAATATCTAAAAATAAGTACCTAAAAACACACAAAAAGCATATTGAACATTTTCCTAATGATATATTAATAAATTTTTGTCAGCAAAAGAGAGCGTTTTTGTGTTTCAACACAAACAAGTGCGGGTCAAAATAATTAACATAAAAATCAGCCTACTAAAAATAAAAATTAATTCACTTATTCTGCAACTGATTTTCATATAATAAGTCTTCTAAAATTAATTTTTTAATCTTATTTAAAAAATGAAAATTTAATTTAGCTATATTATGTTGGTCGGTATTAGAAAAAATTAATGGTAAAAAAATGAAATATACTTAAAAATTTAATCGTTAAATAATTGTTTGTTAGTGAGTATCAACATTTTTTTATTTATCAAAATAGTGAGAAATAATAAGGTGACACATACTAACTTATATTATTAACGCTATTTTAATTACAAAAACATTATAAGCGAAGTATCAAGGAAGAATTTGAATTAATATGAATTCCAGAAAACAATATAAAAATTCTTAATTGGGCTGTGCAACTACCACTCAAGTAGTTAATTTTATAAGTTCCTTCCTATTCTACTCCCTTACAATATCTGTTTTTACAATCTGTAACAATCACAACATGACTTTATGTTATGTAAAGTTTAATGTGGAAAATACGTATAGCTTATCGCTACCTACTATCTGAGGAAATATACCGTTGTAACTTTAATTTCAACAATGAAACCGAAGACTATAAAGCTAATTCAATGATCATTTGTAGTTATTATTGTTTTGTTTTAATTTTATAAATCTATACAAATATATACAATATTTTCAACTTATTTCATTAGCTAAAATTCCGTTATTTTAAAATAATACATTCATATAATTGTTTTAATAGATAAATTACTTTAGTCATTTTAACTACGCGGCGTCAATGATATAATCATATCTGTATGAGACAATTAGGGACATAACTCAGGTGAAGCTATTGTTTTACGTATATGAGATTTACGTGAATAAAACGACTAACAACAGAAATGATAGCGATTTGAGCTATTTCCCTTAAAGGGATTCGGTTATACATGTACTAAATTTCCCGAAGCGTGTAAAAGCTTAAAGACCTAGACGCGAGAGCTATCTTGACACTATCAGCGAAATCCCACGAAGAAGACCGGAAGGGATGGGGATCCCGATAAGATGTTTTGGGATTTATAACCGACCCTTAAGCGTGAATACATTAAAACCCGACCATGTCAGATTAATTGTCTTGTCTCAAACACATATATGTGCTATTTTGAGTGGATACAACGCTTTTGAGAAGTAACATATTAAGAAAATAGTAAAGTTAAAAACGTTTAACGTTATTCGAGTAAATGGAAAATAAATCTCACGGCTCAATTATTTAAAAACAATAATTAGAAAAAAGTTAATGTTATCCATGTTACAATAAGACGAGATAACACATCGATAAACTATCCAAAATTAGACATTCTTTTTAATTTAATTTTATTCACTGACAAATTAATTAATTCTAAAAAATGCAAACATAATTGAAGTATAATATTTTATAAATAATAATGATCAGTTTTATATCCTTCAATTTCCTGAACTTAACATGTTACAGAGAGTGGTTAGCCTTGTTTCACATGTTAGGTAGTCAAAGATAGTTCTTGGCTAAGTCAATGATGAACGGGACGGGTATTATTGTTGTCTTTTACCAGAGTCCAGACACCACTAATGAGGAATTACAAGAAAAATCTTTTTGGCGCACGGGAGTTCGAACTCGTCACCCTGTACGCCAAAACATATGTTTCTACCTACTAGGCTGAACTCTTGGGTATAATACTTAATACCCGATAAAAAAATGTATACTCCAATAATCCTATAAAAATATCTGATAAAGAACTACAATCGAGAAAAAATTCCTTACAGAATATTTGCTTAAAATTTGTGAATAATCATTATTTTTAATAACCAGCGCCTATACTAACAATTATATTATCTATTTTAATAATTAAAATAGACAGTTAATTATGAAAAACTTGCAAACTATTTAGATTCCAAAGAAATAATCAATGTTTCGTAACAATTATTTATTATAAAAAGGATATGAAAAGGAAATATATGCGAAAAAAGTAAATTATTTTCATTATTTCTTTTTAAAAAAATAATCAACACCAACGAATAATTAATTAAGAGGGTTATGGAAAAAGAAAGGAATCCTGAACAAAAGACGCAAGACCACTTTTGTGTTTTTCACAAAACCAATAATTAAAATTAATTTGAACGCAAAAGAAAGGAAATTTGTATGAATCGAAATTATGCACATCAACTCGTTGCTACCATGGTGACTGTTGTTCGAGAAACTTCATAATTTGGTCCAATAAACAGGTGACATGTATATTAAAGTATGCATAATTAAATTATTAAAACAAGTATCTCGCACAAAGAACATATTTCTAAAAACTCCGCTCACAATATTGTACAAACTGAACGATGATAAAAAAATAACACATGTTTACTCATAATACGCTGCAGTTAGTGAGTTATAACGTTATTTTATGTGCCTCGTATTAAAAACATATCATTGTTCTACAAAAAGGGTAATTACATTGGTAATTATTAAATTATACGCTGACACCAAGTGAAACCCATAAATTTTATAATCTTTACATGTATGCACGTACCGCCATCGAATTTAACTCTCTGAGTGTAATAATAATTATAATTGTACTATATCATACAAAGTTACCGGTATCCGTATTAACTTTTGACTATCGATAGTACCGGTTATAATATGGCGTTTATTGTACTCCAATGAGATGGTAGTAATGCGCTTTATTTCAGTGAACTTTTAAAACAGTAGTCATAACAAAAATTTTAAATGTTTTAAAATAAATTTTAAAAAAACTTATCTATAGATATTTTGCATTAAATGAAATTTTTTTAAGTGTCTTTTTTAGCTTTGATGCGAAGCTGAGAAGGTTTTAGATTTATCATAATGTGCGTTTGTATTTATCTATGAACATTTTTAGCTCTTACTGAACCGATTTTAATGATAAACATGTCAAAAGAAAACGTTTTTAATCTAAACGGACCATTCGTAGCCAAAAAACCCTTAATTTTAGAAATTTAAAAAAATATTTCAAAATGATAATACTATAAAAAATGGCAAAATTTATTTTTTCGCATTTTAAAACTGCTATAACTTTGTTTAAAAATACTGATCATAATGAAAATTAAATAGAATAAACTAAAATTTAGATTATTTTTTATGTTTTTTATGAATATTTAATAAAAAATCTTAGTACAGGAAGGATTAAAAGTGACCATCTACACAGATAAAAAATTTAGTTTTCAACTCAATTTTTGAAAATGATTAGGAAATTTGACAAATTCTAATCAATATCAAATTAAAGCTTTTGAAATATACTATAATATTAAAACAAAATATTTTTGTTTGACAACTGTTCTTTTATGAAAAATGGCCCTGAAAGTAAAACAATCGAAATAAAAAAAAAAAAAAATACTTTCTTTTCAATTAAGTATATAAATATACAAGCATTTAATATTTATATGAAATTTTAAAATACAAAGAAATTGTAAACAAATTATTGTGAAATACAAACGATTTACATCGAAGGACTTTTTTATGTTAATTACTGTCAGATATATCGTTTATACTTGTGCCGCCTATGCAGCGACCTCACTGCTTAAGTTTATTTTACCCTCTTAAATTGTTAATGATAAATTACACAAATGAAGAGAAAATTGTTAAATTATTCTACTAATCTACGTGCATTATAGAATATTTTTGTCTACGACGTAAAGTTTTTGTAGAGCGTTAAGGTCCATTTAGTCGAAAAACATTTCTATTTTCGTTTTACTCTGTCAAATTTCGAGATTATGTACATTATAAATAGATGAAACGTTAAGAGCTTAAAATTATTCTTCGAGGAATATAGTCAACATGACATAAAACGTTACATTATACAACTTTATGTTGTTATATCTGAAGTTAATCATGAAATATAATCAAACTGAAGTTTAGTAGCTAACAACAACGAGTTTCTAACTAAATGCTAACAATCGTATTTTATACAGCTATTTATATTAACTATTATAAAATTTAGAAAACTTTGCCAATATTACAAAAACATTTTTATAAAGCGATGGCTCAAAAATAATTAAATATAACTAGAACGATAATTTAAGAAATATTTAATTAATAGATACATAAGACAATATTATAATTTTTTTTTATATGACCTTTTCATTATTTCTACATATAATAAAACTTAAGTCGATGAAAATAATTATTAAAATAAGTTGGAAAGTTCCGTTTCATTGTTTTAGCGTCGAGGTCCCGTCTGTTATTTACCGCTAAAGCGAAAATATGGTCTTCGCTATCACAGTTAATTCTATATAATAAAACAATATTTTTTAGCTTAAATTTTAATACTTGCTCGTCTATTTTGTACTCTCAATTACCAAAAAAAATACATGGAAAAAAGACTGCAGTACAACACTAACCCGAAATAATTCTAGGTATATGAATACTGTAAACATAATAATAAAAAACATCTATTTACTTAACATTTTAATAAATGTAAACGATAAAAATATAGTAATACAAAACAATGCCACTTTCAACATTTACGTTAATCTATTATTTTAAATTAATTTAAATAAAAATATGTCCGGACGGCAGTATGACATGAGAAATACAAGAAACTATAAAAAATATAAGAAAGAAAAAGACTTAAGTACACTTAAGTGTCTAAAATGAGTGTGTGCCAAAAAGCTTAGCTTTTTCAGTAATCGAAATCTTCGCCAAAGCTATTTCAGGACGATCCATCCATTCAATTCACGAAGACTGCTATCTTTTAACAGTGGTAAGCGACATTTATTCTTTTCTTTCTTTCTATTTTTTTTTTTATTTTCCAAAAACCCGACTGTTTTCTCAGAATGTAATTTAGATACACCATTTAAAGTTTGAATCTTAAGGGTAATATTTAAACATAGACTCTAACGTATTGAATGGTGTATCTCAAGTATAGCGATGCTTTAAGAAACTATAATTTGAATAATAAAAACAATCAATTGTAATATTTCAAAACGTTTTTTCTTATAGCAAAGCAACGTCAAATCAAATGTACAGATTTATAAAAATAAAAGTCACAAAAAGTTTGTCTACTAACTTTGATTCTAAATAACTAATATGAAAATAAAATGTTCTCATACACTAATAAATAAGAGATCTCTTCAGACGATTTTACAAATTCATAAATAGATATTTATTTTTATGTTTAGCTTATTAATTACCATATTTGAAAAGAATACAAAATGAATAAATATTGAAATTAATATTTAGTATTTAATCGTTATTCCTAAAAAAGTAATACAGTTTTTAGATTCTAATGGAAATTCAACTGCATTCCGTTCACTTGATTCAAGAAACCCTTTTTCATTCGTGATAATGGAATCCAATTAAATCGAAAATAATTATTATTTTTCCGAAACTACGAAATCAAAAGACCTTTGGTAGCTTTCTTATTAAAATTTAAAACGAAACCCCGACGGTATTACACGAAAAACATACATATTTATACTTTGTGAAAAATGAATAACCTAATCACAGTCAAACCGTATTTATTTGCATGATATTTGACAAAACTGCAGATGTCGTCACCATATATACACTATTCCATTATGCGATGAAAACGCAATTGCTCCATTCTTTTTATATTCGTCAAGAAATCAATAAGTTCAATCTGCCCCAGAAGTTCATTTTTTTCTGTTATTTATTGAAAAAAAATGCAGGAGTGCTTTTGCCAAAGTGAGACGAGATAATATAAAACAAAAAGCGAAGACAAAATTAATATTTTCTATCTTCAGGGTACGCGATTTTTTCCACAACTAAAAAAAAAATCAATAACTACATAGATACTATAAATTACCCACAACAACAGTACGTGCATTCATGAATAATATTAACCGTATATATCATCATTACGAAGAGTCCTTAAACTCTTTTATACACCACCACGTCGATATTAATTATTTATAAAACGGAAAAAACGAGTTCCTCTAAGATGGTCAACATAATCCACAAACTAACACACACACGATACAATTTTATTATCTCCAGAAAGAGTAAAGACAGGAGGAATCACATAATAATATACATAAATTTTCTACGAAACCACCAGTCTGATTAACAGCTTCCTTTAGACTGAACTGGCGCACAGTACTGGAAGTGCATGTTTGTAGAGAAAAAATTAAAGCAGATAGACTGGTTTTTTTTCTCATGATCAGAGAGCCGTCGTATTGTAGCATTTGGGGAACCTAAAGTAATTAGACACTAATAAACATGAATTACGGAAACGGTCAGTACACAATATCAAACATGACAATACTGAAACGATAATAGTATGGTAGCAGCGTGAAATTATTTATAGAAGTCGGTTAATCATAGTTCACGGCTTAAGATTATGGATTGGTTTGATGTGTGCGTTTTCAGCAAAAGAAACAGCCAAAGAAAGAATTTGAAGTAGACGTGTTACTTAGCAGCAAAAAAAAAAAAAAATACATGAGAACACAATGCTATATCAACAAATATTACTATCACATTATCAGATACTTAGATGGATTTTAAGAAATTTATGGGTTTTCTGAAATAAAAATATGTGAGTGATGACACATTTAATGCGCCTTCTTTACACTATCATTAATCTCTTGGAAATATCTCGAAGAATTAGGAAAAAGACGAACTGTTTCTAATCTACATGGGAGTGGCGCCAGAGAACGATAATGATAATGACGAAGGGTGAACAGTTGTATAGAAATAGGACGTTTAAATTCCGGTTGTTGTTGGAGAGAACTAAAAGGGTCGATTATCCATTCTGTTTACAGACAGCAGGTCTAAATATTTAAACTCTACATACGCTGTTTTTATTACGATTTTATATCTTGTTTTAATTATTAGCTCTGTAACACAGTTTTAAATAAATTTACTCAGTTTAACAAAGTGGCAATTGCGATTAAACCAAATAAGAACTTAATGGTTATTGTTTCATAACAAATGGTAACCTAATGCATAATAATATTGTTCCATCCAGCATAATTTTGATTGAATTTAAATTAATTATGCTAAAGACACTTTTTCTTTGGGGCGTTAAATAAATAAACAAATAGTACTTCTAACAAATAAACACAACACAGTACTATTATCTCAGGGATAAAGTGTGTAATAACGTACAATTTACACAAAGAGAAAACAAAAAACTCTTAGTAAGGCATTTTAAATGGTAAGAAAAAAGATTAGGTAGCACAGACAATATTTCTAGAGAACGCAGTTTTTGAAAAGATAAAAGCAACAAATTTTGCTTTAACTCAGATTTTTGTTAAATAAAACGAGTCTACTGAGAGTACACGCGCGGAAGTCCGTGAGATCAAAAAATTACTGGAATGCGGTGTAATATATTTACTCCAGGAATCCAACTGATGAATGCCAACATCATAAAGATATACGACGTGTGTAAATAGATGTGTACACTGCAAAATGTATACGAATAAAATAATTAAACTTGCTGACTGAATTATTATATCAGAATTAATAATAATTTGTTTTCTTATCTCGTGATAAATCATCACACCTCATACGTATAGAATGATTAATAATAATGCATAATTTATCATTCATCACTAATGAACAAATTATAGGGTAGATTAGATTGCAAACAACTATATCTCAAAACTATAAAACTATTTAAAAAGAAACAAACACTCAAATAGCATATATTCTTGTAACATGATGTGCACATACCACAAAAAAGTTACTGGATATATACTACATTTACTACAATTTTCTAGGAATTTTCAAATTTTAAATTAAAATGTAATATTTAATAACACAACAGTACTTTATTTTCAAATTTCTCAAAACTTTATATAACCATTTTTATTAAACATTCTAATTTTTGGAATATTATGATAAAAATAACTATAATTCATGAATACAAAAGTGGATACTTACAAAATTGAAAAAACCTTATAAATAAGCTATAGATTATTTGATATCTTAGGTATTTTGATTTAACAAATAAATATAAAGTTATATAATTAAGCTACTTTTTTTATTATTATTTAAAAGTTTTAATACAACACCATAATGCATTTTGATCTTACTTTTATTTTTTTTATTTTCAATCACAATCTTTTGTTGAATCATCCTTTAGATATATATATTTATTATATATTTAGTTAACTAATAATTTTTAACACTGATAAGATAATTTTAAAATGAATGGAATAATTTATTTAATTAATAAAGTTAATTTTATTTAACACTAAGAAATTGTGATTTAATATTAAAATCCAATTTTATATAATCCACTTTATACCACATTATTTGAGTCTGGATTTACATGCATTTATAAATTTTGTATAAGCCGTCTAAAAAAGACTCACATTTGTACAAATTTGTTGTATGAATATACAGTAACGTAGAAATATTTTTATTTCATGGGGAATAAACCCTCATAATCCATTCAACATTATAACATTATAGCCCCAGTTAAATCACATTTATAATTTTTCAAACTTATTAATACCATTTTTTCAGCTAGTGATGCTTTTAGAATAACTTAACAATATTTATAAATCCAGACACTACAATATTAAATTAACTAATCTGAATTCATTAGTACTTAATAATTTTTAACCAATCAAAAAAGTATCTGTACACTTTCCAAAGTTCTTTATTTTTATATTATTTATACATAAAAGTATGGTGTAGTAGTTATTAGAAAATATGAAAATTAAAATTAATATAAGTAGCTATTCTTAAAAATGTTAATTGAACTTTTTAACTCATTATAAAGCTAATAATAAGTTTTAGATATACAAATAAACTTACCTGAGTTGTATATGGCTGTGAGCTTAATCTGATACCATCTTGTAATAGTTTATCTTTAAGTAATAATTTTAACTGAAGTTTTGGTATCCTCACTAATTCTGCTTTACCTTCTTCATACTCATCGTAATGAACTTGTTGTAACTCTTGGTTACTACTACTAGATGACTGTGCTGGACTGGGAACACTTTTTTTGTTTGTACCATATTTACACTCTTCTTGAATAGCAGCAGACTCTTCTAAAGTGAAATAAACACTAGCTGCACCTTCCTCGCGTAGAGTACGTACAGATTGCAGTAGTCTATTACGGTGAGAAGGATTGAACACACCAATAGCATCCAAGTCGGGATCACCAACTTGTTTGCAAATTTCTAAGTCATCATAACCATTATCCAAAAATGAATCAGAGTATTGGCCTAATTGAAGTGACCTGAGCCACTCAACTACAATGTTACTACCACTCTTACTGGTCATTGGACTTGTTCAACGCATATATCACAATTTTGACGAACGTTTATGGACCCTGAAACTCTTCAAAGGACACATTTACAACAAAAGCTGATACAAAAAAAATAACGGTACTATTGCCATAATCAATCGCACATTAATATCATAACGTCGGAGAGGCAAACTATAAACGCGGAACTTTACACAGATTCTGTGCGGTTAACACTGCAGCCAAAAATGCGATAACAACGCGTGCGACCCTAATCTCATTCTATTGGAGGACATATTGACATTCTCTAGACAGTCTTAACTGTTACCGCTAGATATCGTTACTAATACCTATTTTATAAAAAATTGAAATGTAATGAATTTAATTTATCTAACCAATGAATCAAATTGAAAAATTGAGGGGTCTAATGCAACGGCAACATTATGTAATCTTTTTTAAACAAATATTTTTATGTCAGATAACAAATAAAAAACCAAGTCTCACGTCTCAAAATAAATTCCATCTAGTACTTCCTAAAAGTGCACAATTTATTTAAAATTACAATATTATTATTAGCGAAGGACAGACCTATTCGGTTGCTGTTGTGCAAAAAGTGAAAAAGCAAATTAACTGCTCTTGCAATTTTTTAATTGATCGATTTCAGTTTATTAAAGGTTTTTTTTTAGGTTATCGCAATATAATTTCAGGAATTTTGGAAAATAATGATTGATTATTCTTTGAAATTTTTGAACATCTGGTTAGCGTGAGCCAGGCGAATGGACTATTACGAAGTGAACTTGACAATGAAGATAACAATTGATGTGTCAAGGTAATTTCCTAAATAAAACTTACTGGCGAAAATTGTGTAGGTACTTAATTCTAATAATAGTACTAAAAAATTTAATTTCATAAGTCAACGAGTAAATCAACTTTCATTGTTTTTATTTAAATCATTATAATATTTTAAATAATAATTATTAAGTATTTGAAATAATTTTATTGAAATATACCTTATAACTAATTAATCTGATTATTTGTAGCATATTATACATTTTTAATCTTAAAACTTTACAAGTAATTAGGATGAGAGAACCCTTTTGGTTGAGATAATAAATTCAGTAAACTATATATAGTTTACTGTAACTATAGTTAGAGCTTAACAACTGATGTTTAATACAAATTTCAAGTCGTGACTTGAGATTTATATGAAATCAAGACGTTGTGGCTATATTTGTTTAGAAAAGTAATTTTAATTAAAATTACTTTACCAAACAAATCGTACCTATTTAGTTTTGTCGTTGTTATAACAACGACAAAACTAAATAGGTACGATTCAACTTAACTTAGTGAACTTCAAGTATTACAAACAAAAATTATATTTATAAATGAACTTTTAAATAGATGTATATAAACCATAATTTTCAGCCTACCTAAATCAGTCAATACACATTGTGCTTTATAAGCTTTAATAATAATAATAATAGGCAATAAGCTTTTAGGATGTTAAATATGAATAAATAATATAAACTAAAACGACCAGTCAAATTTAACAGAAGGTACACCCAAAGAAAAACCTTAATCAAAATTGAAAGAGAAATTTTATCAAGGGTTTATGATAATGTTTTATTAATACGAACAAAATAACTATTCTTATAAATAATTATTGTTCAAGACAAGAAAAAAAAATATCATATTGATAAATATATCATTGATTCAATAGTAATGATATATTTATCAAATTGAACAATGAATTTATTATATAGATCGAGGTTATTCTCTGGGTGTAGTAACGCTACTTGGATGCCTTTTGTCGACGTCTAGCGGTTGGTAAAATCACCAATGCACTTGCCTATAGCTTTGTGCATATAAAGATCTCCCGAGCATAGATGAAAATCAAACAGATTTTTTCTAAAAAAAAAAAATTATTATAAAAATGTTTTTGCAATGGGTCTTAGAAAATCTAGGACTGTTCCTATTAAATTAGATAATTAATTATCTACTGGTCTTATTCGAGTTTTGAGTATGCAGAAACATTTATTCTAACAAATAAATGAATATTAAGCAATTATTACTAAAACACATTAAAATTTTTCGACTATTGTGTAACTTAATAATATGTAATAAATGTTTTATATTGATACATAATTTAATTTACCTTTGCATAGGTGTAAAGTAGAAGATAGTAAGGACCATTACTCACTTAATTTGATTTTTTCCAGCCCGTGAAAATTTTTATTTTTCTACATTAGTAAAAATGAATCACAGACTTTAAATCAAAAGGGTCAAATAATAAAAATATGTTTTTAACGTAGTACAAAACTTTAAAAATTATTTTTAAAAAAGTAACGCAAAGTATTTGTTGGACTAAAAATTATTAAAGATGTCAAAACCAAACGAATACTCGAAAATTATTAAATTTCGTGTACTTTATGGATAATTAGTCTACACATTTTTTTGATTTTTTTTTTTAGTTTTGCTCAAAATCTATCTGAAAATAAAATTTTTAGTAAATCGGTTGTCATAAATTTTGGGGAGTTGCAATCTCATCTTCCCCTCCTGTCTATATCCCTATGGCATATATATATATACTGAACTCTAATTTTATTTAATATTATAATAAAGAAGTTAAACATAGGTGTAAAACTTATTTTTTTTATTATAAATTTTTTTAAAAATACAGTATAATAAAATTTTCATGAAAAATTATTACCATTATTTAAATTATCATCTAAGAGGTTGAATTTAAGGTCATCGCGAAGGAAAATGATCTATTTTTAGAATTACATTATTAAAAATAAATTATATTTTTGCTGTGATTTAAGGTCACTTACGAAATATTCATAATGATATTCTACCAATTATATTTCATCAAAATCTACGGTTTTTATTTTTTTAAACTTAAAATAATAATCATTTAATTAATTAACATCGTAATTTGAAAACAAATAAGACCTTTTTCTATTTTAAAATCTTATTTATTTTACAATCAACAAGTCGCACTTAAAAACATGATAACAGTTATCAACGATTAATGTTACGTGTTGTTACAATCATTTTCTGATCTCTATAGTAAATACACAGCTGCACTTACTAAACTTTAAACTAGTCAATTATTATAAGTTTCGATTTTTCTTTAAATTTTCAATAATCTATAATTTTTGAATTGTACTACAATTTTTATAATTTAACATATTTTATTTAAACCATTTATTATTTAAAAATTTCAATTTGTTAGTAATATGACTGTTCTTAAAAGACTACAAGCTCTAATCATGGGTGCCCCTGGTTCTGGTAAAGGCACGATTTCTGAAAGAATTGTTCGAACTTTTGATATGATGCATATATCAAGTGGCGACATACTCAGAAAAATGATACGTGATAAAACTGATCTTGGAAATGAAGTTAACAAGTATGATGTGTTTAAACTATATCAATGATGAACTGTTTCATAGTAAATATTCATTAACCTAGATTTGTTGTTAATGGACAACTTGTACCTGATGACTTGATGTTGAAAATTATTGGTAATGAGCTTAATCTGTTATCATTAGCTGATAGAAGTTGGTTGTTGGATGGATTTCCTAGAACAAAACCGCAGACATTGAATCTATTTAAAATAGCTCCTGTTCAAGTAGTTATAAGTCTAGATGTGCCTTTTGATGTTATAATTGATAGAGTTAAAGGTAGGAACTTAGTAAGAAAAATATATTTTTATCAATAGTTTTAAATACCTAAATATATTTTAATAGGTAGATGGATACATCCCAGTAGTGGAAGGGTATATAATACAGACTTTAATGCACCTAAAATTCCTGGGCGAGATGATATTACTGGTGAGCCTTTAGTACAAAGAGAAGATGACAAACCAGAATCTGTAAAAAGACGTCTTGAAATTTATTCTGAAATGGCAGGACCAATTTTAGAGTTTTATGCTGAAAAAAATATTTTAACTCAATTTTCTGGTAAAACAACAAATGAGATTTGGCCCAAAATTTATAAATTCTTGGCAACAAAAATTGAACCCAAAGAAAAGCTTACTTGAAAAAATTTGGTATTTTCAAGATTTTTTAAGAATTTTGGTTTTTTTGCATAGACTTAATAAAAAATTGTAATCTTATTGAGATTTCTCTAAAATTTCATACTATGTTTATGTACCAAAGATTATTTGAAAAAAAGCTGTTTTATCTTTTTCAAATAAACTAATTATTTATATCATTAAGATTATGAAATTAAAGATGTTTACAAATTAATAAACAGACATTTACAAAAGATTTTGGTATATTATTGCGAAAATGAAATTTTAAAGTGAATAAAATGATAATTGTGTAAATAAATATGTATAATATTTAAAATATAGGCATCTAAAAGAGTTAAGTTTCAGTTAATAATGGTTTAACAAAAATTGTCGAGGTTCTTGATCACTAAATATAGCTTTTTTAAATATAAATTAAAATTTCTAACAAACCTATTTGTAAAATTTTAATTTTTAGATATTTAAAAAGAACTTGAAAATTCTCTATATAGCATTTTTTCTTACTTCTTGTTCTAGAGTGCAGTAGTTACTTTTTTTTTTTATTGCACATTACATTAAATAATTAAAAGTTAGTGGTTTAATCAGATGTATGGTTTGATGAGGAAACCTAATTAAAGATAATTTTATAATAATTCAAGTTTACTTTTAAAAGTTTAACTGAATTTAAAAAATACCAGTTAATCTTATATTAAAAATTAATAAACAAAATATTTTTCGTATTGGTTATAACATAGTTATTTGTATGTTTGTTAGTTGAATTTGTTCTAAAAGTAGTTGAGGTTATTTAAAATTCTGTATAAAAAAAGAATTTCGTGATAAGTATAGTTTTTACACAAATACTAAAATAAGGAGTAAAATTAAAATGTGTTCTCATTTTAAAACAAAGACAATTTACAATCAGACTAATTTTTATAAATAATGGTTTACTGTCTCAAATATATATATATTTTTTTCTTTCTCTCTGTCCAACAGGAATTATACTATATCAGCATATCTGAACTAAATATGTAAAATAATCATTTACAGAGTTATTTTTCTATCATAACAAATCAATTATTCACAGAATAAAAATAATTTTGAAATTTTTTAGTTATCATTAGCTACATATTATTCTTGAATTATTAATTAACTATATTAAACTTTTTAATTTCATCCCTTGTGCCTTAAAAGGATGTTAACTTTATTTTTTAAATAACAACATATTTGAAGTCAATAAAATGTTTGAGGTTTTATTTTAATAGTAAATGCCATTTAAATTTTTAACATAACTTCACCCGTGTATTAGATAAAAACTTTAAATATTCAATTTTTTTAAGTCAATATACATTTAAATATACAAGGGTTTAGAAATATAGGTAACTAATTGATATTTATTTCGTCTTTATTCACAGACATAACATTTATTGTCAATTTTGACTTTATCGACAGATATGCTTTCTGTAGTATCAGTTGGTGTATTTATAAATGTTAATGCTACCTAATTAAAATGCAATTTTCTATGAAAATAAAACTCAACAATTTTATTTAATTTAAAATGTGTTGCCATTTGCAAAAACAATGTTAACACCACTACAAGTTACAAGTGATGAACTTAAAAAGTATTACATAGCTAATAATTCAAGATTATGTAATTAACGATAACAAAAAAATTAAAAATTATTTTTATTGTGATAAATTAAGTTAGTTATACAAAAATGATTCTGTATATCTGATATAATTATTAAATATATGTTCAATTTTTAAATGAATTTTATTCAAATGAAATTGTTTTTAATTATCTTTGATAGCGGTGTTTCGAGATTCAAGCAAATAAAATAATACAATTAATAAATAAAAGTAGTTAAATATTTTTAATTTTTTTAACTTTTTTGTTTGACAAAAGTAATGATTTTCTTTTAACAGGTATTTTATTAATAGTTGTCTCCAAATTATCATTTTCATTCCTGTAAATATGAAAATTAATAATAATTTTTTAAATTAACATTTAACAAATAAAATAAATATGATGTATCTATTTACTTTGATTTAAAATCATTAATTTTTAAAACTGATTGTTTCAGCTTATTCAAAATTTTTCGACCAGCTTGATTATATCTGTACTTTGAGTTTTCCAAAATATTCATAAGTTGTTCCCAATCACAACAATGATTTGAAAACTTATTTGAACTTATCACACATAAAATATTCAATAATTCATTTATGTATCGTTGACGACCAGAGATATCTGGTTGACTATCATCTAATGATGTGAAAAACTAAAAAATTGTTTTATATTAATTATTGTTACTTAAAAAGAGGAAATAGCTTTTACATTTATTATATTATCTGACAAATTTCTTTCAATTTGGTCCAATTTGCTTTTGTTTTTAAGTTGTTCAAGATGTCTAGTATTATGATAGAAAGATACTATAATGCATACAGCTTGAGAACGTCTAAACCATCTCACTGTATTACTAAACGCAAATGGTAAAATGCATTCCAATAAATGTATATTACGATCCCATGAAACTTTAGATAACAAAGACTGAAACAATGTCACAGGTAATAAACAATCCCTAAAATATAAAAAATAAAACTGATATTAAATTTTTTTTTTTTATTAAATTTCTGAATTTAGCAAAAAATTGTATACCTTTTAGTAAAAAAATCATTTAATGAACTTTCCAATATACTAATTATTTTAGAGGATTTTTGTTTTTTAATGGACTTTTTTAATAACATATAAACATATGATTTTACTAAAAACGTACAACATTGTGTTATATGAACACTGATATCCAAAAACACTGGTGTAGCTAAAAACAACAAAATTTTATTTAGTTAAATATGAAAAATATTAAGTAAAATCACATACTTCGAACTCCTTTATCCATTAAAACTTTCAATACTGTAGATATAATGTCTTCATCAACGGATTCCGTGTTATCAATTTTTTTTAACTGGCTGATTTTTTTAAGAATAGATCTTACTCTAGTTTCAAGTGGACGTTGTTGAACATCTTTTATACAATACTCTAACAAAGCAAATAATGTAGGGATAGTGTCTATTACAAGACTTAGAGATGGGCTATTTTCTAAGTATATATCAACCAAATCCAAGACTCTACAATAAGAAAAAAAACATGAAATTACAAATTTTTTATTTGAAATTATAATATAATTCATTAATATGATTACCTAAGTCTGAAGTTCATCTTTTCTTTAATGTGTTTAGGGTTTTTGCTAGAATTCTTTTTAAAATTTTTAAAAGCTTCAGATAATAAATCATCCATCATCTTACCTTCCTCTTCAGTCATATCATCAATATCAACAGATTCCTTTAATAATTATAATAATATATAAAATAATTACTACTAATATTAATAACTAAAAATATTGCATCCACTAGAGTTACACCACATTATATGTATATCAGCATGAAAATGTATGTATTATTAAGCAGTTGTGGAATTATGAGAAGGGTCTAAACCCCTTATGGATATAAAATCATATATTGGTAGTGGAGGAGTAAATCTCTCATACACTATTTTCTAAAATATATTTAGATCTCTATACACAATTTCTAAATAAACCACTGTAATTGATATAATTGTACTGTACAATTTGAAACATTTGTTACTTACATTATAATTATTGGCTTTTCTTTCCATGTCAAAAACATAACATATATTATGTTTATTTATAAAAAAATATTAAAAAATGAATTTTTAAGGTATTTAAGTTCAATTTTTTGTTCTATTACTTACATCATCTGAATGCTGATTAGCAGACATCATTGCTTTGTGTAATGCTAATTTTAATTGTTCAGTATTATCTTGATCTTCATCACTTAATTCTTCTTCAATTTCAGAGCAGTCACTCTCATCATCATCTTCACAATGTCCATTTATTTTATTTCCATTGACTTTAACATAATTTTCTTCTTCTTTTTCTTCATCATTTTCATTATTTTCTTCGTCAGATTCAGATTCTGTTTCGTCATCACTATTTTCATTCATTGAATTAGTAACTGTATCATACTCTGGATTTAACACCTATATGTCAATTTATTTTAATATTAATGAATTATTTATTTAAATATTCTAATATAAAAGTTAATAATTTTGCAAATATACATATTTAAAGTATCTAAATTAAATACTTGTAAAATTTGATGACTAGCTTGTGGGGTTAATTCTGAACACAAATGTGAAAAAATTCTAGTTATAAGTTGTCGTAACAAGTATGATTCTTTAGCTAACAATGATAACATTAACTCTACAACAACCTCAACCCAGTGAGGTTCATCTTCAGTTTCATCACTTTTTTCGGTTTTATGATGTTCATAACAACTTTTTAATTCCTAAAAATAAAATAAAATTTAAATCTATAAATAACAAAAAATATTATTTTAAGTTTGAAATAGAATTATATATAAATTTACTAACCTCTAAAGTATCTTTAGCAATTACAGGTTCAACAAAAAGATATAATCCCATTTGTAAAAACATAGTGTGAAAAACAAACAGAATTGACTCTTCTTTAGACTTGCTTTCACATTTTTTCAATTTTTTTTCTATTTCTTTAGTAGTTTTTAATACAAGTTTCCAGACAGACAAATCCTAGAAAGATAATAATACTTTTAATGTATTTAGATATGTAATTTAAAAACCCAACTTAAATTTTTACTTTTTATTTGTGAAATATCTTAGCTAGGTATTTAAAATAGTTTTTTGAACTAATGTTTGAGAAATTATCTCTTTATACTACATAATAAATCTTTAAGAAGTATTATTATGCTTATTTTATCCAACAAAGTCTAATATACCAATTACAAAAAAAAAAAAAAATGAAGTAACTTGCATGCCAGCTACTATAGTGTTCAGGAAGGAAAAGAATTTCTATTCTTCTCATTGTTTGTAACAATTGACCTGTTTTTTTCTTTTGAAGCACCCCTTGTATATTAATTAATCTAACAATATTTGTTATGAAAGTAACTCATAGTTATAATTTATTTCTTAAAATTTAACTTATATTTAAATTATGACTAAAAGAGTTGACTTACCTCTTTGGAAGTTTTTGGTCTTAAGGTATGATTTGATTTTAAGAGCTCATCAGCATATTGCACAAGAGTAGATAAAGTAATTCTAAGAGAATTCAAATTTGGTTGTTTGTGACTAAGTGCTTTTAAAAATGAGTCTCTTATAATGACTAAAAAATAGAAAAATTAATTATTGTGCATAGTTAGTAAAGTTTAAAAATTTTAAAAATTACCAGACAACTCATGACTTATATAATTTTTATCATTAGCACTAGTGAAAAATGCATTTTCTAACATGAACTTCATTTGCTCAATTTTCCATGAAATATCTGAACAATTTTGAAGTCCCAACAATCTACAAAAATAAAAATGTATTATTTTGCTTTAAGAAAAATTGTTTAAAATCAAATATATATTTTAAAAAAAACATTTCAAATTTGAAACTAATTTAAATTTTAGATTACTTTTAAATTAAAACCATATCATTATTTTAATAAATAATTATAAAAATATGTACCTAGAAAGAAGTTGAGCAGCATACCCTCGGTCTTGAACTTTCCAAAAATGAGCTTTACCATTATTTCCTTTCATAAGAATAACTAACTGACACTGATTAGCCAAGAGTTTTATGTATTCTTCATTCATGTTCAATAAACAATTCTGTACAATTTTAATATCTGAAAAAATGTAATATTTAAATACTAAATTAAAATAATTTTATGGTTTTGTATAAATACTTGTAATTTTTTCAATCATCATATCTCCAGGAGGCATTATGAATTTCAATAAAGTTTTGTAAGCAATTTCTGCTACATTTGAAGAACTAATTCTTTCTATAACAGCAGTTATACTTTTTCGTGCATATAGTATAAGAGCATCAGCATTAGATCGAGAAAATGATTTTATTAACATATCCAAAAACCAATCAGACAATAATGGTAATAAACTTGTTAAAGAACAACTTTTAATAAAATTAGTAAACAATTTCATAGCTGCCATTTCTTGGTAGCGATTATGAGAACCTGTAAAATGTGGCTGGAGTACTGACCAAAAAGATTTTAGAAGTGAATCACTATTGTCATTGGATGTTAATGCATTTGCAAAAGAATCATAAATTGGATGTTCAAGAACATCCATGCTTGAAACACTCTAAATAAACAATTAATTAAATAAGTGTTATTAGAAACATCTATATAATTTAATACTAACTGTTATTAATATTTTTGCAATGTCATTCATCGAATCATTACACAGTAGTTCTGTAGCTGTATCAAAAACTCTCGGAATAAATGTACCATTAATTAATGAAGGATACTGTTTGTGTACTTGTAAAATACAATACAACAAATCTAAGTTTTGCTTTACTAGTGGTAATCCGATATACTTTTTTAATAATGGCCATATTATCTCAGCAAACATAACATTGTTAGACTAACATATAAAATTGAAATAGTAAATTTTACATTTGAAAAGGTAAAATTCAGAATTACTTACAGAATCAATTCCCTCAATTAAAAACTTATAAGTTAATAAAGGTAAATATGATCTAGTTTTTGTATTATTTAAAAGTTCAGTAACAATAAATTTTTGAGTTTCTGTTGAACTTGAACCAAATAAACCACTACGTATAGTTGCACCATAACAAAGAACTTTCCCAGATAAAACATCTCCTTCTTCCTGAGTACAGAGAATAGTATTAAAAAAACTTAAAATAAAAATTAAAGTTCTATCTATAAGCATACAATTTTTCTAAGAAATTTTACAATAGTTCAATATAAAAATTACTTTATATATTATGAAATTTAATTATAAATATTGGAATAATATTAATATATTATATACTACGAGAAAAAATTTTAATAATACAATTATATTTTAAATAGGGTTGATAATATCTACTTACTGCTTTTGAATCATACTTGGATAATTCTTTATCTACAATATCTTTAAAATTTTCAAATTTGAACCACTCTTTATCTGATAGATAATTGATTATTACAACTAATATAGAATAATAAACAGTTCTGACTTGAGTTTTTGGAGACCCTAATCCTCGTACCAACCTAGTAAGTACATAGAATACCTCTTTTTGTTGATGCTCGTCCAACTATAAATCACAATTGAAAATGTAAGTACAAGACTTAAATTAAAGAATTCTTTATATATACATGATAAAAACAATAACTACCTCATTAACGCTCAGCAGTTGTAAATGCTTTACTAGTTGCATACATAATTTTGGTTTCCCATTTTGTGGAGCTTTAATGACCTTTTCAAACAGATCTAAAACAGATTTGCTGGCCATTGTTATAATATAAAACGTTTAAAATAATCTCATTTTAAAACAAAATAACTTAGATTTACAATATTAAAAAAAACAATTGACTACATGTGGTAATTTTTTAAAATTCAACATGGCTAGAATAATGGTACGATGAATACACGTGATAATCGTTTGTTTATCAGCACTGATGTTAGTAACACCACTTCTAAATAAAAAAATAATTTCATATATCTGTAGTACCACAAGCAAATATCGCAATATATATGAAGTTAATAACAATAAATTTTTATCAAATGTTATCTACAATTAGTAAAATGACTCTACAAATGAGAATATTGTAAATTGTATAAATAGTGTAGTTCACTAATTAATAATTTTAAAATTATAATTACAATTAATAATATTAAACTTTTAACAGCTCCTACAGTATGGTATGTGTTATCTAATTAATATTTTATTTTATTAAGTATAAAAATCGTAATTATATAATACTAATGTTTTAACAATTTATTGATCGTCTATGTAAAATAATGTTTACAGTTTTCCTTAAGTTTGTTTAATGATATTTTACGGCCATTTAATGTAACCTATAGATGTTGGTCTGTTTCTATGCTTCCTGGCAGTGAGCGTGAAGATGTTGAACGTGGTGGAAAAAGTAAAATTTATTTAAAATAACTTATAATTTTTTCTAATAAGATTAATTTATTTTTAGTTATTATGCCACCATCTGCTCTGGATACATTAACTCGACTTAATATTAACTACCCTATGTTGTTTAAACTAACTAATAAGAAAAATAGCCGAATTACTCATTGTGGTGTACTAGAATTTATTGCTGATGAAGAAAAAGTTTATATACCATATTGGGTGAGTTAAACAATTTTTAAATCATTTTTGAAACATAATTACATGAATATTATTATTAGAGGTGAATTATAATTTGCACTTATCTTAAATTAAATATATTTCTACATAAATGACTGTACCATATATCTTTATTTTTTCAGTTTATTATGAGTGTTATAAAACTGAACATACTCTACTAACATACAATAATTTCTTTGTATATTTTATTAATTTAAAATTTAGCTATGGTATATTTATATATTATACATTTGTTTAACCAAAATAGATAATTGAAAAAACTTACCTTATCTATTTGTTATATTTCATTATTAGTCACATTAATATTAGTAAATTTTTATACTTTAACAATCTATATAGATAGGCAATAAACAGTATCAGATAATATTATAATTACAAATAGTATGACCAAAGAGATATTGAATATTTTAATTTAAAAATCTCATTGTTTGGATATTGTCATTAGTAGGTCTAGTAGTTATATGCATTTAAAAATTTTGCTGTTATTTTGAACAATAAGGACATATATAAGAGGTGATCAGAGGGACAATATTTAATTTAATTATTTTAATAATATTAATTTGATTAAATTAATCAATATTAAATTGCAAAACTTACAAATAATATTAACATCAAAAAAAAAATTTTTTTTCTAATATTGGTACATATTATTTTATGTTCGTCACTTTTATTTTAAAATTATCATATATATTTCAATAAAAATTGGTAAAAGAGGTTAACCTGTGATGAATTAAAAAAATGTTTTTTGATAATCAATATAAATTAAGAGAGATTCTAGAAAAATTTGGGTGCACCAAAATTTATTTAGTTACCCTACACTGAGATCTTAAATACGACCATGCTGAACATACCATAAGCTAGTACAAATTTTTATTAATTGACTTGAAAACTTAATAATGTGATTTTTACCAAAGTTTACGTTTTGGGTGGAATGGAAGATGTTATTCTCTACAAAAAGAAAAATATTTCTATGCTACTATATAATCCTATAATAAAGTTGCACAAACTTCAAATTGGTTCAAACAAATTTTACTAATGAATATAAATCATAGCACTAATCATTTATGTAATAAAAAATATATATTTTTTTAATTATGATAATTTAATTTTTTTTAATTAAAAATTAATTTTAATATAATTGAAAATCATTTTTTTCTTTTACTCATGAAAAATTTATCAACAAATCAGTGGTGTATTTAGCCAGGATTTCATATTGAAAGAAAAATATTCAGGTTGACTTTTTTGCTCATTACTTTATTTAAGGTCAATAGGAAGACTTGACTAATCTGTATGCATTACTTTAATTAACATTTTTTCTTTATTCTTATGTAAATAATGTAGTAGAGAAAACAATAATTAGCTTCTTACTTACTAATAAAGAGAAAAAATACACTGCTGTTTTGATTCAAACTTATTAAAAAATAATTTTTTTGATAATTATTATTTTAATAATTTTGTAATAGGTTTAGATACTTATTATAAAATTAAAAACTATACCATATAATTAAATACATTATTATATTTTTGTTATTAATTTATTTAGATGATGAAAAATTTACTACTTGATGAAGGAGACATGGTACAAGTAGAAAGTGTATCTTTAGAAGTAGCAACATTTTCTAAATTTCAACCACAAAATTCAGAATTTCTTGATATAACCAACCCTAAAGCAGTTCTTGAAAATTGTCTAAGAAATTTTGCTTGTCTTACAACTGGTGATGTTATTGCTATTAAATACAATCAAAAAATCTATGAAATGTGTGTCTTAGAAACCAAACCTGGAAATGCTGTTAGTATTATTGAATGTGATATGAATGTTGAATTTGCTGCTCCAGTAGGTTATCAAGAACCTGAAAATCCAAAAAAAGCGGATACTGAAGAAATGATGGTAGATCCAGCAGATTTAATGCCAGAACCAGAAGGTTTTATAGCATTTAAGGGTACAGGCAATAGATTAGATGGAAAAAAGAAAAAGGAAAGTAGTGATGATCAAACCAATCAAGTGAATAGAGTTGCATATCAAAGAGGTATTCCAGATTATGATTTTACTATTGGGACAATACAATTTTTAAGAAATATTCGTTCCGTTACTAATGAAAAAGAGGTAATATTATACATTATATTATAAATTAGTATTAATTGTAATATATGTGTTTTAACAGGGTTACTTTTTAATTATAGTTTCATTGTTAATATTTAGAAGATTTAAACTATAATTAAAATTTGTTAAAGACTCTTAAACTTCTTTGTTAAAAAAAAATTATAAATTTAATGGTTTTGTATTCAAAAATTATAAAATCAGTAGATTCTTCAGTATTTTTTCATGGAGGGGTTAAATATATGAAAAGTTTGACTACCCTCTCTAATAGAAAAGTAAATAATTATAGATATTTTAATTATGAAGTGTTGTGGGTAAATTCAATACATATCCTACATACCATTGTACAAATAATGTTAAGATTTTTTAAGGGTTGTAAATTTAATACATTGTAATTTTTATACTTTTTAGAATGACGAAAGTAGGTTTAAACCATTTGGAGGTTCAGGATCTGTTTTGAAGACAAAAACTAAAAAGTGAAAGAAAACTAATTATGTGATCTAAAAATGTTCTTAAACTTCTTTACATTAAGACCTATATTTTGTATATTATAATTTGTGTAAATATTGAAAGCATAGAATTTATGTACTAATTGTAATTGGATTATTTATCAATAAAATTTAAAGTTGTTTTAAATAAAAATACAGTTTACTAATATACATTACTGAGAGTGTCTAATTAAGTGCACAATTTTAGAATATGGTAACATATATTGTACATATATTTTCAATATCAATCAATAAATTTAATATTTACTACCTACCCAATTTTAATAGAGTAATTGTTTTTTTTTATATGTAATTCTCAATAAATACAACCACAAAAAGGGCTAAGTTCCAACTTATTACTTACACTATAAGACTGTGTTTTATGTTAAATTTCATGTTTATACTCATATGAATAATGTTTTATAATTTTAATGATGGGACTATCAGTAATTAACAAAAACAAATAGTATAGATAATATCTGACAGTGATTAAAATCACTATATATGAATAAATAAATATATATTAATAAAATATAAATATAAATAGTACTTATCTATTACTTTACTTTTCATCTCCTCGTTCATTATTATCCCTATATCATTCTTTGTATTAGTTTTACCTGAGTATGTTATTTTATAACTCTCTCCTATTTTCCTTGCTTTCTTTCCCTTCCACTTAGTTTCCTACGCACAACAAATGTTAACTTTTCTCCTCTTCAATACTTCTACTAATTCTCTACTTCTACTTCCAGTTAATGTTAATTCAAACATTCCACATACCTATTCTTACTTCGTATCTAGCCATTTAATAAAAAATGTTTTAATTTTTAAGTATCTTTTTCTGTTTTTTCATTAAAAGTATTTGAATTTATAATTTTTTTTCTGTATTCTTCACTTAAATAAGATAATTTATAACTGCAATATTGAAAACACATACTATCATGAGATTACAACAGTAAAATTTGTGATCTAGTGATATTATTTATGATCTATTCTATGAGGAATTTTTATAAGTATATTGCCATCAACAAAAATAAATTAAAAAAAATAAAAACCCAGCAAATTGGGGTGGCGGCATAGTAGGATCGTGGCATAGTTGGGTCCAGCATAGATGATATCTGACAGTGATTAAAATCACTATCATAAAAAAAGTATTGAAGCAAATCTGTAGATAGTGTTTAATTTAAAAAAATTAATGGATTATTCCAAAAGCTAAAGGATCTCCTATTTCATTATTAATATTCTGATTACAAGTTTTATGATTTATAAGTGTAATATATGAATAAATATATATGTATTAATAATAATATATAAATATAAATAGTACTTATCTTAAAAAATATATAATAATCCATACATTATTCAAATAGTTATAGCGTTATATAGTTAAAAATATGAAAAGAAATTTTTTTACAAAAATCGTATTTTTTTTTATTAACTTTGATGACTGTTTTCACCATGAAAACAAAATAAAGTTCAAATTTTTTTTTTCCATAATAAAGTATATTACATAACCTTTAATTTAAGGTATATATAAATGTGTCAGTATTTCCGGAACACTTTCAAAAGTTAATTTTTTGTGAAAAAGTCATTTTGAATCCCCTCTGTGGGCAAGTAAAGGGTCAAATTTATATAAAAAATATATCAAATGATAGGTAAGGACATTATGCATCTATTAAAAAAAATTATATTGATTTGTTCAATTTTGAAAAAGTTATGGCAGTTTTAAGAAAAAAAAGTGAAAAAATATCGAAAATTAGCGATTTTTAAATTTGTAATTTTTTTGGAGATTTCCCCCATTTACGGGGAACGAGGGAAATTTTTTCAATTTTTGATGGTAATGTCTTCGACTAGATACGATTTGTGATCTTTTGACGTATTGTTGAAAGAATTTGGTTCGGTGAAAGCTGAAAAAAGTAGTAATAGACACAAAAAAAAAAAAAAAAANGGTTTGGTGAAAGGTGAAAAAAGTAGTAAAAAACAAAAAAAAAAAAAAAAAAAGTAAATAAAAAAAACACATCATAGTAAAATTAATACCTTCTCAGCTTCGCATCGAAGCTACACTCCTATAAGACTATCAAATACCAAAAAAAAAAAAGAAATCCAAAGAAATCATTATCTTAAGGGAAATTGAGTGTCTATATGTCACCTTATTTATACTCATTGAAATATTACTAACATTAAAAAAACATTTTACAAAATATCTAAGAAAAAAGGATATAAAAGAAATTTATTGAACCTTAAAATTTGTTAAACGAAATATGCAAGGTTACGTCGTTTTTTAACTGCGCAAAATATGTTTAATTACACTTAATAATAATGACAACTTGTCACTCAATTTCAGTATGGCATACCAAACTCCAAAATATGATTTTTTTGTTTAATTTGAAAAATTAGAATATTTGGCTTAAAAATGTATAAAGTCTTAAATTAAGATTCAGATTTAATGACATATTTACAGGGCTGCATGTGGGGGTTATTGAGTGTACGTACCTAGGGCGGCATAATTCTTAGATGCAACCTTGCATACCTATAAAAAAAAAATACTCCAGGACTCAAGCTCTTCAAGATATACGTCATAATAAAAATGTATACATTTAGATCAGTAAGATTATTAAATATATAAATTTTATCTTTTTATGCGTCTATATGAGGCATTTATATAATCATAAACAAAACATTTTAGGGAGAACTAAATTTAATTTCCTTTTTTCATTATATAATATTCTTTATTCCATTAAATATTGGAAGTTAAGTCTCCTCGAATTTCCTATTTATACTTGTCTATATATATATATATATATTCAACATTTTATGGCATCCAAAATATAAAATAATAAATGGTAACAAATTACATTAGTTTCAAGGTGTTAATAAGTTAACAAGAATATTGGATCCAGGTAATTGGTAAATATAACTACGTTCTGCTTTAATATAAAATTGTGACTAGAAAATTTATGTAAATTTTAATTATGATAATATTTACAAATCATAAAAATAACGTGAGTCATTTCAGGTGTTACCATTTAAATTTTTCAAAGGTTTTCTTTGTTCTGATCATGTTATATTTTTAAGACGTCATTTTTGCAAATTAAGGTAAAGTTAACGGTAGATGGCGTGCTTGACAAGGAAATATGAAAACGTGATTGATTGATTATATTTGTTATCATTGAAATGTGTAATTTGACACAGTAATGAATATACCTATTTTCTTTGTTTTCATTAAGATAACGGCATTGACTAACGAGCACACCATATAATAATAATAATAAAAAAAATCGTATTGAAAACAAATGCATTACTTCGACGTACTCCGTCATACGCTAATGCTAAGTAGGATGATGAAAATATCGTCATTTTTAATGTAAACTTCGCAGAAAGCAATATTCACCATGCACAAAAAAGGAGTAATTAATTTAAGGTTTAACCAGGATCAAGGTGAGTGTATAATTCTTTTTTTCTCATAGTTTAGACCTGAAAAATTGCAACTATTGTATGAAATTGTGAAACCACGTTATTGTTTTAGGTTGTTTTTCTTGTTGCACGGAAACTGGACTAAGGATCTACAATGTCGAGCCTTTGGTACAAAAAGAAAAATATGGTAACTATTTATAGAATTATATTTTATTAGTTATGTTATTCTAAAATTAATGTTCATTTATTTTTTATTTTTCAATTAGAATTTGGAGGTCTCTCAATGTGTGAGATGTTGTATAGGACAAATTTGTTTGCTGTTGTAGCGGGTGGTCGATATCCTAAGTATTCCCATAATACAGTTTTAATCTATGATGACGTCACTAAAAAGTTTGTTATGGAATTCTTATGTCCATCAGCTGTCAAAGCAGTACGAATGAGAAGAGACAAGTTTGTTTCAAATCTTATAAAGTAAATTTAAGATCTATTATATTATTTCAAATAATTTTTTTTAGGATTGTAATTGCAAGTATTAATCAGATAAGTGTATTCACCTTTCCTGTTCCTACAAAACATATCATAACTATTGAAACTCGTCCAAATCCTATGGGTCTTTGTGAAGTGAGTCCTCTAGAAACATCTGAAAAACAAATTCTTGTATTTCCGGGACATAAAATTGGAAGCATACAACTTTTAGTAATTTTAATAATCTGACCCGTGTGCAATTGTTTAAAATAATATCTATTATTACTTTTTAAAGGATATCTCCAATCTAGAATCAAGTAGTTCTAGTTCACCTATTACTTTAAATGCTCATCAAGGAGAAATTACATGTTTGGCTGTGAATCAACAAGGAACTCTTGTAGCTAGTGCAAGTTCAAAAGGTACATTAATAAGGATTTGGGATAGTATACGAAAAACCAAAGTTGCAGAGTTAAGACGTGGATCTGATCCAGCTACCTTATATTGGTAAGATGATATTATAACTTATTAAACATTTATTTATTAACAACTTCAACTCTTTTAATATAGTTACAAAAATTAATTTTTATGAATTATGTTTTTAGTTTCGATGCAAAGCTGATGAGGTATTGATTATTTCTTTTTTTTATTTTATATAAAATGTTTAATGAAATCTTAATTAGTAACCAATATGTTTGCATCAAAACTAATGTTAATATATTTTGTGATAAAAATACATCTGGTAATATAGCGTCTAGAGTTTATCCTTACACATAACTTGTTATGATAAACATAATTTTATCAGCAAAAGTTTAATTTAATAGTTATAATAATAAAATTTAAAATATGTTTTTTTCGTCTTGTAAAAGAAATTACACATTTAAAATAACATTAATAAACAGACTGCATATAATCATTTAATTTTAATTAATTTAAAGTCTACTATTTTTAAAATTTAACATTCTTTCAAATTAGAAACTAAAATCTTGTATTAGAGAGAACTTTATAGTTTTGTGTAATGGCATCAAAATTTTTGTAGTACTGTGAAATGAGGTACAATATATTCTTCATCTAAATAAACTATAAAGATTTTCTATAATTTAAATTAATTACTTTATATATATGTTGATTTTTTGGAAGTAATTTAATAAACATTTAACTCATTACAGTACTAGTTTATTGTTTTTTCAGTATCAATTTTAGTCCAGATTCAGAGTTTTTATGTTGCTCTAGTGACAAAGGAACTGTACACATATTTGCATTAAAAGACTCTGATCTTAATCGAAAATCTAGTCTATCAACTTTAAGTTTTTTTAGTTCTTATGTCGAGTCACAGTGGGCTCTAACTAATTTCACTGTACCTCCTGAAATGGCTTGTATATGTGCATTTTTGTCTTCTAATACTGTTATAGGTAAGTGAAATAAAAAAATCTCATTCAAGTAATGTTCAGTTAACTTAAATGAAGTATATATTAGAATGATATAACTTTGTGAATTTCATACTTCTACTACTGTTTATATTTTCTATCAAATAAATAATTTTTCATTTATATTTGTGAAGTAGAACTCTGATTCAAAAATAGTTTATATTGTTTTCTTGAATCAAAAATTAAGGATAATTAAATTTTTTGATTAAACAAACAAATAAAAAATTTTCTATCCATTAACCCCACTAGTATGTTTTTACTCCATGAGGGGTCTTAACCAATCCCTTTGGTTGCTTCACTGGCATTATACTAAATATTTTGATACTATATATGGTGAATTTCCAACATTGTAGTAATAAGAATACATCATTCCTATGTTTTAATTATTAAAATCAATATATTATATTTATAGCCGCCTGTCTAGATGGAACTTTTCATAAGTACACATTTTTGAAAGATGGCTCATGCAGACGTAAAGCATATAACATATTTTTGGATGATTGTACAGATGAAGACATATAAATGTTATTTGTTTCTATTTCACTTAGTTTTAATATGTGACCTTAATAATTAAAGTGGAAATTTTACATTTAGGTATTAATGAAACTTTAATTAATTTTCAGTTTAATTATTATATTTTTTTGTATAATGTAGATCAACTTTTGTCAAATTAAGAAAATAATTAGTTGTTTTTCAATATTGTCTTCTTTTATTGAGGTAGTATATTTTAATACAATACTACATATTTCCAATATTGTGATAAATTTATTTTAAGATATTTATTGTTATTTATCTAATTTTTTATACTAATGTTTTTCAATTGTTAATGTACAAATTTTATATTATAAAAACATCATAATTGTACTGTGCAATTTTTAAGTCAATTATAATTCATATATTTCTGTGTACTTTGTGGAAAAAATGCAGCCTATAATGGTTATCTACTAAATTTGGTGTACTGAGTGTTATTGTTGAAACTACATTTGTATGTAACTAAAGTGTTAATAGTAAATGTAATTGTAACAAGCTATTAATGGAGTGCAATTAACTAGTTAATTATGTATGCATTATAAAGGATATTTATGAAAAAATTGATCAGATCATTAATTGTTTGAATTTTAATTTATTTAAAACATTTTACCAGATACTCACAAATGAAAAAAGGAAAATACTATATAATGTTGGAGTCATTAAAAAAATTATTAAATTCAAGATGTAAATTTATTTTACATTATATAACTAAGTATATCATTCACAAAGTTTAACAAATATACATGCCAAGAATTATTATCTATTATAGTGACTAACTTTTTTGTTAATAATTTTTTAAATGTTACAGTTCATTTTTTGAGGTCGATAAAACTATTAATTAATATTATTTATTAAGTAACAAGGAATAAATGCTGTTTATTGTATTTAGTGATGAGATAATACTATCTTTTACTTTATAGAGGTATAATAAATGTATTATATATGTTTAACACATTAAAGAAATTTTATAAAAAAAATAGGACTTATAATTACGTAACAATTCGAGAACAATATTAAGTAAAAAATAACTTATAAAACAATCGTTTTAAAATCTAGTGAAAATATTAAATAATATTAATTTAATATTTAATAATATTAAATACTTAATATTTTAAGTATTGAATAAGATTTCAAATATTAATTCTCTTAATATTATTGATAGAAATAAATCTTTTATAAAAATACTTTTAAAATGAAAACTAAACCATGGGAAAATATTAAGTATAATTTAGAAAATCATTATATGTACACATTTTTTCATTGAAATCGTATTCTCAACAGATTTTTTTTCTAACTTTATAAATAATTTTAAAATGATTGCAAAATGTTATTCCATCATTCACGTGATGCTGTCGGGGCACAACCGCTTTCAGTTCACGTTAAACTTCAACGCGAGTAAAGCATTGAGAGTACAGCGGCGACCGTCGACCTGATAGATAACTGTGCCAAAACTGAACTGTCAAAGTTTGACAGTCAGACTGCTATGTTTTTATTCCATGATAAATGTTTTTGTATTCTATGAGTTTAGTGCAAGGTCGTCTGGGCGGCGCCACTGTCGATAGTTCGCGCTCTAATCCTGATCGAAATCGTATGGTAGAGGATGTGTGAACTGTGAGAGGGACATGGTGTGGAGTACCAACACAACAGTATACAAAACAAAAACCGCTGCCGTCGTCTTCCATAACTGACGTGCGCTGCTGCCGTTGTGCGCAATCGACTAGTGAGTGTTGTTATTGGGGCCGCCCGGTTTTTTTCACGCGGTATCGCCGGTATACGTACAATATTCGTACATAAAGCGGCCGCTTATTGCGCAGTAGACGGTTTGCCGTATATTTATTCTGTCAAAATTGGTACCGCTGTGCGGTTTTCTCGATATTAAAATTCGTAAAAAATCCGGACGAAACGGTACAATGGTGGTGCACCACAGCGCGACATCCGTGACCATGGAGGTGGACCCACCGCGGAACGCCAATAGCCCGGACGATCCGAAAACAGCAAACGGTTCTTCGGAGAATGAAAAAGCTGAGGATTCAGAATCATCCGAAGATGGGCCTTTGGACGTTGGCGAACACTATTTGGTTCGCCGGTACGACGACACATGGCGTGAGTACACCTCTATTCTTTGTTCTACAGTATTATGGCTCGTTGCCGCCCGGCCGGTGCCCGCAGCAACGTGATTTCGGTGCGTGCGTGCGTGCGTGTGGCGCGTCCCGCCGACTGTTGTCTGTGTTGTCAGAGTGGCGAGTGGACGGGGGGATAGAGGTTGAGTCGTTAAAGCTAGTAGACACTGTTCATTGGAGAAGTGATGAAATGTTGTGCAATAGCGGCGCAACATGTGATTTTACACAAACATTGAATTTTGCATATTTTGCTATTTGCATGATGACAATATATAATTTATAGTCGTGATATTTGTTTCCCATGCGCGTTTTCTCTTAATCAAAACTTGTTTTTCACTTGGCTTTTCTCCGTTAACCCTTTCTGGCTACCGGAACATGGCCAATGCTCTTTCCGACGTGCCATTGTTTTTTATTCATTAACCTAGACGTGTTAATAAAAATTCAGCATAGGCGCCAAGCGTTCTCGTCGGTCATATCATAAATAAGGCTCCCTGTCGTTTTACTCCCATTAAATTAGTGTTATCATCAATGCTACCCCACTAATTCTTGGTCATTAGTATTATTATTGATTGGACACTGTAGCGATAAAGATAACGAGTTAAACTACTTTTAAGTGAATTTAAAAAACATAACAATCATTTTTTTAGTTTATATACTTGTGTTTTGCACAACGAAAAAAATCGCAATACACATAAACGAATAAATTTATTAAAATAAAAAAGTCAAGTAAAATTGCCTGATACGTCATTTTCCCTAATGAAGTTTGTTAAATAATGACACTAGTAACTTGACGTGTCCAATTAATTTTAAGTTTAAATACGCAACCGAGAACGTTTTACACGATTGGCTAGTATTATATAATTTGAGCAACTTGCAATCAAAATATTTTTTTGAATACCCAAGTTAGTATTCAACTGCAGACGACTTTGCGTGTTGGAATAAAATTGTATTTTTACCTCTGTGATTAAAAAAAAATGTTCATTTATTCATTCTATTCCAAAACTTTCTTCGTGTATTGTCTATTCTAATTTGTTGACGAGTGTTCGACTATGAATGTTAGAAAACAATAAATAAATATGGTAGAATTCTATAGCATTTTTTTTTTTTTACTGAGCCAACTGAAATAGGTTGTTGACAATATACAAAAGCAATGTTGCGAACAGAAAAAATGGTATCATAAATAAAGTCATTGTTAAATGTATTGTAATAAACATAATTTTATATCTGAAGAAATATAAAATTAAAAAATGAAAATTTAGAACTCGTAATATTTTTTAAAAATATTTTTCCACTTGACTTTTTGATTGTCTATAAAAATTAGCGAAATAAATTCGAATAATTACAACTCGTTACATCATATCAAATAGTTGCCGGATTATTATTACGATTTAATTTATCTCAGAAATTTATCAAAGCTTATAAAATTATATTCATTAGTTTATTGGTTGAATTAATGAACGGATTTTTATGACATATAGTTAGCGTTCAAGAAATAAACTTGATAAGAATGATGACTGATAATAGTAGAGCATTGTAAAAATATATTAATTTGTCTTCAGGGTTTTTTTTATTCATTGTAATTTTCATAATAACTGTCATTTATATGTTGACGTAAGAACTATTAGAAAGCAAATGTATTAATCTAAAGGTGGACCTAAAACTGTTCTAATATATTTGTCATTAATTTTTTTTTTTTTGAAAAATTATAAAATATCTATTTTGATAAGTTTATATTTTTTTGAGATGCAATCTGGAAAAAAATTGATTTTTTACTTTTTGAAGGAATAACTACGTTTTTGAAATTATGTTTCCATCAATTTTAAAGAAATTACTGTCCGAATTTGATGTTCTTGTTATGAGTAATTACAAGTACAAGTTTGATTATATAATTCCATTAGATAATATTCAAATTTCGCTAAGAGTTTAAATCTAGTAATTTTCAAACAACTTCAATGTAGATGGTGTTTTTAGTTTAAAAAATTTTGTTTTCGATGCCTTAAAAAAAAAAAAATATTTAATAAAAATATACTTGTGTGTAATAGTACTAAATCATTGATATTAATTGTTATTTGGTGTGTAATAAAATAGTACTATTTTTATCCATAAACCTATGAACATATTTTAATACATTATTCATGCAACTCTCACAGAATATCGAACATCGCATTTTATTTTGTTTATCAGAAGTTCTAACGGTTAATTATTATTGAATTGAGTTTTAAGTTACAACAAACAAAATAAGAAATGAGAAGAATTTTTTTTTTTTTATTATTAATTAAATATCGACTTTTACTATTTATTCTCGTGAAATTTACTTTAAATTTTATAGTTTTTATTTTATTTTCAGAAGAACTTTTATTGTTATTTTCTACAAGTGTCTTGATAGCTGTGTAATTTTTTTCTGTTTTACTGGTTCTCATTACGAAATTATACGTTAAAAATAACAATGAAATGTTACTGAAATTTTCTTTATACATTGAATATCCACGTTTTTGTCCTCTTTAAAAAAAAAATCTGTAGCCTTAATTATAATACAATTATCTTAACTTAGTGGATTCCTCAGAAAAAGAAAATTATTATTTTTTTTTTTCAATTTCACAATGTTCTAGAATAATATATGTTCACTATTTATGAACGTGAACCATTTATTGATCTTAAATTGTATTAAAAGATTTTAATAAATTATTTTGCCGTGAGCTAGATGAGTATTGCTGTTGTAATTTTCGTGATGCAATCTTTGCCAGAAGTAGATAATTTAAGAATAAAGTTTTACAGCTTATAAGAAGCGAATAATATGTTGTTGCTTGTCAGTTACAGTGTTATTTATTTTTAATTATTTTATATGCTATTGAAGTGTGAAGTATTGTTGAAGTAGATAATAATTTTATATTGCAGTGTGTATCAAGTGACTCACTAAAATGTGTATGTCATAAAATAAAAATACAGCCAACTGATAGCTCAACAAAATATATGTTTATCGTGTGTATACAGTTAATATTACACTCATATTAGTAATAATTTAATTACGAAAACTGAAAAGATAAAGGCGAGTCTTTTTTTAAAGGAGGGAGTGTTGGCTATTATTTCAATTCGTTTTTTCATAATTTTGTATTGCTCAAATAATTGGATTATTTTTACATTCTTTACATATTAATAATATATGTACATCTATTCAGAATTTGACGAATAATAATTATTACAAATTTTTCGATCAGCAGAAGATCTAGTTAAGTTTATCGAATATTTCCGTAATGTTTGATTTAGAACGAACATAATTGGTAATTACATTAAATTGGTTTAATGTTTGCCCATGCCCGCATTTTACGTCTCCAATATTTCCCCGCCCCTATCTTATTTTCTATGAATGATCGTATTATTATTGAATTTACAATAATAAAAGATTTCACTTAAGTATCAAAACGGATATGATTATCTAATTATGAAGTTCTCTAGACGTTTATTCTCTCCCTAAATACGATAGAATAAATAGATACGTAAATACGTGTTCACTTGATAATTGCTAAGACTTTGAAAGTTAACTATATACATAAATTATTTATTGTAAATGAAAACGGATAAGATAATCAATACCAACAGTGAAATAATATTGATACATAAGGTGATTCTTTTTTACCATATCCACTCAATTTCTCTTAAAATAATAAGTTTTTTGAAATTTTTATTTTATTAGCTACACGTGTACTTTTATTTATTTGTTGTAAAATAATTTTTAGACCCATCTATTATGTCTTATAGGGATATCGATTTAATTGTTTTAAATGGCAACATACATACTAAACTAGTTTATTTCCTTTAAAATTATCTAATTAAGAAAATTTAAGCTTTAAGTGGTGCAGCTTTTACTAGTGTACAAGTTATATAGGCTATTTTGATATTTTCTTATCAGTGAAGACTAATAAAAAAATTTGCTTTAAACGTAATTCAAGAAGTGGATAATTATTTAAAAAAAAATTCACCAAAATGATAATTGTATCAAAAATTATAAGCATTGTCAATAAGGTCTGAGACACTATATTGATATTATATATAGTAAACTAAATATAAGTATATTTATTTTTAAATGGTCATAAATTACCTATTCTGTATTTTATATTATTTTACATAATTATTGTTTTTTAATTCGTAACACTATCTAGTGAGAAATGATTTTTAATTTCCTTAACTTGTTAAAGAACTGAAATTCGCAACACGATGAAACCGGTTTAATTTTTTCGATTTTTCTGACATTACTAACAACTTATGTATTTTATTTTATGTGTTATTTTAGTATAAAAACAAAATTCTCGATTTTTGCATTGCCATTGTTAGTTTTTGTTCATAGCGACAAATTAATTGTGTCATTAATAAATGATGACAATTAATTTTTAATGAAATTATAATTCAATTGAATAATAAAAAATCGAGATTAATTATTGATGTTATGAAACATAACAAGTAATCGAATATAAATTAGTCAAAATTAGCCTTCATAATATGAAGGCTAAATAAAAAATTGGTATTTATATTATAAATACCAATTTTTTTCGAGGGTGTAGTTAAACACTATTATTTTATACTTAATACATTTTTGTAAAATATGTACCGGTTGTAGAATTTATACTTTAAAAAGTTTTTTTTTTATATAAATTAATACTAGTAATTCTAATTAAGTAAAATTAAGGTGGTACGAAATAAAACTAATAAAAAAATAAAACATCATTTTTTTTTTTTTTTTTT
>NW_026099574.1:16676399-16853683 GCF_025091365.1 Daktulosphaira vitifoliae | reverse complement strand
TTTTTTTTTGAGATTACAAAAATTATGTTTCATTCATGATGACTCGTTATAGATATATCTGTTGTTTCTTGTTTCTATGATTCAAATAATTCGTGTAGTTTTTAGAGTTGGGTTTCTTTAGAGTATTGGTGTGATGGAAGATCATTAAGAATAGAAATAAATGTTAGTGAAGTTTTGATGATTATATTACTCTGAGCTTGAATAAGATTTCATAGATTATTTTTAATATGAATAATTTTGAAATATTTAAAATTAATTTTATAATATTATTTTATTCTATTTTTAAAGATCCTGCTGAAATTTTACATACAAGATTTAATGATCAAGAACATCATTTTGAGTATTATGTACATTTTGAAGGATATAACCGAAGATTAGACCAATGGGTACGAAGAGATAGGTATGATGAATAAATATTTTTAGGAACTTAGATAATATTATATTTTAAATATTTCCAGGATTATGAACTCTAGGTTTGATATATCCGAAAAAACTTGGAGACAAAAAGATGTAAATAAAATACCAGATCTTTTAAACCAGTCAGATAGAAAAATTACAAGAAATCAGAAGAGGCGACATGATGAAATTAATCATGTTCAAATGGTATGTACATATATATTTGTTGCATATAAAATGCTTCATTGAAGATATTTATTTTTATTTTATTAACTAGTCATATGCTGACATGGACCCAACAACAGCTGCTTTAGAAAAAGAGCATGAGGCTATAACAAAAATTAAATATATCAACAAAGTGCAATTGGGGAAATATGAAATTGATACATGGTATTTCAGTCCATTTCCAGCTGAGTATCAAAAAGAATCTAAAATTTGGATTTGTGAATATTGTCTTAAGTACAGTAAACTGGAAAAATCTTTTAAATATCACATGGTAAGCTTAAATTTTGTGATTAATTCTTAACTAATGTAATTGGTAGTACCTATTCAAATTTTTTTTTTTTCGGCAGAGTCAATGTACTTGGAGACAACCGCCTGGTGTTGAAGTTTACCATAAGGGTTCACTTTCAATTTGGGAAGTGAATTCCAGTCATCATAAAATGTACTGTCAAAATCTATGTTTACTTTCAAAACTATTTCTAGATCATAAAACTCTTTATTTTGATGTGGAGCCATTCTTGTTCTATGTTCTATGTGAAGTAGACAAGGTTGGGGCCCATTTAGTAGGATATTTTTCAAAAGTAAGTAAATATTCTTTATTCCTTTGTTAATTTTGAGTGTCTCTTCATTCTACAATGAATTTTCATACTTCCAGGAAAAAGATTCACCTGACTGTAATAATGTAGCTTGTATTTTGACAATGCCTCCTTTTCAGCGACAAGGTTATGGTAAATTATTAATAGCTTTTAGCTATGAGCTAAGCAAGTTGGAAGGACTGGTAGCTAGTCCAGAAAAACCATTGAGTGATCTTGGTAAACTGTCTTATCGATCCTACTGGTCATGGGTATTATTAGAAATCCTTAAGAATGCATGTGGCTCATTGTCTATTAAAGATTTAAGGTAAAGCTAGTTTTTTGAAGTTATTATGTATTAAAATAGCAGCAATATTTTTAAACTAAAGTTATACTTAACTTTTTAGTGCAATGACTAGTATAACACAGACGGATATCATATCTACATTACAGTCGATGAACATGGTTAAGTACTGGAAGGGTCAACATGTGATTTGTGTAACACCCAAAAACGTTGAACAACTTGTAAGTTCTGAACAGTACAAAAGACCAAGGTTCATTATTGATGCAAATGCTATCAAGTGGACACCTAAAAAGTATAATCCTCGACCAGGTCCATCAAGACATTCACGGTCACAATACATAACTGGATAAATTGCATATGAAAACAATTTCTTGTGGCGAGAAATATTACCTAGTAGTCATTTAATAATTTACCTATTGTAAATAGATAATAATGTGTTTTTTTGCATATATGTTTAATATATGTAATAGGAAGGTTTAAATATGACAAGGGTAACCAAAATGTGTGATATTGTTCACTCTAAAAAAGTGTAAACAACTAAAACGAACAATGCTTAATCTTTCTAAGATACATTGGTCAAACTAATTTATTTTAGATTTTGTATAGTCATGTATATTGTTACACTAATCCACATGATCATTTTTAATTAAAGTTATTGTGGATGTTATTTATTTTCTGTCTAACAGCACTATCTTCAGTTAGAATTTATGTCAGCTTTTATGTTTTTTTTCTTTCATTGCCTTTGTTTGAAACTTGATAAACAAAACAAAAGAACCATTTCCCTTGTCATACCTTTTCTACATGTGATAGTATTTTATTTCGAATTTTTCCAAGTACGCGCATAAGACCTGAGTTGATATTGTATTTTCATTATAACTCATTAATTTTCTTTTTATAACTTTTATATTTCTTAAATTTTAATCATAATGCTTTTCTTAAGTTAAAAATAAAAATATTACAATATCGTTTATTTTGAATAAAAGATATATTAGATTGTACCCCACCTTATTTGATATGCAATAATGTTGGATAGCATTGTATTATAGAATAAATATAAGTCGTACTGTTGCATTTCTTATTCTCCATGTAATTTATGTTCCAGTTTTTTATTATTTTTTTTAAATGTAATTACCATAATTTATTTTTATGGAAAAAAACTGTAGTGTAACTTTATTTGTAAACTATTTGTTATGACAAAGGTTAATGGAATTGCTTATTTTAGGTGACTAGACATAAATAATTGTATGTCTTGGATGATTATGTTTAATTGCATTTCCATTTATATTTTAACTATATCTGTAATTACTGAAAAAATTGTTACTAGCTTTTTGTATTGTAATAGAAGACAAATATAGTTTTTTTTATTTTAAATCTTTTTTTTATTAACAATACTTTTTTCATGTTCATATCAATAGGTAGAAAATTCATTAGTATTTGACTTTCTTATCTTTTAAAGTAAATAAAATAGCTTAATATAATCATCTTGTAAGAAAAGTTTAAAAAATTCTGAAAATAATTCTAACAAAAAAAATATATATAACAATATTTAGTATATTAAAGTTAATAACAGCTCCTAAGAGAATCACAAAGTACCATTTTTAAAATAACCAATTTTTATAAATTATTCACTGAAAATATTTTGTTTTTTTTAAGTAAATATTTTAATCCTAAAAAAGTTATGAATAACAATAATTAAAATTAAACAATTTTTAATATTAAAACACATAAATAAAACTGATTATTTTTTGTTTCAATTGCTTAATAAAGATTTTAATTCTTCTGGTGTGTAGACAGGTAAGTTACATACATTGTTTTTGCAAACATATGCGGACACTTTACCTTTTTGTGATTCTGCTAAACCTTTGGCTAGGGTTGAAATTGATGATTCTTCTGCTAATGCAACTGTAAGTCCAGGTATATAATTTTCCCTAGTTATTGACAACAATGGATCTATATCAGGATCATCAATATTTCCTGTAAAATATACCTAAAACAAAAATTAAGCAATTTTCTAAATTCATTACTTATTTAGAGATTATTAACATACTGATGTTATTGAATCACTATGTAATGTAAGAGCAGACACTAATGTTGGTAATGAACCAGCATTGTTTGAAAGGCGTCCAGTGAATGAATTGAATAATAAATTTAGATTTTTTGTATATTCAGGATTATCAGTAATAATTGATAATTTCTGAAGATTTAAGGCAGATATTGAATTACCACACGGCTCAGCTCCATCATGATCTATAAATCATTTGTTTATTTCGTGTTTAAATCACATAAATTTATATTTTATATACTATTTAAATTATTTAACAAACAGAACAATACAATTTTTTCAATTTAAACTTGACATACCACTTTTGAATCTCAAAATTATACTCGGATCTTTATCAGTAGAAGAAAAGTATCCAAATTTATCTTTATCCCAAAATAGTTTATCTTGTTGTTCTTGCAAATTATTAGCCCATGATAACCATTCAGATTGTAAAGTACATTCATATAAATCTAATAAACCACGTATGAGAAAAGCATAGTCATTTAAAAAACCTGTTATAGGTTGTTCACTAGAATAATATAAAAAATACAAATTTATTTTTAATTTTAGCAAAATTTACTATTAAAAAACATACAGATTATTTATCTCTCCTAATTCGTTTACATAACAAGAACGTAAAAGTACATTTGTACTCTCATCCCACATATGAAACTTGATAAAATTAGCACATTGAATAGCTTTTTGTTTATACTCTTCACACTTAAATGCTGTTGCTGCTCTAGCATATGCAGTAATCATTAATCCTAAAAATATATTTTTAATAATAATTTGAATTTGTATTTGAAAGTAAAATAAATAGAAGTACGATATTGTGTATAGATTAAAGTAACATTTGTTTATTACCATTCCAAGAGGTTATAATTTTATTATCAAGATGAGGCCGTGGTCTTTTATTTCGAGCTTCAAATAAAACTTTTTTTGCAATTTTTAATTCATTTTCTACTGTTTCAACAGTCAAATTAAATTTTTTGGCTGTATTTTCAATACTTCTAAATTCTATTAAAACATTTTGATCCAAAAGCTCACCATGAGGATCCTAGTAGTAAAAATATGAACATTAGTAATTTAATAACTTTTAAGTTTAAAGTAGCCATTCATGGCTAATGGAAAATTGTATAAAATTTACAAACAATAAGTAATAAGTGTCACATGTAAGACAAAAATATTTACTTACGGAATCTGGTCTTACATTGCCATTGGGTAAAACACTAAAATGCCAACAAAATAAATCAGAAAGCTTCACATCTGATTTGTTAGTTAATGGTTTATCTAAGAGTTTTATTATGTCTTGCTGTGTCCAAGTATAAAAGGCACCTTCTTTCTTTTTATCTGAGTTAATATTTGGTAAAGAGTCAGCATCTTCAGCACTATAAAATCCTCCATCCTATAAAAGAAATCTAATAATAATTTTTTCATAATCTATTAAATAATATATATACCTTATGACTTAAATCTCTACTGACATACTGTAAAATATCATGAACTATGTTAGAATATAGTTTATTTTTTGTAATTAAATAAGCTGTAGTATATGATGATGCTAATTGTGCTTGATCATACAACATTTTTTCAAAATGTGGTACATGCCATTTTTCATCCGTTGAGTATCGAGCAAATCCCTTATAAAAGCAAAATGTTTTGTAGTACAACTTGAATAAAAAACATTTTTCTCATGAAATATTAACTTACTTGGCCTATATGATCATGAATACCACCCATAGCCATTTTTTTTAAAGTTTCTAATGCCATGATAAGACTTTCAGCACTTTCTGTAGCTTTTTTTTTACATGAAATATGAAGCAAAAAGTCCAATATTGATGGTTGTGGGAACTTTGGAGCCATACCAAAGCCACCCCATTCATCATCATAAATCCTCTGTAGTTGTGAAAAACATGTTACCCAAGATCTTGGGTTAGGTTTTAGAAGCTCAAGCGGGACATTGATATCAAATGTTGTTGTTTCATAAAGTATTTTTATAAGTTTTCCACTATTTTCTAACATTTCAGCAGAATCATGTGACCACTATCAATAACAGATATCATTATTAAATAAAAACTTCTAAGTTGAATTAAGTTTACTTTTTTTGCCATGTGCAAAAGAACACTTTTAAATCCTGGACGGCCGTATGAATCTTCTGGTGGATAATAAGTTCCACCACCAATTGGTTTTAAGTCTGGTGTTAAAAATACACTCATAGGCCATCCTCCTGAACCAGAGGCTGCCTAAAATTTTCAAAGATAAGTAAAACATAGAAAATTTTAATAAAAGAAATTTATATTGAAGAGTACACTGAAAAAATTGAATTTTAGCTTCGATGCAAAACTGAGAAGGTATTAATTTTACTATGATGTGTTTTTTTTTTTTATTTTTTTAATGATTTTCTTCAATATAATCTTATAAACAGTTTAAATGTCAACAAATTGTTTAGTGGCAGTAGTAAGGGAAGTTATTGAATAGTTATATCAATATTACCTGAACAAATGTCATGTATAATTGATCAACATCAGGACGCTCTTCACGGTCAACTTTTATATTAATAAAATGTTCATTCATAATTGCTGCTACTTCATTATTTTCAAAAGATTCATGTTCCATAACATGACACCAATGACATGTCGAGTACCCAACTGAAAGAAAAATCAGTTTTTTTTCTTCCTGAGCTTTTTTAAAAGCTTCATCACTCCAAGAATACCTATAAAAAAATAATGATAATTATTAAATTATCTTAATAATTTAAAAACAAATGTGCCTTTATCTATTTAATATTTGTAGGCCAGAAAAAAATTTGTATTATATCAAATTTACTAAGATTGGAAAAACAATGGATGTATAAATTACCATTCAACAGGATTTTCAGCATGTTGTAAAAGATAAGGTGATTTTTCTAAGGCTAAACGATTTTTCTTTTTTTCCATTTTATATGATGTTTGTTTTAAAGATGAATTTTGAAAAAACCTACGTAATGATACAAATATAATTTTATATAAAAAGAGTTAAAAACTACAGTGTACCTTGTATTTTTATATTTTGATGATGTTGATTTATGAAATATTATCCTCGAAGCATTACACCATTGAACGCAATTATTACGTCTTAATAGACCAAATGCAAGCATAACAACAAAAAATATTCTAATTCTAAAATAATAATTTACTTTAAAATACGACTCGAGTAAAAAACATGTTTAATTTCCAAATCATCGAAAAAATTAATATTTTATATAAATATTACTTTCAATAAATTTTGTTGAAGTGATAACCAGCTAATCAAATATTATCAAAATGAGCCGGTTGGAAACAGCTGTCTGATATACAATATCAGCATTCGGAGCACTCGAGGTCAGAGTGTCATGTTAGTGTTAATTTTATTAATTATAGAAGTTTTCATTCAAAATATTAATTAACATTTTTTGAACAAAAATTATGCGTTTTAAAATTATTTATGCAAGTTCGCCATTCCAACTCTTTTGATTTAATAATCTTTTAAATTATTAATGATTATATAAATAATTACAATTTATTATTATATTTATACAAAAAAATTAATATGCAAGTCTTAACTTTAACTAAGCAATTGAAAAAAACTTGACTTTGATGAATGATTAAGTAGCGTATAAGTAATAACTAAATATATTTCAAAAAGAAAATAAAACTATTTATTTCAGGAACGATGCAAGTTTAAAATATTAAACTAGTAAAAAATTGTTTTTAATCTATATTTTGTACTGCGTTAAAACTAAAGGTAGCTAAATGGTAGTATTTGATGACATATACTGAGTTAATACAGCAAAATAAGTAATGAAACTTTAACATAAATAGAGGCGTTTGAAAGATCTGAATTTACGTTATTTATACAATTTATCATATTGGGCGATTTACATATATGTATAAATTGAAAAAATACTGCAGCTAGTTCATGCCAAGAGTTTTAAACAGATACTGGTTTCGTGTTTTTTATTCCATTATTTTACACGTTTTGTTTTAATTATTGGATTTTAATTATACAAATCTTAAGTCATACCATAATATAAGGCGTTGTACAGCAGAGTCAGTAATCTCCTTTTTTTGTTTGAATTTTTTTTATGTTTTATAATCTTAAAGTATAATAACAATAATTTCAATATACAAAAAAAAATTGGTTTTGAAAATGAAGGTTTATACTTTTTTAGAAAATAATTATTTATGTATATTGAAAATATATTTTAAATGTATTTTAAAATTGTAAAATTAAAAAAAATAAAGAAGGATTTCTGATTGTTGCAGAATGCTCCATATATTGTCAATGACAATTTGTCACGTATTAAACCATAAATAGATTATGTTTGACAATATATTTGTTGCTAAGCTATGGTTAATTATTATATTTCTTATGGCTTTATTCAGCTAAAAATCGGAAATTTAATTCAAAATATTCTCTAATAAACTATTGAGCTTGTTCGTTTAGTAAACAGTTTTTCCAGCAACTTTTATTTTAAGTGTGTTTACTATGAATAATGAACCTTAGACATTTATTAGCTATTGATTGGTTGTTTAAATATAATATAAATAGATTATATTTTATTTGTTAACCGCCTATTGAACTTAATGTTTAACACTTTCGCCTTAGGGTTAAATTAAATGAAAATAGAGAATTAGTACCAAAATCTGAAACTATTTTGTATGTACTTGCTCACATATTTAATAATTTTTTAAGCGTAAGGTTAATAACTACTTATGTGTCTCACGGCTATTTATTTTTATAATAAGTATTTAAATATTTAGATTAAAGACTTTTTTGGAGGGCATTGCACTATGTAACTATACGTGAAAAATGAATAACATTAAATTTTTTGAACGAAGGTCTTTTAGTCAACTGATTTCAATCATCGATATTTATATATATTATATACATAGTATTAAATATTATATTAAATTGCATGATTCAAATAAGTCTTAAATAATTTATGGGTCTAAGCATTCAAAACTAGTACAGTTACGGGTTTGTGTGCATATTTTTAATTATAAATAAATATTTTCAAATAACTAGATATGAGAATTATTTACTATTTTTATACTTGACATTCTCTAGAGTTCAAGATTTATACACCCTTATTAAATAATAATATTAAACCTTAATGTTTTCGGTATTATCATTCACAAGGGCGTATACAGAAAGAACTATAAAAACTAAACCATCCCATTAGCTAACCACATTAAAACAACATTTTAAATACAAAATCACTACTTATAAAAGGTTACTAATTTTTATTAATAATATGTAAATAAAAACAAATCGTTTATTGAATTATTGTATTAGAATTTAAATAAAATTTAATAGTTTAAATTCAATATTTTAATATTCTCTACATTTATTATTTATTTGTATATAAAATAAATTAAAAATTATTTATTACATTATATTATATTTATTATAAATTTCTATGGATACAATAAATAACAAAAAAGTTAATAATAAGTTAAAATTTCTATTCACATAATCCGATAGATGAACAATATTGGATACGTAAATTATCTTCTATTATTTAAAACCAATACTAATATTTATGATGTGATTGTTTTTCATTGCTTTTTGTTCTTTCGGTAAACAATACATTGATAATCATGAAGTAATTACTAAACGATACTTTATTTTTTTTAATCTTTAGTAATGAGAAGGAACGTTAGATTTATAAACAAAAGATTGGAATTGTGCATATTTATCTTACATTCATTTAAAGACGTTGTTTGTTGTAGATTGTAGATAGGTTTATTTATGTACAGGAATAAAGCCTTTAATTAGTAATAAATCGAATTGATAATTAAAACTATTAATTGTTTTCTAGAGTTTTTAGTTGTGCAACTAAAAACAAATTTCACTGCATTGTTTGATTTGTTAATAGATACGTTGTAAATTATGCTTACAGTTATTTGAGACATTTTAACATATCATCATCGTGATTCAAAAAGTGGCTAAGTACAAATGTATACATTTGTATTTTTCATATAATAATTTAAGGTGGAAAAACACTTTAAATTATTAAAAATGTTCTATTTAAATATATTTTAATATTTTTAGTTTTAATTTATTTAACTTTTAAAGCGTATCAAATCATAAATAAAATAATTTAGCCATTTTTTGCACGATGGCGAATATATTCTCGTTAAGGCGACGTTAAATAATATATATTATAAATAATATAATGTACTAATGCATTTATTTTACAAGAGACTATACCTTTGTAAAATAAATTTAGTGTTAAAATATTTGAGTAATATTTTGGTATTAGTCAACTAATTTATATATTTTTTCCATTATTTTGCTAATTACTCTTACTTTTGAAAATATATAAATTTTTTATTTACCTTATTTAAATTAGTTTGACGGTGTTCCATAACAAGGGTATTTAGTCGTTCCTTGCCTGAGATCAAAGTATGACACTCATGAATAATTTATTAGCTACAAGTCAGGTCAATACTTTGAAAATAGTATACTGATAGAGTTTTATATGAAAAATAGTAATTGACTTTTGACGTTGTTTAATACTTATAATTTTTGATAAATGATTTTATGACAATTTCTAATTTATTAAGAAAAGAATTTGTCTGTCTACTTTTTATTATGCATAGACTAATAAATCAACATTATTTGTCGATAAGATAATTTTATTATAATTGATTAATAATTAAAATAATATTTTTAATCTGAGTATTTTTTTAGTATAAATCAATTTTTTTTTTGTGTATTACCTCAGAGTATTTTATAATTAAATTTTTTTAAGCGTAGTTTATAAGGTTTTATAATAATTAAGATGAAAATCTTTAAGTTAATAAAAATAGTTTTAATTCTTTATATCAGACTTTGTGACTTAGTTTAAACTAAGCTTTTAGCTAAATTTCAAGAAAATTTGTTTTAGAGTCACTTTGACAAATGTTACATCATTCCATCCTATGAAATATAAATTATTTTGTCCCTATTCATTTTTTAGATTGTAATATATTTCTAAATGACTCAACATTTATATTGTTTTAATAATGTTTTGTTTTGTTGTTTAATTCTTAAATTATTTTTAGAAAATGGAGTTAGAAATATGCTACAGTACTCTGTTTTCTTTTAACTGACCGAAACATTATTTAAGCAACTAATTTGAAAAAATACTTTGTTATCAAACTGTCTCCGTTGTTTGACTACTATAGGCTTAATGCCAAAATCTAATTAGACTACAAGTAGTATAATAGTGTAAGGTTATTCTTTCTTTAATTTTTGTTGTATATGAATAATAATTACTTATTATATTATAACGATGCTTTAAAAGTTTATTTCTGATACATAGAACTTCACTTTTTTTTAATTAATTATTTCAATTCATAAGTTACATGTAACATATGAATTTTAAATAATTTTTCTATAAAGAATAATTAAATATTACTTTAAGAAATGTATCTTAAGCGTCCCTGTACTGTTTCAGTCCTTATTTTAAGAAACATAATTATTTTTTAAGACTTTTTTTTATTAATTTGCGCTTCACTTTGATTTTAAGGCAAAATTTGAGCAAAAAATCAACAGCGCGCCTTATTTAGTAAAAAAATTGCATCTATACTATCTAGTAGAGGGCCAATATTAATACAGAAAATAATTTTTTCGGATTAATTTAATGATACCGAATTAGTAATTAGGGTGAAGTGGAGTAATTGTTTATACATTTTTTTAGAAAATTAAACAAATTCTTATTTTAAATTTGAATTTAATATGATAGCATCATATATACAAATCAGAAAATTTCAATAAAATGATGTACTTTACATTTTTTGAGAAATAAAACTAGTATACAATTACACCATTTACTTATGTATATCCATAACATCATATAACGATTTCCACGTAGATAAATAAGTTAAATGTGATATCATCAGGTATCTTTGATTACTAATTCAAGTGATCCTCACAGNTCTTATTTTAAATTTGAATTTAATATGATAGCATCATATATACAAATCAGAAAATTTCAATAAAATGATGTACTTTACATTTTATGAGAAATAAAAACTAATATACAAATACACTATTTACTTATGTATATCCCTAACATCATATAACGATTTCCACGTAGATAAATAGGTTAAATGTGCTATCATCAGGTATCTTTGATTACTAATTCAAGTGATCCTCACAGTTTATCTTAGGCCCGTCTGGTATGACAGGCTTGTTTAAAAAATTATTATCGAGACTCCTTTAATTGCTCCCCTCCACGGAAATCTTTAGTAAAAGGCGAAAGATTTATTCGTATTGAAAGGGAACCGGAGTTAATGAACAAGTAAATTTTCTCTACTTATATATAAAAATTGTTTAGGTTCATATAGGTATTGGAAGCTTAACACATTCGTTTAAATATAATTCAATTCAATTGTTTACCTATATTAATTAATTTTTGAGTAATTCTTTGAGAATAAACGGATAAAATTTTGTACATTTTGTACCTATTCAAGTGTTTATTAGTTAAATTCATTAAAAATGAACAATTTACTAAAGTAACTTGAAATTAAAATTGAAAACTCTGCTATCTATTGGAATAAATGTGTAAAGCCCGCCATCTTACGGGAAAAATTTAAATGGTATAATTTATCTAAATAAATGTACAAATTCTGCCATCTTCCAAAAATAGTGTGCTTAAATAAGAATTAAAGAATAGTAATTGTTTAAAGTAAATCCTAACACTTATTAATACTTAATACTAAATTAATAAAAAATTACCAATGCTCTATAATTTAAGTATGTTAAGTGGAAATACATAGATTAATATTGCTATATTTATATTAAATTAAAGAATATTTGATTTAAAAAATATGTTCTTTATAATGTGTACATTTTTAAATTCAACATCAATAAATATACAATATGGTGTTTAATATACATGTTTCGGTGAACTATCTTAGAAAATGGATGTGCGTTGCGCGGTTATATATTATTTATGAGGGATATGAATATGTAAATTCAACTTAACCTAATCTCACCCCATACTTTAAACATATTTTGACTACAAGAAAAATTCTACAATTGTGGGAGTTGTGACACCCCTCCTTCCTATATAAAATTCTATATTCTAGAAATGATTGAAAACAATTTTGTACATCAATTAATTGTCCTTGAAATAGGTAAAGTTGAATCTACGATCATGAGCAAAGTATAAATTTTTTAAATATATTGTCATACATTCTAATAAATTGCATATAACTTTTCAAATAGGTATTTAAGAAATTCCGTTCTATTATTACATATTATAATAATATATTTACATTATATATTCATTAAAACCCACACATTATTGAATTGTTGAACGATTAATTCACAATATTTGTTTATCTAATCGTCTGGATCCATGTGTGTTTATCGATAAAAAATCCATAGTTAACATCTAATGTAGTTTTCATTATTTCTTGGGAGTTTTCAATTACTGTTTTTAATATGTAACTATGCGATGTATTTAATAGCTTTGGACGGAGGTGCATTTTCTCAATAGCTTCTAATGCTCCTTTCTACGTCATCGTCAATTCAGTTATTTTAGATAAAGTTTTCACTAGTTCTAATAAAAGCGATACTCATCATTTTCTCGTTTTAGATAATTTTTGCAATAATTATATAAAAACTTTGTAATACAAAACAGTTAAAAAAAAATAGTATAACATACACATATTTTAAATTATTTTGTTCATATTATGAACAACCAAGATAAAGCCACCGTGAATTTATGAAATAGAGCGGTGCGTAGTGGTAGAAATTGGTGTAACTTCTGTGATCGAACTATATGTGTAACATACAAATATCTATTAAAACTTAAAAGAATTCTAAAATAAAGAGTTTCTTTTTTCAAATTTTCATACATTAAACTTTTTGTAAAGAATATAAAAAAATCACAATAGATTTTTAAAAATTGAATTTTGTTTTTTTATAAAAATTAAATTTTAAGTATTTCACCGTATCTATTATGTATTATTGAATACTATTGTTCATTTAAATTTATTTGATGATATAGCTTATTTTCTTGCTACAGACGTTTTTCTAAAATATTCCTTTAAGGTTTCCATATACATTCTTATCGCACTAGTTAGGCACATATTACTACCTGAGCGCGCTGTTTTCACAAATGCAAGGTGTCTATACTAAAGTCATGTGAATTTGAGAAAATTTCGAGTCAGTTTTTCTGAGCTGGTCCAATAAAATTACTTAAATTAAAAATTTTATTACGATATGTAACACTAACATATCAGTTAGCTATTTTTATTTTTTAAAAGTGCATAAACTATTTTGTGTTTACAAGGGAATGACGTATTGCTCTAATGTATGTAGATGATTTTGACGTAGTTGTTATAAGTTTGTTAAATCAAAACAGATCGTAGTTTTCAATATTATCTTATATTTATATTGAATTTAGTGTACAAAAAAAATTAAATTTAAATTTTATCCTTTAGTATGTCTCCTGAAAATTGTTGAAATTCCTCTACTGGATTTTATTATCCAGTTCTACATGTCATTTGAGATAAAGATCAAGTAAAAAGTTCAATGTTAGTTAAGTAAAATATAGACGTACTTCTAAACAGGAAAACTCATCAAACTTAAACGTTTAAATTGATTTAAACGTTTAAATTGTATTTTTCAATATGTAATTGCCTATATTATTTATTCCCCGTGGCCTTTGATGTAATTTTTTTATAGTATCCATTGCTTGTTTTATAGTCATCATCAATTCATTTGTTATTAGCCGACCCGCAATCTGATCAACCAGCATGTATTGATATGTTCATCGGTAGTGACATATTTCCGTATTTGAATCGGTCTAATGCAAAGACCATATATTCTGAAGGATTACCAACAGCAATTAATACTTATCTTGGCTAAACAAGTGTATTCTAATCAAAAGAATAGTAAAATTAAGTTGCTACGCGATACTTAATATTGATACACAGATGCGATCAAATATAAATTAGTTTGTTGTTTAATTTTGGTTAAGAAAAACTATTTTTTGTGCTTGCATTGAATTGCTGATAATTATTAAAAATTTTGTAAGAAATATTTTGATACATTAATTTTATTGTGTATAACATTATACGATGAAGGTGAAGAGTTTTTTTCGTCGATTAGCAACATTATTTAAATGCTGTGTTTCGAAGAAAAAGAAGCATAATACAAGTGGTAAAGTATCTTAGTTCAATCCAGTTCAGATATTTTTTTAACGAATAATATTAAAATTAAACAAAGAAGTATTTAGGTAAATGCAAATTATTTATTAAACATAATAAGTAATTTACTATACTAAAATTTAATGTTGCACAACGAGATAAATAATATATTAAGGAATGTTACTAAAAAAAAAATACTACAATGTAGAAAATAAAAAGTATTTTATTTCTGCAGTAAAAGTTTGAAAAATATATTATTACTTAATTAATTACCACCTTAATTTTTCAATTACTTAATGTACTTGTTACGATTTTTTATATATAAAAATTATACAAGTTTAAGTGATTAAATTTTCATTAAATACCATAATTTAATTTTTTGAGTACAACTATTAATATTAATAATACTGTTCTACGTAATATTTTAATTTGAAATCATTATAACCAAGTCCCAATTAATTATTTGACCTTATGCCAAATCTTGCCTTAGATTTCATTGTTTAAGTCTAGTTGCTTTGTATACATAATAATATATTGAGCTTTCCCCGTAGTGTCACTATTGTAACAATTAATTCTAAAAAAATACATTTTAGAAATTTTAGTAACTTATTATATTTATTTTATCAAAAATATATAATTTTGTAATTATTGTTTAGACAATAATAATAATAATGAAATTTGAAATATTAATTAGAAATTATGTCAGGTGATGTACGTCTAGATATTAAACACGTAGTATATACCACAACGCAAATTAAAGATATCGATATTGAAAATGTAATGTCAGTAGGCGGTGTGTTTACTGTAAAACAAGAGAGTGATGACGTTAAGATTCCTGTGGAAAGTATGAGTTTACTTACATGAAGATGCGAATGAACTTTACACTTCCAATAATATAACTGAGGATGATCACCCAAATAATCGTACGCTAGAACTTGAAGAAGCAGTTTTCATGGAAACGCGTAAACACGATGAAGGTGTTATACGCTATTTTGGAAAAAATAATGAGCCCGGTAGAATTATTTCAAAAAATGGAAAATGTTATACATTTTATAAGGTAGGCATATTATTTTATTGTCATTTACATAACGGAACCTGCGTTTGAAAAAACTAGTCAAGCTTATAATACATAAATTAAGGCGGATGAAGTATACGTACACCAAAATAAAAAATTCTAAAATTCTTCTATTAATTGGGCATTAAACATAAAAGATTTTTTTTTAATCTATATAAAAATAGCGCATTTTTGTTTTCCCCAAAATAATTGAAAAAATCAAGTATCGCAGTTTTGTCATGAAGTTGATAATATTTATTGGTTAATTCAAAAAAATACAAAAAATCCTTTAAAATTGTCCTTTTTTTTTTAGAAAGATATTGTTAGCTCTTATAAATATTATAAATCACTCCAAAAAGCAAAGTTTGTTGTCGATGATTCACAAGCAAATTGGGCGAAAGATGTAGAAATAGTTGGAGATATTTATGGCCAACGGTAATTATTAAATGATTTAACAGTATAAATAAATAAATAGATAAATTTTGTTTTTTTTGTATGTATAGATGCTATTATTGTTTAATACATGGTCACTATACAGAGGAGTGTATTCAATTAGATATTGATTCTTTAAATTTTTATTGTCCTTACATTTAAGGTACTAGTACAATCTGCTTGGTTATTCTAATTATTCACTTTTTATTCAAATTTAATATTGTACAGATTTTAATGTGTTAAATAAAAAATACTATTATACATTATAATACATCTAAGTACTTAAATTTATTGTTAAAAAGGAAGATTTAAAAATATTGTAAATAATATTTTACGTAATTGTTAATCAATAAAAAATATATTGTCATAAATTAAAAATTATTTTGATTAATTTGTTTAATATAATAAATGTAGTAGATGTATGTTTAAAAATATAATTTCAAAAAAAAAATATATTCCATAAAAATGTTTAATGTATACTATGTTACAATTCATTTTAGAAATATTTAAAGAATTTCTTTATATGAAATTTGTATATTAATGTTTTGGCAATAGTTTTTTCAATTAATTAAAAAAAATATTCACATTTGTGAAAATACACATTTGTGTTTGTGGGACCACTTACGTGAGGTTTTATTCTCCTCTCATAGTTTTTAGGGTACCTCATTGAAGTTCTGCCACCTTATTCAAGCCACCTCCCTTATCAATAACATATAAGAGAAAGTACATGTATAGAATGGTGTTATATGTTGTATATCAGTGAAGTAATTTTGATAACAGATTTTGGCTACACGCTTTTCATATAATATAATATTTAACTAATTTACCTCTCTTATTATACTGAAATGTAGTTAATGATATTTGAATAGTGTGAATTAACAGTGTAGAAAATATGATTATGGGTACTAATTTATTGATTTAGCGCATTATATTATTTGAATTGTATTTCTTCCTTCTTGTATGTAGTAACACTTAAACTTGAAAATATAATATATATAACGTTTAAGATCTGGTTCTTTCATTTAATACCGAATCAGTAGAAATTATTTAGTAGTTAATCCTTTTATCACTTTATTTACTAATGTAATGATAATATAGATCATCAAAAACAATAGCACCTCCTCCCTCTATATACACCATTTAATACTTAAGCTTGTATATATGATAAATTTAACGTTAAAAACTCTCCTCCCTATTATTAAAATTAGCTATAAAATTCTGTTTGGTACAGAATGTCTTCAGAAAAAGATCTAGTAGACCAGTTGTTACAAAACATAGTATATTATATCGTGTGGCAGCTGATCTCCAGCGTCTTGCTTTATTCAGCCCCTTGCCCACCTATCACGGCAAATCGATGACCTACGTGTCAATTGTCATCCGTGTACAGTTCATTGTCGTTAGTCAGTTAGTCACTTTGTTTTGTGTGTCATTCTTTTTTTTTTTGGTAGCAAGCTCCTTCGCTTGAATGCTAAATTTTCCGACTTTTGTACGCCGTTATTCTATTTTTGTTTACTGCATCCTTGTGCTCAAAGTTTTCATGTCCTTGCACTCCACCAGTGATTGGGCACTGAAAATCATAAAATATCTTCATTGCCGTAGTCACTTTTCCGCCATCTGTTCTCGTCTGCCATTATGTGTCTGGATCTACACTCTAACTCACCATACTCAGATGTTTGACATCATTACCACAAGATCTCATACAGTCTACTTATCACTATTAACAACTTCATCTATTCAGTTGAGTTTTTAAATAATTTTTTAATGTTATTTATTATTTGTTTAATTAAGTTTAAGAAAATATAATTATTTTTTTCGATTATTTAATATGTTTAGAATTGTTTTTAATGATACTACATAATTATTATTGTCAAGTTTTCAATGTACGGTACATATATAAGTATTATTATTTAGTTTACGCATATTTTTTTTATGTGCATTTGATAACTTGAAATCTAAATAAAAATAAATTGTTAGTTTTTGACACAAACAAATTAACACTGTCATAGATACCTAATATGTTACATTTAACTGTCAAAGGTGGATGTTTCATAAAACACATCTCCAATCTACGTAAATCATCAGCATTCACAGTGACTGATTCTTCCCAATCAAGTAAATTATTTACATAAATCTCTTCCTCGTTCACATTATCTTCAACAGAACTACAAATTCCTCTATACAGCCTACTATCTCCTAAAATTAAATTAGTAAAAATAATGATAATTTTAATTTATGTTTTAATATGTAATGTTTTTATAATAAAGACATCGTTTGATTATTCAGAGTTATGAAGAACTTACATGAAAAATAAAATATATTAAATAATTATTAATATATATTATAAGTTGTTTAATTAAAAACCTATCATATAACCATAAAACTCTTTGAATTGTACATATCTTTATACTATTTTTATAAGTAAAATTGTTGATTACTATATTTAGTTGCGCAAAGTTCATTTTTTCGTGGATTGTAATTGCAATTTTGAATATCATGTTGTCTATAATATTTAGTCATTTTATTTTCCATAGACCTTATAATATGTTCATCTACATTTTTTGTCATGCAAAAATAATCTTTTCGAGAATACAGTACTCTCATGTTATAATTATAATTATTCGCCAATATCAATCGAGGCATATTTTCTAATTTATATAATGTTGGTCTGTTATCGACTTGAGTCCATGATATTCATTCATAATACATCTTGCTAAAAAGCAAAAAAATAGTGTTCATGTACATTATTTATGGTTTCTCTATTTATTTTAAACACCTTATCTAAAAAGCTATGCTTGTGTTAGCAGTTAATAAGAGTGTATAATCAAAATTTAAGTATTTAGTATTAGTTAAATAGAAAAATATTGAATATATATTTTCTAATTACCGAGTATAAACTTTGTATCTTCCAATAAAGATTTTGATCAATCTAAAGTTGATACTATATCAACTAAAACATAAAATGAAAAAAAAAATATGTTTTCATGTAATTCCTAATATATTTTTTAAAGAAATTTTATATAAAATGAAGTCCCAATTCTTCACCTCCGGTTATTATTTAAATTTGTTAATAACTTCTAAAATAGTTGTTGTTTACTGGTAATTTTCTTAATTATATAATTATTCCATAAATAATCTAGTTACTTATGTGTAATGCTATTTGAAAAATAAAATTGACGCCGTTATAGGATACCATAATAGATGACCGAAAAAAATAATTTGTGATTAAAAAATTCAGTAAAATTTTGAGCTATTAGAGAGAAAAGAAAAATAATTATTAATAATATTATTATTTTTCAATTAATTTAGTGGTTGTTATTATCTTTCTACTCATAATTTTACAAATTTAATTTCCAACTTCATCTTAATCATTTTTTTTCTTATTACATTCTTATTAAAAATAATATTTTTCAAAACAAAAAAAATTAGTATTTCTATTCAAATTAATTGTATAAATTATTAAATTAATAAAATTAAAAAATAAATTATATATAAATCAAAACTATCAAGCGCGAATTTTTCATAGAAAGAGATGAAAAATTCTCATAAAGATTTAAATCAATTTTTTGACCATTTTTATCATCCAAATACCTTTTCTCTTCTTATATAGTAGGAAAAAATATTGATGGATGAAACGTTCACCCTTAGAACCATCCCACTGTACTCACCACTGCAAACAAGTAAATTCTACTTTAAAACTGAGAAAAGATAATAAACTAGATAATTAATACAAAATGCATTCATTTTGTGTCTTATTTTTTAAGTAAACATACCTTCTAAAGATAATTCTATAGGCATCGAAGGACATGATGACTGCAAATTATATTCTCCAAATTCTTCTACTGGTCTAATTTGTTTATTGGAATTTTGGTTAGACTTTATTTCTGAAATTATTTTTTCTTTCATATCATGCGTATCATTCTCTTCTTGAAAAAGATGCGTTATTTTTAGATTACTTCGTTCTTCGATGAAATCATAATCTAAAAAAATTATTTTACATAATTAATTGTGTCTCAATTTTAAATTAAACATAACTTCTAAAGACAATTCTCTCAAAGTGTCCAAATGAGGATCATTGGGAATAGACAAGATGTAACACTGTGAAGCAGTACTGTTTGTATAACTTTTGGATAATGAATTTGATTCATAAAGTTCTGCCATGGATTGTATTTTTGAAATTATATCTTCTGACAATAGAACAGTTTGTGTTCCGCAATTTATCAAATTTGTCTGTTTGTGTTTCAGACGTATTAAACACAGAATTAAAGTTAGTCTGAGTAAGTTTTTCAGAAAATAATATCGAGGTCTAAGAAGTAGTGTCTTTAACCCCCTCAATTCGAGAAACTAAGTTATGTGATTGTGGTACACACTCTACTTGAACCATCACATCTTCTGTCAACATAGTAGTCTGTGATTCACAGTGTACTAATGTCACTGTATAACTGTATATAAAGTATAACGTTAATAAGTATTAAGTTAACTAAAAATAAATTTATTATTAAAGAAAAAATAAATTTAATAATCGTTTGAAAGTACAAAAAATTACCCTTAATATTTTTTCTTATTCCAAATTTCTTCTTGACACTTCTAATTAAACGTGTTATAAATTTAGCCATTTTTGATCAATAATATCTGATTATTACTATGAATGATTCCCAATTCAATTATTATTCTGATTTTGGATTGTAATTATGTTGAAAACTGATTGTAAAGTGAAAATCGTCATTATTCATAAATATACAAACTGTTACTATGACTAATTTTTTTTTAAATCAACCAGCAAGAATAGTTTATTTCTATATACAAATTGGTTTTTTTTTTATTAAATTGCATGCATTGAAACAATATTTTAATTGGTAATATTGAAGATATTAAGTTATCGTGAACCACTTTGTATATTAATTTATACAAATATACAATATATGTATAATTATACATACAATATATATTTTTTTTAAATATATTTTTTATGTATTATTATATATATATTCTGGAAAAATCAATAAGAGACATAAAAATTGGTCATCGATGTGAATATTAGTCTGCGTTTACTCGGATAGAGATTTTGTTTTAATACTAAATAAAATCAATTTATAAACAATAAAAAGCTTTGTCCTAAAACTAAAATAAGAAATTAATATGATATAGCCAACGAGGCGCGACCGTCCTTACCTTCCCCACGAAACCACTCTAGTACCAATATAAGTCATTGTCATATTTCATTATCTAAAACAAATAATCATTTTTTAGTTTAAACAAAAATATCGAATTAGCTTTAATATAAGATAATTCTAATTCAACTTTATTGAAAATAGCAAACCAGAGTTGTTACCATTTTCAGGGCCCCCCGTTACCCCTTAAATTTTTTTTATTTTTTGTTACTGTGTCGTTTCTAAAATATGCGAATTCCTGAACTAAAACAAAAAGCCAATTAAGAAGTGTTCTTTTAATTAAACTATGCTTTTAGCGATGTCAAAATGTCCCAACGACTTCTGACGTTTTGATATTTATAGGAAAATTAAATTATTTATTTAGTTCAATTTTTATTCAATACCACAATAATTGAACCTTTATTTTTGTTTTGTTTTACACAGAAATATAAATAGTAGCACTGGTATGTACTAAATTATTAATGTAAGCATATTAGTTATACATAAAGAAGAGTTGTCTGTTTTATTATAAATTATTCTAGGTCAGCTATCATGTTAAATTTAATATAACATTATCATTTGTATTAGTGTTTTTGGCAGTCCGGAGTAATGATACTGTGTTCATGACAAGCAAACCGTATTAAAATTATTTTGCCACAAAATACGCTGTTTCGATTATTACGCAGCAGTGACCCCAAATACAAGCCGTTGACATTTTAAGCGAATTAAATTATTTCATACTTTAATGAATTTTTGTTTTGAATTGTTACTTATAATGTGTGCACTATTTTGGGAGTAAGTCAAGAAATCATTAGAAAATTTTCCAATTATTTTAGGTAGGTTACTAATATTTGAATTTAGTTTCATAATGTTGTCAATTTTCGGTATAAAAGAAATACTTGATGTAGAGTTTAATATTTTTAGAATGCCTTTCACTATGGTATCTTAACATGTAAATACTTTGTTATATTTAAGTAAATACTATAGAATTGTATGATTCAATTACGCTAGACTTTTTTATTCATTCGAACGTTATAATATTTTTAAAATATTAATATGCTCTTTATACTAATTGTTTGGTTGTGGCAGCACGTAATCCTTTTTTAAAAAGAACTTTCACCAGAGGGTATATGCTGCAATTTGCACGCTTAGCAAACATCAATGTAGTGTATGCCAATGGATTGATGTTGGTGAATGGTGATGGCGGTCGAGGGGTAAGGACGCGGTGTGTACACAAAAATAATGTCTATGGCCTATATTATTATAATAGGATATAAAAAAAAATCTTACCCTCCTGAAAAAATTATAAATATATATTAGGGAGAACCGAATGAATACACATTCAACTAGGGTGGTGTTGATGGGTGACGGTGGTTGGAGTTGCGATCACTGAATGTATCTCCTTTAGTCTACGTCCTAGTACACTTAGTCGCCTTTAGCCTGAAAAGCTCTTTTGCCGTTCTTTTCTTTTTTTTTAATTATCATATGAAAGAACCGTCGTGCGCCCTTTTCATCTACCCTAAACAACGGCACTGGCGGAATAGGAAGCCGACAATTGTTTGTGCGTCACACGTGCGTGTCGGCTATTAGAATATTATACATGAATGCCTTCAATTGATTTCAAAGACGTAGATCGTGTGCCAGCAATACATTATGTTTGCAATCCATTAAACTTATGGCCGTTTCTAATATCAATCATAACTAAAAAAAAATTCAACTACCTAGGTATCTAAGTATTTGTAAAGAATTGAAAGGAAAGGTACAACTTGTCAGGGTGATTTATAATTATTTTCCAGGAGGCTTATGCGCAAGGGCGTCCGCAGAAATTTTTTATGCAGGAACAAAATTTTTTCTTAAATAATTGATTTCGCTGTCCGCTAAATAGACACAGCGTTGAAAGGAGGGAGGGTGATCCTCGTCCACCAAACCGCGATTTTTCGTAGGAGAAGAAGCAAAGCTTCCTTAGTTATTAAATTAGTTACTCAAAAAATCATGTATATTGTTTTATACATGTGTAGTTTTTTAGGATAGGAAGCCAATACAATTGGCATCTTCAAAGATGTTATTTTAATGGGCGCCTATAGGCCTCACAGAAAAAATAATTATAAATAAGAGATATTTTGAAAGTTTTATGTATTATTTGTAAAATTAAGCATGTCTTTATATTTAATAAATAAAAACCAAACCTATACGTCATTAATTTATAAAAAATAATGCTCTTAATCCTGACATTTATATTGTAATTTGCTAAAATAACATTTTTTATCTTTTATTTAAAAAAGATTATATTACACTACGATTATGAAAATTGAACAAGTGCCTCTGCCACCTTTGCGGACGTCCATGACTATGTGCTAATTTATATAATTAGAAAAAATAACTTGTTCTTAATAAATATGATATTACATAACATTTTAGAATTTTATTTACATTGTATGGCGTGTAGTAATCGAATTTTTATTGTCTGGAGTTTATGAAAATTTGATTAAACTTTCAAGCTACTCTTGGGACATGGAACATTGAAAATATTTTGCTATATGAGTATATTTTATTATATTAAATAATTGCTTTGTAACATAACTCTAAAATAAATACTTGAACTATTTCAATTCTTATTGAGAATCTTGAGAATTTGCGGAATAACGTTTTAAATAATAATATCTAAGCATGGAATTTTATTTTTTAGTATATCATTTTTTATCTTGTTTATTAACATGGTTTAATACTGTATTAAACAAAAGTATTTTTTTTTCTTTTCACATTGTATGATACAACCATTTGTGTTATTAATATTTTTAAATACGTCTAACTCACGAAAATGTGTACTATATATTTTGAATATTTAAGTTATTTGTATACTTTAATCGTTTTACAAAAAATTGGATACATCAAAATTAAATTTCCTACAGCAATATAGAGAGTAAAAAAAAGTTTAAGTCAATTAGGAGTTTAAATTTTAGCCGAATAAAATGTATTTTACGTTTAAGACTCCTAAAAATTATATGATTTCAGTGTCAATCAATAATTAATAATATACTTAAAATAAATAACCTATGTAGTTTACCTTTATGATTTATTGTGTCAGGTCATCCTACGCATTACAACTTACACTTATTGTATCATATAATTTTTTAAATTATTACAATATTTCAATAAAAAAAAATAATCCTTCGGCGACAACATACATTATCCCATTTATTACAGTACTCACTGTGAACAGTATTACAGTGCGATATTTATTACAGTTGTATCACTCAGTCTTCGACAACTAAACCTGAAAATTATCGGATGACTACAAAATATTACACCCAAGCCATTAACTAAACCGATACCTGTAATTATACATGACATCCAACAGACCGTACCAGTTGCCACGAATAATATTATAACTCGATTTAATATTTCTCAAACGAGGAGGGTTTGAGTAGTTTAACATTGTGTTTTACTATACGAAACATCAGCAGGCGTGTGCTTTCTCTTCATTTTATGTAGACATCAGATACATCAATAGAATGCTAACGTCTTTGGACCATAACCATTCTGTGTCGAAAGGGGGTGCCAAAAATGTTAATATGGCTTTATGAAAATTATAGTATTTTAATTTAAACTTGTATAGAATCATTTTTTCCATTTGAGAAGTGTAAATCCAACATTATTTTTGTTAATTACTCTTGTAAATTTTTTTATTATATTTTTCATCAAGTAATTTGTTATGCGATAAATTATTAAAAGTCACTTGTTAAAATAAATATTAACTAGTTTTTAACATGACAATATTAATAGATTTAATTTCTATGTATTTATTGCCGATAGAGAGCGCTGCGGGTTATCAGTAGGGGCCAGTAAAGCATCCGGCAGCCGCGCCGCACGGTCCCGGCTCTTCAGTTAGCGATAGCCATTTGGTTGGGGTGTTAGTTTGTTGAACCGTTTCGTTTTTTGTTCGAGATTACGTTCACGTGACCGCGTGTGTATATTATCATAAATTGTGTATGTGTGTGTGAGTGATCGTTTGTATTGTTAATTACTCTATGGTGTGATCTCAAACAAAAATAAATAATATTAGCCATTTTTTCTACCATGTCGCTACGAAATCGCGCGTGTGTTATCGACCAGTGAATATTTGAAAAAATAATTATTGTTACGGTCATACATTTGGTTCGGTAATTTTAATTATTATTTCGTTTGACGGTTGTGCATATTGGATTTAGAAAATATCACGAAAATGACTCGTTGGAAAGTAAACTGGCAGTTTTCCATTCAGATGGTTTTGTTGATACTGTTATTCGTCAGCGTTGAAGGTAATTTTTTAATTTTAATCGAATTTAACATAATCGTTGGTATTTGTTGTTGATTTTTTACTGATGTCTGTTGGTTACATAATATTTTTTCGATGATCAGCTGAAAGCGACCCGTATTTATTTATTTTTTCAAGTGGAATTTACAAAAATATATTCACTATGTAAAATAATAGGTATTAATACTACATGCAATGCTATAAATCACGAGCTTTAAAAAGGGTTAGGGGAGTTACTAGTTTGCTTTTGTCGCTTAAAATTTACGATTTTATACTGTATTAAAACGACGGCGAATATGTACACAGGGGTGCTCATGAGTAAAATAATGTTAACCATAATATATCATCAAGCACTGACTTTGCAGCATTAATACCTTAAAATAGAAATGTTACCATATAAGCTAATTGAAACTTCGTATTTTGTTATCATTGTTTATTTGATTTTAGTTTCCAATTGTTCATTATATTTATTATTACACGTATAGTGAAATAAAATTGTTTTGATTAAATTACTAGCCGTGTGTTTTACTTATTAGTGGTATTGCTGTTATCTTCATTTTGTTATCAATGTATAGTATTAAATGTTTGGTCTATTTAGTCGTTTTGAGAATCTAGAAAATGTATTTGTTTATTATTTTCCATATTAGTTTTTACTGTAGACTTGTCACTCGTTTTAATTTAATAAAATTATGTCTTTATTTGGGATCTCGATTAAAATTAGTTGGTCTAAATCTTAAATACATTTAAGTCGCACTCACGACTAGCAAAATATTGTGTGATCATTTCTTCGTTATGTTGTGAAATATCTACTGAAACGATCAAAGCGTATCTTCAATGCGTTTTATTCGTATAACTCGATGATCTGACTTATCTGTGCAAGACCATTGAACGGCTTAGGTCAAGCATAACTAAACGGCCAACTGAATCGTTACATGTGTGAAGCGCGCACGAGTCGTTTTTTTAAGTATCTTGTGCTATTGTAACCAACTAAAATGATTGACTAAAATTTGTTTGATTAAGATATAACAATAGGATTCTCTTACACGTTGAAAGTAGATTTATTTTATTTTTTTCCTCTTGTTATTAAATATCAAGGTTACTTCCAGAGATGATTTTAATTTGTTTTATTTACCTTTTGTATGTCATTCTAAAGTTTCTGTAAAAATAGTGGAAATTAAGACATGGATATCCTATTATATATTGATCGTTTTCGTATAATATGAAAGACGGCGAAGCGACCAATTGGAACTCTTATTTGTTTTTAACTATTGATTATTTTAATAATTTATTAGAATAATTTTTAAACATCGTTTATAGTTATATAATTGTTATAAGCCATTTAAATAGGCTCTTCTCACGTTGGCTGCACACAATTATTTAAAATGAGTGAATTTTATTACTTCTCAAGTACCTTCATAACGGACAAAAAGCTAGTAGAAGTCACTTAGTTATAAATAAAATTTAGGGTTATAAAAAGTTTATGCGTGTTGCACCTTTACGTATGTATATTTTCATATGATGGTAAAACTTTATTTTTTTATAATGGTTTTGTTGCTTTTGTGTTTTGCCTTTTGCTTACATGTTAGAAAAATTTCTATATTCCATTTTCATAGTTACTCGGAATAATTTATCCCTCAAAGAGAAATTTATGTTTTCGCGTTGGTATCGAATACATATAATCGTAGCATATGTGAATAATTAACACTTGGATATTTTAGATATCTTATCAATCAAAATAAAAAAAGCAAATTAGTTAACTTTAGCTGGATATTTACTTGGAATACTTCAATTGGTGTAATTAAAAATGTATTTAAGTTTTCGCTGACGAATTTTCAAAAATGTGTTATATTTTCTGTTAAATGTGTAACTCAAAGTCAAATCAATTCGTTCCCCTAATGTTTATTGCGTACAATGAAAGCTGAGATATATTGATTTTTTTCTGACCCATTTAAAAAGAACAATGTACTTGAATATGTTATGATGAGTGATGTGGAGAGGTAGATCTGTGCTTTTGAGATAGATGATAGTGGACCCCTCGGCGGGTCAACTCGAAGCAACCAATTGGAAATTGTACGGCAGTAAATATAATGTACCGATGGGCCTTATGATTTATTATTGGTAGCGGACCTGTTAACTGGATTTCACAATTTCGGTTCTAATTTTATAATATTGTATTTGGTTCAATTTGTACACGTTGCCTTCGGGGTCGAGCGTTAAAAAAAAAAAAATGTATAGTCCGATAAGTAGAAAAAATCATTACCATGCAGGCAATAATTGGTATTATAATATACCGGAAGTAATTGGTTTTACACGAGAGATGGTTAAATTCCACTAGTTATTCGTTTGTTGTAGTCCTATTTTGCTATACTCAAGAATTCTCTATGTTTGACTTGTGGTCTTTAACAGGATGTATATAATACTTCCAGGCTATCATGAATTATTTCCGGTACAGTTCTTGAGGAATCGCATAAAATTTAATGATAGTGTTAAGCTATCTACACAATTTGTTATGTCTGTAAGGTCAGTGTCGCGTCAATACAAAACTAAACACGTTTTGACGTGAGTTGTCAATCATTATTAAACCTGTATTTTGTTTCGGCTCTGTCTGTTAGATAAGAGTTTAAACTGCGATTTCTATTGAAGAAAATGTCAAAAAATTAAGTTAATATTGTTATGTCGGTGTGTTGTATTGTCACGTAGGCAAAGTTTAGTTTTATAAAATTAAAATTTATAATAATTTCGTTATACCACCACCTCATCGTTTCAAAGAAATTTTTTATTTTTTTAACTTGTTAAAGTATGAAAAATTATACTATCACTTGAATTTTGTCAATCGTATGTTTATGTAGAATTATTAATTAACCTGATAGTTAAAGATTTAGTGCACCGAAACAAAAATAGAATTGAATTATCACTTCACCATTATTGTTAAAACTCACGATTGCTATTCATTGTTTTTGGAATGGTAATAACTTTCCATTGACGACAGCTGCAGTCGTTAACGAGGTCAAAAGATTTATGAAGTCGTGAAGTTTTTGTTTAATTTTGTTCAGTCTATTATGTGATTAGAAGGGAAGTATATGTATAGAAACTTTTCTAGGTGCTGCTAACACGTGTAAAGACATTAAAACTAGCTCCCTTTAGCATGTAACGGGAAACTGGAAGTAAAACTGGAAAAAAATATAAATGTTTTTTACTTATAATAGTTTTTGATTGTGTATAGTATTGTATGTAAGTGTTAGCTTGATTTTAGTACGAGAAGGGAAAATAAGTTTAATGCTTATTTTGTTTAACATATACAAAAAGTGTGTCTCCCCATAGATAAAGTGTAGAGTACGCGCAAACCTAAAGACCCCTGCCGCGGCCACTTCCACCGCAGGTGTGATGGGGTCTATTTTTTCAGCGAAGATTCAATTGAGCATCTGCTTCTATTATGCTTTCGTGTTTATTTACTTGGTCGTGGATCCCCCCCCCTTTTTTTTTTTGACGATTCGCTTAATGAAGTGAAACCTAAAATTATCGTTTGTTTAAAAATATTTTTATTTAACGTTCTACTTTATAAGTTTGAACACATTTTTTTTCATGTGTAAGAAATAGAAAAATAAGTATGGTAACTTGTCTCACTTTTAAACTCGCGTAGTATCAAATCCAGTAAGTTTGTTAGAACAGTAATTTTTGTACTTGTAAAGGTTTAATAATATTTAACCTCAACACGATTAAATACACTTCAATTCTTCTCGTTAACTAACTTTTGGCGCTCAACGTGAATAATTTCTGGGTATTTTATATGTTGTAACGGATTTTCGGTGTCGTTAATGTAAAATTGGGCAGCAGATTTTTCATTGTATGAACAACAGCACCCGCCGGTGTAATCCACACCGTTGAGCGACGTGAAGTTTTGTATATTACTGAACCGTACACAATTCACACATTGTGTTCGCTGTCCCACGTTTCTTTTCCGTTTCGTTACCTTTTCTCTGGTCGCTTTGCAATAAGAATTCGTTACAATATAACAGTTTGTATCGAATAGTAGTTTCACTGTATACCATTTGTACGCGTAAAAACTTCTTCCGTCCCTTTTTTTGAATTTCGTTGTGTCGTTCCCGCGCCATTGACGGCCAGTATGTTTTTCTGATATTTATTATATAATGTATTTTGCCAACAATAAAGTGAAATAGGAATCGTTAGAATTTTTAAACGGCTGTTGTTTTTGAAAAAGGTACGATTAAATTATTAAAAAAAAATTGCTTAAATTAGTTGTAATTGATATCGTGATTTAGTGTAACCAATTAAAGAAAATTTTTTTTTATAAATAGTTGTATTAACAATACGCACTACTTTATTGATAGAAATCGTATGAATTGCGAAGCTTATATTGCGTCGTATCGGCGATTTGCTTACTGATCATAAAATTTACCAGATTGCAAACTCGACCTATGCTAGAAATTAATTAATTTCCACATATTCAGTATTCTGCGTAATTTACCGATGAATACCTCACAGATACGCGAAGTGACATTTCAGCAATTTTATGCGCGTAAAAAGTTTTGGAAGATTTCGATAAATGTTTTGTTCTATAGAATTTTCTATTGATTTTTAGCAAAACTATTCTATCAAGTAATATAAAAGTATTTTATGTTGTGTGTTCGTTGTCAGTGGAATCGGGATTAAGGTATAAACTAATAACGGTCAAGTTAAATCGTAGAGTAACTAATCTTTTGCACGCGGTTTACAAAATGCTATCATGTGTAACCCTATTATGTCCTGCAGTTGCACATCCGTTGTGGATTCGTCATCAGTATGCGTTGTAATATCCGATTTAGGTATCCGTACTAGTGCTGTGGACCGGAGCTTTAAAGTATATAAATTATTAAATATTTAAATTTATAAATAGTAATTATAATGATCTACTTAAATCTGATTTTCGACTGCGTTTAATATATAAAAATTGTCTATGCGTTCGTGCTTAAGTTTTTAATGTCAATTCAAATAATGAATTTGTTTCGTTATTACATTAGTAGTGTATATTGATGAAATTTTGTGTTAAGTTTTTGTACATAGTTTGCGGTTTCGTTTGATTTATTGCGAATATCGTTTAAAGTGTAAAACAGCAACTAGCTTGCACTTTGTAACTTGTTTTTGTATAAACTCATCTGGTCTGTTGATAATGCTAACTCAACCGAGTATACTCCTGTGAACTTTTTGGGGCTTGCTTTTGTTACTGTTGTGTAACGCGGCTGTTTCCATTGTTTTTTATTATACGATTTATTGGATACCGCCACACAGTGGTAGTAAAAGTTTCCAAACGGTTTCAGCGTGCGCTTTCTATTGAGCTTTACTGAAAACCGCGAACCTTTCACACAATAAATCTCTAGAGATGGTTCTCGCACGGGACACAATGTCGCGTAGAGTAGAAAAAATGGGACGCGCATACAAAAAAATGTAATAAATAAACTAGCGTTATCTCTTAAACCATATCGACCGTTCTTTGCCGGAGATAGTAGAAAATGCCTGGGTATTTTTTTTTTTTTAGGACAAAGTATAACAAATCACAAACTCTAGAGGAAATATCGGATTCGATGTAGGTGAACCGTTTGTTCGGTTAAGCTTCGCAATGTTTATGTAACATAAAACGTCTGACGGGTAATAGCCAAACATATTTTTAACGTCCGTAGAACAAGACTGTGTAAATTGACAAATGTGTTTATTGTTCGCAATTTGTTCGACGTTCACTATTATATCGTATCAATCATAAGCCGTCGTACAAAAAAATCTATGTGATGGTCTCGTCAGTTTTTCTCAATATATGTATATCAGTCCTAGTCGTTTTTGGCTCCACAGTGTCCACAGAAGTGCCGACAGCAGTTGAGAGGGTTATTTAGAGTTTCCTGTAGGGTGTTCGGAACTTACTTGTCTTGTTTCCTACCACGAAAATGTATACATTATGTGTGTGTGTGTGTGTGTGTATTTATAAACAAAAAGCAGCGCACGCGGCCCATTAACAACTATAGAGTTCGTCTGTCCGCATATAAACAGATATATTAAAAGGTATATTTGTTTTTTCCCCATGTATCTCCATTTCGTCGTTTGCCTATGCGACCACCTCGTCCGTTTAAATAAAAGAATACGACTCCCATAGGACGTCAACGGCTGTAAGGATTAAATAAGCTTCAGAGTATTATTATATGACTTTCGAGGGAACTCGTATAAATATTACGTGAAGGATTCATTTGTTACGCGGTTAACATTTTTTTTCGCAGAAAAAAAGAAACTTATATTTATATAAATGTTTTCCTCTAACTGGTGGGTTAACAAGTTCATATATTTCATAAGAAAATTTCTATATCATTATTATTATACTTAAAATATATTTCAAACGCCATCGTAAATCGTTGATTGACATGGCTATGTATATTCGTTTCAGATTAATATTAAGAAGAAGATACGTGTAATAATATTACACGTAATATATACTGTATATTCTATTCTTACCGTTGAAATTACACTGTAATATTATAATAGTTTACTGTTTATAAGTATACCTTGATTTATTGCACAATTTCAATGTACAAGGATTTTATTGATTTATGCACGAGATCAACAAAACTTAATACCAAAACGGTTTATTTTAAATTGTGGTCGTGGGAAAATGACTTTTATTGCTTAAACGGGGAGAAAAAAATACAAGAAAAAAAAATTGAGAACTATTTATTGTAAAACCAGCCAAATCGGAACGACGATAAAAATGTGTTTGTTGCTTGTGGGAGCTACCACCGTGGCCGCGTGCCTGTCTTCTTTGTTGTGAACAATGTGCCATGAGATTATCACCGAATCCGTGTAATTATCAGAAAGCCATTTACAAAATGTGGATAAATAAAGTGTATGTGCAAGGTTTGATAATTGTTTGTCGGTGGTGTTTGTGCTTGTTTCATTGACGCGAACGGTTAAATGCATTTATTTTGTTTACTGGACATTCTGAGAATTTCTTTATTCGTGTTGGAGATAGACAACGGCAAAATAAAACTGGTCAAGTTGAGCAACAGTCTAAAATTCTTTTATGTTGAAATCTTCATGGTAAGATGTCGGATAAATGCTAATGTCATTTGTGCAGAGTGCGTAAGTTCGTCTTGTTGATCGAGTATAAAATATGAAGTATGTGGAATTCGGTTGCATGTCAGAATAAATTAAAAACATTGATATCTTTGGTATGTAATTTTCCTGGTCATTTGATCTTACCGGTCGGGAGAATAAATTAATTTTATGTAAATGTTTTACTTTTGTTAACTAATATACCGGTAATTTAATTATTTTGTGTCGTATCGGATTACCGGCGAGTAGGTTTAATAAATATTTTACACAAATCATTGTCATACATCCGCCCAATTGCCGCCGCGATTCTCAACGCGGCGGTTTCACATTTTGTCACTGGTCATGACCACCGCCGCCGCCTTACCACCGACAGTGGTTTTCTTTACCTATTGTGATGGGATTCCCTTGTAATTTTCGTGACAGGTGAGTGTACGATAATCGTAACGATAATAAAACGTTAATCCGGAAAAGAGCACATTGTATAAAAACAGGACCGAGGAAGAAAAAAGATGATTGGCCGACATTGCAACTGAAATTTGTATTCGTGTGTTACCATAAAAGACACGACGGGTCTAAACCCCTAAAAGCCTTCGGGCCAAGGGTAATTACGTGTATACATATATTTATAACTAAATGCCGACGTCGTGTAGTGATTATTGTATGGTCGCGACGACGTATCTACTAGGTTGTAAAACGTTTTTGACGAACACGTGTCCTTCGCGGATGACAGCGAGGCTGCGGGGAGATGTTAATATTACACATACGGCGTGCGGTTTAGTTGGGAACTCCCCTGAATCAAGGGAGATTTAAGCGTGTTTACTGTGCAAACAACGTTTGTTTCAGCCTCTGTTGTGGTGCTACGATGTTGACGAATTCCTATCATGAGACAGTGTACAATACGAGGCCGTCGAATATTTACATAGCTAAACGCCTGTCATTTTCCTTTTACCCCGTTTGGCTTCAGACCAGCTGACCCTGCGCTTCCGGTCGTGATACAGATATTATCCACCGATGATACTCGCTGACTGAATATCCAAAAATATCGCATCACGTTTTCGGGATTACATGTCAGGTGGGAACGCACGAAAATGATTTTTAAAAAAAATAAACAAATAATAAAATACTTGGTGTAGACCTTAAGTGTTCTATTATGTTTAAATAGAAGTCGCAGCTATTTGTAGTATCTTAAATTGATGGCAAATAGCGCATTGAGTCGATCGTTAGGTTACTAGCTAACCGTGTAATTAATTAAAACCGTAAATGTTTTCAAACGTGGAATAAAGCCATAAACCGTTAAATGCATTTACTCACTTTTTTATTCGCTGCGTTTATTTCAACACAATACGGTTTAATTTCTTGTTTATTTTTCATTCAATGTTAATGGGGTTTCGTTTAATGTATTTTTGTTATGTTGATTTAGGACAGCTTTTGGCTGAGATTGAAGTGCACAAGTGTAGCGACATTTCCAGAGTGATATACTCTTTACTATTGCCTAATTGGTTCTTCGACTTTGGAAAAACGTTATTTTTTATAAAACGTTACTGTTTAAAATCAATAAAAATCGTGTGCGAGTTATGTAGAGAATAATTTCGAGTTATTTACTCGTATATTTCTAAACAATATTCAAATCGTATATGTTTGGCGGAGAAATTATCAATTTGATTAAAACCTTTGGTGATAACCTGTTGGCTCTTTTGAATCGTAGTCCGATGATCTAAGACCCTTATCGTGGAGCANGAATCGTAGTCCGATGATCTAAGACCCTTATCGTGGAGCAGAGGCTACAAAAAAAAAAAAAAAATACTTTAGTATGTTAAACATGATCGAACAAGTACTACTAAATAATGTGCTTATTGAAATTTAATAAGGTTTGTACAGTCTGAAAACAATAAATAAAAAAATAATCCTGATATTTCGTGTTTCACGCGATAAGCATATTGTTAAATACACTAGAGATGCGCTTTTTTGTAATTCCAGTTATGTGTTTTGCATAACTTGTAAATATTTAAAATACTTTATTTGAATATAAAATATCGTTGAAAGCTATTTTAATTGTAAAGTCGTGAATTGTAGTTACAATGATTTATTTTTCACATAGCGATGTCAACGCTTTAATACATATCGAGATCTTATCTTTTGTGTGTAAAAAATGCATTGCTAAAATTCATTTTATATTATGTATTTTATTTTTTCAATTAATAATATGTTTAAAAAAAAATTAAGTATTATTGATTATAGTTTGGCTGGTCGTTACACGTAGGGAAAGGTGATGGGGTTATCATTGAGTAACTCTCAGCTTAGATCTAAACATTAATGTTAATTTTCGAAGAATTATTGAAGATTTCTTATGTGTTGTTTTTTTTTTTTTTGCCAAAATTGTCCATATTGCCTAATGAAATTAAAAATATTTTAAGTAACAATATCTATACCAGTGGAGAAATAACAATGAAAAATGTTCGCTTTTATTTGTAAAATAAAAGTTTACTTTTAATTTAAACTTAAGTTAAAATGACTATTTATTATTTTATTTTAAATTTAACTTAATGAAGTTTCTGACTATAATACCTATTTTAATTAAAACGAACGTCCATAGTATAATAAATTATTTATAATAATTAATTTTCAACTATCGGATGATCGTGTATAAAGTTGAAAATACTAGTTTTATTTATAATTATTTGATATCATAGAAGGAGCAGTAATTTTCAATAGTTGGCAGTTTTACATAAATGGTTTCGAGTTTTTCCCTACTTAAATATTCTGTTACACATACGTTTTCCACGAAACAAGAAAAAGTTTGTATGATTTGTTATAACAAATGTATGTTGTACAAATTTTTAGAAACTTACATGGTTCAACCCATGTAGATGTAAGTTTTTAAATTTTTTTCGACTATTACCACTAGCAAGTTACTACAGCAGTATCAAATTACTTACACCGATTAAGAAAAATAAATTAAGGAACCGACTTTTTGTCTTGAGTTTTGGAACAAGAAACCGAGTAAAATGAATTTAACGCTTTACCATAATTACACCTTTATGTGANATTAAGGAACCGACTTTTTGTCTTGAGTTTTGGAACAAGAAACCGAGTAAAATGAATTTAACGCTTTACCATAATTACACCTTATATGACTGTAATGTCTACATAGAACGATAACATTGTTTATACTTTTTACTGTAGTAAATAGAGTCGCGTTGTTTATAATTTATGTATGTTATAGATTTTATTGTTTATAGATTGTTTTTTTTTTATAGTCGACTACAAAAATTGTGCAGATCAAAATTAGTTTTTCCGTTAATTTTATTGTAGTCTTCATAAATTATGCAGTTTATTTACTTTAATAACCACAGGAGAAATGCAATAATTTTAACCAATGGAAAATAAAATCGCTGAGCAAAGTATTTTGACGCTATCAGTTGAAAGTATACTACCTCTTGTGGCATTTCTTATTCATGGGACCTACGGGAAACGTAAATGATAAATCTTCCGAGGTCCCGTGTGTTTTTATACCCTTCAAGAGTCATTGGTATTATTTCTGCTCAGTAGCGAGGGAGTTATTGTTGTTATTACTTGTGGAAGGTAAGGAAAGAGACCGAACAGACGACCGGTATTGTCTTGCCCTCATTGTTTTATTAAAATTCCTTTGCGAATTGAAATTACTATGAAAAAAATTTGAACTCTTATCTAGTTTTGTAAAATAATTTATGCTTAAAGTTTTTGAAATTCAATCAGAAGATACTACTATAATATTTATATAGAATACAATACATTGAAATTTATTTTTTTTAGAAGATTACTATAAATACTTTTCAACTTTAAGAAAAGTTTAGTATTTCATAAATTTAATTAGTTTTGTATTCTGTTTTGTTTCCGATTTTTTCTGCATCGATAAATATCAAACTATCAATTTATACAGTTGTATAATTATTTTACGACTCTGTTATTTATATGTTTTTTAATTTAATAATGCATATTTATTGTATGGCCCTCAATGGACTAATAAAAGCAATAAAAAAAAAAAATGCATATTTATTAATAGGAAATTTGAATGAGTAATTTAATTTATAAATGAAACATTAAGGCAAATTTGATTTCATCAAGTTTAAATAGATTTTCTATTTTTTTTTAGCTAATTATACTGAATTAAAAGAGCAAAAACTATTTTTGATTCAAAAATCATCTTGTTCTGCTATAGATGTTATGTTGGTACTATACACCCCCTTTGCTGTTGTTTATAAGTACTAAATCTTTTTGAAGTTTCTTAATGAACTGCAATCTACATTTGTACTGAATATTGTTGCACATGTGACACGGACGTTAGTTCTGGCGTGTTTGGGTCTGTCGGCAATTCTCGCATTTTGCAAATGACTAGAATGTATTATAAATTATTTTGAGAAAAGATAACTGTTGTATATCTAATTTATTAGAATATCACTGTATTGGATTACTTTCTTTTTATCGCTGTATATTAAAGATACTCACACCTACGTAATTAAAAATGTTATCACTAGACTTGATAGTAATGTATTAACTGAAAAAGTCCGATTCAAATTCAACAGTAGATGTTGGAACATTTTCAGTCTTGTTATTGATAAGAAACCCGGTTTATTGTCTTGTATATCGACGACCACGCTTAACGCATTGAACAATATCAGCTGTTGCCTTATACTTTATAATATAGCGTTCGTGTATAGATCGGCACTTTGAGCACAATCCATAAGTCAATACTCGTGTAAAAAAGAATCGGCCCGTGTTGACAAAAAATGAAAACCCACGATGTCGCGACGTACCCACGTAAACATGCGGTTGTTGCTTAAAAAAGTCGAACCACAAAGTTATAAAAGACCACCATGATCGACTATCGACTTACGTATACATGACCGTCATCTGTTGTACTTAAAAATTTACATATGCAAATACACACATCATATAGTACACGATTATTGCGATGGAGCAGCGGTTAATTTGTGCACTTAGATATGCGCGTATGTAGATCTGTTTTTAAGTATCCCAATAGTATAAAACGTGCGTGCCTGGAGATACGTAACTCAGTCAATACTCATTAGTATTCCGTCGTGTACTATACAAATCCACATACACATAAAGGCACATATGACTACAGACCAACTGACCTATCTGAACGTGAATAGTTAATGATTTGCGCCGTAGTATAGCCGCTAAGCTTTAGGTCTTGACCAGAAGAAATTTGCAAAGTACATAATTCTTAGAAATATGCATTTTGCGTGTAGAATCTATAATCAGAAGACTTTAAACTGATTGCTTTGATCAATAACTGTTCGCTCAATCAAGTATCTATCCACAGACTTGTTTTATGGCATTTGAAATAATAATGTCGGCGTGTTTAGTTTAGAATAATTTCCTATACGTTAAAAAACAAGAATCCAAAATCAAGTCATATGTCACTCGTGCGAGTCTTTGGAAATATTGTACTCTCTACCATAGAACCACGGCGGTACATTTGATAATAATCTTCCACTAGGATGATTTTAATTACCAACCCAAAAGTAATCCTTTGAACAATTTGTCAACCGTTATTAAGCTCTTTATTTTAGACTTTTGGACTGGCGTGCGTTTAATTCAATAAATCGTGTAATGCTTAGCGAATGCAAGAACACAAAAAGCTTTCTGTATTCGATACATAAACGGAGCCACTTGCCGAAGCTACAACCACATGCGGACCCTTTTGCGGCATCCCTAAACAAATTGGATAAAATCTCTCATTTCGCCTTTATTGTTTATACAAGGTTTCTTTAGATGATACACAGGGCTAAGCTAGGACGTGTTTTCGGTTTAATTGCCCGAAAGGATAGGCACGCGATTCAACAGCGGCGGGATTCACTGTGGCTTAAGTAATCCAAACATTTTAATTACACACAGTATTATTTTTTATTAATTGATTAAAAAAATACATTTACATGGTATTAATTTTTTCTCAAATTATAGCTATACTTTACTTTTACAATTAGTGGCAGATGTCCTAATTTTGTTGAGAATAATTCTGTTTAGAAATGTTATTTAATTAACTGATAAGTGTTTTTTATCTCTGTACACTCATTACACTTAATTACAATAAATAATATCGCTAGTAAATTTAAAATGGAAGGTTGGTTTTTAAGAGTAATAACACGATATTCCTTACTCCGCCTTGCCGCGTGCAACTGTACCGCAATGAATTATTTAAGGTACCCACCTGCCAAATAAAATGTGGTTCGGGCAAATAGTTTCAACCGTCCATATCGTTTAGTGGCTTATACTTATAAGAGCATTTTTTATTACTTCCCTTTGGCGAGTACCCCATTCGAATAGAAGACGGATATTCTTAAACGTTCGATTTCACGTTAAACTTTGAAATCTATACCTGGTGTGGTTTAATTTATTGCATCACCGGTGGGTTTTATGTTTAATATCTCTGATTTAGTGATCTATTAAAACTGAAATTAGCAGTGTCCTGAGTCTTTTCATTAAAAATTACGCATAAACCGCACAAAACAATTATGTACTAAAAAATATTTTAACTGTTGTTTTAACTATAGTTAATATTTATCGTTATACCAACATTGTGTGTGAAATAAAAAAGTTTAAGATATGTTCATGATTAAACTGATATATCGATTAATAGGGTCGAATAAAAACAAATTGCGAACAGCAATGCTTTCCAACAATATTATTTTATTACTTTTTTTCCTTATAGGAAAAGTTATTCAAAGGACGTTGACAAAGCGTAAGAGGTTAAGGGTGTTTTTTGTATCGAATCATTTGCCATCGTTTTCGATGGATGAAAAAACGACTTACAGTTCATTTTTATGGGCCCCATAAGTTGCCCGACACTTTGTGAAATGCTACTTGTGTGGAATTAGATTTTCTATGGGAAAACGGATATACATACACAGACACGAATCGTTCATATGACCTTTGCTCTGAAAAAAATATCGAATGATGTGAGGAAAAGTATCAAGACTACCAACAAGTCTTGTGATTTATTTTATATGTTTCCACTTGGACAGTAGTACCTCTACTATTGGTACTCATCAATATTTTTCTCAATCGTATGGTTGACATATATGTGCTTAGTGAAAGAAAGTTTGGTTTGTTTTACTTTGTACTATTTGACATGTACAAATTTGATCTACACATTTACCATACTGTTAAAATTTTTTTTGTTATGTTCACAAAAATGTTTACTACCAGATTTAGTTTTAAGCAACGCAAAAGAGTAATCATACATAATTATTATTTTAAATACGCGGATTCCAAAGTTTTATTTTATTTTTGAAGTTTTTAATGTGATTCGATTTAAATTGCCTAACATTCCAAGTGATATATGGCTGAAGATGTAGGCACTGAACTTAGTCGCATTATAATATTTATAGGATAAATGCTGTAATCCTTTTAACACCCTCTTCTCTTTTTTTAAATTTATAGAATATGAAATTCTTTATATTCACAAACGGAAGGGCGTGTTGACACATCGTTTAAGACTGCAGAGGAAAGAATCGCCACCGATAAGAGTAGAAAGGGTGGATTTTCAATATTCTCTGTTATTATTTACAGTAAAGGGTTGTTTCCGTGTTTGTATAAATCTTTCGACGGTCTTGGGTAATAGCTATTAAAAACTATTCGGTGCAAGAATTTCGGTAAAGCATACTTAAGTGTTCCAGTGCGTCTTAGGAATTTACAATAAAACCTCAAGTAAATGTCTATTTAACCCTTTTGATTTTCAATTGTTTTCTGTTCTATTTGTGTGTGTTTTATCATAGAAATACAATTCGCCGATCTATAAAATAGGTCTTTGTATTGGTATGCGAGTGTGTAAACGTATGCTGAGTTTTACGATTCTATTCTATTACGTTATCAAATAAAATTATTAACGTACGATTGAACTTTTATATTGTTCACATACAAAGTGGTGTTGAGTATCTCGTTTTATTTCGAAATATCATATGGGACGTCTCGGACAAAGTACTCACAGAACATGACCAAATATAATCTTTAAGATGTACTAGTGAAACTATGTACTGAGCTATTGTTTTATGTATTTTATGTACATTGATTGTTCATACAATACAATTCTATGGGGTAATTCTACTCTGTGAAATTTTACAACATTAAGTTTCGGAAACTCTAAGTTATTTATACTTTTGGTCAAATAGAATTATTAAATCGATTGAGTAGACTTTATTATTTTTGGTTTTACCAACGATGATCACTTTTACACTAATAATTTCAACGATTTTGATACCAATTCTATTTGAATATTATATTTCATTTATATGATTGAGATTAAAATAATTGATAATTTTTACCAGTATTAGGATTTTTGGTTGAACAATCTTTCAGTTTGAAAACATACGGTAGATATTTGATTATAAGGTAAATAAATTAGATATTGTATATACTATGTTATGACATCCTTGAGTAGTTAATACTTTTAACGAATGTGTTTTAGTTAAAATGTATAAAATGTCCAGTATATTTTTAATTTTCTTTGATTAACTAGAAGTATATATATTATAAGTTACTTTCTCTTGAATTATATNCAGTATATTTTTAATTTTCTTTGATTAACTAGAAGTATATATATTATAAGTTACTTTCTCTTGAATAATATATAGTTAAAATTGACGTATTTGACTTAATCAATGTTTTTGTTTAGGAGTAAATTTAATCATGTATGTAAATGTTAAAAATTGAATTTCAAATAATGCTTTGTTATGAGAATTCGAGTACAAAAAAAGTTTTTAAATTTTTTTTCTAATGCTTTATATATTACAGTTAGATTATCTTTAAATCTGTACATCTGAGGTAAACTGTTAAAAGCCATANGTTTTTAAATTTTTTTTCTAATGCTTTATATATTACAGTTAGATTATCTTTAAATCTGTACATCTGAGGTAAACTGTTAAAAGTCACTTTTTTTTTTTGAAAATAGTTTTAATACTTTTGAAAAAAATACGTCTATTGCTATTTATTTTTTGTGTAAAGAAATATTTTATTTTAAATTATATGTCTAGTATTTTGATATTATTTTTTTTTTTCGTTTTATTTTATTTCTCAGGTGTCATAAGCTAATTAAATAAACAAGGTCGATTTAGCACAAACGATATCGCTGAGAGGAAAAGGTTATTTTATTTTCCTATAAAGTATAATTTTTTTTTACACCAACGAACGAGTTTAGAGTCCTAAAAATCTTGAAATATCCATCGGTCTCCCACAAAGAGGCCGCTAAGATCGTTTCTGTAATAGTTTTTGCCGCGTCGGCGTTTGTTCACAATTAATCTCTTCTTGTCCCCTTCTCTACTACATTTCATTTAGAATTTAGTATTTATGATTATAGGTAATAGTATACAGATACTCGTCTTTAGTTCTAATTATTGTTAATACACCGCGAGAACAAAGAATCGTGAGATCTACGTAGTAGTTTATATTTCAATAAATGCACATAATAAAATAATAATCGAAATGTTTATTAATGTATTAAAAACACATTCCTATGGCGAAGCAATGTACTCCACGCGCACATATATTTTTTAACTGTCATTTCAAGTATAATTTTTTATACATAATTAAAAATAATAGTTCATCACAATTCTGTGCCAGTGTAATTATTTATGACGTTTTCTTCCTGCATTATTTTTTTTAATTTCAAAGCAATGACACTCGCCTGATTGTAGAAGAATTTAAAATATTTTACAAATAATTTCATTTAAATTTTGTATTTTCTTTACTGATTGGGATTGCTATGTTATTTTTTGTAAAATTTATTTGATTGAATAATGTTGATGAATATGAATCAGCAGAAAAAATATGATGTTGCGAAAAAGGTTATATAGGTAATCAAAATATCAGTTGTTTTTGTCTTGGAAAATAATTTTGTAATTTTAAAATTGAATTAGTTTTAAAATGAATGCTTTAAAGTCTTATTTCAAAGATAGGGGTTTTTAGATTTTTTTTTTTGTATAGAAACTAATTTTTCCGGCGACTGAAAGTCGCTGTCATCTTCTTTTAAGTGACGGATCGATCTGTCACTGACAAACGGTACTCCAAGCTCGTGTTTTATACTTAAAAAACATGTATTTTTCACACTGAGTTAGAACAAGGTGTGTGGTGGAAAGAATAAGAAGGATCACCAGGATGGTGGTTATTAAATGCAAAGAGGAGTAGTTGTCGTTTCATTGATTCGGTGCCAAATAAACACATTTTACTTCTACAGATTCCTCATATGAATTATTTATTTAAGCACTTACGTGTGTACTTTTTGTTTACGCGAATGATTGAGTATGTGTGTTACCCGTTGGAACATAAATACACTATCAGAATACATGCTTCAGATAGCGTTATTATACCAAGTTAATCTTGACGTGTCTTTTTTTATCTCTCAAATGAATACAGAATGATTTAAAAATCTTATCGAACCAACGCCAACTTTCCCTTAATCATTTAAGTTGATAATAATTTAGCCGATGTCCAGTGAATAATGGTATCTGAGTAGCACAAGTGTGAAATAGACTTAGTACTTCAAATAAAAGTAGAGCAAAATATTATCCGGTAGTTTATTTATTCGGATCATTTTTCGAGGATAATCTATTGAAAGTTTTTAATTTGTATTGAGAGAAAAAAATTCTGCAATACTATGTAGCTCACTCGCACCGTGACGGCATTAATATGTTATGGTTATATAAATTTGATTGATAAATTATTTATTAAGATTGTTATCAAGAAAAATTTTCTAATTGGGTAGGAAATTTAACAATAATACATTTTTATTATCGAAATAAATTATTGTTGTCATCATAATCAAATGAATGATGAATGTTTACTTGACATCCATATTTTTAACAATTTGTAAAACGCAAATGTTTGATCGCATAAAGAATTGTAAGAAAATTATAAATAATGATTTTTATCTCTGAAGAAACTAATAAATAGAAATTATTTAGCTACATATTATTGTAGAATTTTTTGAACCTGATATTTTTCTCTCTATAAAAATTTAAAATTCTCAATAGTTTCTGAGAAAATAAGTGTCTTACCAAACTGCGATTACCAGTATAAGGTTTATTTATTAATAATTATGATGCGAGTTAATCTTTTTAGTATTTATTTTTGCTGTGTTGTAATAAAATGAAAAACACATTGTTTTCAAGAAATCATAGATGTCTTATGTTAATTAATTGCGATTACGAAAAATGTGAAATTATCATCTCCAGGAGCATTATTTTTATGTAGTTGATATGTTATTTTGCTGTGTGTGTCTAACTCACTGTGTTGTATGTATGTAAGGGTCGTTGGAATGTGCATGAGAGTTAATGTGTGTTTCTACGAATGACTCCCACACGTGTATGTACATAAGATCACGAGTTTTTTTACTTTGACATTTTAATTTGTCGCTTCATTAAAACGGCATAGCAGATTTTCCTTTTTCTTCCAGAGGTTATGTAATTTGTAATTATAATAATTTTTTTTTTGTTTACCGAGTAAAAAAAAGGTAGTACCTCACTTGGAGTATATAGCATGTGGTATTGTAATGGAATGGCTTGTGGAATAATAGAGCCAATTACACATTATACGCCACGAAGATGATTCTATAGTGTTATAAGAGTTATAACTTGTCATTGATGTTGTATTTATAAGTTATTTATAGTTAGCTGATGACTTTTAAGTGTGTAAAGAAGTTTAGAAAACGTACTATGATTGCCGATTTAACAGAGTAAGAGCGAAATCGCCTTAGGAAGAATAATTGTATAATTATACATTGTATAAAGCACTAAATTTCGTGGTCATGATTATAGTCGTTAGATTGTTTATATCTGCGGTAGGATGTACATGTAACCATTAATTATAATCAAACGTATGTATTTCAGTAATGTTAAATTAATTACTTATTTTCAAGTTAGCGTGTAATGAATTAATTTGGTACATTCATGTGAACTGTAACTAAATGTTGACGAGAAGAAACTTTTTATAAAAAGAGAATTTTTAATCTAGTAACTAACATTATGACTTTTTAAAGTCTACCAATAATTGTGAGAATATTTTAAAATAAGTGATTGCTTTAGTTGAAATATCTCGTTACGTCGATATATATGTCTACAGGGTAGTATTGCTAAAAAATATCTTTTTAAAAGCTTTTGTGTCGATAAAAACACGTTTTATATTTGGATAGATTCAAAAATTAAAAAAGAATATTGTTTTGAAGGTCACTTGCCGCCGCCGGATGATAAAAATGGCTATTTGGGCTAGTTTTCAAAGTCGTTTTTCTCCGTTTAGGAAGGGCATATGCAAAAATTTCAAAATAAGTGTAACTTTATATTCAATATAGATCAGATTCATGTTACTCTAATAAAAATCGGTGATTCCATCACCGTGACTTCTTGTAAGTTATTTTTAAAATTTTACGGATAAATAGTTTATTTCATTTATTTGTGCTTTTTATATTATAAGATTATCGTTATCCTCTTATTATTTATCATTTCGGTTTATTTGTGAATGCTACTGCAAGTCCTAGACTTGTAATAGCTTATATATTTTTATCTGGAATGTAAAGATTGAAATGTAAGTGAGATAAAATATGTAATAAAACTTATTTTGAAGATTGAATTGACTATGAAAACTTTAAGAACCTCAATGAGTAACGATTTTCCATTTTTCATGACAAAAAAACCACCTGTCCTCTATTTATTTACAAAATAGAATCCTTGATTTTTTTACTGTGGCTATCTTTTTCTAATAACGAAAACAGTAGTTTTTCATAATTATACCGACGTAATATAATTTGCGAATCAAATATATATAGTTCGAACTGTAAAAACGAATTAATGGGACAAACTGAAGCGATTCCCTTGTTCATAATGAAGTTATTAATGTAAATTCATTTGTTCTAAAAGTTTAGTTGTTGAAATAATATTCGTTGAAACTTTGCTTCAATGACTATAGAAAGTTTCCAATCCCATTTGATCACTCTTATCGTCGCCGGCACTCGGTAAGTATACATACCATAGTTCATTGTCGTTTTCGCATAATATTATAATAATCTCTGTTGCTTGGCTTTTCATTTGTGAAGAATAAACTACACGCGCGTATCGGTCCCGAGACTAGACTGCCTTACGTACAGGTAACGCTATTTATTAGAAAACTGCAGTGTATTTGTTTCGAGATGCTTATCAAAATGGTCTCGGTATTCATTTTATTTTTACTGGCTATGATAACACGAATAGCTCGATGAGACGAAGTATCTACATGATTCACCACCACCTCCTGTGTCAAGCGACACGAGTTATTGAAGACCGAGTAAACACTTTTTTTAGCTTTTATTTTTTAAAAGAAAAAAAAATTCCGTGTTGACACATTATCTATTCTATGTTTACCTTACCGTCGTACCATGATGATGTTCGCGGTTATTCAGTGTCTCTGACGAGTTTCGAAGGCGTCAGGTTCGTTGACGTGTTCTGTCCGTTTTATGTTGTGTTATAAACAAAGGGTGATACTTTTTTATTTTCCCTTTCCTGCTTTTAGACTGTCCGAGAAGCGATCTGTTTATCAATAGCTATCGTTTGCATTAGTCAAATTAAAAAAAAAAAAAAAAACTTGGCTTCATTATATTATCATTTTTAATCTACATTTTTAGGCTTAAAAATATCAAATATTTTGATGAATGCGTTGATATTACACGCATAAAACGCCTTTGGTAAGTTCGGGCATTAAATTTTAACGAGTTGTTCGAAACAAGTGGACTTGTAAGTGATTCTTAATTCTCTGGTATTAAAAAATATTGCTCGTTTGTACCGCAGTAGTAATATTTACGTTTAAGTATGTATTTTTACCACTGTAATGGATGTATAATAAAAATATTGCGTTTGCTTATATAGCATGCGATATTTAAATACCTACCAGCAACAAGATATGAATTGTAGATAGTCGATAACTTATTGAGGTCTTGTGTTGAAGGGGTGAGGTCAGGTAAAGAAGTATTAGAGAAAAAAGTAATGCGTTACCAGTGCCACACAATCGGTGAAGGAACTTACACTGAATAAGTGTAGGCGAACGGAGTGAATAATTATAGAAAAAAAAAAAGTAATGCCTAAGTTTATTTATAACTATTACTTAATATTATTAAGTATACTGTTTATATGCATATACTACGGTGGCAATTAATGAACAAAAGACTTGTGTAAACGCGATAAGAGCTCAATACGCGTGACACGACACTTTGCATGTGTAGTAACCTTGGTATTTTATTTTAATATATTTGGGTTTTATGATATCATTGCTGCAGTTTTTATAAATATGAATAAACTATGAAACAAGAGAAAAAGGGCGCATGGTATAGTGGTGATAATAATAATACAGTAAATACTGAAAAAGCTGCTAGGGGTTTGACCATCACTAGTCCTTCGGTTCAGTTAATGGTATTTTATGTTGGTATATTTCAAAATTGAACAGAGGGGCAGTCTTGGAGTAATTTTCCAAGTATTTATATTTGATAATTCATGATACTATAAGTACGATAAGTATAGGGTGCGTCTCGATTACCGAAATATGCGCTCGTAATTCTGTAAGTGGATATGAATATATTACCAAAATATATTAGGCCTATAAAACTCGTTTTCCATAATTTATATTGGTGTAAATGTGAGTAATTGTTTTTTGTATAATATTATGGACATCTGGAGAAATAATACCGTTATTACTACAAGATGGTCTTCTTCGTTATGAAAAAATCCATTAAGAAATTATTTTGTAAATTGAAAAATAATTATTTTCATGGAGCTCTAGTAATGTTTCTTGTTGTTTTATTATATACTTATTTACATATATCAAATAAGGTGTATAGCTTCCGGTTTTTTACCGCGCATTCATATTTTTTAATGAATTAGAAAATAATTTTATGGAATTCCGTTGAGGTTTCTACAACAGTATTGTCCTTTCTATTGACTTCTCATAAGAAAATTTGCGTTTGAACAGCAAAAAAATATATCATTGTAACAGTATTAAAATCATAAAGGCTGGTCATTCAGTGTTTTGCATTTATTAAGAATGAATCTATACGCGTTAATGTTAGTTTAAAAAACCTCCGTATATTTTTTTCTTGCATAAAAAAAAAATGTTAGACGTTATCGGCTGTTAGATTTAGCACACGGAATGTGTGCTAATTCTAAATGTTTTCTTTGCGGTTGCTGTTTAGTTATCAATTTTTAGTATAAGTCGATAATGTCAACGACTGTGATAAACTTTACTTTTGCTTTTAAATATTAAATCTATTGTATGTATTAGACTATTGTATGATTTGTGAAATAAATAAAATTTGCTTATGTTATTCTTAAAAGTATCAGTGAAGTGAAAAAGTAATTTTTCAGTTTTTACTTGGAGCAAATTTTGATATTTATATTCGGTGATTTTCTTAAACTTCATTAATAAAAAAACAATCTGTTACACTTAATTTGGTGTAATTCAATCATTCGTTAAATATTTTTTGATTAAAAAATATTTTCTGAAAGTCGGACGTATTTGTTGTTTTTTTGTTGAAACGCAACGGCAAATATTTACCTCGCAATAAAGGGCGCGTTTGTGTCCTTTGTGAGGACGCATGGTTTGATATAAGCCTTTGTGTATTTTAGATGGATAAATTATCGGTTGTTGCCAATGAATATTTTAGTTCAATTACAATAACTGAGCACGTTGTAGTTACAGCGACCGCCATTCTCCGGGTCGTTGCTGTAGGTATTACCAATTAAAATATGCATGTGCTCACACCAGTGACCTCTCTGGTACATATATTGTTTTTACTTTGCTAGTCATCGGTCGCTGTAATAAAAGCGTGTAATTACCGTTTTGATATTATAAACCACACGACACCGCGTAGTCTACGATTATTTTTTATCTGCGCATAGTTTAGCGTATGGTTAAGTAAAGAATAATAGTTCGATGTCTCTGATGCTCTGAATTAGAATGGATGCAGGCAACCGAAAAGTCTCGGAGAAGTGGCCGTGTGTACTAACTTACTGTGCACTAATGCGTTTTGACGACGGATTTCCTTTTTGTTCCGACGCAAAAACTTGACGTTAACGAAGGTAGTATGCGCGTAATACATAAAAAAAAATGATAAAAAATGATACGAAAATAAGCGCACCCCCTTAGACTTAGACAGTTAGCCTTGCTACGTGTGACATAAATCATAAATAGGAAGTCTTAACGATCGTTCGGTAATGACTGAAATGCATATACTTGTTTTTGTCATTCATTAGAACGACGTTTTGCTCGTCTTCGTGCTATCATGACTTGGTGTTCTTCCGACGCGGGTGGAGTGCGTTACGGGGTAAGGTATCCACTGTCGTCGCCAATCAAATTTCAAGCGAGCAGAACATGTATCAAGTTACTCGCGAGTACATTTTTATTAGACTATTTATTTCACTTTTGTCAAATGTAACGCTACATTTCACAAAGTAACACAAAACAAGATTGATCATTAATAATTCTCAACAGCATTAGGAAAAATCTTTGTTAATGCAATTTTTTGCACAAAAGAACTCGACGGCTGCAATTCTGGTTTTCCTCTTTTTTGAAAAAAAAAACACATGTCTCAATAGCGAATTCTATTAACGAGTTAACTGACATTCAGTGACGGTGATAAATGACACGGGACATCGAAATATTAATGAGTTTTACCCTTTGGTCGACTTTTTTATGTACCCTTTTACTGGAAAGCGGGAGGATTTTATGGTTTCAATTTGTATGATAAATTAATAATAATAATAATAATAATACAAAAGCGAAGCTATGGTTTGTCATTTAATACAAAACGATAGAAAACCAACGAACGATGGCCTGCGGTATTTCATAACGTATTCGTTAACTGATAACAATACAATTGATAGTGCCCTATGACAGAAATGATTAAATTGGATTTTCGGTTTAGAAACTTTATGCAGACCAATGAACAAAAATCATTGAATTGTTTTAAGATAACTATCGAATGAACGGTGTTTTTATTTAATAGATGAACCTTCTGCAATTAAGATATCTCAAATCTTATGTGATTAGATGTAAAAAAAATCTTTGATTTTCTGTTTTTACCAGCATATGTTTTTAAGGGATGAGGTAAAATCTCTTGATATCATTTAAAGAACAGCGGGATACGCATGTACTCTTATTATTATGATGACCGTGTCTACAACCGGTACAGGCTTTNCAATTAAGATATCTCAAATCTTATGTGATTAGATGTAAAAAAAATCTTTGATTTTCTGTTTTTACCAGCATATGTTTTTAAGGAATGAGGTAAAATCTCTTGATATCATCTAAAAACAGCGGGATACGCATGTACTCTTATTATTATGATGACCGTGTCTACAACCGGTACAGGCTTTGCAATAAATTGGTTTGGATAGGCCTGTTGAAATTGTATCTACAAAATAATATTTGTCTTGTATACTTATAAACAGATCGGTAATGTTACGTTGTAAAATTATACGTCTCTATGTATCGGTCATCTTTCTCTATAATATTTGAATGCCAATTTCTTGAAATTTACTTCATATATGTTAAAATGCTTACAATACATTGTTTCTTGAAGTTTCGTATTGTCATCTGAAGAAAATTGTGTGAGTATTTTATAACAAAACGAGAGTTCTCTTTAAACCATTTTTTTTTATAATTTTAAATACCACTTGTTATTTATTTAAATAATGCTAACCATATGTTTAAAGATTGCATTCGTTATGTTGATTTCTTGCATATGATGCGTGTAAATCATAAATGTCTACTTGCGCTATACCACAGATTTCAAGCAACGCAAGAGGTCAAATGACGACGAACATTAAACTAGTATTTTTATTCGAGGAATGGTATTTTTATTGACTACTGTCATTTGAATAGTTTGTTTTTTGGAAAAATTGTAGGTTTTTGTATTTAATTATAAATCCTTTCGTTATACATGTTGTACGGTAGTATAAGATTTATTGTCGTAGTAACAACCATTAACATTGTAATTGACGTCTGACGATGGGGTTCTATAAACGAATACTTCACTCACCTCGTTCCATGATTAATTACTCGAAGGGCCCGAATGCTGCGTTCACTTTGATAGATATCATCACGGAATAAAGATAAATATTTCCGGAGTTTCCTTAATTTAAAATAAAAATTAGGAGGTGTTTATTTCACTGATCCCCCTTCATGTGCCGCTCAGGCTTTGGGTGTCGAGATGAATATTCGGTGGTCTTAAACTCACGTTTTGTAAAAACGTTTCGGCGGTACTTCACGTGGTGTAGATTATTGCTTAATATATTACATATTATGTACGTTATGGGCTTAAAAAGGCATACACGTGTGTTCCTTCGGGCTGCCCGTTACGTTACTTGCTACTGCTGTTTAGGCGTTTTAATAATCCGCTTGCTGACAGCCCAAGTCGTCGTGTCCGTGTCTAATTTTGGAATCGCTAGCTGGCGACACGACTGCCGCCGCCGCCACTAGTATCTTATATTATAGTCGTCATTGTCGACCCTTTTATTGCGGGCTGAAATAGAAACTTGACGTCTATATGTTAACAAAAAGATACGACAAGAGGACCTATGCATAAATATTCACACGTGACCCGCCCATTATTGAACACGTTAACTCCATCGATCGGTTTACAGGGTGTAAATCAAAATCCTCGAGGAATATGATGCCGTAGGTCTATTTTAGAACTGCGTTGATTTTTATTTCGGTTATGTATTCTTGTTTACATGTTTCGAGTGTACGCTCGCATTGTTCAACGTTATTTTTACTTATAAAATAGTACGGCCGTAAAAATGTCATGAATCATTCTTAAGACTTCACCAGGTTTTAACGAATAATTCTCATGTTTATGTAATGTACACTAGCGACCACTAGAAAACCGACCGCAAACATAACTCATAGGGCTCTCGTTGTTGAATGTCTTGTTATTTGAATTGTATGTTTACACGACCGCTGAGCGTCGACTACATGTAAAATCAGCCTATTGTGTATTCGAATGACTATTTAGAAAAAGGTCTCATAATAGTTTAATTTCGCCTAATAAAACGTTTTTTTATTATAGTGTAGTCGCTGAGATCTTTCTTGGCCAACCCCAACACAACCCCAACCGTTTACCGGCTGTACAAGTCTTTCGGCGGAAACGGGCCTGTGTCGATTCTTTTCGGGTAATATTCACCGGTATTGTGCGATGCAACCCGTCACTTTCTGTACAACGTGCTTCTTCTAGTCGCGATAATTTTTTAACGCTCCTAGTAAGTTTTATTGTGCCCAGCAGTATTTTTGCGTTAAGACATATTTATGACGGTCCCATAAACTCTACTACCCCAATCCCGTGATCGACTCGTTGGAAACGTCGTTGGGGTGAATTCGACTGATTACCACCACCTTCTTGGTAACACCGGGCACGTATACGGTTTTCTTTTCGGGGGCCAATCAATAATCAAAAGAAAAAAATATAACCATTTAGACGACTGGCGGAATTTTAGTCGGCGTGCACGGAATGTCGCAACTAACCGAAACGAGCGTATGGGTCCGATATAAAAATAGTGAAGCCTAAAACTGTTGAAATTCGAGAAACCACTTATCGCCCGTTTTAAACTGTTTACTACCCCAGAATACTTTACTAAAACGTAACAACACATGACTGTTATTTACGGCCAAGGGATGTTTCTTTTAAAAACGTGTAGTGAGTAGCGTCGAGTTGAACAAGGGCGACAAATAATTTATATTTTTTTGCGAGAAAACGTGGTCTCACTATCGCGGGTTCTTAATTGTTCTCTCTTCTTTTGTTTTATTTTATCTAAACGGTTGATCGTCGAGTCCGATTCGCCCTAATGTCATGCATTTAATCGAATTGTCACTTTGTTTGTTGGCCGTTCTCGTGAGCCCCCAAATTTATGGAAACTGTGTACAATTTTTATATCCTTGGCAGCTATAAACATTGTATTTTTGGATGGAATTAACCCGTTGTCGTTACAGTAAGTGAATAATCGTGTTTGCCGTCGGTGCCGGGCGCAAGATAAATGCATATAAATTTCTAGAACGAATACAATATGGTATAGACTGTTTATTTGTATGTGACACTTTCAGTTAAATATTAAACAATCGTGTGAACTAATGACCGTGTAGCTCGGTGTGTGTTTGTATATTATTATGACGATTATTGCTGTGGTCGATCGTTACAATGAATTCAAACTATACATAGCAATAAAATAATAAAGTGACGACGCTTTATGTTTGACACAGTAGTGTATATACTGAAGTGCTTTTAACATAACACAGCTTTGTGGACAAACAACTAAGTACTAAGACTCGTGTAACAAAAAAAAAATCTTACAGCTAATACGTAACTGATGCGATTATAAATTAATCGAAATTTATTAAAGAAATATTCATAAATTTTATCGTGTACAAGTGTTGGGTTGTTCGACAGATTTATTTACATCGAAAACATAAATTATCGCTTCTGTGCATTAAATCAACACATTTAAATGCCCGTTACCTATTTTTTTAATGATGATAATTATAATTTATTATATCATTTACACTTTGGTGCGATATGCGATTGCGTTGTTTAGTATAACATTCGCTGTTGGTTCAGTGGCCTCTCTGATAATTAGAAATGTTATACTCTTATGGACAAATGTGTTGTGCAATAATACATATGTAAACATAATCTACCATTATAATCGAATTCAAACAAATGTCTGTGAATAAAAACATTAAAAAATAATTATAACATCATTTGTATGCATAAACAAATATAATTTGTACGCTTGTGTTCATATTTGTATGATTGTATGTCAATGCGAGGAAATGATCAAATCGAAATGTGAATAAGTAGATCTAAATTAGATTAAACACCTGTTAGGAGTGTGCAAATCTAAAATTAATATTGTTGTAATGACATGATGTCGGTAACACGAGCGGAAATCTGATGCGCTGGAATAGCCGTTGTTCCAATTTGTATGTGTTATCAGCAGTAGGTTTGAAAGTCTAAATGCAAATTAAATTGCTTTAATTGTTAGTAATTTTTTTTGTGTTAATGTCTTGATCGATTTGTTTCCGAATACGTTTATGATTTTGGTAGTTGTAAATTCTGATTGATGTCAGCAGAGAGCGTTCTGGGATAATTTTGTCTCGTTGGTTTCCGGTCGATTTATCGTGGAAAATGTGTACACTAAGAGTTTTAATTGAGCCCCTTTGTTGTTACACGCTGACAAATAGTCCATTGTTGTGTTCTATCGAGGTAATACAGTAATTACTGAGGGGTGTTATTGGCTATGATATGGCTGTGTAGACTTGATGTAGAACAGTCATTCGCGGGGATGGTTGGGCTGCGAGTACAAGACCACACGCATCGGAGAGCCTGAGAAAATATTAATACTAAACGGCTCGTGGTCGATAGTTTTCATTCGAAGTTTTATGATTTTTCGTGTACGCCATGTTTAGGGTTATCCGATCAATTGCTGATGACTCTACTTTGGCTGCTGTCTGTGTCTTCTCCGTGTTTCCCATATCCTATTGAGTTTATACACTAAGGAAGGTGTACGGCGACAGCTTCGACGATAAGGGCATTTTGATAGCTTGGATATTATCCATATTTCTACAAAATATGTAAATATGTACAATGTACATTGTAAATTATATTAAGTACATATATTATAAAATCGCTGAGAGGTGTTTTCAAACTTTGGGCAGGTAATAATGTTTTTAAACTTTTGGTAACGTTTTATTTTAAACAAATTTATGAACCGATCTGATCTGATCTGTAAAGGTTGAATAATATATTATGACTTGTATTGAATATCAACAAATAGAGTTATGAATGAGCTTATCTTATCCTCCCAAATGTTTGTTAAACAATAAATGTTTATTGTTTGTATTATGTTTAACAGAAATTTTTCGTTTCGTTGTAACTTGTTAATGAAATTCAGGATTCAAACAAAGACACATTATTAAGTCTTAACGAAAGAGAACCTTACTAAGTGATATCGGTTTGGTTTAAGATAGACTAGTATCATTTATAGTAAATGATCTAAGTATTTAATGATAACATTGTTCGTGACTTCATAGTCATTAAAGTACACAAGTCGTTCTGTATTTCGTTATTTGGGATATAATGAATATTAATTTTCAAGATAAGGGTTCGGAGGAGAGCATTCACTATGTATATATATAAAGTTTTCTCTCGCTCGAAAGTAACGACGATAGGGAGAAACGCAAATATTATTTGTGCCTGCATGTGTTGGCGTTTACACAGTGTCATTTAATTAGTCTGTTCGATGATTAATTTAGGAGCTGGAATGTAATTTATGGTTTCGAGTAAAATCGTGTGTATACAAATAACAATAATTATAAGGGTTGGCTATTGTTGGGTTTATATAAGTTTGCTTTGCGATTAATTGTTGGATATTTAATTTTTATTAATGTGCAATTGCTACATATTATTTAAGGAAAAAAACTTCTACCGGTTTCGAGTTGTATCGAAACACTTCAAGTATATTATGAAACTCGCGTTTCCTTCTCAACCTGAAGAAAGTCACGCGATTCTTACACGTACGTGTTGTAAACGTGCGTAAGTCTTTTTCTACAAGCCATTCGTTATAATTAGTTACCGGTGTTTTATTTTCCGATGACATATAGTTCTCTCTACAAAGTCATCGAAACCACCCTAAATAGTAAATTCTCATGACGTTTGTTGTTGGAACATTTTTTAACTTAAACATTCGATTTTCCCGTTTTTTTTTATGTTTTTCGAATATCCCAATAGAGGGTAATAAGTTAAATATTATAAAGCTAAATATATGCTTTTATAAGTTAACATATGCTATTTATTAATTGTTTTTATATTTTTTTTTTAGGTAAGAGAAACAAAACATAAACGCTCGAAAAATACTATGACTGTAAGTTTAAGAATAGATTTACCCTCGAATAAAGTCATTTACACGGAGAAGGTATACCTCTTTTCATTTGGAGGGGGTAGTGAAATATTTTTTCATGTATATTTTTCCCAGAAAAACCATAATTACTTCATTGAAACCGTTATGCTTTTGATGTAAGGTTGTTTTAATTACTTATTAATCAATACTTTGTCGTACCAATTAGTATAAAAACAACTAATTGCATTCGATAAACGGTAATTTTTTATTAATTTTGTTCACGGTGCAGAGTAAAAGAAGGCGTGAATTGGAGAAAAAAAAAGTATTGTTTAACATTAGCGCATTCGAGATGCCTGTGATTTACCTTGCCACAGCTGTTATTGTATTTATGTGTGCGTCAAATTCGTTATGGGTAAAATTCTGTATTTGTTCCCAATAAACCCCATCAGTTTTTAATGAAATCATTAAAAATAAGTTTAATCGTCCTCCTTTTGTTGGTTATTAACGTAAATTGTATATTAGGCCTCCCAGGTAGATAGTTGAGTTTTGTGCCACCACCGCTAGCTATGTGTTGCCATGGTTACACTATTTTTCAAGATTTTTAATATTACACAATATCTTAAAATTGTTGTTTTTCCATTTCAAAGTTTAAGTGCTTCAAGCAAAATTTCGAGAGGGAAATCATTTTTTTCTTTTTCCATGGATAAGAAGACTATAGAACTTAAAAAAAAAAAAACAAATATTCCATACTACGATTTTGCAGTGTATTAATGATAATTATTAAATAATAAATTAAGTGTTTATCTTTTATTTGAAATTTACGACTGAATTTTAATGTCTTTTTTACGATTTCTTATATAAATGATGTTATAATATATAATATGTATATGTATACAGTAAAATAGCATATTATACTATTTAATCACACAATCAATACATAAAAATTATATTAAGTAGATTTATCGCAGTTAAATTACATTTTATTAACGTAGAACATCACTTAAAATGTTTATTATCGAAGTTTAGAGTGAGTACATATTTTATTGGATTCTCGTAAGTACGCAAATAAATACGTTATAAATTATACATATCATCATAATGTAATTGAGAGCCTATTAAATGTTATGATTCTACTACACGTATACATCAACAAGTGTATCACTGGCATTGTAGTTAGTTCTATTGTTTTTTTTTTACAATTTGTAGTTTTTAAGTGTTTACTTAATAAATCATTATAGTTACATCGATAATGTTCCCTAAGCTTTAGGCACTTTTTATGTTATCTATATAAACGGAATCGTTAGATTATTAAATCCGCTTTCATCTTTGTTTATAGTTTCATCATTGTTGGTTATTCGTTAATTATTTATTTATATTTATTATTTTAATAATATTCAATTGATGTGCAAGACGGTGCGGGATTTATTATTAATTATATGTTAACTGTATTAGCTTGCTAGTCATATTATTATCGATGAACCGTTTAATTATATTCGATTTTATAAATTGGTACTTATAGAGTTGATGTCGAGTGATTTGGTCATTTAATTCAAGTTCCCATTAAATAGAGAAACCATATATTATTTGGCGAGTAAAAACGATATCCGACACCGTATCGGTTGCAGTTTGTGTGTTCAAAGGAGTTTTGTTATAAATACGTTCAAACAAAGGAGATGCATCGAATAAGAGATCAAAGTAGCTGTTTTTTTAAATATAAGGGTAGTTTTTGCGCGCGCTTGCGCGTAGAGAATAGAATGAACACTCGGTACAAAGGTAGAGACGGTTTTCTATATTTATGTAAAACGCGTGTTATTCCGCTGTTATTTTTTAAGGAAAACGAGGGTTAAATGTAAGCCTTTGAGAATGAAAAACTTCGTTATTTAATGAGAGAAATTTGATAGGGAGACTAGAGGTTTTTTTCTGTACGTATCGTTTGTACGTTTCAATAGACGGTCTTGTTTTTATGTTATTATTGTGCTACGTGACGAATATAAAACGCATAGTTTTTCTATTACCTATTTTTTGTCCATTCGTGTTATTTACCCTAGTGGATAATTTACCTTAGAAATATTTTTATTTAAATAAAATTATTCTATGCATATTTTTTTATTATTTATTGAATAGATTAACTTTTATCGATTGTAGTGGGATATAAGGACAAAAAGAAAATGACTGAAAGTCTCTTATCTTTTCCAAACAGAGTAGTCGTATTCGGGTGTGGTGAAGTCTAAGTGTAAGACGTGGGTAAGTTAAGGCATGGAAATTAAATTAAAATAAAAATCGGGTGTAAGAAAGGGGGAATTTAAAAAAAAAACTGAGATTTTCTCTTTGGTTGTCTTTAAGTCGTCGTTTCTTTCTTGAAGGGTGGTAAACAAAAGCAGGAAATATTGCAAGGATCAATATTTATGTATATAGTTTCCCAGAAGGGAAATGTTTATAATATATTCCAAATTCAAGTGCAAAAAACAATATATATTTTGTCATTTCACTTAAGGTGTCGAAAAAAGTCCCGAAAGGAATTTTTGAATCTTATACGCGGGTCGGGTTGGTGGCTGTGTACAATGCGTAGGCCGAATATTAGGTATTTGAACACAATAGCCGAACCTAACCCACAGTTCCTCCGACGTTATTATAACTCATTGAAATCAACTGACTGACTGTCAGTACACAAACGTAATCCGTACCGGAAATGAGTACTGTAAGTAATATCGAAGTCATTATACTGACGATTGGAATTTAATTAATACCATTGAAGTATGTGTTTTACATAAGTTCTCTAGATACTTGTGTAGTTCAAGAATTATCTTATAATTATGTCACTGTCCCGTTTGGTACATTTTGTGAACCTCGAACTTTGATCTACCACATGTTTGTATTTGACAAATACGCAGACAATAACATGAGGCGTATTCATTGAAATGAACAAATATTTCTTTGTTGCGATGCAATACATATTTGTCATTTGTAAGAACTCGAAACTGACGACATAAGAAGGATTGCGCTTAACTTAAACGCGATCCTTATTAGGTTTTAACCTCAATGTCTCGTGAACCTTTAGTTCCTTACTTATTTGTTTGTTTATATGTACTGGGTATCTCAGACGCTTGTAACTTTTGATGCAATTATTATGTTGTTGAAATTTCTTGTAAAATTAATTATTATGTTTTCAGAGTACGTTTAAATCATATTTTTATTAATTATCACTTATAAAAAAAAAAAATCATTTCTTTATTTATTTTTTAATTTTAAAATATCTATTTTTAGTCATATTCTTACTAAGAATTTTGATGGATCGATAAATAATTTGGGCTAAGTACTCAGAGTTTCAAACATTTTAATACATGGAGTGGATATGTTACAAGGAAATAGTATTCGTACAACAGAATGAGTGGCACCACATCGTCACTACATACCCAGTCTATATATTAAAATATTTGTAACAAAATGATAGTTGCATCAAAAGTTATATGATATCAGTTAGGTCTGAGACATCCTGTATTACCTTTCGGTATGCATGTATATGCTAATTGTGAAAGTCTGTTTTGTCCGTTCATTTGTTACGCCAGGGAAAAAATGTAGACGAAGAAAAAATATAATATTTTTAATAATGTTCATCGAGGAGAGTGAAAGTCATACCTGTCAAGAAAGATTTTTTGCACCTAAATTATATCAAATTATATCAAAGTCATTTAGTACACTTGACAACAATGTTTTGGCGGAAATATATGAAGTTGTAGTTTGCTCCTTTGCAGATGTGAGAAAAGAAAAATAGAGACCCCCAGGAAATCAGGATGTAGAAATAGCTGTTGAAATCCCCCGGGAAATGTAGCCGATAAAAGAAGAATAGTTTTCTCGCTTTTTATTTTTGCATAAAAAACAACCGACGTTGTATTTGCTTTGACGAAAACCTTTTATTCGTTGAAAATAGATCACAAACATTCTTAGTATCTTATTTCTCTCTGTAGAGATCGGTGACAATTATTAACGTTCAATGACACATAACTTTCAAGGGAAAAATTGTTTTGACCATGCGAAACAATTTGGTTCAAATATTTGTATGTATATTTGTCGATATTACGAAAAAGTGTAAAGATAAATATCGTTTTTATTAAAAAGTGAACTCTAAGTATTGATCTCTACAATAACATCGCTTATAGACATTGTTCTTGTAATCACTGTAATAATCTCCCCTTTGTAGAAATTAGACACCAAAATAATTAGAAATTTCTTCATAGTACTTAAGCACGATTATAGTGTACATGCTATTGAAATATTCCTTAATCATGATGATAAGTGGTAAGTAAAATTTTTCCAATTACAAATTATGTTTACTTTAGTCGAATTGTAAAATCTAAATCACATTTATAATTTATCTTTCAAAATGGAATGTATTCAATCGTAAGAGTAATAATCTTCAGCAGCGGAATTCGTTTAATCTCTTTCTACACAAATCCAATTAAGACCTCGTAGTTATCTCCTGCTGTTTCTGCTTTATTTATACGTTTTGTAATGGCACGCGACACTACATAACGTTCTAGACCAGAGTTGTACAAGAGCATTACACCTCGAAGTATACTCTAACTGTCTCCCCTTCGCTTTGGACCATCTGGACCCTGATTGTTTCTCTCGAGCTTTCTGTCGAGGTCTATTACATTGTAAAATGCTTTCATTCTCGTCTACCTTAACACGGCGTGTACATATACGTTGCTGGCCGTCTAGAAAACGAAGATGTTTTTCACGTTGTCGTCGTAATCACCCGGTACGTGGTGTGGTAAAATCCAATTATAGACAAGGTGTGCGAAGGTGGTGGTGGCGGCGGCAAAGGAGGAATGAGAAGTCGTCGGAGACTCTGGTACATACAAAGAACAATGCACTAGCTTTACTCCCCAAACGCCACTCGTATTTCCACCGGAAAACTAACTTTTCTCTCCCCTTGTAATAAACGACTACTGCTACCATCATAGTATATACATATACATTTAGTGTGCTACCGGCTGTACTATCGTTACTCCATTGCGCTTATACGCGTGCACTGTAAATATATGCTTGCGTATGAGTGTACCGACCTATTGATCCACGATGCGCATGGAGTTGCATGTGAGTACGCTGCTGCACGTGGTAGAGGTGTATTATAACACTGTTATTGTACCATTGGAAACGTTATACCATAGAGGTGTTGTTGTTATTAACGTTTTGGGAATTTTTACCCTTTTTGTCAGTACACCCACCGGCTTCTACAATCGTTCGCGCATTTCCGTATAATACAGTTACAATAACTCTGAAGGTTTATACGAAACTACTCTTGTTCTTTAGAGAAATGCACTTTTTCCCCTTTGTAGTATTTTNCGTATAATACAGTTACAATAACTCTGAAGGTTTATACGAAACTACTCTTGTTCTTTAGAGAAATGCACTTTTTCCCCTTTGTATTCCGTGATCATTATAATTTGTTGTATTTTTCGTATACCGCTACAATTGCTAAATATCATAATAGTATTATTAATACTTACTGGACCTGTTATTAAAATTAAAAAAAAATAAAATAAATGTAGATGCTTTGAAATGCAAAATTGAAGCGTTTTTTTTCTCAACTTATACATGTATATTGTATATCATTTGTCTATAAGGTTTTTTCTTTTTACCCTCGAGGGCGAAAATAATAAATGTAGTCTTTATGTATTTTTATCCCTCGTGAATCTTACCGTAATACCTGTACTTATCAGAGCGCACCAGAATACGAGATGAAGGAGGCAAGAGTTGAAAATTGTTTATCAAATATCGCATAATTATTTCTTTGGTTTTTTCGATTCGCCGTTAAAATTATATCATTTTTAAAGAAATTAAAAACAAAACAAAAATAACGCTTGGATTAATTTTATTGCATTGTTATTTTTATAATAAGACGGTATATAGTTTTATTATAAAGTTTACTATATTAAGCTTTAGTAAGGCTTTATTTTGCGATAATTCCAGTTATTTTTAATTGATTTAAAAACTAATCAATAGCCATTAATTTTCTTTGAAAAATATCGTTAAAAACTACAACGAGATTTATCACGGTCTGAGGAGTATATTTTTTTATTCGATTATTTACGAATTATTCTAGTTGAAATTTACGTCGTACGACTTACTTTTAATCAGTGATAAATACGTTTATTAAGTGATTGTCAAAGAAGTTGATAGGAGCACAAAGGGCGTTTTTGTCATAAACAAATTGAAGTGGACCAATTGGGTCGAGAACATCACAAATAATAAGAAAAAAAATCAATTGCGAGAATAACTTTGGGATATTATTATTATTATTATTTTTTGTTTTATAAAATCGTCTGGAGTTAAATAACAGCATACTCTATGGAACACTAAAATTAAAAGTAGTGTCTTCTATTCGGCTGTTCAAATTTTATGAAATACTTAAAAAAAACTAACTTGTGGACCCTTTGTGTATCATTCTAAATTTTTTTCGAGTCTAATAGAAATACATTAACGCTATGTGATCCTCTTTTTTTATTCACGTTTAAATGATCAAATGTTTTGTTCTTATGTAAATGTATTCCTAGTTGATTTTATTTTTGACTAGACGCCATTGAAAATTAAACTTCTTTACTATTGACCACTAAAAAAAAAAAAAAAATGATGAAAAGTAACGATATCATTAAATGGTTGGTGGCGATGGAAGAAATGACGTGTGAAATGACTGTGAATTGAGGCACGTGGTTATAATTAATAGTATTATTTGCAGAAACATATACGGTCGTATGTCGTCCGGTGAACTCCGACAGTGCGTGTAATCGACCGGTTCATCGTGTGTGTGTTATTGCGTTTATTGTTCAGAAAAGAAGTGTATTGGATATACGTGAAAGATAATAGGGTCGCATGTTTCGGCTTGTGTACAACATACAAACGCACCCAAAAGGGTTTTCGGTATTTGCTAGGTCCAAAAAGCAGCCGTTTTTATTTCGGTGTATGACGTTGCGAGTTCAATAGCCCGTGCATAGTAATTTAAAAACAATACACAAGTATCTAAATAGATTCTATCTGTTTATTATTGTTCTATTATTTCCATTTTCGTTCATCCGTCACTGAAATAAAAACTGAACAAAAAAGACCCTAAAATTATGTATTGATCGACCAATATTGTGTTTCATTCCCTTAAGGATATAAAAGCCATGGAATTGGGATGTCACTATAGTGACGTATATATTTATATAACTTATATATGTTACATTCGTGTAGCATGTAAGTACGTGGATTACGTTCACAATGGTCAAGAGTTTATTAAAACGCTCGATATTGGATGTGAATGTATAAAAAAGTGCAAATAAAATAGAGTAGCCACGATGTCGTCTATAAAATGTTCACTTCATGTAAAATAACATTTTACTTTTGTACGAATAAGTACATTGAACAGTTTATCTTAAATTTTTTTAATATTGCGGTGAAGCTTATTATTATTATTTTGTATTGCACGTATGTTTTACGGAAAAATCGTGTAGTTTATTCTTTAATAATATTTCGTCCTTTGTTGCCAGAGTAATATATACTCGGGTACTTAAACATTACTGCAATTCGTTGTCCACGCCCCCCATACACATCAAAACAGCTTCGTCTCGATCGAATTGAGTCGTTGTAGCCCCAGCTATGTAGTGTATCGATTACCTATCACTTGATTAACATTCGTGTCCAAATGCAATTTCCAGATGATAAGTGTCCCTCTTTCTTCTACGCCATTGTTGTGTGCCGGGAGAAATTAAAGCCACGAAGTACGCGTTTGAAACAGTTATTTCTTCTCATCTTTATCTCCGCTAATTCCGCCGTCCTATAACTCGGACACGTACAGACGTGAGAAACGTTTGATGTTCATATTCGCGCTCTGCCAATAGACATTTGCACATAACACGTTCTTTTTTATGTGCATAGACGACCGTTTATACGCCATTATGTAAATATGCCGTTGCCATTGAGTTAGGTCAATGGTCTAAGAGTAGATATAGTGCGTATAGTTTGCGCGTGCCAACAGCCGATCATTGTGCTGCACATCTCTTGTCTGTCGGCTACCGATTCACTGATACGTTGAGAGAAACTATTCCAAAAAAAAAAAAAAAAAATGCATGTATATTCACGAAAAATATATTACATCCGTCATTGTAAAAATAGTACATCTGTTATTCAAATGTATTGTAATTTGTTGTATAAAAAAAAATCTCAGAACATTTTCTGACCGCATCGACTAGAATAGATTGTATCTGTTATGCAAGTGTTTTACATAGTACTGAATAGTTTATTATTGCTTAAATATTTATTGTTTTTTTACACTCATGACTTATAGTGTTCTATTAATTATGACCTTCAGCTGTTATCTACCATTCCATGATTTGTGGTACAACCACAAATGAACTAAATCAATCAATTCATAGTTGAGCAATCAGAACAGAAATCATAGTAATAGTGATTTGGCTACATCGAACAAATATATTATTTTTTTCTTTGTCGATTCTGTCTTCATACTTCGAGATTAACTATTATAAAGCTTAATTGAGTTTGTATTATTCGAAGTCCATTTTCATTTTGAGTTATTGTTAATGTCACGACCGCTTTTTAATATTTAAGACGGCACCGCGCTCAACGGACATGTTTAGTACCCGCAAGTATATTATTAAGACGTACGTTACTCGGTTCGATTGCATCCGTGCTTAATCCTATATGGCATGTATTAGTATGAGAGATGCTATTTGTCTATTTGCAGATGAGTCGTCACGGCTGTTCAATTTATAACTGTCGCACATACAACGTTTTAGTCGGAAGTTTGCATTTATTACTTAAAATTTCACTTAAAACCTCAATTTAGAATTACTGTTTAATAGGCTATACTATCAGCTTTGAAAAATTTAATGAAAAAAATCCAACCCGCCGGTAGCTCTATAGTTTGTTTGTACATAGTATGTTTTTGTTTGGTGGTTGTACAGTATATTTGTCGGCTGTGTATTACAAGCTTGTAAATATTAGATGAGATGAGTGCGCGTAAAGTGGTTTGGCGTGAAGCCGCTATTTTTTAACGTTCAACACAATAAATAGACGGTGGCTGACCGGCGATCGCGTTGTAAATAATTCAACGCAGGCCTTAGAACTTATTTACAAACTAGCTTGTTTATCTTACATTGCTTGTACTCGTTGCAAATGATAGTATAAGGCTTATATGTATTTAATTGGCCGTAGGGCTTATATCTGCTGTGTTTGTGCATAGAAATGTGCGATTATTGGCGGTTTTCATTAAAAGACAAATATATAATTTCTGTTCTAGAAAACTCAATGAGTTTTATTTGTTATTTTCGCGGCTAATTTTTGGTTTGAATGTTTTTATAATGCTACTATTTGGTTATCTAATGTTATAAGGGTCATTGGTCTTTTCGGATTTGTTAAATGTTCTCTGGAGTTTATATTATTATCATTATTATGTTTACTGTGCAAGACACGAATGGTATTGACCAAACGTATTTGCTGTGAGTAGTTTCCAGAATTTTCCACTTACTTATAATAAAGTGCCTATGTGTACGAATACCAAATGATTGTGCCGTGTCTATTTACACGTAATCGTGCGCTGTGTGTGTGTCGCAAATCGTCCTACGCTCATTCTTTTTATTTACACCCGCAAAATCACACAGGAAAAATAATAATGGAACGTTTATTACACGTTTACTTGTCCGTTGATGACCGTGGTAGAGTAAAAAGACGGAACTCACACGTAGAACTTCTTTGTTAGTTGAATAACGTCTATTTTAGATAGATACGTTTTTATGTCGCTGAGTCAACTGTGTGTCACGTGTCTATGTGTAAAATTATGAAGATACTAAAACGCACAATAAACTGTCAATTGTAGGCATTAAATTTGAATATCAATAAATAATGTAATATTTTGCAATGAAAGCGTAACATTTCAATGATTATATGATAGTTTTTTTTTTCTAATAGCACAATATTGAAACACATTTTCTTTCAAAAAAATATTTCTCATTTTTTTACCGACTAAATGCACGAACGTGTAACTAAACGTGGCATATATTAAATAGCGTTCTGCCAAAGAAGTTTTTCCAAGTTAAAGAAGAGTACTGACGTACAGTTTTTGGGGTTCTTATATCGATTTTCTTATGCGTCCAAATGAATCCCTCTTATATTTCTTTATACGCACCGTCGTCTTGCAACCCTCGCGTCATTATTATTATATGTACGGTGGTTTGAAACTGTAAACATATCCCTTTTTCGCGGTGCCAAGCACGTCCTTTTCTTTGGACTTGCCGGACCCTTCAGAATTGTGTGTAGTAATGCAGCGCACAACACTTAACGTCGTCTATACAACATCCTAGTTGCGTTTCGGTCTGCGGTCAGCAGAGGGATATTATTTATGTATACATGTGATGTATTTACTCTATGAGGTTTTGCCGTGTCCAGAGAGAATCTAATCTTAGTCCATTCTAATTATCATTCCCCTCGGCTGCTAACAAGTGCAGATTTTCTTTACTTCTCTTTCTTCGAATCTTTATTTAAGATTCGCTCTGAGAATCACAAATAAAAATGTGAAATGTTGTAAGACACCACGTGTTACATTTGAAATTGTCTAAAAAAAAACAATATTCAATCTTTGACGTTGTTCTGTATTTAATGTATGATAAGCTTATCAACGCGGAAAATATGTTATTTTAGCAATCCAAAGCTTATTTTTGTAGAAATTGCATGATGTGTGCTTGTTTAGAGTTTCGACAGATGAAATATCTCGTTTCAGATGTTAAGCATGTATTACAGTCAAAGCGAAAACACTTTTTATCTGATATTATTAACATCATCATCATTATTATTATTATTAGGATCTTTTCTAAGTTGAATAATAGATGCCACACATGTTTCAGTCGTGCGTAAAAACATTAAACATTATTATTAGCTTTCTGAATGTTTTAAACGTCTCACATGGCCGTCTAAATGATTTGAACACAGGTTCTAATAGTCTCTTCTGCCTTCTTATTATACAAACGCTCAGTTTATAATAATTACAATAATCCATCGGATTTAATAGACTTTAATAAAACATTTTTTTTCTCTTAGATGTACATGTGTGTCGTGTTTTTAAATACTAGCTATTGTTCGTGATCTTTAATGAAATGGGGTTTTCGCAATGATATTTGCATGCATGGCAATATCCGCACACCAAAATCATGTGATAGAATTTTTATGATTAATAAAAACGGAAGTCGTCTATATCCCCCGCACTGACCTTCTCGAGTCAACAGAAAATTAAAAAAACATAATTCCAAAAATCTTAGCCGACAAACGATTTTATTTATTATTTTTCATTAAATGTACTTTTACGTACGTGTACTAAAATATAAAATCTAACGTTATACCCTTGAGAGGACACGATAGAACAACCATCGGAATAATAATAAGTACTCATTCTTAACGGTGTTTACTTTGTTCACTTCTGTTGTTCAATAAAGAAATGTAATATTTTGTCAGTGACTTTCTTCTGGAAGCCTTTGACAGCTTGGAAAATTCTTTAGCTTAAAGTTTTTTATTTCACTTAGTTCCCAGTAACGCGTACCAAACGCAATATAATAATAATAAAATATTTATTACGATCAGTCATTTTTTTTCTTCGGGTTTATTTCACACATGTCAAGTTTTACACGTGTAAGTTGTCTTATGGTATAATAAAAGTAAAATAAGAATACATTTTTACAAAAATCGATTACGGCGCCAATCGAGTTAATGGCATTGCATTGTACAATTATGCTGGGACACTTTTTTTATATTTTTATATGATATTGCCACATAATACGTGTTTTTTACATGATCCTTTTCCGTCAGCTAAGCGCTCGCAGAGTATATCCGCGACCTCGAGACTCGATGGCGATTATTTAAGTACTCCTAAATATTATTATTGTGACTTGGTGTGCGCAGTAATAATACTTTATACGTACAATTATTCTTTAAGTAGACACGTGCTGTAGCCAAATTGTATACAGTAAAACATCATTATATTATTTCAGGTTATTTGCCTGAAATCGTTTCTGAACTTTGTACAGAAAAATTGATGATTTGCAATCATTCGGAATAACGATAAAATATTACACATTATAAAAACCTAATATTAGTATTTCAAATATTCAAGAACTTTGCAAAACATTGTAAATATTAATATAATTCATGTATATTGTCTGCCTATATATTTCTTCGTGATCATTTCTGCATGTATTTTTTATAAATAGTCGGTACTTTGAAGTGTCGTTAAAGTTCAAGTGCTTAATCCCAGTGAATATCTTACGGTAGTAGTTTGACAAGAGTTTTATTTTTCCTAGTGAAACAACTCAACTAGTTTGTAATAGTCAATAAAGTGTCAATTTATGTGTCCCATAAACACACACTAAAAGATATTTCAAGTTTATCGGTGTACAATAAATATGGTATATTGTTTTTTGTTAAGCGTTGATGGACATAATTCGAGTCGTCTGGTCGAAGACGGAACATTTTCATTGAGTTTCATTTTATTACATTAAAAATCTACTTTGTAAATCAACTTGGACCGGATGCGCTTTGTTGCTGTCTCGATGGTTCCACCTAATTATCATAATAATTCAGAACTTTTTGAGAGTTCTTTACGTTTATAAATAAACTATTATGTCAAAAGTTTAATTTTATGAATACGTTTAAAAATAATTCTTCATTATTAATTCTTGATTTATATAATTTTTTGTTTCAGGTAATGAAAGCAGAGTATATTTACATTGACAATCGTAATACAATGGTTGTTCTGTTTTATGATGTTTTTGTCATGACCAGCGTTGTCGGTATTGTGTTTTTTATTTTGCTTTTAATTTATGTGAGTCTTTAAAATTAATAATGTCGGTAAAATTAATAGTGACATAGTGAATGTATAAGACGTTTTATAATTGACGGGTTATACACAAAGACGTTTTTTAATTAGTAATTTTGATTATACTTTAACCACAACAAGGTGTATTATGTCGATAAGGTATGTAAAACTATATGGAGGTCAACAAAAGGACGTAATTTTTTTTCTTCGACAAATATCAATACTGTTTTATTTGATATTTTTGTAATTAAGACATTTTCTTTGTGGTTTTTGTGTGATTTTAATTATGTTGTCAAACATAAATAATAGAATAATGTCAAAAACAAAAGGTTACGTTCCGACTATGAGTTTGAAAGTACAAATAATCTCGTTCTCGCTTATACGTTAGTCAAGCTATTAAACGAGGCAGTATAAATAAAAAATAATATTTGTAAGCTTATTTGTGTAGTAATATAAGACAGTACGATAACAACAATACTAAATATAATATCCATCTGACAGTTTTCTTGACTTTATTCTAACGCTCAGTGTTTATATTTTTAAGCTGCAATATTCTATTTCTTTAATGGTATCGTAAAGAAATTGAGCCTTTAACGTTATAGTGCTGAATTCTGTGTGTGAAATTGCTCGGTCATCCGATGTAACCCGAAAAACAATAACCACCGAATGGCTGTAGAAAAAACGGCAAAGAAGGGGATTTATCAATATCGTTTTACACACGTCAGGTACCGTTTTATTTTCGCTTATTCTATCCTCCCCCGTATGCGTGTAAAGGATTTTTCTCTTGCTAACGTTTTCTTTTAAATATCAGTAGCTACTCTTTGATGTCCTCGGGGAGCAGTGGCTGCGGCGGTTTCTTTGAAACGAGAGGAATTTTGCGCGCGCTAGACTCGCGTAAAATACACAAAAGAAGATACGAAAACACCCCACAGGGTCGTATCTAATAAGAGCAACCTGCAAAACTGACGGGAGGATTAAATTTGCGGGCACGCGAGGTACGCGAGGGTGAATAAACGCGTAGGTAAAAGTAGGCAGGGAGGTGAAGAAAACTGAAGGGCAATAACGGGATTACGACGTATTGGGAAGTGCAGGGGTAGACTGTATAATGAATTCTTTATCCCCTCCAGACTAGGGGAGTCTACATGCCTTGCTCGTGTCTTTCGCAGACTAATTACAGCGACGGTCTTCATGCACAGATAGTACTATCTGTTTTTGACGATAAAGCTATCAAAAGCCATCATTTGAAGTTCAGAAAGGTGGGAGGAGTGTATCACAGTGTAACAAAATTATGCTCATTTAAATATCAACGCAACAGCGTAGACGCCTAAATATTAATTTGATTTCATGAACTTTTATGTGATTAGTAAAATTTGCACTGCGGTCAGTCGAAAAAGTATCACGACTGCAGAATATTTATTAATAAGCGAATAGTTTAAACATTAGCTGTAGTGATAATTAAATTTTAATAAATGAGTATGTCGTCGAACGTGACTGAGATAGTCGTGGTTCATTGAGTAATCTAACAGCAGTTCATTATAAATAGATAGTTAATTTTAACGATCTGACGTCTGCTCTTTGAAACGTTACATAAGAATAATACGTTCTCCACTATTATTATTTCTGGTGTTCATCAGTAGCAGAAAGACCTCAAAATTAAGGAATTCAATAATAACTGCCGTAGATTGAGTAACTCTGTTGTGATGATCTCGAGAGCATCTTTATATTAGTCGTACATATTTAATGTTTATGTATTGTCAAGGAATGAATATATCCTCGGGTATAAAAATATTATCTCGAACATAGTCGAAAAGTATTGTTGGTAATTTTTAAAAAGGCAGCTATCATATTGCTCAGTTGTACTATGTACATTTTATATACTATGTGTTCAGTCAACATAATATTATTACTTTGATAATCACTGGAGTGGCTGTTACTATAGTTTTATGAACTGTGCGCGGCTAACCTTTTATTCTATATCAATTTCATGTGCGAAGCAGCCTTGGGTTATTAATTAGTCTCTATCTCCCAGTCTTGGTTATAAAGACTGTTGCTTACTACACAAAAAACAATATTGGCCCGTATACTCTGTTGTATGGCACAATATTAAACTGTTATAGTCGTAACAAATAATAAGCGAGCGAGTGCGCCGAGGAATGTAAATATAAGCTCTCCCGGGACCACAGAGTATACATTATAAAGTCCAAAAGGATCCGAAAAGGAAACACCATAAATTCATGACTGACACGAATAAGAGATACAAAGCGCGGGCGCTAGTGTCTGTGTGACGGAAGTCTGTTTGCATTCCATAATCTCGGTAGTTATTTTGTTTCTGTAGGTGTGCGTGTGTCTTCGTTTTTTTTTGTTGTTGTTGTTGTATACATATACGTGTGCTTAAAGACTGTCGCGGTGTAAATAAATTATGTCTTGTATGGAAAACGGAAGGAAACGGTGCGCTCGAGACGCTACCACCGCCCTTGGGAAATTGGTATATCTCCTTTTTTCGACGAGATACTTAATGGGTATTTTTCCATTTTATTATCTTGCAAACGCGTATTGAGACCTTTCCGCCGAATTTTAAAAGTCAAACCTGAAGATGTGTTGACACACTCGAGAATTATCCAGGCGAGTTATTTTCCATGATATTCGTTTATTTTAACAATTAAAAATGTTTTCCCGTTTGTAATTGTTTTTGACCGTCAGCCCAATTAGCGCTGTTGGTTTCGAAGATTTCANTTTTGACCGTCAGCCCAATTAGCGCTGTTGGTTTCGAAGAAAGTTTTTTCTCGGATAACAACAAAGGGGGGTGACTTTGGTACGCAGATTTTAGAAATGAAGCGTACAACCGACAAAAGCCAGACGATTAGTCTTCCGGTCACAATAGCGTTTTCTCCGTGTGACGTTTTCTCGACCGCGGCAACTTAATGCGTGTGCACTGCAGAGGAGGCCGTCATTAGCACGTGCCGGTCTGCGAATGATTGATGCCGTTCGTTGGCAACGTTGGCCATAATGGCGGTCACGTCGTCGTCGATGATTGTTATTATCATCTCGGCATTAGCCAAATGTCGTGTGAAAAACCGGTAACCCGTTTTTCAATTGCGCCGATGTGATTAACACCGCAGTGGTTGATCGATTGTCCGTTGTCAGAAGGAGTCTTCAAACACCTCTTTTGCGGGTTAAACGTTAACGATTGCAACGATTAACCGTGTTGGTTGGCAGTTGCCGTTTTCCAGTCGTGACTCCGTCTATTATTACCGGTCGTGTATACCGCACGGCATGATGTTGTTCATTTGAAGCTGTGCTGTAAACCGGACGGGATTTGTAATCCGCCGTTTGATTACGGTCCAGGGAACCTTAGAGGAAATTAGACGCGTCCTCCGTCTCTTGCTCGTGTTCAAATATTATGACGACGGTACTCGTGGGACGACCACTGGGAGACGCGTTCACGGTCCGCCGATGGTCGGCAGCGCATTTAGTTGTAATTCGTTCTTGCACGGACATGGCTGATTAGCAACGTAAATACGCTCGCACATGTCTCTCGTGAACATGTTTTCCTTCTGCGGTGGATAGGCCGAAAAACTGCGACAACTGTTGTTTCTGGCATGTGTCTTAAAAACGCGCGCCATGTGCTAGCTAAGGTGCGCGGAACACAATTATTTTCGGTTCTCTCTCGTATTTCACTAAAAGATTTACAAACATGTTTTATCGTATCCGTTCTCACTACCACTGGGAAAATGTGCATGCAAATCTATTCTGTGCCGTATAAACTTGTATGCGTTTATTCCATGATTTTATAAAAAGCAAACCAATACCGTTTCTCGCAATATCAAAAATGGTTTCAGCGTTAAATGTTTTTTATGCAGGTATAAATTACACTCGGTTTTAATTAAATGTAATCTAATATAGCGGTACAGTTATCATAAAAACCAAATCTACGTAAGATGCGCACAATGTATTGCTACCACTATGTTACAAAAAACGATATCTATATAACTATAGAAATACACTCTGTACAAAACGCTTATTCTCACTACACGTTTACGATTAGAGTCTAAAAATTAATGATCGCGTTGCGTAACAGTAAATAAAAAAGTGAGTGGCACTTTTATTGTACTTAAAACAACTAGGTGTATAAATGAAATCGGCTCTTATGACGGACAATGTCTAATAATACTTTTAATGACTTAAATATAAAGATTTTTATAATGATTTCCAATGTTCTATCCGACGAATTCGACGAGGACATATTTTTAGGCGTTCCGTTTAAAATCCATTTTTATGATTACACGAAACAGCACTCTCCGCGGTACAAGTTTACATCGAAATCAGTACGTAAAGTGTTTTTAAGGATATCGCATAAAACGGAGTTGGAATCGATAAAAGAAACTGCCACCACAGGTGTGTTTAGATAACTTGTTCAATCTCGTGAAAGGCATATATAGAGAGCGAGAGCAGAATTCAAAAATCGTGATATTTTTTTGATATGGCCATTCGCGGAAAATTTACGATGGTTTCTATCGGTAGGTCGACACGGCGTATGAATGCGAATCGCGAAAGCCTCAGCAGTCGCGCACAGCCAATAAATTCCAAGAGAGTTTTCACAATAAAAGAAGCCACGCGGCATATATTATATCGGTTGCAGATGACGCCGAGTTCACAAAAATATATAGTGTATTTGCCAGAGATTTATTGTTATCGCATCAAACCCGTCGCGCCCATAAAACTTACACATTGCGAAAACNAAATTCAGGGGGGTTATTCCAAAATTCCTCCAATTTTGGAAAACAAAAAAAAAAAAAAAAAAAAACTGTGCGCACTCCCAAATCGACACTCGGCCCTCGTACAGGTCGCGTACTTCTGACCCAGAAGCACACATGGCGGCCACCAAACAGATAAATCACTTTGGTCTTTCGATACGTGTGCTCCCAACGAAAGATTTATCGGCGTGTAACCCGAAACGAGCATTTTTGGCACCGCCATAGCTGCTCTACTCGTTCCAGAGAGATGTGTTTTCAACGGTTTTGTCATCATTTCGTTTTGTTCCGACCCGTGTCCACAAATATGAGTATATACTTTTTTAATCCGCCCGGTTCGTTATCGAAATAATGTCGGCGACCGACGCACAATACCTCTGCTCGCGTCGTGTGTGTTTCATGTTTATCGTGGAAACGACATTGTCGAAAAAATTAATGTCTCGTTAGCACGCGACCACCGACGGACGTGCATCGATCAATACCCACAGGAAGCGCACGTTTCTTGTAGCAATTATTCTTCCGATAATTACTCGTGATTGAGTATTCCGTTGATGGGAACGCACAAGTTGCTTCTTATGTTTGTACAGTCACCACTCGAACTAATTTCCTCGTTTAATTTGAAAAGATAATTGAACGCATGAGAAATCGTCGATTTGTTCGACAGCAGTTACAGCGATCAATAAACGGCGAAACCGAACAAATACTTTTTTACATTTTTGTCGTCGTTGGAAGGATTTCGGGGACTTGACGTTTTACGCACGTTTTATTTTTTCAATGCGCTGTGAGTTGTTGAAATCGTATTGCGGAAACGTTCAGTGGCCGTCATATAGAGGCAGGTGTCGGAGGAGATTGTGTTGAGAGTGCCGGCAGTGAAGACACAAGTATCATTAAAATCGCTATTACTGTTATTGCGGTCCCTGTAAATCCCCGTCTCGAAAAATAAGAAGGTTAACCCCCCTAAGGTCTGCTGCGCATAGACGGCGGCGATTGTCTTCGGAGACCTATTAAACGTATGCACACCATAACGTCGGTTGGCGATAACTCGTTAATGACTCGCCGCCGCCGACAGTAAAATACACTTTGGGAAGTTCAATTAACGAGAAGACGACGACAAATGCAACCGTAAAACGTCAGATCGATCCGGTGCTAAAAATTGTGCTCGACCTGACAGACGATGCTTTCATCTACTGCAGTGTGTATAGTTCGCAGACTCAAAGCTGTTGTTTAACGTTGCCTCGTAAACACTGTGTGTTGCACTCGACAACGTGTCTCGCTCGGCCTGTGCAATTAAACGTTGTTGCGCGACAATATTTTGTCGTCGCCTCTAATTGGTCCTCTCTCGACAACGATACGCCAAACGTTCGTCCGAGTGCTTTTTATTCTAATCGCGTCCGGGAAATCTTCGCTGTTACAGTTCACTTGATCGTTTAATTAAACGGTACCTAATCTCGATTGTTGTCAGCGCACATGTCACTTTAGACGGTACAATACGTTATATGATGCGTCGTGCTCAGTCATAAAACGGCGGCGTTGATTGATCAGCCGATTAAATTTGTCTCGGCGGTACATCCCGTCGAGTTGCACACAACTCTGCGCAGTGTAATTAATTTTCAACGAGAACCGGTCGGAAAAAATATCCGAAAAAGAAAAAACGGCGCGCGTTCCACTTAAGTCTTTACGACCGGCCTACCCAAAACGGTGTTTGCCGCCAGTAGCAGCGTCGGCTGCTAACTCCTCTCGAATTCTAAACTATATGACGCGGTATTAATTTCATTTTATTGTAAACCATAAAAATCGGACGGGTTTTCGACTTTTTAACTACCGTAAGTAAATGCGTCACTATGCCGTCGGGTTTTTTGTTTTTGATACCGGCGCGCGCGCGTGTGTACATATCAGAGTACATGGACCGTGTTTAATGAGCAACGGGACGGGACAAAAAAACGATTTCACGAAAGTGTTGCACTCCTTGTGTGTTCCCGACCCAAGAAAAACACATGCCCTTTTCGAACGACGCGTGTTTATAATAAAACGTCTTCTGTGTCCACATGTTGTCAACCCGTCGCGATTCACCGCGTCCTGCCAAATTGGTTTATTTTTTTCGCCATGCCAAAAATATACACAATACACACGATGTCTCATCGTCGTCACCGGTCTGGATGACACTTGCTGCAATTACAGAAATAGACCGCTTGCGCATACCGTTTACGTGTTCTCCAGTCCGATCGCTTTCAGGCCGTCAATCACAACGCGGCGTTTGTATGGCACCTCACTATTTTTACACTACGACGCGCTCAGAGTAAACGTGTAACGTCCGGACGACTGTCTCCGCCGTTCTATTGTTATCTAGACGTTTCTAGAGTACGTCGCTCTTTCGAATTATTATTCAATAAAATTATAATATTTTGATTGCGTCCCGGACGCAGATGGACGGACGACACCTACCCGCTGTGCTCAAAGAAAAAAAAAACACTGTAACGCCGGCCGCGTCAAGTGGTTGTCTAAACGTTTGGAAATTTACGTTTCCATTGTACGCGTGTAATTTATTTGTCCCTCGACGTTTGAAAATCGTACCACCATTTATCGGTCACCGTGAAGATNTTATCATAACCCTTTTATTAAATTGTATTGTCATTCTCTAAAACCCTCGGACTCCACGACCCCAATAATATTAAACAAACTGAATTATAGTAACCGAAAGTAAGATGATTAAATTTATTCAAGTGCTCAAAATTCAAATTAATTAATCAACACACCCAATTTTATTTATTATATCATACACCAACCAAAACCTTACTTTTGGCTCACTATAGATATGGACCCCTCCAGACCGACCGTCTGGATGCGCCCGAGATGGCCAGTTAATAATTTCCATCGTGTAACGCATGTACAAAAACTGATCCGGCGGCGGCGGCGACGGGTGTATTTTTAAACGTGGGCGTGTGTTGCCTTTTATCGTCGTCGTTACACGATAAATCAATTAGCGAGATCAACTGCGCTCACGGTGGACTTGGGTTGTGACATAAAGAGAATCGGTGTGGACCCACCGGAAATCTCAATACTTAACGGATCCATCATCTCGTCGGCTCGCTACTCAACACAAAGATGGATGATGGATACGGGCGCGACAAGTTCTCGTGTCCTATTGATGGCGTCAGCAAACGACGGTTATTGTGCTGGCACTACTAATCAAACGATCCGGCGGGACAGATTTATGCGATCGACCCGATGGTGTTGTTCGCGGTACTTTTTCCACGGGCTACTGAACGCGTCGCTCGCAGATGTTTCCATCGCGCCAGTCAATGCACTGTTCGGGTCTCGTTTGGGCCCGTCATAGATCGTGTCGTGTCTAACGACCGCCGAGAGTACGCGTCGTGCTCGCCAAACACAATGGCCCGTGCGCTTCCCATGTGTTTACATGTAAAGCGGACAATATAACGCTCGTGTAATAAAATAATGGTCGGCGTGTATACACGGGAAGATGCGTGACAACTGCTGCACGCGTGTTCACGACCGCGGCGACGACGCATTACGTTACAAACGAGCGCATTGTTTTACACGCGTTTCGCTATGATACAGCCGCCGCCGTGTACACTATGGACATGGCCGAGACGACGGCGGAATGTGTCGGCGGCGGCCAATGTAAAAGTGATCTTCTGCCGCCGGGGACGGGTAGCGATAAGTCAATGGCGGCAAGTGATCTCACCGTGTGACCTGTGCGCTTCTACTGTTGTGTTATGTTCTTAATGAGTCCCGTTTTCGATTGTGTGTAGATATTTTCCCCTTGCCCTCGTCGGCCTTTGTTCTGCTGGAAATATTGCTGGTCAGATTGCCGCCGTTAGGTGAAGCTTTTTTCGCACAGTAATGCGGATTTCCCTGGGTCGGGTCCGCAGCTTATGCGCATTCACCGTGAACGATTAGCGATACAACAGTCGCTATTATTTGATATTGCCACTAACGTTACTGTGTAGCAACGGACCTCGACGAGCAGATTTAATGGAGTTTGTACTTGGCGAAATGATGTACTACACTAAACGCGGGCCAGTCAATTTGTAGTCTGGTAAAAAACGTATAAAAAATACTGTTGTCTCGTCGGTATAAATAATATTGCCGTCCTTTCGCCCACACGCGTCTTCCGTTGCCTCAGAACGCACAAGGCCGGCGTCGCACTTGTCAGCGGGCGAGTCGTATGTGACATTAGTGTGTGGTGAGGCAGTTTTCATTGGCATTTCTTTTTTCGGGTAAAAAGAAAATCGTTTTTATTCCGTTTGACCATATGATTTCATTTGACATCGCCGTGTGTTTTTTTTTCCCGGACTACATTTTAACGGTTCTTCGTTGTTTATATTCTCCATGTTGACTGCCGGCCAGACACGGTCCACAAAACCCACGCCCCGGATGAAAAACGAGCTTAAAAATCCTATTGCGCGCCGTTCGATGGTAATCATTGTTTGGTTTTATTGTGATTGTTCGTCCGGCCACTGTGTACAGTCGATTGTTACCGTTGTAATTATCATTACTATTATCATTGCAACTGTCATGTCGCCGAGAGTTTTGTGCATTTAATATGTTTTAAAAATTCTACGCACACTCGCAGTTTTTCAGGACGGATTATATGATGCGCATACATTACACACTAAACCGTCTAGATGTATCTGAGTTTTTTTAATAACATATTAGAAAAATATCAGCCCGGTAAATACGATTTAATTAGTTAACCCACGTGAGGTTCGTGTACATTGAGTGCTATCCTATTTATTTTATACGCCGACAATTGGTATTGCTTTATTAAGCATAAATATTTGTATTCATTGCATAAGCAGCTTTTAAAGAACCAACTATAAATAAGAGAAGGAACGTTCGAAGGAGTGTATCGTTACAACTCTAAACATTTTTTTGAGTCTGACCGGTTCATGAAGATTTACAAATAATGTTCCTTATTATTTTCTTCTACGGTCTCTGATGTGTATCGAGCGCTCACAGCAGGACGGCAGAGATAAATACTCGATAGTCGGAAAACGGTGTACATTTATTATTGTGACTGTTGTTATTATTATTATTATTATTATTATATCTCTTCGACATACGCAANGGCAGAGATAAATACTCGATAGTCGGAAAACGGTGTACATTTATTATTGTGACTGTTGTTATTATTATTATTATTATTATTATTATATCTCTTCGACATACGCATATACGACGTGCCGATGGACGTGTACCTATTTCGCTACCAAGTGCGACTTTTATATGAAAAGTCGACTATTAAAAATCATGACTATTTCAAATTGAAGTTTATGGAATATACTTAACTATGAGAAACAAAAAACGGGCCTCGGGATTTATTTTCTTTGTGTAAATGGACGTTAAAGTTAAAAAGAGCGTTTTTTGTGTAAAAATCACAAAATTCAAAAGAGTTGTAATATTGTTTTGCACAATTTCTCTAAGGAGTGTGTTAAAGAGAAATGAGCACTTATTTCATTAAGAGGGGGAGTAGTTGGGGACCAATCGATTCTTTTCCAGATTTAAACAAAAAAATTTTTTTCGCTTTTACTTTTGTTCAAGCGTTTTTTACACTAAAGATTTTAATCGCTGTTAGATTTTGATCTGTACTGGTGTCACGTCCCACTATGCTGTTTTTATTCAAATCGTTCTTTAAATCTCGTTTTAAGAATTAATTTTTTACCTTGCCACCATTGTTATTAGCGATATCAATATTTATTTATTTAAGTTGATTCTTAAATTTATAGTTTTTAAATAAATTGGGTATTCGAATGGCGTTTTGTCACACGCGAGATTATTTTCATTGTGAGTTTATATGCAGAAACTAGCGCAATTGAAATTATTTTAAATCTTAAAATTATCTGCACGCCTCATTGAAATAAAAAATTTATTTAAAAACTATATTTTTCATATTTAAAACTCAATGATGTTCCGATATTTATTTTTACTAGTTTAGATGTATTTAGAGAAATAATCGACATTATTGGCATTAATCACACACAAAAAAAGTTTTCATATTATGTTTATTTTATTTTAGTATTACATTTTATGTTGAATTTGAATTTTATACATTTAATAAATGTTTGCCGATATAAGTATTTTAAAAATAGCTAAGTTGATTGGATTTTCCATAACTGTCATACAGTTTGATTACTTTTTTCTATAACTTTCGTTTGGTATTTTGCACGCACTATAGTATTGCCATACGTTTGGTATACACATTTAATGAAAAGTGGAAATATGTTCTTGCCAAGGAAATAAATAGGGTAAGAGTCTAGAATAGTTCAATAATGAAGTAGATAATTAAATTTTATTTATATGAAACAATGAATGATAAAAGTCAAATCTTGGAACAATTTTATATGTTTCTTAGTAATTACAAAATCACCGAACTAAAGTTATTATATAGATTTAAAAAATTGTCCATATTTTTATGTTTATTTCACTATTTCAGAATACTATTTTAAATTAATAAAACAATTTTAGTAGTTCTGTTAGTATAGTTCTGTTTTAATATAAGAAAAAGTAATTGTTTATAACTATGGATATCTGTATTAGCAATGAAACTAGTTTAATACTTCACTTAATTGATCAATTGTGAAATCAATTTTTATTTCTATATTTTGATTGCGAAGAAGAACTAATTTTCGTGGTTCAAATTTTTTAAGTGATTAAGTAAAATAATGATCTATAAATTAAACTAATATATAAATGATTGACTACAAGTTTTACAAAAAAAATATGATAATGGATATAATGATAATTTTCAATAAAAGTTTGAAGTTTAGAAAAGTTTAATTGATTTTACATGGGATCTAATTATATTGATCAATTTTGTGAATGATAGTATTTTTATGAGTTTTAACATGTATGGGACTATTGTTATCTATTTTATCTTCACCTTGTTTTGCATAGAAATCATGTAATTTAAAACTCATAAAAATTACCTGCTAAAGATCGGTTAATTTCTTACTTGGATTCAACGCCTTAGAATATTTTATGGAAAATAAAGCAAATCAGTCAGATGGAAATACATATTCATTTTCCTTCCTACAAATATCTATTAGACTTTAATATTTAACGACTTTCTTTTTTGTATTCGATAAATTTTAAATGTATATTAATTGAAATTAGCTTCACATACAATTAATTTGAATTTTATTTAAAAAAAAAAATAAAAATTTTCTAAAAATATTGTACATGAATTAATACATTATGTGTCGCAATTGTGTACCTTTTTTAATTTATATTGATCTTCGTAAGACTCATTTTTAAATATTGGTTACTGTATTCTTCTTTACTTTTTCTTCGGGTGTCGCAGTTTGTTTATGATACGTGTTCAATAGTAACACATTCATATGTGTTCATTTTTATCTACGTCTGAGATCAAAATTTGTTTTTCCTACTCCTTTCGAGTACATTTCTCTTCTCGCGCCCACAGTGTCTTAGCGGCGGTGACATTCGACATCCTTTAAGAAACACAGTAGCATAAATATAACACAACTGTGCCTTCTATACACACACTTTGAACATGTATATCTAATATAATCAATGGTGTCTATAACACATTATTATTTATTATTCCGGTTACGGGGATGTGAGTCTCAGCCGTGTGCTTTCAGGTTATTATTTATCGAAAATTCAAAAGAATAACACAGCGGCTAACCGTTTTCTACGGACTTAGTTAACTCCATTGTATTCATCCAGCTAACTCTCGTCATCATTACTTATCTAATCCAATTACACGTTCATTTAAAATTGTTTAGAAAACCCAAACGTTTTATTAAAATGCTTAGCACCAATTGTATCGACTTTTTTTTTTAATGAAATCTGAACAATGAAATAATAACTCGTATTTTCTGGTTTGTATAATATTTACAACAAATTACAATAACTTAATTCTCAATTGCTCGAGTAAGCTGATATTTCGAAATTTCGTTAAATATTCTCTTCCGTTTTTTATTATATTCAGAGTATAATGTTACTAAAGAAATAATAATGAGAATAATATCAAATACACGTGCGTCATTTGATATATTTATTCAAAACTATCAAGATGTACGATTTTCGCGTTCAGCGAGAAAAATATATGTGAATATATATATATATATTTTGGTTACCTCTTTTCTGTTTCTTTCTGAATGAAACATAACATAACTAAAATAATAAATACCATTGGGCAATGACACGCAAAATATAACTGCTTTTACTACTGTACGTCATCCAAACGGACTATTTTATACAAAACCGATATAATATTTCCTGCTGTACATCGTTTCTTCTTTTTAAACCTCATACGTCCAATGAAAAAATACCAAAGCGCGAAATATTTTTCTCTGTTAAAGTTTTCTATGAAATTCCTCAAAGGCTATGGTATGTCATTGATTGACATATTTTTTTTTTAACTGAAATTTATTTGAACATTTTAAATCTGGATTACGTAATAAGTAATGTTTTAATATTTTCTAAAAAGTATACAGTCTTAAAGTTAGGATTTGAACAAGTGAAGGAGTCTTCTAGAGTCGTCCGGAGGTGTGTTGGAAAATAAATTGTTCGGGAGCTGATTTTAAATATTTGTTTCAACGTGAATTTTTTTATCGGTGCAATCGAATTAGTTTTATGTCTTAAGGAATGAATTAAACATTTATGTCGTCGTGTATAATTTTCACATTTGATTAAAGCCCATTGTATTACTTCACAATCTTCTAATACTGTTTTTGAACTTTTTTGTTCAAAGTAGTTTCAGAGTTCAGTTTTTGTATCTTATTAATTAAAAATTCAAAGCAAAAGAATGTTTTATTGATCAAACTGAATTTTTCAAACTATTGTAAAGAACAATAGCCCTAAATGATACAATTAAAAAAACTTCATGTTAATTGATCGTGTTTGGGTTCAGAATAATTTCTACTGTCACGTTACGTTTGTGTATGTTGAGCTTACAAATGTCCTAACTGCATCGAGTCATTTGGGATTTGATGTCTGATGCAAATTTGGATGTTGTGACAAATTGACGACCCGGAGCCATATTGTTGTACAAATCCAGTTTACCTAATTTGCAATTTATCCTCAGTAATTTGCCATACCCTTCGCTCTCCAATTTTGTCCTCTAATTCCCCAGTCTCATTGTTTCTCCTTGTTTTACCTATAAACCTCACTCATCTCTTTTGGTAAAGCTTTTGTAATAAAAAGACGCCGAGTATTATGAACTAGGTGTATTTATTTTGATTTATGTACTTAGTCATGAGTATTATAATACAAGATTTTGATCAGTTTTACAAATACTTTAACTATTATTGAGTTATGTTTTAATTTAATTCTATCACGAGTGTTAATATTTTACAAATCTAAATTAATATTTTCTAGTATTTCGATAGGACGTAATAATAAAAGTACTTGAAATTTTAGTTATACTGTTTTCAACAATTTTTTTTTTAATTTGTGTATTTCAGTTTTAAATTAATATTTTAAATATATTTTAATTTTAAATAATTTTATGAATTTAATGGTATGGTTCTTAAAAGTAATAACGGTTAATTTCGTATAAGAAGAAAAGAACAAATTATTGATATAAAAGATGAACAGTATTATAAAACAGTTATATTTATCTTACAAACCCAATAATTATTAGCAAAAAATAAAAATTATGCTATAGGTACAATAAAATGTGAATAAGACAACAAACGTAGAATTACAGATGGTTAATAAAATGAGGTATTTTTTGTGTTTACACTGCGACCATTACCTGCTTGTTTAAAGAAATTTATTCCATAATATTTATGCGCAATGAAATGTGAAGATGGGGTGGTTATGACAATAATATTTAAAGTAAGACATTATTTAAATTGCATATTATGCCGGGAAAGTACTGTTTCGGGGTATACTTTACTGCATTGATGGTGAAATATATTTGCATTATTTTCCTTTTTTTTAACAGTCTCCAGTGTTTTGGTAGATGTTATGTGGTGATTTTACGGTAAGCGTTGCCTTAGTCGTTTAAAGATGTCCATGAACACGGTCGTTATTATAAAAAGAATGTTTCTACAATATAATGTGCACGAGATATTTAAGTTCGAATGTTGCAAATGTTTCGCTGTTTTAGTTTATATTCGAAAAAATCAAATAATAATCTAGAGCGATAAAAATAAAATGTTGCGTTTTACTTTGATAACAATAATAATGTTTTTACGTTTGCTGCGGACTTGAAAACGAATTTCGAAATATATCATTGTGAAGCTGTAAAAATATCAAATACCATCTCAGTTTTCACATCGAAAATATAATTATAGATTTCAAAACACGTGTTCGTGTATCTCCATTACGTTAATAAAATGGCCACTTAGTATTCCTAAAATTACTTAAATTTATTTTTGTTGAATTTTGATAATATATTATGTGAATCTTTTAATCTTTTAATGGCCATTATATTATTAAACCTTGGTGTATTTAAGTATACAATATAACCATCACCGATTCCTTATTAAGCTTCCAGTCGTAAACGTTAAGTTTTATTGGAATATAATCCTTTAGAGTTACTGAAAATGTTCAAAATGTGTATACTTTTATGGATTTCAACCCTAATAAAGAAGTATAAAGATCAAAGGATGCATTTCAGACACTACTTCATCTGGAATAATTATTGTCTTATTAAAATTCTTGAGTAATAACGTTAGAAATTCTGGCGATATACTAATATAACAGTATTTTTTATTACAGTAGTAATTACCGCTTTGTGTGATTATTCCTTAATGATAAAGATTAATTATTAAATCTTAACAACGTGTATTTTTCGTATGTTAAATGTCATCATATTTAAATCGATAGATAATTCATGAGATCTTCTATGTGCATTATGATTTTATTAGTTCCACTAAACGAAATAGAATCGCCAGTCATACTTTCACGGGATCAATATTTTCAGTAGCTTATTTTCTAATAAATTGCACGATTTTTTTATACTGCTCTAATATAAATATATATCATTCTTATAAAGTTTTCGGAGAAATTTATGTTGGATATTTACTTTTCTAAACTTTTTTTTGTCTGCAGTGCTAAAAAGAATTTAACGTAGTGCAGGGTGTTGTGTTGTTATTGTATCCCGTCTTTTATTTCTTCAATTTCGATTTTCGGAAATCCAACGGGCGTCCGGTTACGACACAGAGTTTGCCCCCCGTCGAAGTTTTATACCGATCGACATCTGTGCTAAAATCATTAAACGAGGGTGAGGTGAAATACGATCGGTCAATGATTTTGGGCGACAAATTCGGGATAAATGTTTTTACTATGGTGTCCGTCGATTTATAAATGACCCCAAAACGAGTGTGGGGATGTATGTCTGATGAACGTGGTAAATGACCGTATAATTATGAATTTATGAGCCGTTGACGAATATATTTTTATTTACGAAACGGTCTTTAAAAGTATCATCTTGTGACTTGTTTTGCGCGTTTCACAAACACAAAGTCTACGGGACAAAATTCAAAAAAAAATATAGTAAATAAATAGTCGCCGTACAGTTTACCGAATTAGCGTTGGTTTCACAAAGAATAAACGTCATGCGAGAAATATCTAAAAAATAGACCTTGTATTTGTAACAGCTAAGTGATTTTATTGTTTATTTGCGCGATCTCACAGGCAGATGATAAAAATAGGTAGAAAAAATATCTCGTAACATTGTTATCCAATTAAATGTGTTAAGAACATACAGTTTAAAAGTAGTCAACAACACTTTTTTTACACGTTGATATTGTAATGATGAGTGTTCTATTGTTAAACGTCTCGAAATGAGGTCTTTTCGGACACGTTTCTATTGCAAATGTGAGTTAAAAATAACTCAGAAAATGTATCAAGTAGTTTTGCCTGATCATAAAGTTTGTATTTAAACTGTAAATGTATAATATTATTAAATAGAAACCGTTGATTGTTTTTGTGGGACTTGAGAAAAGTTTTCAAAGTGATAAAAGTTAACAGCGAGAGCTTTGGAAATATTTGTTGAAACACTGAATTTGTGTAAAGTAATGTCGAGTGAACTCCCATTTCACAATAATTAAAAACTTATGCGATTATATAGATTTTCACGATTTTGCCAAACATAATAGCGCTGTTGAAGTGTAACTACTATTTCACGAAACAAGAAATGTTATGATCATATTTTCAAAGTTTTCAGTATCAAAAAGTCGATGTAGAAAATATACAGTTCTCATTAGAGTGTTTACATAAATAAACAAGCCGTGTTTACCTGGTATTGTTGTTGTTAATAAGCATTTGAATTCAACAATATCCGTGGCGAATCCGTCTTCAGTGTTTGGATATGTCCAAACACTGAAGATAAAGACAAGAGTTTACCCTTATCTTTACAATCGAAATTATTAATGATATTCTTCGCTGGCGTAGTTGGTCATCACAACATCTTTTATGAAAAAAAAAAAATGAAAATGTGAATACAATTTCACGTTTACTTTTTTGACATTTATAAAAACACTACTGGTTACGCTTGAGCACGTCAGAGACAATCCGCCACTTGGCGTTGGGTGAGTCTAATACACGTTATTGTGTACTACACTTTTCGATACAGTGTGTCTATTAATGCGTTGCAGTGTACAAAAGGTATCGGGGCCAAGTATTTGGCTGCGACATTAACAAGTCCGATAAAAGAAAACCACTGTTCGATCCGGTCAAATTATTTGGTTTGCTAGTTTTATCAGATAAGCGCTCGGCCTTACCACATAACGACCCTTAGTTAAAACTTTTGCACCCGTTTCTGTTGTATGTCCCCCGCATAGTTAATAGTTGAGCAATGCAGAACCGAATGTGTTCAACGTCAGACAACTCGTGTTGTGAATAGACGGCAGAGGAACTTTTGTATAATTTTCTACGACTACACTAGCAAAATCATATTGAGCCCGTTTACATTACACGAGCTTCTGGGTCGAAATAGATAAAGAAGCTTCTGTGTACGGCAAAGTGGAGTTTTAATAACCACCTTTGAAATGTATTCAACATTTAAGTTATACGATCCCGGTTCGGTGCGTGTGGCAAACGATTGTGCGACAGCTGGTACGCCTTTACGGCTGCTGGCGCATAATATTGTTATGTGCCGTTCAATCTAGTACAGTTCTCTAGACACAGGTAGAATATGATATTATATCCGCGGAATTTATTATCATGGCGTTTTGACCGAAAATGATATTGCGGATACGGTTGCCGCCGACGGGTCGTGCTGAAATTTACTTAATATCATGTGTACACTGTTGTATCGTCAAAGGTCTGTTCGCTTTAATGCATCCTATTAGTGCGATAATTACCATAAAAGTGTGTCTATCGTAATTATTATTTAGTAAAGTAGCCGATGAGGATTACCAAAAAGTCCGAATATTTCCCGTTGAAACTTGCCAACTTTGCCGACAAAAGATTTTACCGTTCCCTGTAGATTAATTAAGTATGTGAAGTTCACCCTGAGGACGGATTAAAGTAAAAAGATAGTATTTTAAAGTTCATTTAAAAGAGATCTCAAAGAAAGTTTTTATACATTCTAAAATATCAATGTAATTACATTTTTCTAACAATACTTGGAAATCATGAAATCCAAAGAATTCCTTCGCGTTGAATTGTGCTACGACTTAATATTTTTCGTGCAGTTTCGTACAATATTCATTAACTTTTATTGTTTTCATTTATGCGCCATGACAAATTCTAAACGCCTATGCTTAAAACAAGCATTACGCGATGTTCTAATTGGACGAATGTTCAATATATTGGACATTTTTTTAGTGATTAATTATTATTAACTGGCATATTATTTCGTACAGGTCAATATAGGAAGCCCAGGATTACTGAGCACCCGACGGATATTACTGTGCCCAAGAATGAACCGATCACGTTGAATTGCAAAGCCGAGGGAAGGCCAGAGCCAGTAATAGAATGGTATAAAGACGGCGAACCTTTAAAAATTCCGCCTAATGGAGCGGCTGCCAGTGCTGGTGGAGATAGTGGAACTAGATCGCAGAAAGTAATTTTATCAGACGGATCGTTGTTTTTCCTGAGAGTGGCGCACAACAAGAAGGAACAGGATAGCGGAGTTTATTGGTGCGTTGCAAAAAACGTGGCTGGTACTGAAGTCAGCCGAAACGCCACGCTACAAGTAGCAGGTAAGGATTGAGATAAAATCTCTAACTTTATTGCTTTCTAAAGTAGAGTCGCAATGTATTTTTTCTGGTTTTATCTGCGCATTTCAATTGGACTACAATCTATTTGGTTAAAAAATATGATTTATTCATTAGTCAGAAACAAAATGTTTTTTTTANGTTTTATCTGCGCATTTCAATTGGACTACAATCTATTTGGTTAAAAAATATGATTTATTCATTAGTCAGAAACAAAATGTTTTATTTTTTTATAGTTTATCGAGTTTCCGTAATAGCTGAAATCAACAAATAAACTAAATAATTTACTAAGATTTTAATCGATATCAGATATTATCGGAATTACCATATCTTTTTGATGTTATTACTTCAACAACAGAACTGTAATAACATCTTCAGGCGAGCAAAATTATTTCAAACGCTTTGAACATTTCAAAACACGGTAACAAATACAATATTTAATGACATTATCAAACATGAAAATTTCATCAAACGAACTGATTAGGTTGGGTTATATACTTTTTTCGTGTGTTAAATTTAAACGTCATCTTTCTCTCTTATAACTTCAAGTATATGCAGAATTGTGTATATTAATATACTTGTTGAAAATTACTGAACACGTCCTGTAATATATTGCATGTGTACCTCATACAACAATATACACCTTAAACTTGTAAAGTCATATGCAATTTACAATTTATATATTTTCATGCACTAGTTAGATTTAATGATATTTAAATAATTTAATGAACTTGCGTTTGAATATTGTGCTACTTTTAGTACTTTATATTTAAACTAAATTAAAACGTTTTTGTAAATCTGAGTCATTAAAACATAATTTTTATATTCTATTTTTTTTTTTATGCTGATGTGTCAACATGGTTCGTCAAATCTAACGTTTGAAGATGGTTTAATATCACCAAGCCATTAACACTCTAAAATACATTTTAAGTTTTTCTTTTAATGTCTCACGGCATTACGTCTATCTGTCGACGGTTGCCATTTTTTGCTTCATATTACTTTTATGATGTCTTTTCTTATACTCATTTCCGGATTTTTATGAACCTCGGACACAATTTTTTTCACTTGTATATTTTTACGACTTTCTACATCCCTGCGTGACAAAGAATTCTAGCAAAGTTTTACAACAAATATAATACACATTTATACGTTTAATAATGGGGACTGTAAGGTTAGAAAGAATTATATTATATAGATGCCTATACTTTATTGTCTCTCGGTGTATTTCTACCATAAAAAACAACACACTCTTCGAACAATCACTTGTTAAAAGTCGATCGTTGGATGTTTAAATATTTTATTAGGAAAACGTATATTATATTATTTGAGAATCATCTAGTGCCCAGTATAAACAATTACTGTCAATTTAGTTCTGAATTCCAATTTTAATGTGATTTTGCGATTTCATACATATCTTCTAGTTTTCTGCTTAATACATTTTTATAACGTTTAACTGTTATCTTACGACTAAATCAAGACTTTTTTGAGCGCGATCTCAATTATTAGTAAGACAATGCTTTGTTTTAACACAAATGATTAATGGAATGTTGGTCAATTCATTAGTTGTAGGCACGCCCAATGATTGGCTTTAAAAGTTCCATATTGTGTGATTTATTTCTACTATATCAAATGCGATTTTTTTTTCTTTAGGTTCATACTTAAATCAATACCATTACTCGAATCGTATTTATCTGTTTTGTTATTTTGATATGAAGTATTGTATATGTAACATAATAAGACTGATAATAGCATCCTTCTATCATTTTCCTGGCTAGTTATTTTGATTAAATATAAAACTCGCTTTTATTTTTTTTCATTTAATAAAAGACGACCTTGCACAGTTCTCTAGGGAAGTAATTTATTTATTTATACCCAAGTCTTTCCCCTACAAAAATATCTAATTAATGTCCGTAGGCACCGGTGGTCATTACACGTACAACGCTGTTTGAGGGTTAGAAACCTTTGCCAAATGGTTTTTTTCGAGCCTCCAACTAGGTGAGAGAATCCAATTCTGCTGATTAATGAGTTGGTATCATGATAATGGTTGCTAGAGACGGATTCAATTATTTCACGATTTTTCTGATCTATCCAACGGAAGAGATTTCTCCAGAGTTTTTCTTCCAATTTTGTGTGTCGAGTTTATGCTTGGGGATAACAAAACTTTACAAAATGTAAAAATTCATGATAAAATGTGTTGTTTTCTTTTCAAAGTCTATAACAATGGTTTTTTAATTTCCATGTTAAAGACTCTCATTTTTTATTGCTCTATTAGTAATACAAAATGATAAAAGTATTTTTTTAAAGGTAATAATAAGATTTTATCATTAATCATTAAGTTTGTGGATTTCAAATACAAAAATGTGAATAAACAAATAAGACAGAAACAGGTGTCGTATTACAAACTACTGCATTATGATACTGATCACCCCTTTGGAAGACTATAAGGGGGAAAGCACAGAAGCAATCCATAATATTATATTAATTTATGACGGATCAATTGAAGTTGCTTTTGTATTAAGTACAGGTTCTGACTCTTTAGAATATTAATAGAGAATGGTCACAGTTATTTGCATTGAATTTTTTCTAATTATTTTATTTGTATTGTCAGTAGAATTCGTTAATATTAAATAGAGAAATAATTTCAAGCTCTATTCGTATCTTTCTGCTATACTTACAGGCTGTGTAGTTTTAAATAACGCGTTTATGCTGAAGTCAATAAGAACCAGAATAATGAATAAATATAAATTGTCTGACGGTTCTTACTTCTTGTGAAGTGGATATCACTTTTGAAAGAGAAATCTGCAATAGAATGTAACCCTACTGCACTGCTAGGGATGCAGTACAAAAAGTACCTGCACCATGGACGAATGAGTGGAGGGGAAACAAGTTTTTACGGTCGCCTTGGTAACGTCGTCTCCCTCTTTTTGTTATAACCACCATCACCGTCGCTTCGTTGTTATGTCCGTGGCTTCACGGCCTCTGCCACCTTGCGTGCGAACATTAATTGAACTTGCGAACCCTACGTCAGAGCCGGTCTTTTGTATACGTTTTGACGTTTTCACGCCAATAGGTTTTTAGTAGAAACTTAACCGTGTCCTTAGTTTAAGTTGCACTGACAAAAACTTTTATCAAGACAACGTGCAACGGACAATAATAAATTAACACTATTACCTCAGTCGTGTGTTTTACAATTTATTGAAAAGTGTTTTTACTAATGTAAAAGCCCAACAAAACTCGTATAATATGTATAATAGTATACGATGTACCAACAAGTTACACCTACTTGAACATTTTAGAATCTGGCCGACATAAAAAAAATCCGCGAACGACGACCTTAGTATGGCTCATACGTTACAATGTTAATTATGTCACCGTTAAATGTACACAGTATACGGAGATATGAGTAAAACAACTGAACAATTCGTGTTCTGGCTCGTGGACATTTTTCAATGAAAAGTTTAGTTTTTTCATCCGACACCTACAAAGTCAGCAGTAATGATATATGTGCATGGTGATCTGTTTGTGTACCACCTACGCGACGACGACGAAGACGTCAAACAAGTGGTTATGTATATGACAAAATAAACTCTCGTCGTTGACGTTGCCTTCCATTGATTCTGTCATCGTATACCTTTTCTTCGTCGATAATTTTGTATTTTGTAAAACTCGTTACTGAAAAGTCGTCGCTTTTTTATGTTACACTGCATTTCAATAATATATTGATACGATTGTAGCTGCAGCGAGGCCATTGTTTAGTATGCAAGTTTTTGTATTCATTATCGGACCGGACCCCATGCTAAGGTTGTGAGAAACAGGGACGTATACGTGGGACGGCGGCTACTTATTTTGAGTAATTGCATTTATACGCACGGCGACCGGCGTTCAATTATTGTCGACTGCAGCCGATAAATCATCGCCGTACCAATTCATTAGAACAGTAATATTTCAAATACTTGTGCCGTGGCGCATTCCGACTTACAACTCGTGTACACGCTCAGCGTACACGGTCTTACGCTAAAAGGCGTGCCTCGCTTTTCTTTTATTGTAAGTATTTACATATGGAAGTGTAGGCGAAGTGTGTCGTCTTTAGGAGCAGGCGTCCCGGTCACAGTCAGTGACGTGTTGAGCCGGAGTGTTATGTCGGAATTGAATACCGTTTTTCTTAAGGTGCTCACCGATATTGCTGCTCGCCAACGCTATGCATGCTGCAGCTGTTGAGTACAATGTATCGGATAGAACAGCTGGTCTGCGCGTAATCTCGGGCACGTGACCCGTAAAAACACAATTCTGCCGATGTCACTGAAACGGGCAGTTTGCTGTCAGTATTTGCGACCTTGTCGTATTCATCTTCCTATTCTTCCGCACCGCCAATCCGCATCCGACAACGTCATTGCTAAATTGAAAAAAGTCTTTAACAAGTTATTATATCTCACTGGGTCGCAATGTATTCCTGTTAAACGTACCGTAAATACAACAACGGGGAGAATCAATTCTCGCAGGACCTGCTGAATAAAAACACCGACGAGGGGGGGGGGTGATTTCGTCTTTACGGTACACTAGCACGTCGTCCTTTGATTCTTGCGACTGGCCTCCCCTTGACACACGAGCATAGTGAATGCGCTTTATAAAATTCCGTACTATCATTTTAGGTCCGCACTCACTCGTGGGCGCACTAAATGTTGAATTCGTTCTAACGACCTTTGACTGGCTCAGGTATTCAAAATTATTCCTTCTCTTTTATCCGTCATGCTTCATTACTGAACCGATTGTCGACCTTTTCGAGGGTAGTTAGTCGATTCCAATAACAGATCTAATTGGCATCGTTGTAGTTGTACGCGGAATCAGATAAGTCTTCGGTGACAATGGTTCATTAATTGTGACCCATGGGAATGATGACTATACACTCGCGCGATAGTTTCCAAAACGATTTGCGCATAACTCATTTCTGTATACTGAAATTATAGTATCAAAAAATGTTATGTTAGATCGCTTGTGTGCTGAAGATTTTTTCCTATCGACTCGAAAAAATTGTAACAGTATCCATTTCCTAGACTCAATATTTACCCTCGATCGTTTTTTAGGGTTGGTTTTTTGGAAATAGCTCGAGTTGATTTTGGCTACCACTGAGCCTTTAGTGCAAACTCCAATCGCTATTGTCCCCCCTCAGAATAGCCGTTCATCAATTCGGTCACGTGCCCGTTATCTTTACTTTGATAGCTCGCGATTTTAGATAGGGGTGGAGTGTAGTGATTGATGCGTGTATGTGAGTTTGTCGGCTTATTAGATTGCAAATAATTGGACCCGGTTGTTGGTCGTACATTTAATGGCGCGACAAGGTTAATATTAGTGACGGCAGGGAAAATAGTTGTGCTGTGTGCGTCGAGTTGATAATTCGTAAGTTTTACACACCAGAGTGTTCATCGCAATACGTGGTCATCCGGTAAAATGCCCAAACGATTCTCAGTTCGTGGGTACCGGAATTTCCGAAAATCCCTCCTGAGGGACACAATCGATGACCGGAGTTGAGATATTTGTGTGTATAATATCGTAAATGATCCCGAAGTTAGTTTCTATTTAGGCGCACTAAATGTTTGCATAGTTTATCATAAATATGCGTTGTAACGATAAGAGATAGCGCAAAACTTAAACCGCACGAATATCGAATAGTTATCGTATATTAAGGGGAAACATACGCATAATTGTAAACTCTATGCTGATGTTGAACTTTCTTCGGCTTTCAACAGACCGTCCGTGTAATAGCTGTTTATTAATAAAGATATGACTTAGAAGACAATGACGTTTTGTTATAATATCATAATAATTTGAAAGCGACTTGCAATTATTTGTACACGGTTATATACTTTCACGTGTATGCGACTAATCGCTACAAGTAATATTCCGTTATTAAATAACAACGTTTTGTATTACATATTACTGAATTTTAGTAATACTAATTGGTTTTTACTTGTTGTAGAAAAAATATATTTGGTATATATAATAATGTAACTTAATTTTTCAAACGTTTCGAATCGTGTACATACCAAGTTGCTTTTTGGTCCGTTTCAATGAATCGTCAGTTGGTCTCAGTATTTATTTTCGAGATTATTAATATGTTTGCTCGTAACGTTATTTACTCCTCTAAATCGAAGCGCAAGTCTAATTTCACTGGCATAGTTTTGTAAATTACCTGTCGTTAATATCGGATGTACTTGCACATGACAAATGGGTTTGTTGGTCTGACGGATAACGTCGAATTAGTTTTACCCGTCCAATTATTATATCTATACATGTCATCGAGAATTCTCCAACACGAGTGTTTTAATGTAGATTATTGAAATCTTGGTGCGGTTATCAATAGACAGTGCTGTGGAGTTGTAACGAGCATACGCTTTTAGGTTTAAAATTCGATATTGCCATGCAAGTTTATCTAGTCGAGTACTCGTCCAAGTAAACACACTCAATAGACTATCATTGTCGGTGCTTCGGTCGTTATCTTCGGCGCTGGCGGAAAAACTTTTTTTATATTTTTACACACATCGTAGACTTTTGTTGCGTGTCCGAGATGTGGAGACGGTTCGTGAAAAATAGTCACCACACGTCCGGCTGCGTGAGAAATGACCGTTTAAACCGACAGTGAAAATTCTCTCTCTGGTGGCGCCCATACGATCTCCTCACGCCCTCCTGACAAACGGACTGTCGTGTACGGCCGATTAATCTGCCGGTAACCGCATTCGTATGCAGGTATATACCTGTGTACGTGGTAAAAACCGGGCGCGTTAACTGATACGCACGTGGAATGATTGCTATTGTCACCGCTGTTGTCGGCCATCTCGGGCTTAATTATTGCTTACCGTATAGATGTGTCGGTAAGCAGTGGCAACCCTACAGCGCACTCGTGATGTAATAATTATACACATATTGTACCACCTTTGGGCTAAAACCAACAAAACAGTTTCCCCTTTGTGTGTACGGTCGTAGTATTATATTACAATACATTTTGTTTACTCCGAGTGCCGTCTGAGTTGGACGCAATGTGCAAACGTTAAACACAATGAACTGCTGCTGTTTCACGGCTACTTGGAGTGACCGATCACCGATTTTCAGATATATATAAACCGAACCGTCTAAAGATTCGTATCGGTTTCGAGGTGGACTCGCGTGGGAGGGCGACACCAGTAGGTCCNGATTCGTATCGGTTTCGAGGTGGACTCGCGTGGGAGGGCGACACCAGTAAGAGAAACACACACGATAAATTCGGCAGCGATCCGTGTGATATAACGTGTTTTTTATTACGTGACTACCAACACATTTCGCCAGTTTTTATACATCGATGCCGCTGCCATGTACGTATTGAGCTCTATCATAATTTTTTTTATCAAGTTTACACTTTATTAGTTGTGAGCAAGTGACTATCCCGAGCCAGTTTAATATTCGCCACGACGTTTTTGCAATTTATGTCGCCTTTCGTTTTGCCCCTAATAGTAGAACATTTGAATTTTACTGTCTGGTTTTGTTTTTCTCTCGAAACGTCTGGCTGATAGAAAACGTTATATTTAAATTATTATTTGAATTCGTCTTATTAAAATTATTTTGGCTCAATATAAAAATAGCATTATTGTTTCATACAATGAAATGAAAATTTATTAACTAGTTGTGTTGTACTAACACTTACTCGTTTTATGATTTATTCTGTACGTCGTCCAACCGACGTGAATGTTAATAAACGGCAATTTCACAGCCGAGAAGAAATTGTCAAATATTTAAGACAACAATAAAATCTTTATTAATAACGAAGCCGCGTTTGGTAAACGGCGAAATGAGCCAAAAAAATAATAACCATCGAGGAAACGAAATAAAAACCAAGTATCAGATTTCAGGGGATGTGAATTACTATGAATGTGTTGTAGAACACACAATATTTCATCTGAAAAGTCGTTATGATAACTAATTTTGATTGTAATTTATTATAACATAACACGAATTCTCTAGCTCGTACCATTGTAAGTAATGAACTTGGTTGTTCTCACTTCTTTCGTGACTTATTGTGCAATAAATTTTGGGCTGACCGAATAAGGTCAAGATGCCGCCGACCAGTTTTCTTTGGTATACCGTCGCGAGAAAACTACGCGCGTGCACTTATTTCCGCGTTTGGAAAATCTATTTTGATGAAAGGGCTTTCACTGAAAACACACGTCTGTAAACGACTGTAGGCTGGAAATGCGATTTTCATGTGTGATTTTTGCACGGCCCGGATGTCGACAGTAGAAAAATGCGTTTCCTGCTTTCTTTGAGTGATTTTTCTACTAGCCAGAGTCGAGTTGAGTTTTATTATTCTTTATATATTCTGTGAGCTAAGGTTTTTTCTCTCTCTGTAAAATATCTATCTCGTATTATTTGGACGTATGATAATAACGCGTTTTGTGTTTGAATTGCACTGGTCCGGGGCCGCCCACGTCCACCCGCAGTCGGTGAGCGGGTTATTTATTTTATTATTTTTCAGTTATTTTTTCGTGTGGTCGCCCGAACAAACACGTAATAAATTATGGTGTTATTATTATTAAACATATATTGTGTTCTTGGCCAGAGTTTTCTGTAGCACCTCTGTGCTTATTAGGTGTATATTAAGCCATGTTTAGCGTACGAACACTAATCGACGGTGAAAACATGACGCGCTGGCAAGAAAAATTACTGAAAATCATATTAACTTCATGAATGTTATGTACGATGCTTATTCCGAAAGACTCGAGAGGCGATTTATTATTAGGCTATTATTGGTTTTCTTCTATTAGGGTGTATTTAACGTATTTAAAGTGCCTTCGCCCTAATCGAAATGCTGTTGTATGCGAGACATTTGTACGGCGAAGCCTGTAACAAATTGCAGCGATACGGCTAAAGTTCAGTTTTAATCTCACCCTTTTGATCTGAGGTCGGAATAATTTCTGTTTGTACAGTAAAGAGCGCAGTCGAGATTTTCAAGAGAGATGCCGTTTTATAATATTGTTATCGCGGTCGTGTCAAAAGTATAACGGCGCCGATTTTATTCGTTAACTGGGAGGCAAATATAATTTTTCAAAGCACATTAAATTAAACGAAAGTGGCGTGGAGAGGCGGCGAACGGGACTTGTATAACGATCCTAAGGCCCTGTGTATATTTGCGGTGAAGATTTTTCCAACGAAGAAGACCTCGTTACACTGACAAGTTGATTTATCTAGAAAGTTGTAGCCTATGTACACGAGTTTTGAATTTAAAACTTTTCGGTTCATTTAGAAGTCGTTTGCTTTTAATTCGTTTTTTTTTTTTCAAAAACTTTACCGTTAATTATTCATTTGGTTTTATGCGACTTCCACTTTCTCGCGCTTGGCGTTTTTCAACTGAACTGTTCTGAAACTCCTATAGGTGTACTAATAAGGCCAACAGGTTTTTAATTTCCTGTCTTTATCATGAAAACACGAATAAGAAATAAAATGCCAATTAAAACCTGCAGTGATGCAATTACTATCTAGCGAACACTGTAGTATTGTTTTCATACCGAATTCGAGAACGAGCTGTTCATTTTAAGTGGGTTCAAATTAAACAAACCGAAACCGTCTACTTCCATTATTTATGCATTTGCATTGACTTTGAATAAACAAAAAGCTCAAGTGGTTCATCGTGGTACCCTGTAGTGGTCAAGTATCATTGTAGGGCCATTTATTTTAAAACTGTTACCGACAGAACTTTAATACTTCAACAATAATTCAATAAAATAAGCGAACGTAAATGTTCAATGTACAATGGCCATAGATTATGAAATAAATAAGGAGCTAAAAAAAAAAAAAAAAAAAAATTCAGATATTTATTGATTTTCTATCATTATTATTTTTACGGCCGTCTATTATTCGCATTATAAATTCGATAATTTATTAAACTAGGCGATTTTACAATATTAATACGTCGTCCATTATTTTTATAGTTAAACTCACTTAAAATATTTAGACTAATAAATAACTTAGTTTACATTTATATCATTCTACTAAGTAAGTTGAGCTGAAAATCACTTAAAAAATATTTACTACAAGATTTATGGATTATTTCAATTTTAATAAAACTTTTACTCCGCTTACTGTCTTTATGGCACTTTTCGGTGAAAAATAAACTTATTATGCAGTTTTTATTTGTTGCGTTTAGTTAAGAATGTGAATTAACTGTGCGAAGTAAATTGGCTGTAAGTGTCATATTCACCTGCAACTCGCATACGAATTATTAACGGTCGTTAAACAGAGAAAGGCATTTTAGTGTGCACATGCAACACTGTTAAAATATTAATAAAACCAACCGGCGATAAGACTTTTGGCTCGTGAACTGTTTTTTTTTTGCCGAACTTTATGTTGCTTACCTGCTGCGTACACAATCGAGCCGTAGAGATATGAAAAATGTTTTCATTACAATATAGTACTTAGGGGTAATATTCTGAGCTCGCGTAAGCCGGCGGCTCCCTCGGGTTACTGGATTTTAGCTGAACCAAGCGAAAAAACGTCTTGTTCTTCCTTTGGGTATATTTTTTCCCCTTAGATGTAATCTGTAGTTCAACAAAACTTTCGACCAGAAACTTTCTAACTCCTTCTTTCAAATATTTACCCTATTTTTTCCTCTACTCAGTAATGGTATTCATTCATTGGAATGCAGCTGTTTCCTTAGCAAATGTCTAAAGCGTGACAGCAATGTCAGATGCGCATCTTCGTCAGCGGCCAGCCGACCGTCACATTAATTTAGCTATAACTCTATAAAATTAAGAAAATTAGTCGTAGTAATGGCGATTAAAAAAAAGTAGTTGTTGATAATTGTTAAATAGCGTTTAGATACATAACATTCTACCATGTAGACATTGTCTTTTATTAGATCACTCGAAACAAAACCTACATTTAACGAGTGTCGCTTCTGGAGCGCATACCGATAGATGAGCTAGACTCTCCCTCTCCATTGTGATTAATGAACCCGACCTGAAACAGTCGGAAAAGTGTCAGAAATTTCTAAATACTCTCTTCTTGTTTTCGAATATGCACGTATAATAAATGACGCCTTCTCCTTTCATGCAGTTCCCAAAGGGTCGATTCTCAGGCTTCATACGCACAAAAAATTATTTACGTGATAGGCCAAAATATCATTTGTCATGCGACTTACACGATTCGTTGACGCTTCGAGCATCATTCTATGCATAATTATTTTTCCTGCGATAATATTTAATATTATAATGGCAATGAAAGCTGCCGTGCTTAATGTTTGTTGTTAACTTTTTATCTGATTCGTTTATAATTTAATAAGTCCCAGTCATATCTTACAAACTCTACTAAAATTACTCGGATTTTAATCAAATATACATTTAATTCCTCGAGAAAACCAATCATATTTGGCAATGGTTTCTATACAGCTTTATGGTTATACTGTCTTAGTTAATTTTACTTATAATAAAGGCGAGCAGTAAAAAATAAAATATGTTTGTTTAATGACTAGCTATTAGTATAACAGAACTTCGTTAGTGCATAGATTTACGTTTAGATATTGGCGTGGCGTATATTTAATTAAACTATAAGCGTGTTCAAGTTAGTCATAAATTATAAATACTCTGATCTTACGTAGTTTATATTCTAATCTGTTTGCCTGAAGATACATACAGAGAACTTAATTATGTTTTCAATCGTACTATGTTTAACGGTCTTCATCGCGCGTTCAAAGGAACTTATTAGTATATATCTAGTGATTTTAAAATAAGGTTGATTTCAGATCAAATGAGTATTCTTGCTTATTGCTTTTGTCATACTGATCAAACAATATTGAAGAGAGAAAGTGTACGAGAAGATCATCTATAGTGATATTAAAATCGCTTCAATTGTAAAATGAACATTATTTCATACATTGATGAATGCTTTTCAGAAGTTCATTACTGGAAACACGATTTCTTTATTATTCGAATTTGTACAAAGTTTTCGATAATTTATCTAGTGGATGGGATTATCCATTTTGTTTCATGAAAATATTATGAGCTTAAATATTAATGTAATCATCTTTTTACGTTATAAAATATTGAACAATTATTTTAATATCCCTTCATCAACAACTCGTAAATTACTCTGTTCTTCGAAAGAGTGAGAGGGTTAAAGGAAAATAAACAGAGAACACTGACATAGAAATGGCTATTGTTTTCGGTGCGTTCATGTAAATCCTCTTTACCCGTGATCCGCTGTACCTTGAGCAGTATGTGTGATTCCATAGTTCCGAGGGAGAAAATAATTTAAATTCCCTATGTACTTCTTCATTGAATTCGACAAAATTATACCGTAAGCCTTTGTTTGTAGTGCATAATAGATATTGGAGGGGTGAGTAATCCATCAAAGCCGGAATTTCATACTGAAGTATATGGCCAGAGTGTTCGACCAGAAGAACAAAAAAAACGAGTAGATGGTATATGTATGTGTTTCTAACGGAGTGAAATGTTTTAATAAAACCACAGGTCTCTAGGGATCCAATTATGATATTATGAAGGGAAATGCGATTCGGTCGATATTTTTTCAGCTAAACGTAATTCGAAATCATAAACGAAATTCTTAAATCGCATTATTGACTTTTCTAAAATAAAACAACAGTTTTACGATTTCTTGATAATGAAAAAATCGATATTAATTTAATGATGTACATTCTCATTAAAGAAAACTTCAAATTACCAACTAGGCGTGATAAAGTATTTGATTTCATCATCGATTTAAAAGTAAAAGCATTTGGATGGAGTGAGTTTCTTTGCTGAAGTATATATATAAAAAAAAAATTAGGAACAATTACAAATAGTATTCTTTTGGTCGCTATCCGTTAGTGTTCAAATAATCATCAACATTATTTAACCGACTCTCAGGTAGTTTTCGAAAACTTATTCATTTTGAGACATTGAGTGCACTGACTGATAATAACGACATTTATCGTATTTCAAATAGTTACCGATGTATCTATGATAATTCAAGACTTGAAGATCTTGAAGATGTGAAGTGTTTTGTTATATTAGATCGTTGAAGGTTTTTATTGTAAATATAAAATTATTAGAAATTTTAGTATTTATGATAGCACTGTTAACACTGTTGAGTTTTGAATTCCCAACACGTAGAAGATGTATGTGCAAAGAAACCTATACTTTGTTTTTCTTCTCTTATCTTGCAAAACACGCTTCTTTTTACGGATATTATCCCTTTGTCGATATTTACAATTATTGTTATTTACAAGCTTCTTTTCGCCCACCACTTGGATATGCCTCGAGGATAAACAACTGACCGACAATAAGTCATATCCGTCGGTCGTTGTTTGCGCTTAATTAACCAGTCTGGTAATAATAAATTTCAGATGTTTATATCTACAAATGTATAATAAAGGACGAAGCAATAAAAATAACGATTATTCAAATTTAGTGCTTATAATAATCCGACAATATATTATCGGGCCCACCGATAGGAGATGCTGAAATTTTGGTTCATGCAACCGGCGGTCCGCATTCAATCCAATAAACCGTTCAATTCCTTTTAGGTATATTTTTTTTATTGCATGTTCTCAGAATTAATAATCACGTATACGATTGCATCATACTTTTTGTGTATAGTCAAGGAACGCGCTACTACCATATGTTATAACGTGTCAATGATAATATTTATGTTATCGCACTCGTTAATAAGTGTAATTTTTCTTATATATTAATATTTTGTTACCAATTCTTTAGCGAATTGATGCTGAAAAAACCATAGAAACTCGATAGAATGTAATAACCGGCGGGGGTACCATAAGTGATGTACTACTTTGATGTGATTCCAGTTACACACACACACAATTTAATATTACATATTTGGGTTGGACTGGCGTGAATAACAGAAGTGGTGTAACTCTCTATGGCTATAATAATATTTTACAGAAGCGCATTAATTAACTTTCTACATTATAACATTTTGTAAGGTTTTCTTATGAACGATCATTGACAGTTAATAAATCAATAGAAATTAATTTTTTAACATGTTTAAGATATTTCGAGAATTGGCTTTCTTTGTAAAATACATTCAATTTCGTCGAAATGCTTTATTGGTGTGTGTAACTTATATCCGTATCATTTAAAGATCGGTCACTTAAAAAAAGACACATTAACAATTGATCACGTCAAATTACACTGTGCGTTTAAACATTAATATTTTTCATTTAATTTTGTCGGTACCCTCATCCGTCAGCCTTCGCTTTATGAGTATGCTATTTTTTTTCCGAGTATAGATAACTATATCGTATTTGCGTGTCGTCGATGAATTTAATAATAAAAAAAAAATATTATATTATTTGATTAAATGTACCAATGACGGGCATTTTAACTAGATCGTACCGTTATCATTTGCAAGTATATTACATAAATTTAATATATTTTTCCACAAAATAAACTGTTGAGCTGACTACGGTTTCATATTAAAACGACCTGAGGGTGGCCAAAAAAATATAAATTATCGTCATTCATCATCGGATTTTATCATTTTACTGTCTGCGATAGCCATGTTTATGAATCAGCTGCACTAACAGTATCATAACCATCTCCCTTTGTCTCGTAAGTGTTGGTCTGTAGCCATTTAACTAAATTAGCAGTGGCGTTCTACACTATGCTTGTATTAAGCATAACTTATCGTTCCACAGACTGAGTAAACTTACTTTCCCGCGTCCATTAACGATACTCTATTACTATAATTACCAAACCAATAAAGTAGCAAGATAAAAGTACCGGCCTTGCATTAGAATAGCATAAATTCAATTATTTGTTCGGTGTAGGTGCACATCAAAATCAACATGTGATTTTTCTCCTTCGTCCAAACTACTATTGTAATCCTGCCAAATGTACAATGTCATACGTGTGTGTTTGTCATATTTCGTGACTTCGTAGTGTTCCACGAAACAAGCTATTGTAACACTATTATTCGTTCGTTAAATTAAGTCACTCGGATTAACTAGTTGAAATGTTTATTAGCTTCTTTATGTCCGCTTCACGCTTTTAAACGATAATTATGTTCACGCCCACGTACATCTCTTTGCCCAAGAAAAATGTTAACTCTACAAAAAAATACACGTATCGTTAATATATCTACCATCACATTTTTTTGTTTGTTTTATTCTTCATGCTATTTTAAACTAAAAAAAAAAAATGCTTATACGAGTGTCTCTTTCACTAAGTAAAACAATTATTGTTAATTTCTAATATTTTGAGGAAATATAATAATCGACTTTCGCATGCTCGCAACGGCGTGTAAGACAATCTCATATAAATATCGCCCAACCAAAATTAGTGGTCGGGTTGGGTTTCGTTTGAATCGCGTTCTTTATTTACTCGCTTTATACCTCAATATTGTTTGCTTTTTAAGTCATTTCGGGTTGACCTCTTAACATGTGACGCCGTTTACTGTGCTAAAGATTAACGCAATGATGCGCTAAACGTTTTGAAAATAAATTATCATTTTAGCATAGTTGTAAGTTAAATCGCTGCGATTGCTCGCCATTTCCAAGAAATTTACACTTGTGCTGTCGTTTATTTCCACGACAATACGTCCACGAGTCTATACGCGATTACTTCGCATTGAAATCCAAACAACTCGTTTACTTGTGTGTTAATACACAATACAGCTGTTATGGGGTGAATAGAAGGCAAAATGTTGTACATCCATGTGAAATTAACGATATTGTAGGACGCTGAATCTTCCAGGTTATTACACACTTGGCTCTCACATTCTATCGCTATACGACTATCATAAGATATTATAATTTTGGTATTCGAGTTATATTAGTTTTATTTGTTACTATGGCGTAACGGTCTATTCACAAATATTTGATAGGTTTTTTTTCTACTCCACTGGAATTTTTCATTCGTTGAGCTTATTTTATTCATTCTCTTGCTACGCTCCTCATTAATTCGAAATTAAAAAAAAAAAAAAACTTTAAAACCTTTTTTTTTCTCACCTTAGCTTTTTCCTTGTGTAATAATTTTCAGCAAGAATTATTTTTTATTTAGCGTTATCCGTGTTGTCATTTTAGTTTCTCTGAAAATGTAACACAAAAATTCCCTTTTACCACCATCAAAGCACGTGCTTGTCGATTCATTTCTAAAATAACAACAATATTAACAATACTGAAGGAAAGTACTAACTATTATGTATTCAGGTGAGGCTATTCTCAAAATGGTATATATATATGTTTTGTAATTCACTCGCTAAACTTTCATTTACTTTTTCTTCCGTTCTATCAACGCGCTAGAAATTTTTGGGATAAGATTTAAAATTAAATTACTACGTTAAAATTCTATGAAAGATTCAAGGAAAAGACATGGAAATTAGCCGTCTTTTGTTGTCATGTTTTTATAATATGCATAATATAGTTACGGTCATGTTTTTTTTTAATGTTGAATTTTGTATCATAAAAGAGAAATACAAATTAAATTACAGCATGTTCGTTATTTATTTTCACGTTAAATTATACATTATTATATTGAGTGATATCGTTATAGTAAGTCGTTGTTTTTGTTGCTCATTTCCCGAATTGGTTGTTGAACGCCCAAAACCGCATTTGCCCGAGGGAAAGATACCCTATGCGCAGCCAGCAGCCTCCTACTCGCCTTCCTCTTAACAGTGTCTCTGGGGAATTGCCAATGAACAAAGTAATGCGTTTTGGTGGTGTTAGATGTATCACTTTGCGCTATAGAGGACGCAGAGGTCATAATGATTGCGTTAAATTAAAAAAAGCCAATACCGGTTTATGTGTTATTTTTGGGAGCAAAAAACGCATTTGAAAACAAAAGAACGATCGTTAAATCTGGAATCGTCGTTTCATTCAAATTAACATTATGCTAATCGCTCTTGGGGTTTGTGGATTAATCGAGTTGTGTGCATTTTTGGTACTTCTCCGCCATTTTTTTAACGAGTGCATTGATCGTGTTTAAGCAAAAACACATTTTTGCCACTCTTGTCATTGCAAAATAGTTGGACACGTGTAAATTGAGTTTCAAAACTACTCGAAACTCTTATGGCGTGCTGTCATCCCTCGTCTTTTTTACAGCATAAATTCTTCGCTACAAGCTGCATTTTGTTCATTCTCATCGCCATCTCTTTCGTTGAATGAATTCCAAAAATATTTCCAAGGTTCATCGCGTTTTGGTTCGACTTAACAATTGAAGTACTGAGTTACCTTAAAATAGCATTGTAAAATGTAAATTTAGAAATATTTAGCTTTCCACTGTTATTCAAATGTCATTTTCATCGTGTTCCTCAGAGTGAACTTTGAATTTTTCATCATTTATGTAAGTAGATCACTAAAATGTTGCTAATCCTTTAATGCCGACATTACCGAATCCTACTAGTCAACTATATATAGACACTTGCGCGATGTGATATTCTTTCTTGACCGCCGATGTAATAGGAAATCACAAAGGGCCTTGATGTTAATTCTGTATTTGCGTGTGTTAATCTGGTCCGTACCGAATTTGTCGGCCCCCGGACATTCGCAACACTTTTGTATTAATCAATTAATAAAAGGATTATCCGATCTCTGTCTCGCCCACTACTACTTTTGTAAAACTTTTGTCAGTATAGTCTTTTGACGATGACCGTCTAGTAACATAGTGTTTCGGTCAGTGAACAAATATGCGTTTGTGTTTTTTCTTGGTGCGCTTAACTGCAGTCTACGGAGACTCTTACAGAATATATTCTCTTTGATTTATGCGCAGGGGTTAACTTTAATATATATAAGTATGCTTGGAATGAAGAGGAGGCGTCGTGGACGTACGTCGCCAGTTTGTCTTCATGGTAAACATCCATTTGGTTCGTGTCTAAGCGGATTAGTTTAGCAGATTGTAATAAATAAATATATTTGCGATATTATCAGTATCTCTTTTACAGACTTAATATGTACGAATTAATTAAGCATTTGAGGTCTTTAATATATAAATGAATTTGTTTTGAAAAATACTTGAAAATAAATTTTATTAGATCATTAACATACTCTCTTTTTTTGCTGCAGCAGCAGCAATGACATTAGTTTTATTAACATAAATAATGTTACGTCGTAGGAGCATTTTTGCAGAATTTTCCTATTACGATGCGTTTTTCTCTTTGGTAAAAATAATTTCAAATAGACTATCTTTCATTGAATACGAATTGTAATGATACATACAACTATGACTTCATATTGACATACAAAATAATTCATCAGTTTCTAATAATCACAATTATTTGTTATAATAACAATAAGTGATACTGGTTATTGGATAATATGTAAACAATATGTTTGTGTGTGTACATGTACCGCGGCATGTTTACTTTGTAATAAATTAATATTAAATATGTGCTCTCGTGCTTATCGAATTTATGTAACGTTCCAACCAATAATATACTGACGTTTTGCAAATAAATAAGGTTTAATAAAGATGTATGGTATTTGTATTTTCGTTGTAAATATTATATTTACTATATTAAATTATGTGCCTGCCAAACTCTTAATGTAATGATGAGAATTCTCTTTGTAACTTATGTATCACATGGAGAAAGAGCTTTTGCTCAGTATAAATTTTAGGATGTAAGGTTATGTGTATACTTAGCAGAAGTGAATTTCAAGTATACGGTTTGCTTATTTATTGGTCTAATCCCCTGCTATTGAAGTCAAGAAGCTCATTCGGCTCGGCACGCCGTAAAAATTCAATTCCCGCTTTTCTTATTATTTCCTTACTTTTTTTACTATCGGCTTTTTGAACCGTTGAGCTTTATGGTTCGGAAGCTTTCTTCAGTAAAAAATACATCCGACCGTCTTGACGAGGTGCATCGTAGGCAAAATAATCGTTCGATACATAATGAAAACACTGAAAAACGGATATTATTATATTATTCGTACTCCTATAGTCGTTTCTGCGAACCAAATGGTAGAACTCCTATAGACTGTTTGAAAAAATACATATTTATAAATCCTTTTTAAATGTAGTTTTTAAATTTATGTACTTGAAAAGTATTTTTTAATTATTTAATTTATAAACAGAAAGTGTAATAATATACAATATGTTTATAAGAACGTTAAAATGTATGTTGTATTGTTAAAAAAAAAAAAAAAAACATTAAAGGAAAAGCTCATGTGTATTTGAAACTAGAAAATATTTATCGACGTACGAAAAAACAAGTATTAAATTTCATTAAATAAAAAGTTTGAGTTGTGATATGATTGTAAGTTTAAATTCTGTTGAAAGCGTCTGCGGTTAACATCCTTTTTTTTTATTGTATTAAGTAAATTTCGGAATGAATATTGAAAAGCAATATCTAGTGTAATTGTCTCTAAAAAACAAATAATTTATTGTTATATTTTACTCGCTTTTGTTGTTAGCTTAGAAATTAAAGACTATTCCAAACATAGTATTAGTTTAAAGGGTGGACCAAATAAATCGGATAATCTTTGTTTCTGCTGTAGTATATTGTTATTGATAGTTTTTTACAATATAAGCAATAAATAATAAATCATATGTATTTCTGTAATAATATTTATGTAATTTTAATTGGAACTTTACGTTAAAATAAAAATTTTCGTTTTTACGGTTTCTTTAAACAAATGGATACACCAGTTATTCATGAGGAGGATATTAAAAACAAAAATTACATACCCAGTAATTTAGTTTCAAAGTGTTAAGGTAAAAAGTTATGCTTTTAAATGTACTTATTACTTATAAATATTGAAATTGTGTACTAATATCATAAGAAATGCAGTATGTTGAATTAGCAGCTTACAAATGCGGCCGTGTCTCAATTTGAAAGGTTCGCTAGTACTTCCGTCATTTAACCTTCTCTTAGTTTTCCCTGTGTTCCCGAAAGACACATGACCTCCAGACGTCCTGGAGCCTTTTCCATACAAACCCGGTAGACCATAAATCCTTCAGAGAAAACCCTTGTTAGTATTTGCGTTACTTGTATTATATATTATTTTGTGTTGGCGTATGAGCTTTTGAATGTTTGCCGCCAAACTTTTGTCGATTTGTTTTATTTTGTATAAACTTTATAAATTTTTAGACAATATTTAACATTCGGAAATAAAAAAAATCTACTGAGATGAATATTGAGTTCAATCGAATAAATATATATATTTTTAATCACTTCGCATTATGTTTGTCTAAATAAAAATGTACGAATTATTTTAATCAATTTATTAGGCATAAGTGTTTTAGTCGTAATTTTTTATATTTCGAAAGAAAACTTGAAAATGTGATACTTTAGTGGCATATCTTTAGTCGACATTGTTTTGCACACAATGTTGTATAACATATTACTATTGTTGACAACTTTTTTTGACTGATTCTTGCGTTTCCAATCGCACTAATGGAAAGCGAAAACGAACGCCTCACTCTCATCGTACTATAACAAAATGTTATATGTAATCTCCTTCCAACACGAAGTTTTTTTTGTTTGGGGATATGACGTTTTGGTTTTTTTATTTTAATAGAGTTGGCCATTACATGGTGAAATGTCGTTGCGTTCATCGCACAAAGTAGTCTAAAAATATTGCTGGGAGGCGGTCACCGGCGCGAGGATACAGTTTAATTTAATTGAAACTTCCATATTTTACCACGTGCCTAATCCCATTGTACTATTATGGAGGGTTATTATACTACATGGTATAGCATGATGGATGCAGTTTTTTTATACCTTATCTCAGATCGAAAATGTGATGATAGAACGTGTTTAGGGTCAAATGTTAAGCCGCTGAATGATATAATAATAATGTAGGTGCAGTATAACATTTTGGTTAATCCTGCCCCCGCTAGATATTTAGCGGTCAATTATTATAAAATATTAGTTCGGTGACTACATCATTAATATTATTTCGAAATTAATTGAAAGACTAGTTTTGTGTGGTAAAAAACGATATTAAATATTATTTATCTCGTTGTTTTCGACATGTGACCAAATATACTGTCAAATAAAAAATCAACCATAATACTAAAGAAAATAATTTTATTTACAAATTTTTAGCCAATCAATTATTTCATTTAAAAAAGGCGGCTGTTCGAAATCAGTAAATATTTCACATGAAATTGGCTACTTTAAACTGGAACCACATGCCGTGGGCGTATTCAGCTGTAATGACCACTCATTATTCCATCTAATTTACAATTGTGTACTCATTCAAAAATATTAAATTGCGAAATCAGTTTCCTGAAATCCCATTAGCATTCGATAAGATCTCAAATCCATTCAATTCGGCTGATTGAATCGTTAAAGTTAGTTTTGTTTTACATATTATAATCATATCGTTGTCGGTGTATTAAAATCAAATTTTTTTCATTTTGTCAAATTTTTATTCGTAATTCCACCAACATCTGTAGCGTTTGGATACATAAATAAACATGACGCCTATGAGTACTGGTAAAATTAAGTAAAATATCTGTTGTTACTAAGTGAGAGAAGGAAAGAATTTGGTATTAATCGAATGCGGGTAATCATTTAGAACAATATTATTCTGTTCATTGAATATTATTACTGTACAGAGTCGCATTAAAGTACCTACAATCTACTGGAATTAATTACTGTAGAATAAATCTTAATAAATCCAAAGCTTTAGAGCTCGCTCGTCGTTAATCGTTGCACTAATGAATCGCTCGTTATTTTTTACTGACTGCTAAACACCTATGCTTGAACAAATACGTTTTTATGTAATACGCTTTATTCTGTATTGCTTCTGAAATTTTATAGAAATAATAAATCGGCATAATTGGAAAAATGTATTGTCGATGAGAAAAATTTAATTAAAAAGTCGATTAACACAATTTTTTATACACATTTCAATAAAACTGATTACGTTTGCGACTAAATCGTTCCGAGTGTTTTATCTCTTCTCTATGTCGACTGCATCAAATAGAAATTCATTAGTGTACTCCGATCGTTTAACATTAACGTATTACACTATCAATTATCCTGGACGCATCGTTTGTCATTTGAGTTTCACTTCTGTAGCACTGCACAACCACAGAGTGACAGAATAATAGTGATAGGTTTGCGTTTACTAGTTAATTAATTGAATAATCATCGTTAGGTAAAAACCGATGACTTTTGGGTAGGCCTTACAATAATCATTCTTTGGCTGTTATGTATTCATATATCATTTCAATATGCTTGTCCAATGTAAAATAGTTTAGTAAACTTTCTTCTCACCATGTCTCGTGTAATTCGTTTAGTGGTGCGCGAAACTTTGAAATTAACTACACAGCTGCAGCATTACCAATTTTGTTAGCTTTGAAATAATTATCTAGTATTATCTTAAGCTGATGTAATTAACGCGCCGAACTTTGGGAATTTTAAAATAAATTATTCATGATAAAGTACAGTTATATACAGTAATAACGTTATCGGCAAAGGATTCTCGAGGGTTTTCAAAAGTATATTTAATACACTTTTAAATGAAATTAAATATTAATTTATTTAACGTGTTAACATAACTCGAAATAAATTATTCATCTTAGTTATAATGAATAATAATACTAAAAGAAAAAAAACTCATTAGTACCTCTCAATATGATTCTCATTATGTGGAGAAGATCATGTTCTTACAAACAATTTTTCCTTTACCGACGTCGACTAACTTTCTATGTACTAATTAAGGCGTTCCTCGTTATTTTGCTAACGTATATTTTTATTCTACCTATTACGCGCACCTTAATTAGCTATGAGTTAATGAGGTGATGGATGTGTAATGTAAAAATGACAAAACCCAAGTCACTTAGAAAGATCATTTTTCTAAGGGTGTAATAAGGGCACTTGATAAAAAACACTTGCCGTACAAACGTAATTAAATGTTAAAAAATAATATCAATAATTCTATAAGTGACGCAACGCAGTTGTATTTTTTCTTTTATTTAGAACATGTACAAAAAAATAATGTGATTTTTCTCTACTCTAGAACGTCAAGACAAACTGTTAAATTTAGTTTTTTAATTGTTATCGACAGATATTGAAACTAGTTATGTTTATTTTATTTACGGGGATTAACTATTGAAATAAAAATAATTCATTTAAATTACACTTCGTAAATTTACTGGCGTTTATATTCATGTTTTAACAAATGTGTGTTTTTATTTTTCAGGTAAGCATGTCCTACAGAAAAATAAATAAAATAATTTGTTATCCGAAATAGGAGAAAGTGAGTATTGTATAGACCTATAAGCATAATATATTTTACAAACAACATAATATAGGCGGACATTAAGTCGTTGTTTCATTAGCATGTTTAATGAAATAGATATAAAAAATACAACGGACGCTTTAACGATCATTTATTCTAGACCGTTTGGCAGCCGGGCGTGATGCCAAAACGAACGGTTTAGTCTAAAAAACAAAAAGCGTTCTCCTACACCGCTCGGCAGTCAGATAATGCAATGCATATGGACTATCAGATTTGTGCTTCGGACAGCTATGTACACGTATAAACTCTTTGGCATTGCCCTTCTACAAGTCCCAAAACGACCGGCCAAAGGGAGGCGGGCGGCCGCTTTGAATAATAACGTCATCGGTGGCGTTTCTAAAATGAAAATTAGACGGTTTCTAATAATGCGCAACGACCGAACACCCTCTTAGTTGCCCTCCAGTGCCCTTATTTTCATTGTTATGAAACAGATTTGCGTTAGTTTTTTTTTTTTTTTTTTTATACAATCGATTCCCTCTTATGTAATATTATATTAATGTGTCCATTTTGGTTTTGCAGCGAAACTTTTAGTGACGGTTGGCGACGGCAGCGCTTGCTGCGCGTCTCTCTGGAGAATCGTTATCTGCCCGTCCCCGGGGACCATTAAGGAACGAAAACGAAAACAAACGTCGGTTGTGTGGTGACACGTTTAAGAACATTCTAGTTCCCCTAAAACAAAACCCATTAGGACGGTCTTGCAATCGTGTAATCATTAAATAATACCAAATGACATAATGATGCTGTCTCTAATACGGAAAATCCGACTTGCCCGTACACTGTACGTAATTACCGTTATCTGTTATTTTTTATTTTGGACTCGTTTCTCGTACCCTTTTGTCGCATTTCCCGTCAAATCCTATGGGCTTTCGTTTGCATCCACTATTAATATGCAACCTTTTTGTGTCGTATTACACCGCCGGCTTTATGCGCACTAAGCATTTCGTCCAAAGTCATAATTCTCAACGCGCCGACCAAATCCAATTAATCTACTGACGGGATCCACGTGAACTCGTAATGTGCATACTGTTCCACGAGCTGCACGGAACTAATTATGCAAACCAAAACTCACGTTTATGTATTTTGCTGGCGTGTTTCGTTTGGATAATTTCCGCGTGCAGTCCGAGAACTTTATACGAATGGAGAATTAACATGGAAATTATGCTGTTAGATAATTCAAATAATCGGTAGAAATTCGCGTAAAACTCTTACCGCGTTTTTATACGTCCCTGACCTTACTCGAATCACTGGTCCTCTCTAGAAGAAGTGTACCGTCTCTATTCCGACCATAATTAATTATACTGTCGTGTGATACGTGTAATTACGAAATATTAATCATACAGGCGGTGCACCTCTCCCAACACGCGATCGTGTAACACTAGGTGTCTGACAGTCAATCGGAGGGATTGTTCTTAATTATTGTTATTACTTTCAGTGGTTACGAATCGAGATCTGATCGGTGTAAGTGGCACACGAAATCTACCGATTCTTCTCGGTGGGTGGGAGACATGTCATTGTTTGACGTCCGTCTACAAATCTTACGTACTCGTCCCACGCGACCGACCCTAAAAAATAAATACATGTTTTATGATACGGCCACGTACTACCCAACCGTAATTATAATTATACATGTATGTATAACACTGAGCACACAAGATGATATATTTTTTTTTATTATTGTCTTTACGGTCGCAAAACTGAGTTTAGTTCACTGTGATCAAGTCACACGGTGCCGGACGATTTACCGCTGCAGGCGCCACACCTATGGAACTCGTACAGAAAACCCTCTAAGAATACTTTTTTATTTCATAATAAACAGACGATATTATAGTTATTTTTTTGTACGGAATGCGCAAACGCGTTCGTTAGAACTAATGAACTTTGCGCTACCGTACTACTATTTTTTGGCAATGATAAAACACTGGCCTAATACTTCCCCGAGTTTCGTTTGCGTCAGTGTATTCATATAAGTTATTTAATCAATTGTGATGAACGATCTCGGGCACAACCCTTTATTCTGGGTAAATGTGATTTTTAAACCCAGATAGTTATTGTTTTGTGTTATTTATTGTAATGTTTCAACCTCTCTTTTATATAATACTCTCCGTTATGTCAACTTTGTTAACATAATATAGGTTTTTTTATATTTGATTTTGTTAGGGCGTGAGAAACGACTGTAGAAAACCGGCATTTGTACGTTATGTACAAAGTGCCCACGCGTTGTGATGCTCTAGGACATTGTATACACATGATATTAACATAACGTCCGTTTTACTTAAATTAATTATTGTATTGTAACCGTGAAAAATGGCCGCTCTACGCTTAGCGTCGTTTATAATGAAAAATAAGAAGAAACGCTAAACAAAATGGTTAATACTATATGAACGTTTTGCTAATTAATTCTTCATGCAAAAACTTATGTCTATTGTTTTCTGTTTCCGAGCATCTAGACAAACATACGGACAGGACGTAGACAATTAATTAAATGCATTTATTATGTCGACAAATAATTGTGAATGTTAATTGAGTTGAAATGCGTGAAATATTTATGAAGTCATATTTTCCTTCGGCGAATAAACGCAACGCTTAGGTCATTTTAAGAATTTTTTTTTGTATATTATGGCCGCAGTCCAAGTTTCTCAATGTGTTATGTTTGATTAATATGACTATTTTTTCAAACATATAATTGCTATTAAAAAACATTATTTGTCACGAATAGTTATTTTCTTAATTTAAAAACTAGCGTAGATTGATTTGAGTGGAGTTAGTAGATGAGTTTCTCTCATCAACTGAGACTAATAGTTAAGGATCAATTTATCTTATTTATAATTTGGCTTGAGTACCAAATGACATTAATACTAAGCTCCTAAAACTATACCGTTCGTTAATCGAGTTTTCGTTAGCAAATCGTAAGCCTCCCAGCTATGGGAAGAAACTCCGGCTGCGTTATTTTTTATTTTAAAATTATTAATTTTTATAATTGCAGTCCCAAACAAATAGACTGCGAAAATTATTAGAGTAGGTAGACTGTCCGTATTTGGTGGTATATTTACAACCGTTCCCCTCGGGTCGTTTTCCTTCGGTACCTTTGCGCTCCCTTTCCGTTCGCTGCCGGTGGTATTTATGCTGCGACAGACGTTGTCTCCCATGACATTTGATTATGGGTCTCCTCCTCCCACGTCTGTGGCCGAGTAAGTACAGACAACAACCGAGTAAATTTGATTTGAATTAACTGCGGAAACAAAATGAATATTTAACACGTTCTATGCTAATAAACGCGCTAGTCCCGTCTGCGACCAGACTTCCCACAAGTTGCTTGTACTATTTTTTTTTTAATTATTGTCCCATACAGTGTTCACAAACAAAGATATTTAAATCTATCCGAAACGACTTAATTAGAATCCTCTCGGACATGCTATAAATATACATTGTCAACGTATATCTTAATTATACTCTCCATACTTGTTCGTATACACTTTTTTTGCCCGTTAAATTATTTTATACATAATTCTTTTCTACTTAAATTGTTAACCGGATGTCGCATCATGACAATGTCACATGGCGCTTATAATCAGCGTGTACCTATGTATATAATCGAATCCTGTTGAGCAAAAGACTTCTTAATTTACTTGGAAATATCTCATCGAATAAATCTGTCCACGTGCCCACCGGTTTTATTGTCGTTTTGGATAGGCCAGTGGGCGACGATTTCGATAGACCAACGCTATAAATATTTTAAATTAAATAATCATCTTTATTTTATATTTGAAAAGTCCTGAGATTATGATTAGAATTTATTGAAATTTATAAAAAACAATATTTTATATTGTTCTGTTTTTTCTTCTGTAATTTATCCGCTTTCTATTTTGGTAACGAGTAATTTTGGTTTTTACTTATTGGTATAATAGTAAACCGTCGCTTAAATTGAAAAACTCATGAAAAATGTCATTTTTTAAACATTGAGAGATAATTTTTTTATATTTTTAGCGCGCATATAGTAGTCTAATTATTTGAAATTTTTTTTACGGGCTGCATCCAAGAAAAAACTTCTACGACCATCTGTCACTCCTATACTTTTGGGTATCATACTGGTAAATGGTAGTCCGGGTTACTTATACTTTTTTTTAGTAACGTTGCTATATTAAAAAATAAACGGAAAACTTTTCTTCCTTAAATGTTTAACAAGACCGAAAAAAACAAAATTCGGTATACGTTGGTTTCGGATTCAGAAGGCCGTTAAAAAATAAATAAATAAATCAATACATATATATGTATAGTTTATGCGCTAAAAGTTGAATAGAACGAGCCAATGTATGTGCATCTTATTGTGTGTAGTGGGGTAGTGATCAGACCAAAGAGATGAAAGAGTAGAGACGTGAGAGAAATAAAATATTCTTTATCACGTGTGCTTCTGAGAAAAAAGGAAATAATTTTTTTCGCTCTCGTCTCGACTGCAAAACAAATAGCTCCAGACATATAGGAGACAAACGCTCTGTCGGTTATCGCAGTACAGCGTACATACATAAACATCCAAACACAATTTTTCTCATTGTATACATGTTTTTTATTTCGCCATTTCGTTTTGGAAAAACAATTTCCGTTTGGAAATAAGTGCATAAGTGTTGACGCTCGACGCGTTAACGATTCATTTCTTTTCGGGCTTGGGCTGATTCAACTTGCTCTCCGACAATTTTTATTTTTACTCGGCCTATCAGTCATCGCGCTCGTTAGACGCCATCATGNTAACGATTCATTTCTTTTCGGGCTTGGGCTGATTCAACTTGCTCTCCGACAATTTTTATTTTTACTCGGCCTATCAGTCATCGTTCATGATGGCGTCTNCAACTTGCTCTCCGACAATTTTTATTTTTACTCGGCCTATCAGTCATCGCGCTCGTTAGACGCCATCATGAACGAGCGCGGGTAGCTCTTAAAAAATCTACTCACAAAGCCATACACAAAATATGCTTAATATGTGCATCGCCTAGAGACGGTTATACGCGCGCTATAAAATTCCTAAAATAAGGTTAAAAGTCCTTTGACCGGTCGTGTGTGCCCCTTTATTGTTACCGTGGAGTCGTATTATCTGACTGAGGCACCTAGTGAAACGACACGACGCGGTTGTGTAATAATAATTTCCCTAATGGTATTTTCGATATTGGCATTTTCGTGTGTTGAACTTTTGAAGAAGCTCGAAAACCTGGTGATCGAATTAGATTCCTTTGCGTTGTATTTAGCCGAAACGGCGAATAAAGGGAAACTTTATTACGGAAAAAATGTTTATTACTATACAGAGGATTGTTAAAAGCAATTAGGATTGGTATTTTATTTTTATTTTTTACTATATAATACAGTTCTTTGTCTTTTTCCGGTATTAACATTGCTTCTAGTAAAAGGAAATAAGTGCGCCTTGTTTTTTAATTTAGTTAGACTTTTTTCATACCGGAATGATTTTTACAAAGTTTTGTTTAGGAAATAGTTTGCACACGATGCTGTAAATAATAGCACTTCTTTTCTTGTTGTAATATCCTGTTTATATAAGATGATGAGTTCTTTTTGTAATTTGATGAAACTGATATAATTTTACATCTTCGATATAAAACGAAACATCAAATTTTAAAATATTAAAATATGTGTAACACCTCATAAATACAGTTAAAAAGATTTTCATTTTCACATCATTTGATCGGTACATATCATATGACGCTTGTCATTCTTAAATGGTTGCAACTAATACATTTTATGTCGAATGATTAGTTAATTTATTCGATTAAACACAGATTCGCCACCACGTAGTACATTTTATAAACTTTTTCTGGTTATTTGGGACAACAACTTGAACATAATTTCTATCTACTAATTGATTGTTGCGCAGAATGTATATTCAAAACTGCTAGAAAGTTAAATTTAATTATTAGAAGATTAAGTAATGACTATTTTTACATAAAACGGAGTCTATAAATAATAATGTATAGCATATTTGAGGAACTTAAGTAGTGTTGTTGTAGAGTGGGTCAATCATCTTTCAAAAACGTAAAATGAATTTATATAAAATATGATCAATGCAATAATTTATTAAAATAATTTGTTACAAATATTGTTATATTAATTTCGAAATTTTGTTTTTAAAAGGACATTTGATTCTTATGCTGTTTCCTATTAAGTTTTTTTTATTTTATTTATAAAACGAATCATATTATGAATAATTTTTGTATTTACTCCAGAAAATTACAAGGAAACTTAAAATAAAATGAATATATGCTCTACGGGACGTCTCTAATCATAATTGTTTATGCGTTCATAATATTCCCCTGTTTTAAAAGACTGCAACATACAAAGGGTGAAAACAATACATTGTATCACACATTTCAATTTTCTCATCATGTTTGCATGTATCAGTTTAATGATGATGATCATCACATTAATGTGAAACAACAGGAACAATTTATTATATGGTCTGAATAATGAATGGTGTAGTGCTCCATATACAAATCCTATTTATTAATGAGCGCCACAGTGGAAGTACAGCATTTTGAGAGTAACTAGAAAATATAGGGTAACGTACACAATGAACCTTGTCCGTTTTTAGGTTTTAAGGATAATTTTAAAAAGCAAAAAAAATGTCATGTGTAATCAATTTATTCACGTCCGTGACAATGAATAATAAATCTGTAGACACTGGAAAATATAATAATTCGTCGAATAAGGGGAGAGTGTTTAATTTGTTTTTATCTTTACTTTTGTTGGCGCCGGTGATTAATAACGTTCGAAAAGGTTTACAATCATTGTTCATTTTTTCTTGTTTTGAAAATCAAATGCAGCTGACACGTATAGAACAACATCCTTACACTGAATTCTAGAAGATAACACAAACGCATCCCAAATTGTTCTGCTTTAACTTAGCCCTGCTGATGTTTGTATAGAGATAATTGCACGGTTTGTTCGTTCTCAATAAGTCAAAAGGTGTTATTTATAATTCATTGAAGATTTATAGATTAACGCAACTGTAACTACCCTGTTCTCGTACTAACGTTTCTCGCTTGAATAAATAATTAATCAGTTATAAATTATAATAATTACAGCGGTACGGCCAACCGAAGTTTACGATTGCATTCATAACAGAAATCCAATATTAGCATAATGTATACATTTCTTGAGCAGAAAAAAATTAATTAATTAATACAACCGCGCGCGTGGTAGTTAACGACCGTAAGTGATTTATAATGCCATTCTAATGCAGTACAACAGTCCCTAGAATGCTTTGTGTATTTAGTCACAAATGGATACATTTCCGTTTGTCTTATCGTAGTAAGGTTTATTGGTTCTAAAACGATCTTCTGGGTGTAATAGACGCAGTGAGTATCCGTTACTGGTAACTCGATAATGTGGAGGCAACAGCCGTTATCGTGAAAATTCGTTTCAAGAGTATCTTAGCCAATAAAAATTCACGCGCTCAAGATGATTTCATTCGATTTGGTGGAAAAGTCACGAGTATCGTACAGCGCCAGTTATCGCCAACTTCCGTAATGCTTCGAACAAAATATTATTATATTCATAACGGGTCTTAGTTTAAACCTTTCAATACTTGCCGTTCTCTTCATGACTCTTAATGTTTATAAAGGACGAGATGTATTGAAAAAAAACTCCCTTTTCGAAAGTCAAGCTTTAAAAAAGAAAACAGGCACGTGGCGTCCAAGTACCTGTTTTATGTTAATCGGTTATGTATTCACAAACATGAACAAAAAGGTATTTATCAACAAGCTCCAAGAAAAACTTTTAAAGGCCATAATTTTTCTGGATCTCGAACGAGGTATATTTTGTTGGAGCTTTGAAAAATTACCATTGGATAGTTTAGACACATAAAAGCAAAGAGAGAGGGAAGGTAGCAAAACAAGGGGACGAGTATCAGCTTGTCGTAACGCTTACTTTAGTTTAAAATAGTGAAAAAACATAAAATAACTAATAGGTTTAAGATATTTCAACGGCATTTGTGGTGCGATTCAACTTGTTCAGCGTTGAGATTCTGTTTTAATTAACGCATATACGTTTAAGTGAGTTGCTGTTCACCTTCACTCGACGAGACAAAAGATTAACTTTTTTACTTTTTGCGATATTATCCGCACTCGCAGTGTCGTTGTTCTGCATTGAATGAATGTTTCTTCTGATGTGTAACAGTAACTTACTCAACCGATGTCTTTGTCTTGTTTGAAAGTCTTTTACTCGAGTTCCTTGGACATCAAAGATGTGACATAATGTAGTTAGCTGACACAGTGTTCAATTTTACAATGACCCCGTTACCTGTTTATAGTTGTTAAAGTCGTTATGAATCTTAATGCTTGTCTAGTTTCTCTTGGACAATCCATAAAAGAAAATATTGTATTTTAGAGTAAACTTCAAAAGGTTTTTTGTTGTTGAAATATTACTTTAGTGTTTTCTTATAAAAAATAAATAAATGTTTTTCCATTGAGTTAAAAAGAAAATACATATTTTTCTTCTTTTAGTCTGTCTAATAAGGTTATTTATTATATCTATAAAATAAATGAAAATTGATAATCAAACACACCCATTTTCACTTATTTTTTATTCATCAGAATATGTTTGGATAAATCTATATGTATTTTTTTTCTTTTCAAATAACCCGCGCATATATCGTTGCAAGAGGTGGAATATTTTTGGATATACTTCCAATAAATGCTGCAATATCAAACGTTAACATGCATATTCAACTACCCTAGAGCTGGTTTCGTTTACATAATAGATATTATTTTTTATTTCATGAATATAAACGTTGTTAATTTTGTCGGCACGTTACATACAACAACACAGCGAGTGCAGTTGTCGTTGTTTGAGAAGTAAAACACGGCGCTTGACGTATGCAATTTGGGTACACACGCGCGCGCAAAGTCAAAGTTACGACAGCGTTTCGAAAGTCGTCTGACATAATATGTATCGTAACTATAATAGAATAACGGCAATCATAGCCAACCCATTTGGCTTTGTAATGAGCATCTTTGGCGTTGGCGTTTACAATATTACTTTAGAAAACCTTTAGAGCATAATAAGTTGTTGTGTACGATGTGTCAAACGACTTGCGATAACTGCGAGGCATATCGGTCCTTTGGGACCTTTTCTCGAAGAAAAATTAAAGATTCTCCGGAGACTCGAGCGGTTTTGGCGACGATTTTGGAGCTTTAAATTACACACTAAAAGATCATTGCTCTGCGCGTTCCCGACAGTTTTATGTGTATCATTATCATTATTATTATGTACGTCGCTGTGTGGGATCGCGTTGATGTCATGCGTTCAAACAACACCATGTGAAGTATTTTCGAGGAAAACCGTGTAAACTATTTTCGTTGTGCTCGGCTATGTCGCGAGAAAATTGAAATAAATTGTAAATAAAAAGTAAATTGGCGTATTTACCACAGTTGCTTGTATTGATACAATAACTGGGTATTGTTGTTTTTTACTTTTCATTCGTTCAACTCGTCTGCCGACACGAACATCCAGTTAAGCGACGGTAGCAAACAATGAATATGTCCTGGTCGTGACCAGAAATGAATTCGTGATAAGACATAAAAAATACAGGGTCTCCGTTACCTTGCGTGATAACCGTACTTTGTGCTGTTTGTGTGTGTGTCGAATAAAATACGTTCGTGATAGCTTATGAACGAGCGCAAGCTTACATAATTTCTTTTTATGTTTTTGTGCTCACTTGTGCGAAAAACCCATCGACGACAGCAACGTGCTCGTGATATATATACTTTTTGATTCGCCAAACGATATATCATAAAAATGCTAAAAAAAAATAAACTACGAAAGAAATATGAGACGTGACCGCGCACTGAGAGTATAATACACTAAACGACATTGTGGTGACGATGATTGAACACCTTCGGGTCATCCGTCAAAGTGTGTAACTTCCTATTTTAATCGACCGCTAGACGTGAGGATTTTCAATCGGACATGCATTACATGTATTGGTTTTCAAAAACATCTGCTACCCCTTAGACTTTTTTTTTCTTTATTGTTGATTCATGAACGGGTCCAATCCATTTATACGAAAAATCAGAATTTCGCGGTTAACAACAGATGCCGCGTATATACGTTGTTATTTTTTGATGATAATATTATGCGCTCATAACTTATAATCCATTAACTTGTTCTGTGATTAATTGTGTCCTGTAAATATTATTTCATTTAAAATTATCTTTTTACTCGGAAAACGCGAGACTATTTATTATAATTATGGTACAATATTTACTATTCTCTTTAATGGATTTCATTACTTAAATAATATCTTGTTTCGTCATTTTCGTTTAGTCCTTAGGTTTAAACTCGTAAATTGTGTTGTAAATATTGATTGCTTTCTTTCTCCGATTACCGCCGTATTTCGTTTTAAACGGTCTTTTGATTTAAAACGCAATACCCGACCGAATCGTTTCCAAAGTAGTGTCTGCCTGATTGGATGTTTATAATAATTACGAGTGTCGTCTTTATTGTCTAGTTGCTTAGATAACTTTTGCCGGCAAACGGTTTCGGGGAAAACGCAATCTTTTATCTTATTTTAGAGACGCCGATTAAAGTAATCTGAAAAATGTTATTTTTTTTTTTTTCTTATTACTTTTGTCGAGATAGTTAAATATAATGCTTGCCGTTATATTATAGCACGAACGGATTTTTTCCTGAAAACTCACTAGTCTAGGCATACTCGCTCAATTTCGCCCTCGCACTAAAACTATATGGTCTGGCGTTGGATGGTTTTTTCGTAACGTTTTTCAAAACTTTTATAACACTAGATCAGCCTAGTCATTCGTTTACAACAATGTTCATGGCCGGGGAAGAGTACCTATAGTAGTTATTGGCCCGAGACCAATGGACGTCTGCCGTGATCGTAAAAGACAACGAGCCCCGTACGGCAAATGATAATGTTAAGAGAAAATGGTCCGGAAAATTAGACTGTCTTTGGGTATAAACACAAACAGTCGGGCAAGTGTGCAAGTTTCACGTACGGCCTGGAAAACTTTTTGCAACTCCTTCGTGAGCCCCTAGCTGTTACAGGTTTGAAACGTGTCGTCGAAACTTCCGTCCTTTACCCATATAGTGTAATTTGTTTGTATAAAGAAAACGCGGTATTATTATGTAAACATAAACTTTGCAGGCGAAAAATTCAGACATTATCTTTTTGCGCTGAATAAAGTAAACAAAAGTTCCACCTGCACCGAAGTGTAAGACATTTCATTTAGTCCTTTATGTGTCTATATTTCATCGCTACTTACTTGCGCACGTGGAACAATTAAAACTAAGTAAAAGTCACATGAATGTCTAGGGGATGAGCTCGAAAATCGTTTGATTAATTGTTAAGTTCAGTAGATTCAAAGCAATCTTTTAATGGAATCGGAAAACACATCTATAATATTAGTAACACGCATGTACTGTTTCGATGGATGTACGCAGTCTACATGGCGTCCTGGTAATGTTTGGAAATGGGATTATTAAGGGGTTATATTTCTCTTCCCTAGAAGTACTGTTAGTTAACCACCATGGCAATAAGTAATACATAACTGAAATAATAACAGTGTCTGTGTAAATTTATCAAATAAAAACTGGCCACCATTTTGTATGGGATAAAATTCTAACTCTGGTGGCTTATTATAGTTTTGACTTTACACTCTTATTTATTATTTCTATTCCTTCGATAAATGAAAACTTCTGGTAATGTTTTTACACTTGAAAAATATTGACTCTCGTCTCTTCTCGATTTCCAATTACTACTTACTTGATTCAATATTGTATTTTATTAACATCCACAAAACAACAACAGCAATAACAATATGCCCGGCTAATAATTATTTTCGAGAAACCTATTATTTTTTTATATTTGTTTGTTACTACATGCTTCAAACGTCATTCCATTCATATGTAGTACCATTGCGTTATGTAATAATACTTGCGCATAGATGTTTTTTATCCGGCTTTGTTTTTTTTTTTTTTTTCATTTTTTCCCCTAAACGTTTATTTGACTCGTCACGGGAACCGGTTGATAGACATACACAAGTGCCGCAGCAACGGTATCAGTTTTTGTGCGTCCTCCTAAAAAATAGAAATAATACAAACAAACACACGTGACCCTCATGACACCGAAACATGTACCCAATCCATCCGCATGCTATGTATATTAGTATTGTCATGTTGCCGTATCTTTTCACACGATCAGTAGGTCCCGTATGATAATAATTAAAAGTCCATTTACAATGTTTAGTGGAGAAAAAAAACCCTTAAAACACGTCAAAACTACTTCCGGTCTGTTTTAAGGGAAAGTGTGTATTTCAAGACGATTCTCATACGCCCATTTAATTTGTTTTATACCTACTAAACAAAAATAGCATCGCGTGCCTGTCGAAACCCACACCCCTTTCGTCGTGTTCATTTGCCGAACAGTCTTACTCTGTGCCCGGCCCGTGTACCGAATTCATCATTTCCGACAGCCACTGCATCGCTAGGTCGGGTAGGGTTTTTTTACAGTCATCCTCGTTGCCAATAATACACAACGAACAGCTGGCGGCATTTTTAGCTATTGTGTACGATCGCGTTTATCAATGTAGTAATGATAGCAAAAATAATAATAATGAGTTCACGAAAAGGGTCGAAGAACAATAGTAAAAAAAAAAAAATCTAAACGAAAAGACGGATATCCGACTCTTTTTAATACTATGACTTAAAAACTCGTGCTATCGATAGCTGTGTCAACGTTTTTTTTTGTTTTTTAATGATTCCAATGGTGATTATTTACACTGTGATACAGTTTCATGCTTTATTAAAAAACACTCCATAACGGTTCTCCAATAAAAATAAAATATCAATAAATTATTAGGTTTTATTTCTCGTTATAATAATAATAATAAACTTGCATACTCGTTAGCACCTACTTGCTCTTAAAATAAAAACTTCATGCACTCGGCAAAGGTGACAACTGGATAATATACACGCGGTAGTAAATAACCGTCTCGTTTTACGGCCGTATAGTTATTTTACCACGTTAGGTCGTATAATCGATTATCGGCCAATAAGATCTTAATGGTTTCGGCTTGTTGATTTAATTATGGTAGTGGATTTCTTTTGACCGTGGATCGTGTTTTTTATTTATTTTAATTACTTTGGTTTTAAAATAATCACTCTGGAGTATAAAGAAAATACATTGAAACCAATCAACCGTGTAAAAATAATGATTTTTTATGTAATCGTTGTTAATTATGTTGATGAAATAATTCACGTAATGTTTTCTTTGTTCTAATATTTCAAATACTGTCTGAGTATAATTAAATGTCGTGTAACAACAGCACGTGGCGTTGTATTGTTCCGAGATGATTACCAATTGGTGACAATAATTAAAACGTATTATAAGATTTCCCTTCATCCTTGGGAACGCAATTATTATGAAATTATAAGTTGTTTGACTTCAATAGCAAAATGATTAATAATTTTGTTTTTATTGATGACATTGACGTCTAAAATATGTGTATTTATGATTTTTGTTGGACAACAGAACGTAGAAATAATGAGACAAAGTAATATTCGTAAGGTTCGATGTAAACTTTTGACCCGCATAAAGTTTTAAAAGTTCAAATTACACAAAGCAAATGAACACGAGAGACGATTTGTGTATATATTAAAAGAGTTGTGCAATATTAAATGTGGATCTTCATGAATGAGGTTCGTTCGAATTCCGAAAACTTGTTATGATTATATACTGCGTTATATTATTTACTTGATAACTTTTTGCTTCTTACGTACCATAAAGTTTGGAGGTCGACGCAATGAAATCGAAAAGACCTACTCACTCAACAATGTAACGTTAATCAATTGCTCATCCCGCCCACGCCTTCGACTTAACATTCCGAAATCCGACTATAACTAATATCAGACACGAGTACATATTGCGCAATTTTCTTCAGGATAAACTTTTCTTGTAAATAAAATTTATCGTTTACCCTTTTAAGAAAGTTGTGTAAGTAATCATGAACATGTATTTATTTCGGGAAAATACATTTTTTGCTGTTATCATCGAGGGGTTTGGTAATAAAAATAAAAAAAAGGTCGTTTTTATCATTTTATTCGGGTAGACATTACGCCATCGCTCAACCAGTTCAACGCGAAGCCGACTTTGAGCAAACTTGGGACGACACGTTGACAGACATCGTGAACACTGTTCGCGATTTAGTAAATGACAGTCAACATGAATCGACCGAGATCACTGACCAGCACAGTGATTACGACAGTGTGACTCCTCGACGGACTTGCACTGTCATTTCCTGCACTGTGAAATTATCGTTGGCCCACCACGACATACGTGCTTATCGACCAAGTGTGCACGCGTTCTCTCTAATAAAGGGTTGATTCGTGCCGATGATTTTTAACCCCATGCGGCGGTGATTCAATTGGGTTTTTTTTTCGTACCATTTTTTTATTCCTTTCTCGCCCGTCGCATTTGCCGCGTATAAGCTGTTCCCCCGTGTACGGCCCCTGGAACAGCGGGCACAATAACTCGATTATCGCCACGGGGTCGCGTCCTAACCGTCCCTCGTTTGTTCGTACGGTCGCCTCGCGTTGCACAAACCAAATTTACGACGTGACGTGCACCGCCGTGTGCAGCACACGGGCCGTCTATGAAAACAAACGGCACTGAAACGATAATAATTAAAAGCAAACATCGTCCGAAACGCGATTTACTGAGAAAATACACACGCGCGCCGAAAACGAATCGGATAATTTGTATGCAATTTGTTGGATTTCAAAGGGGACGCGCAATTCGTTGTTTGACACACCGGTTACTGTTATCGTTTTACAATGTATTTTTTCTGTTTTTTTTTTCATAAGCACAAAAAGATTCGGCTAGCTGGTAATGCTTTCATCGTTTGTCGTGATTTATAAAAATCGATCCGGCGTTTTAACGTTTACACGTGAAATATGCGTTTCTATTAGGTCGTTCATTGTTGACTATGGCGGCCAAGTGTAATGATGACGAAGGGGAAAATAGCCGGTAATATATACACGTCGAAGGCTGTACTAGCCGCCGGACACACTTCCAAGGGTAAATATCTTAATAGAGATGTGATTTGACGATCGAGTTTTGTGCCCAGTCACCAATCATTCCGATCATGTGATAGCCCACGGGTAACAATATTTCACCATTATAATAAATAATAGGTACACTTTTACTGTTTCGCCGACATCCCGTCGAAATCGAAATGTTACAACGCTCTCAGATCAAATCACTCGGCCGCATGACCCCAACATTTTTTTCGTCTTCGATGAGACGACCGAGAGCACATTAACAATAGTAAAAACAAAAAGAATTCTTAAACGACACGTAATACTTACTAGTGTAATCTGGTCGAGAAGTAATACTGTTAGGAACTTTCTTGTATGACCTGCCAGACAAAACGCCGGAACCCAATCACGGTGAAAAAAAGACTGCCCTTTGTGTGTTATTACACTCGTCCACACTGCCCTTTTACACTTAAGGAGCTCTGACGAGCGAATGTTTCCGTACTGTTCTTGGTTTTCCGCAAAAAAACATAAAAAATCTCTTGTACCGGTCCAACGTTTATTAGTTTTATTTATAACCTAGTGGACCGTAAAATTATATTCACCTAGACGACAAGTTTGCCTTAGGACAATGCGCCGTGCACCAGACGTTTTCCATTATCGTTTCAGTTGCTCACGACTTGTATACAAATTGGCAGGGACTACTTTTCGACAGTAGTATAATATTAATAGACATGTTAAACCGTACTAGTGGTGACAACGGCAACGTTACACCAATCAAATATGATTGTTCGAAGAATAAACCGTGTACTGTGAAAGTTGACTTTTTACGATGTTAATCGTACGAAGACGTAATAGAGTTTTGTTGCGTTGCTGTTTTTGGCACCGGATAACGATTGCTCTGTGAACATCGAAATGCTCGATATCAAATGAATAAAATAAAAAAAGACAAAACAAATATTGTCTACGACATTTCGTTCAAAGTATATAGAAATGAAGGGGAAACTCTAACTGTTTTCACAATTCCGACAAACATAAGGAGATTGACCCCGCGGGCAGAGTTAAACATTGTCGTTTGCGATAAGGAAAAGCTGTGTCGCGCGCGAAATAGACTATTTTCCAAGTCGGTGTTACTTGTATATATTTTCATTTTTTCTCGACAACTCACTTTACCGTAAGGTTGTAAAAACTCTCGTTTAGCAGTCCAATATTATCGCTGTCGGTTGGTTTTTTGACGGCAATAATAAAACGGACATGGCCGAAGGGTGTGCAGACAATTTCTAGGTCCGTGCGAGTACATTTTCTCTGTGTTGTATTACATTATATTTCCTACTCGTAAAATTTACTAAACAACAAACAGCTGTAACGATGGCGTCGCCGAAAGTTTTTCGGGCATTTGCTCTTTTCACAGGAAGTTAATAACATAGGGTCGAAGAATAATATCTGATCGAGGGAGAAGTGGAGTGTACTGCGAAGACAAGGTTCGACTTTAGCCTTACACTGAGTCATTGCACTGTGTGAATACTTCCGTCTGTAAGTCTGGCGCCGCCGTTTTCTGCATAACTGTGTGTTCCAATCAATTGCCTATCGCGCATCCATCGAACGCGTCTCAATGTATTTTTATAAAATGATTTTTGTTCGATTGATGCAAAGCCGTCTCGTCGTTCCCAATCAAGATACGAAAAACCCTTGGTACGGTAGATAATAAAATTGAAATGAACTGAAAACGACCATTCACGATAGACTAGCGCGTGCCAGTGCAAGAGTTGCAGCGCTTCTTCTATGATGGATGTCTTTATACGTCCGACGGAATCAAATTAACATCGAACTAAGGAAAATATATTTACATTCGTGTGTTTTGATTTTTATTTTTGTTATTATGTGACGTCCGATTTCAGGACAACCGAACCGAAAGGACATTGGGTTGCACAAAGCCTCTGTAAAAGCAAATTTTTCTCTCGGACTCTGTTTTACTCATGACTTCACTCTTTATACGCTAAAAATCTCTTTCTGTTCACTGGTAGAATGAGAAAGTTGTTATTTGCGTTCCGACCTTTTAATTTAGAAACGGCAAAACTTTTGAATACACAACAGATGAGACAGTCCTCGTCTCTTTTTTACTACCGTCTGCATCTCTGCATCCCCTCGTGGTAATAACAATAAGTGCGAGTGTGTCCACATTATACTTAGTTGGCGTTTTTCGTCGTATGAAGATGTGTGCACAGAAAGAATAAATAAACCGTACTAGTGTACCCTGCCGTCGTCGATCCCTATTCGAGCACTTACACAACACATAGTAATAATATACGGTCGACTTGTCTTTTTTTTTTTTTTTAGTCTTCACGCTCAAAGGTTCAACGCAACGAGTGTTTTAATAGCCATTAACGCTGTTTAAAACCATTGCGAGATTCAGAGGAAAAAATGTATAAAGCTATTGCACCGTCACTGTTATCACCTTCGGGTGTTGTATGAAAAGATTGCAGTGCGGTTTTGACAGGCGACCGACGGGAGATCCATTATCCGGCCGTCTTACAAAATGACCATTTACCCTCATTGTCGTCTGAGTTATAATACCCACGTAGCATGGTCGATGATAGGGTTTAAAAGGTTTTCATCCCCTGCGGTAAGTAACCTTCGTTTCCACCATCACCACTCTACTTGTGCGTCCTTTCTTTGTCGGGTAATTTAGACGGCTATTTTCGTTAATCGATCCTAAACACCCGACGACTACACTGGCCAGGACAAGTAACAAAACATTAATGTAACGTGTCGCAAACAGGGTAGGATCAAAATATTATCAAGCCCTTATTAAAAATTCATTAGTAGGTTATTCAGCCGACGATAAAAAAAAGAATGTCACCTAATTAAAATACCCCAAGGGGTAACGGGTATTTTGAAACTACCTTGTGAAATCCGCCTATATAGATTGGATTATATATTATAAACAAGGTGGAACATTTGTCATTATATTGTTACAACGTAAACTTGACGGGCCATAGAATGAACTGGCGGATAGTATTAAATTAATTTGAATGGTTTATTGTTATTACACTGGGAGAAGGACGCCGGCGAACAATATAATATTCAATAAAAAATAATAATAACGTTTTGTTAGTCGAGCAACGTTGTGTCTGACTCTGAACTCGAAGTAGTATGATTATGTTTATCGGTATGACAACGAATATCTCTTGGTTAATTAAAAACTGTATACATCGTGTATATTGTGTTTGTAAAAGATCAATTTGTTTTTTTCTTTCTCCCTAATGTCAACGTCGTTAAGATCCAAGTGCGTGATGGTCTAGCGTAGGTTTAATAATATTAAGCCAAGTTAAAATGTAAATTTAAAGTCTTTAACTGTTATTGCTTGGCGTTTTTCACATATCACCCAAAACTGGCTGACCCCTGGGGACTCGACGACGTGGTGGTTACTTAGAACATAGAAATCTGTGAACAATTAAAATGCGACGGCTGTGTAAAAATACACTTAGACGAATGCTTTTGAGAGCAGTAATTTTGACGAGCCTTAAGTATTACAAGTTATTTTTTTTTTAATTTCAATAGCTGTAATTTTGTTTACAGAAATGCAGTACATTTTATTTTGTTTGTTGACTACTCGCGTGGGACTATGAAAATATCAAGTATCCATTTTTACGGTTACTACAAAAACGTTACAAATTAGAAAAATCACATTGTGTGAGCCAGACACATGTCTTTGTGTAAAGCTCGGAGATTAGACATAATTATCACGTGTCAAACGTGGACTAAAATTCCTCTCGTGTACATTTCCTAGTTACCAGTCTCAATTATTCCATCGAGGGCCAGTTGGAAATAAAACTTCGAGAATGAGTCCAATTACAGATGTCGTATCATTTGAAATCGATCTATTATTCTCTATAAGTTTTTTCGATTCGCTTATCGTATCAGATGCGTTATCTATGCGAGAGGGACGTCAGTAGAAATGAACATTTTACGACCAATTGTTTGCTTTCTTGTTTAATTTTAAGGATTTTTAGTGTTTTAGAAATTTATCCGTTTTTCTTGTATGTTTCAAATACAATTAACATCTGCACGTATTTAACTATATCCCAATGGCTATTTGTTTTTAAATCGCTTATAATAAAAACTAAATGACGGACTCAAACTTTTTTGATTATCGACTTGAAATGCTATTTCTCCGAATCGTTGCGTGTACTAAAAACTGCCAACAGCTAATAAATTGACTGTAAAAATTATAATAATTATTGAATAAAGCATATTTACAGTGAAGTATAAAGTAAATGAGTTTTGCGTTTAAACCTAAAGCGAGAAAGTTAATTGGTTTTCAACTGTTGTGTAGTTAAAAAAGCAATTACGCCATAAACTTGCAACTCATTACCGAACCTTCGGCACTACCCTCATGTCTGCGTCGCGAATAAGCTTTATATTGGCTATTCGAACTTTTGTTCTTTTATTTTTTATCATTTCGTTATAACCGAGCTCATAATACAGTGCACTATGTAATAGTAGTAAAACCGAGGACCACTGGTTGTAAATATTGTGCAGCCGTCGACCCCTCGAGTCCAATAATATGGCGAGGAGAAGCGCTCACGCAATTTAAAACAGCAATCGTCGATTCCCTCCCTCGCCGACCGTACCTTTTAATTCAGGTGCATGTACATATACACAGGAACATTAAACGGGCGTTATCGCTGGAATACTTTTCTGCGGCAATGACTATTCGTATGGAATTGGATTTGCCCCGAAATATCGACTCCATAAAATCCCGTAGTTTAGCACTATGCGAGAGACAGAAAAAGCCCGTCTTATTGTCAGGTTCGTACATGTGACTTTTCATCCACGACGACTTTGTTCGGCTCTAATGTCCAATTATAGGTCGGTACCCCCAGATTATTTCATTAAAACCTAAACTGCCGCTCGGATGAACAAGGCGCGTCTTCCATTGCAGCCGGCACCGCAGACCGCTTTCGCGCGTTGTGGTCTGTCCTACGGACGGGGCTTAGCGCAGGGACTCCGACAATTTAATTATAAGTAATTTTGATAATTCGTCGGCCAGTACTTATAATGGGATTAACCCCTTTCGTCACCACCGACATTGCAAAAAATAACAGGCCACAGGCAGACGCGGTCGCGCCGACATTGTGGTGCTCACAATAGAAAATGTCAACTTTAATAATAACGCGTCGATTGTACAATACTGTACGGGACAAAGAGACGCGAACCTTGTGGACTTACCACAGAGACATTACTTAAATTGAAAAACGTCGTCGGCGACCGCAAAAAATCGCTGACGGTATTTCCTTTGCATCGTGACGGGCAGCGGGTCCGATTGTAATGGGTTTTTATCGACGGCCGGGCTAGTTGAGTTTGAAACAAAGTAGTTTATTTTGGATTGGGTCCAAAAAAATAAAAGAATCGTCGTGTTTGCTGGTACGCCTTTGGAACCCATTCAAACATTCTTTACGTCTCCGTAGGTCCGTCTGTTGTGTCCTGACCGTACGGTCGAGGGACCTTTAGTGCGGCAAAAGTGGTTTCCCCTTACTCCTTAGAGCAAAACGCCAATAACATAATGCGAGCACACATTGCTAGGAAAAGTGCTCGTGGTCTACGGCGAATGCCATAAAAAGAGATTGCGAATCGCAGATATTACCTCCCCTTGTTCATCCCTTATATCCTTTACGTACACAGTCCCATTCCGTCCAATCGCTACGCACACATGTATACATGCATTAATCCCGAATCGTTATTACATATTTTATTATACTCTCCTGTTCTTCGACGACTATACAGCTACCGGATATCCGGCGACGCCCTACAGTGGCGGACGGTATTTTTTATTATTATATCACTGTTAAATTTTGTCCGGACCTTAATGTCGACAAATTGGCCTACAGAGAAGCCTTTTTTCATTTAATGGCCATTTTGAAATTACGTATTTGTATATTTCGGGTACGTTAACCGGAATGAGCTGGTCGTATTAATTTTTTATTATTGTACTCGATAAAATAGCTTTTTATAAGCATTAATATTCTCAATAAATTAATTGAGTTTCTATGTGTATCGTTGTATTTATTTTTATGGAAAAATATTAAACCGCCGCTGAATATTAGGCACACTAAATGCATCAAGTCAAATGAATCATCGACGCCTATTTATGAACTCGACTGAATCATTCATTCTTGTGAATAATTATCTAGACTACCAAAATATGGTAATACACGAGCAATCGGTATGCATTTTGTCAGTATTATATTTTAAAATTATCTTAATTTATTCAAAACTCGCAGCCGTACATTTCTATTATTAATATTATTACAACCATTAGCAACAATACGTTTTGTGCCATACAGCGCATACACCTTTATTGTATTATGTGTATAAAAATAATCTGATAAAACGCGGGTCCAATTTTTAGTACATGCTCTTTTTTATACTACAAAGCCTTTTTACGAAACATAGTTCACCACCAACCCTTTCACTGCGTGTGTTACCCCGTGAAAAATGGTTCCATTATTTATTATAATATTATCGTGTCACTGCACTATTGACAGTCGTCATTTGTTGTACCGTCCGTTTCAAATAACTTACTCCGATGTGATATCGATTTACACTCTCAAACGTTTATGATTGTCTACTTGACTTGCATGCGCTTTGAACCATGTTTTCTAACACCTTTGTGTCATAACATAAAAAGTACTCGGTTTGTTGCCGCACATTGGAAACGCCTTGGCGGTGTCAATAACATAGTTTATCTTAATCTAATCGGTTCATAAAAATCATTGTTTCATTGTATTCCAATTGTTTAGACTTTTGAGGCGTAGATTAATATAGTCCGGTTAAAACTTGTCATTGAACCTAACATTATCACCTTGAGATTGTTTCTATATTAATTTGTTTTTTCGTTGGTCGTCAACTTGAAACATTTTTAACAATATCGTGTTAACAGTTCATTTTACACAAGTTTTAAGTGTTCACGGTTATGCGAACACAGAGATAGATAGAATTTAATAACTTAGAGCACCGAACAGCGTCGCCTAATTCGCTAAATGATCTTACGTCACGTGCTATGGTTACAAAAAACAGCTTACTCTGATAATAATTGCATCTGGGCGATATGATGTATGTCACGAAGATTGCTCTCATAGCGACCTGGACGTTCAGTACATACTTCATCGAACGTGAATGTCTATCCGCTTGCAGCGGTCCAGTGTCCGTTTTTATAAAATTCTCCAACGAACGAAACATCAGTTGATTTATCGTGTGTAGCACAGGGGAAGGGCGCAACATGGCCGTAAAAGAGATAAAACAGGACCGTACTAATATGAAATATTGTTCTTTTTAACATTTTGAGAAGAAACGATACGTGACAGCTGGACCGTGCAGGAATAAAGCTATCGTATGGTATATTATTGTATTATTGGTAACGACGCAGGAGGACGCGGGGAAAGTGAAAATCATCGCGCGAAATAGTCATGATGACAATTAATGTAATCATCTAAACACGAGTCGCTAATTTGTTTTACCGATTACTGTCTAGTGGGCAGTTTGCCAGAGAGATAACGTATGCAGGTTAAGATCGAAAATCTTACCAAACGACTTGTATATGATAATTACATCTTCAAACGGCGTCAAACTAGTAGCAGTCTAATTCAGCACATCAAACAGTAAATTATTCTACTTGAAAATAGTATTTTAAACTGTTCAAGTTGAACTAATATGGAAATTTCAATAAATTAAAATTGTCGTTTACGAAGATTTCCTAGCAACGCAAACGATTACCAAGTGATCGCTGTTGTTTTAATTTTAAAATACCGTTACAGTATAGTCTTGATTTGATTAGGTACAACAATACCAAACAAGTAGAACTTTGTGTCAATATAATATGGTCTAAAACATCTTAATATCTTAACTTCATAGTTTCAAACACGATTCTTTTTAATAATATTTTCTATATTTATCTTTAATTTAAATATTAAGTGCAGATAATGATTTTAAGAATTTTGTATAGCCTTAAATAACATTATTGTCTTAATATTAAATGCGTTTCTCAAGCTATTAGACATTTTGCTTGTAGTACTTGCTGAATCGTACGGTGGTATCGTACTATTACTTAATGATTTTTTAATGGCAAAACTATGCTCTTTTATTAGGGTAAAATCCACTGTTAAAAAATGGTAAACATTCAAGATAAAATCGTCCGATTTTTTCTCTCTTACAGTCAATAATAACGACCCTCTTACTATCCAAACTCGCCTCATTACTCATTTTTAATTATTCTTTGTTAGACGATATTTTAAACCTTTTAAACTTTTTAAAAGCATTTTTCATCCATGGAATTTCATTTGTTAGTTGTTGATATTTTATGGTTCAAGTTGCTTGTATTTTATGAACAATTATCGTTTAACAAAGTTTATTAAAATATCCGGGACCAAGATCAATGATTGGCCGGAAAAAGAATTTAATTCAAATACATAGAATCTAATTGCTTGCTTAGCTCATTTTTTCTATTTATTTTCGTGTACAACGAAACAAACGCTATTATAAATATTCATTGAAAGCTTTGACCATTATCAGACACATTCCATTATAATCTAACTGATATTTTTCAAGATTCTCAAGGATCCTTATTATCATAATGATATTTCTAAAACTAGCAGCATGTCTGAAATTATACATAATTATATAATGCTATCTCATGACATTGATACACGTATAGTATAAAGTATTCTCTAATAGAATACGTCTATCTGCACTTAAATAGTATTCAATAACTGATCGTCTTGTCAAAACGAACCGGCCAATGGAATGTTTACTACTGATACTTTTTATGATTTTATAATAATCAATAGAAGGTAATAGTTCCATTATATCAATTAACATTGTTAGCTGGAAATAGCTCTAACTAGATGATAAAAAAAAAACTTCAATTTTAATCTGGTAAAACGTGTTGTTCACATTTAATCAGCGGCAAAAATTGAAAAAAATAAATAAATATTAATTTTAGATTATTGAAAAAAAAAATCTCAAATTTACACTACCGTAAAAAAAGTATTTTCAACGTCTTTTTCAAATGTTTTTAATAAACACTATTCTAATGAAATTTATATCGGCTGTGCTTGAGACAATAACCTTTCTTTTGCGCATATTTATGTTGTCATAAGGATGAAAAACGAGTGGTAAGAGTATTAAACGGGGTTCTTGTACTTTATATTGTCGTAGAATCTGGGCTGTTAAGAAACATGTTTTTTTAAAAAACCTGTTTCAAACATTATTTAATACCCTAAAGCATTTAAAATTTCCTATAAGACTAATGTAAATTTTTCGTAAAAATCCGGCGTAGGATAGTAATTGATTATTAATTCAGATAAAAATATGTTAAAATGATTACAGAATTTTCCAATATATACTGCGTAATAAAAAGCAATAATTTAACAATGCTTTATAATTTTAGTAAAATTTAAAAAAAAATAGTAATTGCAAAATAACACATATGCAAATTATTGTAAAATTTAACAGATTCGCATTGCAATGTGTTTTTTATGATAGTGATGTTAAGCACTGTCAGACATCACCTATATTTGTCTCCATTATGTCGCATCCCAACTGAGCTGAGTTTTATATTTTAAACAATCATTTTTTTATGTCAAGTGAGGGTATTAATTGCACGATTATATAAAGACATGATCATTTATAAATGTTAGCCAAGTTTAAAAATATTATTACCCCGCTGACTGATTGCGTATGAGTGAATCTCGAAAAATTAAGAGTTATGTATAAGTTGATCCTCTCATTGTTATATTAAGTACAAAAATAATATTTTATTTCAAATGTCCCATATAATAATATTTAATATTCTAAAATATTAAGTTGTACACAAAACAGGCATCCAGTACCTATTAAAATTTAACATCACATAACAATGTATTTAAGTTATTTACCGATTAACATGGAGTTTATTTTACGTAAAAAATATAAACTTTTAATCCTGATAGATGAATATAAATTTAGCTTTATGAAATGTTACAACTATTGACTTGTTGTGTAAAAAGTTGTAAATTTGATTTCAAAATTAGCTTAAGTAATAAAATTTTAAAAAGTAACACTTACTATAAGCTTCAGAAAATTTATGAAAATATTATGAGGCAAACATTAAGCATTAGTTAAAAAAGAAAACCCCGACAGTTATTTTTGCAAAGTCTTCAAGTTGTTTTGTAACGATCTGAAAAATGCGTTTAAATTTCTACTTTGCTTTTAGTAAATATGTTGACAATAATTGGACTAAATTAAATTTTATATTAATTTAACTTGAATATTTGTATACCAAAATAATAAAAATGGTGTCACCCGGGTAACGTAAATAGGCTAAAGTATGAAAAATTATAAATTTTTATTCATGGAATCAATATATAAATATAGTTTCAATACGGTAATGTTTAGAAATCAATTAAATTAATTCATAAAATGAGACTCAAGAAATAATTCACCGACATTGTCCCCATTTAGCAAAAAATGTCTACTTCGCTGTTTTTATTACATTATAGCTTTGGTGAGGAATCACGTTGAATCTATAAATGATATTTGATTCCGTGACTGACAAAGAATAACAATATCACTTTCTTTACTGTTATTATAAATTTTACTATAAACACCCTGAACACGAAACAGAAGTGGCAGTTCACATTTGGAAGTAGCGTGTTCGTTTGTGTTCTTTTACATAAGAATGAGTCATTGTTATGCTTTTACTCGACATGCCGTCGCCGATAAACACCAGCCGGCCGACTTGGAGGGAAATAAAATGCAGCGATGATGTTGACACAACCGACCTATGTGTATACATGTACTCGTATAGAAAAAGAAAAACCACTGTTGTCACTACTACTGATCAGTTGTATCTCATCGTCGAACCCTCTCACGCTGTCAATATTTGTCCACCCTCGCGCGTCTACCCTGACGGCTTTAATCCTTTTATGAAATTAACCATTAAACTGAAATGCTCACAAGAGGCGGGGGCTTAGAAATGCTTTTTTCGGCGAACATGTAAGAAATGTGTACTCGAACGAACCTGTATACTGAATTTATTACTTAACGCGACCTCCTCCACAAATGTCATTTTCCATTGAGCTACACGTGACAGTCGCTTAGCTGTTTTGACAATTTTCGTTTTATTTTATTGGAAGTATTATGTTGGCCAATAAGTAATTAGTTAGTATGCCGTACTGATACTATCGCAGTATTTATCACGATAAGAATTTCTAATATAAATCCAAAGTTGAAATGGCCATTCATTTGCAACGTAATCCGCTGTCTTCTTAATCCGGATTTATTCTTGCGAAACTCACTGAAATAGAAAATACGTTTCAAAATACAAATTCGGCTTCACTCTTGCAGTGAAAATGTGCATTTTATAAAATACTCTACAAAGTGAAATAGTCCCCTATCTTGCCGACCCCTATTTTGTATTTTAATTTTGTTTTTATCTCGTTTAATTTCTTAAACAATTTCATTGTTGCAGTGTTGAAGGATGAATTTAAGATCGAACCTAAAGACACTAAAGTGGCTCAAGGACAAACAGCCCTGTTAGAATGCAGTCCGCCCAAAGGACACCCGGACCCTGTTGTGGTGTGGAAAAAAGATGGAGATGACGTTCACATTGAGTCGTCCACCAGGTAATTTCTAATCGTGTTATTAATGCAATGACGTTAATTATTCTGTTCCCGTGAAAGTTTAAACGTTATTTTTAATATTTTCTAGCCTTATCCTATTATAACTGTTATTATTGATTTTATAACGATATTGTTTATTTAGGATGCGAATCGTAGACGGAGGCAATCTGATGATAACAAACGTTCAACAGGATGACAGCGGTGAATATCTATGCGTCGCCCAGAATATTGTTGCGATGAGAGAGAGTGTTTCAGCCAAACTCACCGTAAACGGTATTTTAAATTTAATTCGATTAATATAAATTATCGTTATGTGCTTATATCTTTCTGACAAATCGACATCAGCAATGTTGCATTAATAATAAAATGTATTTTGTATGTACAAACTAAGCCTATATAGAATCTCAGACAAGTAAATACATACAAATATAAGTAAATACATATTATAATATTAATTTTCGAGAAGGCAGTTTCCCATGTTTGTATTAATTCAATTGGGTTCTAAGATGATACTAAGTATGAGAAAATAGTTAGAAAGTCCCGGGGCGCCTGTCGGTCGTTGAAATGTACAAAATTATTGGATAGAAACACAACTATTTCTACCCAGTTTTGTATTTAATTTAGTACGGTATAAATCTATTTTCCATTCCGAATGCACTACCATATTTATGGATTTAATAATAAACGTTCGGTATTTGTGTGTGTGTATCAGGAAATTCGATTATACGGGGTGCAAATATCCTATAGGCTTTGCTGAAGTAAATAAAAACGCATCCGGAATAACAAATATCTTGAAGACTACCTGTCGTCGTGGAGTTTGTATGAAAATCGAGTTTTTCTTCTCATTTACGTACCTGTAGTGCGAATACTTCATTTTATTTCTTCGCATTATAATATATTAAAGGGCTTTTAGCCTGACAATATATTTTCTACACTATCTATTAATATAAGTAGTAGTCTCATAGGTGTCACGTAGCCAAAGCAGAACTTTCTATGAGCACGTTCACTGTCCGGTCCACTACAAAAATATACAAACATATATTACTATTATATGGACTAAGTGAATTTTTTTCAGCGCGTCAACGGATTTTCCCTCTTTACAATTCCCGAGCGGAATCCATTAAGAACCAATTGAAAGTTTTTTCACGGCCTAATCGAAATAAATAGCGAATCGGATTTCCACTTCTGGTTACGCCGACTCGATTTTGATAGATGAGCCATTAGGCTTAAGGAACTATTTCAATGGACACATTTCAACTGGGTGTTTAATGTTCCGGAAACAGAGATTCGATTTTATTTAATTTTTTTTTTTATCAGACGCTCTTATTATTATTCTACCACTCTTATTACAATATTTCTCCTCATTTTCTTCCCTGTACGTGCGCACACTATTTTGTTTCATTTATACAATTTTTTTCCCTCGTGGATACAACAATAGATATACACATGTCATCAGCAGCGGGTCATTCGATAACGACGGTCGACATTCATGTGCACACGCGCTTTTGTAAAAATATTATGTCGCCGCCAGCAGTAACAATACATTTAGAAAGTCATTAATCCACCAAAACATAGACACGAGGGGGAACATTACTTTATTTTACCCGTTGTATTTACAGTTGCTAGTCGTCCCCGGGCATATTGTATTCATACCTGCTGGCAATAGGTATTCTTATTTGTTAAAAAATCAAAACAAACGACATTTTTTTTAACTTTATCGGTTTACATAAATCACACTATCATTAGATTATACGGGATTTAAATCAATATTTTATTTTGGTCATGTACTATGCAGCCGTGTAAATATAAAAAAATTTAGAGAAAAACGGCATTAGCCAATTGAATTATACCAACACAAATGTCAACTGTTTAAACAATTTTAACCTATTGAATAGGACAAAACCCTACGCTATTCAGAGGCGTCATTCCAAATTATACTAGACTGGGGAAAATTTTTGACCAGCCCATTATTTCACAAAGACTTTCCCTCCGCTCGTGATTTATTTTCCATAATATAAATTAATTTTACATTAAAAATAAAAGTTCTATGATTTTTCTTTTTTACAAATTTAATATAAATAAAGTATAATTTTTCAATTTTTATGCTAGTTTGAAGAATCTTATTATGTAATAAAACTTTGAAAAATTAGCCAATGCTGGAGAAATTACTTAATGACGTTCGATTTTCAATTTTTTTTTTTTTCTAATGAAAGAACTCGACGACGTTATTTTAGAAAAATTGTTTGCGAAGATGTGAAAATTATTTTTAGCACACTCTGACCGTTTAAAAATTTCTATCAAAAACGCTCATTGTCGCCAACGTTTTTTGATTTAAATTCTGAAATATTTACTAGGCTTGTCCAGAGACACTTTAAATGTACACTGAAAAATTCGTTGAAATCTATTCATTTTTCACCGAGATAAAGTTTTATTTCTAAGTTCTTACGCATTAATGATTATTAATTTTTTTCGTCTATCTGTTGTTTGGAATAATAATTAGTAAATTATTTTGTTGTCATATTGTTATTTTTTTAATTTACAAGTCGAAATAATTTTTTAGTAAACTGCTTTTGAAATTATACTTTTTTTACACAACACATATCGTGGCCGGCGTAGCCAATTGCTCCAATCGGATTCAGTGACTTATTTATAGGGACAGCCTGAAGGATCTAACGCACATACAGGTCATGAGGCCTGCAGAGCACTGCGTCTGGGGCTGATCCCTAGCTAGGCGAAATCTAGTGGAGTTTACATTAAAAAAAAAAAACATTAATACAAAAAACATGTATTTTGATGTATTAAATTTTAAAAAAAGGAAATATCAAAAAATAGATTCAAGTTTGAAATTTGCAATTTCAAAAACATTTTTATCAACTATTTTTTGTACACAAATTCTCAAGTTGCCTCACCCGCCTAAATGACGTCCCTGCGATACTTATTTATATAAATTGTATGCTTTTAATTTGACTCAGTTCATAATTTCTCATTTTATTTTGTTGCTTTAACATAATAAATCCGGTTACTTCGCTTTTACCGAAACACTCGTAAACACCTTTAGACTATAAAATAAGAACAATTCGTTTTGAACTTAGTATAGTAGTTACAGGTCTATGCAATTTATAAGTTTTAAAATGTCTAAATCTTAATTATATTCGACTCGTTTGCTTTATACGCAGTAAAACATAACCCCTTAAAATTAACGGCTGTACTAACAATTATCCCTTTGGAACCCCAAAAGTTTAAATCTACTGCCTTGAACACATTTGATAGTTATTATGTTACAATATAGCAGTAGGCACTCTGTTATTATACGTTTAATGCGCCCTGCAGACATCCGACAAGATAAGTCTTCTTGGTTGTAATAGGTATGGTAGTTGTTGTCGACTCTGGCAAACTACCTTAACTTTCAAATAAGTATTTTCTATGCATGTTATTAATGTTATCAATGTTATTGATAAATTAACTTTCTTAAAACAACTCGTAGTAAATTACGTAGCAATTAATAATGAAATTAATTTATTAGTGACGTGTGTAAAAAATTACTTGTACCCGAATTAATGACATTAAATCAAACGATCATAACGATTACTTCTATTATTTTAACTACTACAGAACATTTATTAGCATTATGAATTTATTTACAGTCAAACCATTTATGATTTCTGAGCCAAAAGATGTAACGGTTCTCACTGGGCAAACCGCAGAATTCGAGTGTAAAGTTGGTGGCGACCCCAACCCTAATATATACTGGGAACGAGAAGGCAGCAAAATGCCATTTGGCCGAGCACAAATTTTAGACAATAAATCGCTAAGGATAATTAACGTAATGGCCCATGACGAAGGACTATATGTGTGCAACGCTGAGAACGACGTGGGCACCGAAAAGGTTAAAGCCACGTTAACCGTACACTGTAAGTAAAACTCTATTCCATAAACCGGAATGTATAATTCTTCATAAAAACGAAATAATAATCTTCCTTGTGTTTTCGGTAAAAATTGGACAAATAAAGTGTGTTTCCTCAAATAACATTTAAATTTGAAATTTAACTACTTCATAAAATTCTGCAGCGTTTGGTTTTTAATTAAAATTTTTTTTTACTTTTTAGCCCCTCCTACGTTTGTGACCAGGCCAAAAGATCAAAAAATAGGACTTAATGGTATCGCAACTTTCGACTGCGCTGCTCAGGGTAATCCACCACCTTCTGTGTTCTGGACTCGAGAGGGGTCTCAAGTACTTATGTTTCCTGGAAATGCATACGGACACTTCCATGTCACTCAAGAAGGAACCCTACGAATTCAAGGCGCACAAAAAGAGGATGCTGGATTTTTAGTGTGCTCTGGCTTATCCGTGGCTGGTTCAACAACTTATAGAGCCTATTTACAGGTAAAGACTGCCTCCTATAAACTTTCCTGGTAGAATTGATTATTTTAGAATCTAAAGTAATCTTAAATTGAGATTATTAATCAAATTTCTTGTCTTTTTTTTTTTAGGTGACTTCTGTACAAGACGTTCCTCCACCGGTAGTTGACATAGGTCCTACCAATCAAACATTAGCTACTAGATCTACTGCTACGTTACCCTGTCAAGCATCTGGTATCCCATTACCGACAGTTAAATGGTACAGAAATGGTAATCATTTGTCTCCCGGTGATCCCAGAGTGACTATAACATCTTCAGGAACGTTACAAATAGATGGTAAGTTTTGATAAATAATTTTCTAAAATTTAGAAAATATTTATTTACATTTAATATATATGAATATATTACAGTAGAATAATTAAATTGTGTGCTAATTGAATGAACATAAGTTTTTTCTTTGAATAATAAATAAAATGCATTTTCTTTTATAATTTTTATTTTATTATCGTACACTTTCAAAATTTAATTATATCAATAATTAAATGAAGGCCTTAATTTCTTTAAATAAAATCTTTTGAAGTATTTCTCTGAACTTTTTTTTTTTTTCAGAACTCGAGGTATCCGATTCTGGACTTTATACTTGTACCGCATCATCTGAAAGTGGAGAAACATCGTGGTCGGCTTCATTAAGTGTTGAAGAATCTCCTGGTTCTCGTCTTCATCGGGCACCAGATCCTGCCATGTTTCCAGCTGCTCCCTCAGTGCCAACTATAGTAAATGTCACTCGAAATTCTGTTACAGTCACGTGGAAACCACCAACTCCACATTTAGGCGCATCTCCAATTATCGGATACACATTAGAATACTACAGTTCAGATTTACAGACAGGATGGGTAGTTGCAGCACATCGCATATCTACCAATATTATGGTGGTATGTGTAGAGAATCGAGTAATAATTTAAGAATGCAACTGAAGTTATTTAATTTGTATGATTCTTTTTCGCAGGTTGATAATCTAAAGCCGGATACCACCTATGTGTTCATGGTGAGAGCAGAGAACTCTCATGGGTTAAGCGTACCTAGTGCGTTATCTGCTGTAGTTAAAACCGGCGGCTCTAATGCTGTTATTACACAACAATCTTTGGACGAGGCAAGAGAAAAACTTAGTAATAAAGTGATAGATTTCAAAGAACTGTTCTCTATATCTTCAACATCGGTTCGAATTATGTGGGAGGTAAATATTGTATAATTATTATCTAATATATTTAATATTATACATTAAATTTTTTTAAATGTAACATACTAAAATATTTTTTTAATTTCAGGTTCTCAATAGTCCAGAATGGGTGGAAGGTGTTTATGTACGTTTCAGAGAACTTTCAGGTGGTTCACAAACTTATAACATGATAACAGTTATGATGAATAATGGTGAACCAAAATCATACACTCTAGCTAACCTTCGAAAATTCACTAAGTATGATTTCTTCTTAGTACCATTTTTCAAGACTGTTGAAGGCCAACCATCTAACTCCATGGTTGTACAAACTCATGAAGACAGTATGTACTAGCAGTTTGGTTTTTGATACTTATACAATAATAATCATTTAATATTTGTTATATAATTTTAAGTTTTGAATTTTAAACTTGAACTATTTGTTATTGTAATTGTAGTACCATCAGCAGCTCCAGAAGATATTCAAGCTGGAATGATAAATGCTACATCAGCTTTTATAAAATGGAATGCTCCACCCCCACAACATATAAATGGTGTTTTATTGGGGTATAAAGTAAGTAATTTATATTTATTCATTTTTTAATATATTTTAAAAATGTATTTTTATATCATATTATTGTATAGATTCAAGTGAAAAACAATAATGCTTCGAAACCTATGGTACAAGAAAACCTAAACGCTTCTGCTACCTACATCTTATTAAATTTAACTGTAGGTGGAAGCTTTACGGCTAGGGTACAAGCATACACTCGAAGTGGTTATGGTCCCTATAGTGCTCCTGTTCCAATCATTATGGATCCAGCATATCCATCAAGAGCTTACTCAAATAATAACAATGGTGAAGCGTGGATTATTATTTTATTAGCAGTGTTGGTAGTTATGCTTGCATGTGTAATTGTCACTGTAATATATTTAAAACGTAAACAAAATGCTGGAAAACAACTTGGCCATTTTAATGGTAAGTTCTCTTCAATGATTTTAGATTTCTAAACATACTACTACAGAAATTTCATTTTATTTATTACTTTATAGTTCCTGTAGTTAGTGGAGACCTATCACAATTAAGTATGTTGAGTGGTGGCAAAGAAGCATTATGGATTGATCGTGGGTGGCGTAACACAGAAAAAGACCCTGAATCAAAATTGCTCAATGGTGGCATTGGTCGTTGTGAACCATGTGCTGATTATGCTGAAGTTGATACCAGAAATTTATCTACTTTTTATAATCCACGTAAAGATCACATTTCTAATCCGACACCATATGCTACAACCACACTACTTAATCGTGGAGATGATTGCAATGTAAATAATTAATCCCCACATATAATATATGACATTAATATTTGTTGTATCATTTTAGGAATCTACACATCTATTTGGAGCTGCAAGTAGCTCATCTGAAACTAAAACCCTTAGTTCTAATGGCTCTTGTCATGATCAAAATATGTCTTCTAACCACTATTTAGGTGAATATAAATTAATTATAAATGGTTTTACATTTTAACATTTTAATAAATTTATTTCTTGCGTTAGATGAAACAACCGATTTCAACAATCATAAAAGAAAACCTCCTATATATCCTGTCAATCAGCCACCACCTAACTGGAATGAATTTCTGCCACCGCCCCCACAACATCCTCCATCAGATGTCATTAGAAAAACTTCTCAGGTAGATTTTAATTATATTTCTTAGCTTAAAAACTTTATTTTACAACACATATTTTGCTTTAGTCAAATGGAGGAAGTCCTCAAGCCAGTCGTCGTATACACACTGGTAGTTTCCCAAAACCATCACATATGCAGACCAGTAAATCTTTGGCGGGTAGCTGTAATGGTTATACACCTGCTTGGATATATACTGGTCAAAGTAATGAACATAGATTTAACCCACCACCATCTACACAACCACCACCGGTAAGATAAAAATTCTTACATATGAAAAAATAACAACATACATAAATTTTTAATATTTCTTTTAAGGTGCCTGGATCTCATCCCTCTATGTGTAATATTTCCTCTTGTCAAGGAATTGACAGGTCCAACAAATATGGTTCAAAGAACCATATGCATTCTGACTATGACTATGAGAGTGCTTCTCTTCTTTATGGTCATGTCAATGCTATGCATCATGTTAATGGAAGTAAACGGTCGCCAGATGAAATAAATACATGCTGTTCAGAGGGCAATAGCATTGATCGTTGTGTTCAATCTAACTTACCTGGTTTAGTGTACAAACATCATTCAGGTAAATTTCAATTGTTTTAAATAATTTGAAGATTTCAATGAAAATGTGAAGAGTTTTAAGTTAATACTGAGAATCTATTCATTTTAATGACAAAATGATCATAAAAAAAAACTTCATCCTAATATAATATTAATAGTTGTTATTCGTATGAATGTATAGAACAATGGCGAGGAAATAATGGATGGTGTGACAATGGTGACGATGGTCCTGGTGGAGGAGATGATAAAGGAAGTTGTAGCAGTGGATGTTCTTGTAGCGAATCATCATGCCTTTATGCTGAAGCAGATATTCAATGCAATGGTGCTCGAAAATAAATGCATAATTATGCTTTGTTACACTGATCTAAGTTATTATACAACAGAAGATGTTATAGTTATTATATGCCACCAAATGTCTTCTTTTTGAATTTGTTATAAAATACCTTTAACTTGACCTAATAACTTTTTAAAAATAAATGAGTTATAATATTGTACTCATTATTTGAGATTTATATTAGTGTTCATATTGTTACTAAGTATACTACTTTTGTAAAAATTTTGTATTTACTTAATACTTGTGAGCTATTTTACTGAAACGTTTGAAGATCAAAACTTTTTTTAGATATTGTAAATAATTATTACTTATTGTTATTTAATTTTGTATACTTTGGTATTTTATGATATAGTTCCTTTGTTTGTTTTTATTTATGACATTGTTGTGATAGATTCTATTATTATTTTTATTAAAAAGTAGATTTTTTTATAATTTGTTGATCCGACATCACATTAACAAAACTGTTCATCTGTCCATTTTAGAGGGACTCTTTACTGAATCTCATTTTCAAATATGCTTTTTATTAAGTATTCTAATAATTATATTTAACATAAATTTGACAATCTATGTAGTATGGATTGTTTAAAAGATAATTACTACAGTAATACTTTTTTATATGATGGTAAAAATTAAATATTTAAATGATTATATTTTTTTGAAAAAACAAATAAAAGAACAGTTATTATTGCTAAGTCATCTGATTAATATTAAATTATGTATAGATTATTGTGTTTTAAGAAGCTTAGTTTTTTACACTCCTCGAATTTTTGTGTAAATATTATTTTTGTTAAAGCCCATAATAACAATAAAAATCTTCATTTTTTACTGTGATAATTTAACCTATTAATTTATAAGTTGTTTTATATGTGTATGTTAGAATTTCAGAACTGATTACTGAACTATACATACAAGAACAATTTATAATTTTTCCGTATTAAAGGAGAGAGTTATTTTAAGATAATAAAAACTTATATTAATGTATAGATTTTGCATTTTAAACTAAAAGAACTACATATTTGTGTGAATGTATATAAATACTATTATTGTTAAATTGTATATCATTAATAACGCCTTGAATGTAGATAAAAGTCACTTATAATTGTAGTATTAATTAATTTAATTAAAAGAAATAATTAAATTAATCTGATTTTAATTTTTTAGCTCGACTACATTAATAAGTAGGAATAATCAATAATTTAATCTTAAAAATTATACCTATCTTATTAGTATAAATTTTTAATAATTGATTTCGCATGTAATAGAATTGCTGCAAATGTAGAATAATGGAATAGTTGAAAATGTGTTGTTTTAATTGCATTTTATTAACGTGTAATTTTCCGTGATATAATAAAAATTGATCACTTTTATCCCTAAAAATACATGATTAATGAATGGAGTTTAACACGAGGCCTTCTTCAAAAATAAGCATCTGTTTTTAATAGATATTCATTTGCAGATATCTCATTTTCAGATTAGAAAAATAATTTACAGTTATTCATCATATAAGGTGACAGCGATGTCATAAAAAACTAAAAAGTGAAAAATAAATATAGTTAAAAAAAAACTAAAAAAACACTATTTTAAACTTTTTTAATACTAGACACTTGATTTATCTTAAAATAAAAATTATTTTAAGTAATTTAAAGTTTCATATATTTCTCGAATTATTAATTATTTTTATAATTCATCCCTCATAACTTGTATTAACACATTTTAATACATGTAATAACTAATACATACAAGGTGGCCCACCACTCACTGACAACTTAAATAACTTTTGATCCAGTTAATATTTTTAGCTGATTTTTTTTTTAAATAATAGTTATACGTTAAGTCTATAGGTATATCTTAATAATTCATTTTTTTACATTTTATTAAAAATATTAATTATTTTTAAATTTTAAATAAAATGTAAAAAAAAAATCTAAGATAGCTATTTTGTAGAGTAGAATTTAAGAAAAATTTTAGTAAAAAAATATCTTATTAATATTGAGTAGTAAATATTCTGTAGCGTTTTGAAGTTTGTGAAAATTTGAATTTTCATGTATTATTTTATGGTATTAAACATTTAAATACGTANATTTTACGGTATTAAACATTGAAATACGTATTGAGAAAAGGACAGAAGAAAACGCTATCTTTTCATAATTACTGTGTATACATATGATGATAATGTGTATACATTACAAACTTGGCACNTATTTTTAATAAAATGTAAAAAATTAATTATTAAGATATACCTATAGACTTAACGTATAACTATTATTTAAAAAAAAAATCAGCTAAAAATATTAACTGGATCAAAAGTTATTTAAGTTGTCAGTGAGTGGTGGGCTACCCTGTATACTCAATAAAATGATGTCCCTAAAACAGCGTTCCTCTATTAGATAAAAATAATAATAATACCCTTTTACCTAAAATTCTACTACCCTCTCACGCATTCTATAACATTTCCACAAAATATATTCATATCACATTGATAAATCAAAACATATTTTAAGAATCTTGCCAGAGATCGCTAAACTACTTTTACGGACTATAAAAAGATCATTTTTCCAAAGAAAATCTATTCGCTCTTTGTTACAATTCTATTACAAATAAACGTCGTTGTACAATCCATTTTCAGTAGCTGGAACTTGGAATAATTCTTATACATCTTATTTTCGACTAAACACTTGACACAAACTTATTAACCTACAAAAAATATTTTCATTTTGAATCCCTCTTGTGGGCAGGTAAATAGTTAGATTTATAAAAAAAACCAAATGATAAGTAAAGACATCAAGCATCTATAAATAAAAAAAATTTACTGATCCATACATTTTCCAAAAAGTTATAGCATTATTAAGTTAAAAATATAAAAAAAAATTATTTTACAAAAATCGTAAATTTTTATTAACTTTGATGTCTATTTCACCACGAAGACAAGTCCAGAGGTCAAATGTTTTTTTTCAAATTAAAGTATATTACATTAGCTTTAATTTAAGGTATATATAAAAGTGTCAGACCTTCCGGAATCCTTTCAAAAGTTAAGTTGAAAAAGTACATTTTTTGTAAAAAAGTTGTCATATTGAATCCCCTCCTTTATGCAGATTTAGGGTCAGATTTATTTATTAAGTTAAAGACATCATACATCCATAAAAAAAAGAATTATATTGATCCATTCATCTTTCAAAAAGTTATAGAATTTTAACCAGTTATTTATTTGTTTAACATTATTATTTTCTATAAGCTTTTATAAAATTGTTCTATTTTGTATTAACAGTACGTAATTAACATGTGCTACCATAGTTTCGAATGTTTTTAATTCAAAACAAATACTTTCATTACTTTTAAGTCTACTTTAAAATGTTTTATTAATTTAAATCTTAAAAAAGATAAAAAATACAATGAGCTTGAAAAAAAGTAACAGTTATTCTGACATAATTGGCAATGCAACATTACAGTGCTTGACTAGTGGCATTAACTATCCTATTGGAGAGACTGAGGTAGATTTTTTCTTTAGGAAATAAACACAATTTAAGTGTTAAGATGAACTTATCAAAAATACATATATTTTTATATGAAAATAATAAATATATTAACTTTAAGCCATCTTAACTTTGTTTTATATTTTACAATATACTTTATTTTTCTTTAAAATGGATAAATTGATATATTATAACTCTTCAGTTTGTTATTGGACGTTCTCTTGCCTGTTCACTTGTAATTGAAGAAAAATCTATAGCACGACGACATTGTTTTATAAATAAATCCAATGGCCTATATCTTATTTCTCACAAAGTAAGACTTAAAATTTTTATTGCATGTTTATATTAATTTAGCTATCAAAGAGAATAATTAATTCTAAATTGATCAACAATATCTGTACTATAGGGAACAGGTAATGAAACTTATGTAAATTGTGTGCAAATTCCTAATAACCAAAATGATTATCAAGTTTTAAATCATGGAGATGTTATTTCCTTTGCAGATGGGAGTGGAAGTTATAAATATCTATACAGAATTGTTTTACAAACAAATACAGATATAAAATTGAAGTAAGATTATTCTTAAGACATCACGCGTGTAAGTAATTTGTAGAATATGGATAAACAATACACCAATATAATCAATTTAATATATTTATTATAAATACTATATCTAAATCAAAATTATCTGAAAAATATTGTATTAGTTCATTCTTTTAATATGTCAGTTATTGTTATTATAAACTTTCTAATCGCTTAACATGATAATTACAAGGATTATTTGTTTATAAAACTTTAAATATAGATTTTACATTTAATATTGTTAAAAAATGAAAAAAATTATTTCTTTTTAAATTTTAACTTTTAAACTGTGACACGACTTACGTCGCCAAAAATATGGTCGACACTGGTTTTGAGGGTAGTGACCCGTGGGCCGTTTATTAAATGAGCGACAACAGATTATTTTAACATAAATAAAACAAACCGATATGATAAACACAGTAATAATAATCTTCGGATAATATCGCGGCACTTTCGCTGGCGTCGACGACGCGATGTCCGGCGTGATCTGTGGGCGACAAAAGGTTAGCAGCGTTGATGGCGACGTAAGCAAATGCAGATCGGTTTGTTGACGTTGTCTTTTTCACAACGGGAGGAAGACATTTGCAACCATTTGCGGCGGGTCGTCGTCGGCCGTGCGGCATTTGCTGGACTTTGCACCGTAGCGTATAACCAAGCGGTGTTGGTCAGTCAAATACTCATAAAATAGGGCGACGGCTGATAAAGGTGGCACGAGTCGCGGGGCATCGTGTATGACGAAGCGACGCGGGCCGTGTCAAATATGCTTTGCCCAGAAAAAATATTTAAAAAAACTTGCATTCATGGTAAAATGCTTTTTTGCAAAACTCAGAATTATGCTTAAAATATTTCAGTCGTATATACCCTATTCTTTAAAATTACTCTGCTATTTGTGTTTAATTTTTATAAAGTTAGATGTTTAAATTAATTGCATTTATTTTTCAGACGAAATAATGAAGTATATGGTGAAGAATATGAATCTAGTAAAAGTCAATCTTATGTTGACAATATTGTAAGTTTTAATTCTGTGGATGATCTTTTTTTTCTACAAATCATTTCTTTAAATGAATACAAAAATTATATATTTATTTTTAATTTTTACTTATGATACGACCCTATTTGGGTACATATCTCATATGCCTGTTAACAGTAACCCAACGTTTTAATTAGTACATATCCCATTAGAAAAAACTAATTAAAGTATAATGGAATCAAATAATAATGTTTATTAATAATAAAATAATAATCTATGGATTCAAGATATGTTGAGAATGCCCATCGGGGAGATGACAATGTGCAATATACATCATGAGAATTATAATTTTTAAATCACAATTAAATAATAATAATAAGTTCAAATAATATTAATTAGATGTTAAACATTCATATAGTAGGTCTCAACTGCTTGTTGCACTACATTTTCACAAACAGTTTTCTGTAAGAATGTGTAACATTGTCAGCGGGTCCCTGTATATCTATTTGTAATAAGCATAAATGCTGACCAAGCTGTTAAATGTTATTAACTGAACTAAGATTTTTGCACAAAATGTGACCGTATCACTTATTTAAATCCAATTTTTTAATTATTAGTTGACTTATTTTAGCTGAAAAGTGAAAAAGCATTAATGAAGCGTATTCTAATTGCTAAATTAGATAAATTTAATGAAATAATTAATAAAGAATCAAAAAAAGTTAAAAAATTGAAAAAAACTGTTCTAAAAGTAAATATATTTTAAGTAAAAATAACTTAAACTCTGGTTAATACGTATTATATTATTTTCACACAATAATCATTTTTTTTATTAACATTTACTATAATTAAAAACATATATATAGAATGTATTAGTTTTTAAATTAGTTCTAAAATCATGTTTTATTAACCTATATTTTTGTATTAAATCATATTAAAAAAATTTTTGTCTGCAGCATAAACTCGCCAATAATGAATTAACAAAAAAGAATTTAGATTACCAAAATACTTTATAAATTCAACAAGATGATTATATAAGTATATATATTGTTATTAACTTACTTTATTTAATTTTACACTTGTTTAAGCAAAGTCACATGATATTCTTAGTATATAACATGAAATATACTGTGTCTTAATCTAGACTTATTTATTAGTATTTATTATTAAATAACTCCATTTATTTATTTTTTTGATGGAGTTCACGTAATGGGGTATAAATTAATTTTGGGCTTATATATTACTATTGTATTAAATTGAACATTAGAAACATTGATAACAATATCATGTCCATACATTTTTGTTTATAAAACATTACATTTTTTTATATTACAACAATTATAATTCAAATATCTAAGAAAAATATAATTTATAATGCATTGTCATGTGTGATCTTAATTGGTTTTTATAAATATTTTAGAAACATCTTCATCACGTTTTAAAAATAAACAAATCTTATTCCTTTTATTAAATATTTTGATAAGAAAAAATATTAATTAAAAAATAAAACACCTATGGATTTAAGACATTTTTGAAAAAATTAATTTATCTTATTTTTCCTAAACTTTCAATTGTATTAAGGCTAAATTAAGTGTTAAATTACATTAAAAAGAGGTATTTATCAAATTATCATTTGTAATTCTATTTTCTAGATAAAATTTTTAAGTTAAACTTTGTTAAGTCATTTAATAGCTTCAACATACTTTAATTATTATCTTTTTTTTTTTTGAGAAGTTAATTTTTTTTTCTAGAACAAATATCAAAAATTGAAGAAACAATCAAAGAAAAAGTTTATAGTGTTCTAGAAAGTGATTTTCAATGTTCAATTTGTAATGAATTAATGGTTAAGGTATTATTTTTACATTTAAATCCATTAATAGTGGAAATATAACACGTCATCATGTTAAAAGTTCTTAGCAAATTTATTATGTTACTTTGATTAAAAATGAAAATAAAATGCAATTTAAGTAAAATGAAAAATATCACTATGTCATTGTCTATATATTATTATTTTATAATTTAATAACATTTTTTATCTAAAATTTAAATAAGTTTTTAAATTTTGTTTTTGATAAATTAGCTTCTAAGAAACTGAAAAAAAATCACATACTTCATAATTATACCAACAAAATTATTTTATTTTAGAATTTGGGTTTGAAGTTTAAATAAAACATATTTTATCTCAAAATGTTAGTTCAATAAAACTTGAATTTTACGCATCCATAAATTAGATTTAAAAAATGATTTTAAATATCTCATTATCATTGGGAAATAAATAAAATTTAGTCATAAATTGTGAAAATGAATATTTTATATAAAATTTAATATGTAAATTTGTTTTTTTTTTAGGCGTGTACAATTAATTGCAGCCATACATTTTGTGAAATTTATTTAAATACTTGGTTGAGAGAAAGTAATGTGTGTCCTCTTTGTCGAACTTTAGTTCAAACCAAAACTCTTTGTCTATCTATGGATAACTTTATTACTAATATTTGTAATCTTCTTGGGAATGCAATAAAAGAACATCGGGAAAAAGCACAAGAAAGTAAGTATATTTGAACATTTATTAACTTATATTTATTGTTATAACTATTTTTAGAATTGACAGTTAATGTTCCACGAGTACCACAAACTGCTTGGAGAGGTCGTAGAAGAAGAGGTATAACTCAACGTCGAAATATATAACCTGCACATGTTCAATGAGAAATAGTGTAAAGAATTCATGAAGTTATGTTTTGATAAATACCTGAATTTTTGAATAATGTAATACATTTTAAACTTTCCAAAAGAAAAATTACTTTTTACTCTTTCATATTTTTAGAAAAATGAACAAAATATAATTAAATAATTATAATTATTCATGTGAATTTTGTAAATAATTTTAGTTTGTTTTTGTACAACTTAGTTTAATAAACTCATATTACATATGTAATATTTAAACTTTGAATTTAAAATTGTTAAATTTTATATAGAATTAAGGTAATTTACCTTATTGTTAAAAATAAAATATTTTCTATACATTATCTCACCTATTGTATTTTAAATTTTAATTAAAAGATATTTGATACCAAGCAAAATGATAGGTAATTTTTTAACAACTATGAGCACAATAACATATTATTTAATGTTTTTAATACAAATATAAATAAGCATAAGTATTTTAATTATATTTTACATGAACTCTATTAAATAATAAAATAAAACCTTGGGAGCTAGAGCTATTGGTTGGTACATAAGGATTTTGTTAGCCACCGGGTTCCTACTAAAGCGGTTAGCCCATATGACTAATAATAAAAAATAATAATAAATTTCAATGATAGATTTCTAACCATAAAAAAAGAAAGATTACCATTCATCCAATTAATATGTTTTTTTCTGTATGATATGATTTTCAAATGTATAAATTCATATTTAAATTCTATCTGACGTCCGCAAAATACAAATGTAATAACATTGAACAATAAAATAATTTTACATACAATGAGAAGATATACTCCAAGTCAATCCACGGATTCAACGATTCGACGCACAGTGGGGCAATGAGCTTCAAAAGTTGGCATTAAATCATGGAGTAAAAAAATATATTCCTTAAATTAATATTATTTTTATTTTTGTCCATCAGATATATAAAAAGTCATTTACATAATATTAACATAGGTATTTACTATATACTAAAATCCCAGCCCCTCATTATAGCTTCACCTGAAACAGATTTTACGTTTTTTCTGCTTTGAAATTCCGATTTTTTTTTACTGCGGTCTCCACACAATCTCATATCCGCTATGTTGTATTTCATTCTGCTAATATGTAATTTTGTCAGCGAGTTCCATAAATTCTTGAAATTACATGAATTTGATTATAGGAATGATTCTTAGGAAGGCGTACTTAATATACAGAAATTTACTGAACAGGATCTTTATTTGCGGTATGCTGTGTATACAGTTATGCACCTAAAAATTCTGCTATCATTTTTGGTTTCGAACACTGGTCAAGTCCCTCAATATCTTACCTCTTACTCACAAATATTTTGTTCAAAATCTATTTATGAAACGGGGAAATGTTCAATGAATGCTATGAGCCACTCAGAAATTTCAATCAAACACCTCAAGTTTAGATTAATTTCAAACAATACGACAAAATTTAAAAACTATAATCGAATCATAATAATCATAGACCGTAATATTTATTTAAAAAACCATTATAAATTTTGTAATAATTTTTATTATAAGTAATGTTTCAATAAATAAACCATTACGTTATGATACTAAATTAAGTTCAGAAATATTTTTCGACTTAAAATGTTATCAAAATCGTTTTTAGTTAAAATATAACTGCAAGCGCAACTCGTCAAGATTTTGTCTCGCATCTAGCGGAATAAATATGGTTAGAAGTGTACTTTTGTAGGTATCCGATAAAGACGTTAGGTGCATTTAATCTATACCCGCATTTTATTTCAAAATTTTACTAAACACGTTATATTATTATTGTCATTTATATACATTCTATTATTCTATGTCGTTTCGTGTGTGTGTGTTACGGTACAACGTACAGATCGGGATCGGGAGCAAATGAAAACGGGAAAAAGTGCAACCCCATCCAACAAATACAAACCCGTCCGCGATTCTAGCACAGAGGCTGCAAAAGCGATGTTGGATCGGGAGAAGACGATCTCGGAAAGGAAGTCCAAACGTTTCGAACGTACGTCTCGCTACGGAAACCCAGGGTTTGCTCCGCGATCTAGAGAAGGGGCGACAAAAGCCGGTTATCAAGTAGGTAACAGATTACGGAAAGGGGTATCCGGCTGCGCTGGATACGTTGCGTTGAACAATAGCAGTAGAAATCGGTTGCGCGCCCACCGCGTCAGTTGAAAATAGAGATGGAAAGTTTAGTTCATTTCTGTGAATAGTTCAAATGAACTTTTCTTAAGTTCACTAATTTTATTGATCATGCTGATATTGTTTGGCAATGAACTATTCATTTTATCACTAATAGTACAGCAGTACACAGTCCAGTTGTAGTTCACACTACTTATGGGCAATGAAGTTATAAACTAACCCTTAACCTTAACATCATAAACTAAGAAAAAATTATTATCAATTCCCTCATGGCTCATGCTATCATTATCACCTAATTCAAGATAGATATATTGACCAGTAGTTCTAAGTTAAATCAAAAATCTGATCTAATATTTGTACATTGTATGAATTTATTTTATTGTTAAACAGTTAAAAACCGTGTAACATTTTAACAATATAATTGACACGGTACCGTGTTTCCCCCACATCACGTTATCAACCTAAATGAAAGTGTATCGTGATATGAGTCATAAGTACACGGTGTAAGGTTTGTCTATACGACGCCTTAGGTTCTTATCCCGTACCGTGCCTCTTTTTTTCACATGATTTCCGGTACACTTTCTATAACCGGCCGTCAATCCCCGGCGGCCGTGTTATAATTTATTTGTTATCTAATTGTAAACAGCTATTAACCATTTACAGTATTTCGAACAACGAACCACTGAGAATTTTTAAAGTAGTTCGCAAACTATTTCATTTATACATTGCTACCAATTTTTTTCGAACTGTGAATTGTTAAGATACAGTTACTGAAACAGTTCAGAATAGTTCATCTAAGTGAATAGTTCAAATGAACTATTCGTTCACGAACTTGACATCTCTAGTTGAAAAGTAAGGTTTACGGGGATAAATACATACGGTAATGATAACGGTGGTCAACCGCATTCTTGAAAAAGGCATTGGCGGCATTATGTCGTTTTCGCGGCGGGTATGTGACACGGTCACTCGTATCGAATAGGTAATAGCAGATAATGAAGGGGAATTTCGGATTTAGGCACGTTAATCGAGTTGTTCGTGGAGGGAAATATACAGAATTAGAATACTCACTAAAACCCATTAATATATTATATTGAAGTAGAGTATTCGAAATTAAAGTACGTTGAATGTATTTAATAGAGTAGGCAAAACGAATATACAAGTATTCGCTAAATAAATAAATATATTTAAACTTGTAAATTTGAAAATAATACAATAGTGAATTGTTTGTCGTTCGAACAAAACGAATACGAATCGGAAATTCAATGTATAATAATTGACTAAGAGAGTCGCAGTGTACGATAAATAATATTGTAAACATAGGATATTAGTTTCTTTTAAAAATAAAAAAATTAACGTTTCTTTATTAATTAATGTTTCTTTATTTTCTCGATCACACACATAAAAAAATGTCGTTCACATTGAAGTAATGTAGTACTTGGAATACAAATTGATATAATTATCATTNTGATTAGTAGTTCTTTGATTTTAAAATATAATATATGAATAAATACTAATTATAATTATTAAATTTAGTATGAAATTGATATTCAATAATTTAATATTGTAATTTATACGGAGAAATTATAAAAATAATAAAGAAGTTATATTTTGTTTTACTTTTACGTGTATAAAAATTTAAAGGGCCTGATACAATATTTTTCAATAAAAACTGTTTGCTACTATAAATAAATGCACAGGACTACAAAGAACTTTCATCAGAAGCAAAAATATACTTTTCTAAATCAACTTCTCACGATGTTTTCAAATGTGCAATTAGACTTTTTCTATCACTTCTAAGTTTTAATATTATTAAAAAATAATATTTAAATATAAAAAAAAAATTATTAAGAACAAAAAAAAATTGTTTTAAATTAATACTGATTTTGATTATTAATATGTTAAAAATAACATATTTAACCTATTTTTTTAATCCTTTAAAGTTGATTTTTGTGAAAGTTTATAATAAAAAAAAATTTATTTATTTTACCATAACTTTTACCTCAATTGGTAAGTTTGACATTGACATCATTAAATAGAAAATGTTATAACAATTAAAAAAATTGTATCGTTAAGATCAATATGCAGTCAGAAAGTTTTATAATTACTATTTATAGTAAATTTATCAGAGTAGCTCAATATTTTGTTGCATTTTTATCGTAATAGATAACTTAAATAAGAGTAATAGTAATGATTTCCTTATTATTTTACAAAAATCGTAAATTTTTATTAACTTTGATGTCTATTTCACCACGAAGACAAGTCCAGAGGTCAAATGTTTTTTTTGATATTAATGTATATTACATAAGCTTTTAATTAAGGTATATATTAAAGTGTCAGCCTTTCCGGAACATTTTCAAAAGTTAAGTTGAAAAAGTTAATTTTTTGTAAAAAAGTTGTCAATTTAAATACCCTCCTGTGGGCAGATAAAGGGTCAAATTGACATAAAAAATATACCAAATGATAGGTAAAGACATCAAGCATCTATAAAAAAATTTTATATTGATATGTTTATTTTTGAAAAAGTTACGGCAGTTTTAAGTAAAAAAAATTTCGAAAATTTCGAAAATTAGCGATTTTTAAATTTGTAATTTTTTTGGAGGTTTGCCCCATTTACGGGGAACGAGGGATTTTTTTTCAATTTTTAAGGATAATGTCTTCGACTAGATACGATTTGTGATCTTTTGACTTATCGTTGAAAGAAATCCGTTCGGTGAGAGCTGAGAAAAAGTGTTAACAGGCACAAATAAAAAAAAAAAAACACATCATAGTAAAATCAATACCTTCTCAGCTTCGCATCGAAGCTAATAGCCGTGTTTAACATATGACTGATAAGTTGAAATAAAGACTATTTTTTAATAATTAGTTATAATATCAAAACCTAGAAGTGGTAGAAAAGTCTAATTTCAGATTTGAAAACAGTGCGAAAAGTTGATTTAAAAAAGTATATTTTTGATTTCAATGAAAGTTTCTTGTAATCCAATATAATGATTTATAAGTAAAAAAAAAAAATTCTTATTAAGTATTGCATCACGCCCTTTAACTTTTTATAATTAAACACTATATACAGATTTACATGGAAGCGTGTTTTATGATAGTGATTTTAATCAAAGTCAGATATCATATTTACTAAATGAATTACCAAAGAGTTGTATAAAATGTATTAAAAATATTTATTGAAAGTTATAGAAGAAAAATAACACTAAACAAAAGCATATTTCAGCAATAAAACCATACTGAAATTATTAAATTAATAATTAAAAAAAAAAAAATGAAATCATAAATTTATATCAAAATATAAATGATTTAATGGAAAATATCATATTTTAAATTTATGGAAATTTTGGAAAAATTTTGAATTCAATAAATTAGGTAATGAATAATGATTGTAATGTAGTACGTGTTTGACCACCGTCCAAGACGCATGTGTTTTCCGTATTTTATAGCTTCCGATAGCAGTATACAATTTATATCATCATAACAACCATCGGGCAGGTATGTAACTTCTTATCTTATCCCGTAATTACCTAATAAAGCCGCCAGCGCACACCGGTGCATACTCCGATAACATTGCTACGGCAATTTTATCAATCATGAATTCCCAAGAACAAAATACACAATCTACACCTCAACTAAAAACCTTCGCTGAAACCACTGCCAACACTCAATTTCCAAAAAAAGAACAAGCCATCGTCTTAAACACTATTAATGACATACCTCAATTAGAATACATTAAAGCCCTCGGCAAAATTACATCAACAAAAAAAATATCGTTTGCATCTCGTATTTCCAATAATCGTTTCTGCGTGTATTTTACGGACAAATGTACCGTCGACGAACTAATACAAAATTTTTCCTGTATAACAATAAACGAACATCAAATCCCCTTTCGTCGTTTGGTTAACCCAGCAAAAAGATTTATTATTTCAAATGCTCACCCGATAATACCGCATGACGTAATCAACGAATACTTAATCTTATGCGGCATTCGAACACTATCGCAAATTACCTTTCTGAAAGCCGGTTTTCAAGACGAACTGGCACATATAAGCAGCTTTCGTCGCCAGGTATACATCCACCCCGAAGATATCGCAAATGTTCCTGGATCAATTGTTATCAGATTCGATAACACTGACTTCAGAATCTTTATAAATGACGACACTCTTACTTGTTATACATGTAAACAAACCGGGCATACCTCTAACTCCTGCAAAAATAATCCTAAAAATACCTACATCAACAATAATAGTAGACAAACAACAGATTTCGCGGAACATTTAACATCCGATGGCTCACATGATACAAGTATAACGGAAATAGATATATACGATTCCCCAAACAACGGAGACGTTTCAAACCTTATAAAACCAATTCAACCGAATAAACATATAGTCATACCAAACGAACCAATCAAAAGACCACCACCATCGCCTAGTAGCTCGTCATCTTCAGCTGCCACCTCTCACCATATCGACCAACAGGTTAATGATACTTTCGCACAGCCCAAAACATTAAAAGAAAAAATTTTAGAATCACAAAATAAATCCGACAAGCCACTCGATTCAATCAAAAAACAAAAAAAAAGCAATTCGCTTGAAAACTCCCACTCTAAACTCAGTGAAGGACTCAAACCAGTCGAAGGTCTTTTCTCAAATAATATTGAAATTCCTATATCACTTTCTCAATACATATACATAATGGAGAACTTCACAAATAAATCTATAAATATCCACACTCTGTGTGACGAAGTCTGTTTAGACGTCCTTACACTTCAAAAAATAACTGAACAAGTTAGACCACTGATAAGCGATAAAGCTACAAAAACCAAAATCACCAAACTATTAAATCTTCTATTTCAATCTCTTCCACTACAGTAACCATTCACAAACCTCCCCCTTCAAATCCCTGCCATAACAAACCTAAATAACCTAAATATGAGCACATTTATTCAATGGAACATCAATGGCTTCTACAAACGTTCAGTTGATATTAACCGTATTGTCTACAACTTTCAACCCCTAATTCTTTGCTTCCAAGAAACCAACCTCAAGGACACACATACCGCTCACATCAAAAATTACTCTGCCTTTTTTAAAAACAGATCTGTTGCCAACAGGGCAAGCGGGGGTGTCGCTACCTTCATTAGTAACTCTCTTGAAAGCGAAAACATCCCCATCATCTCCGATCTTGAAGTAGTTGCTACACTTGTTAAATTCCAAAAACACTTATGTATATGCAATATCTACATTCCTGACAGCAAAAAATTCACAAAACAAAATCTCATAGATATCATAAGGCAACTCCCCAAACCATTCTTACTTTTAGGCGATTTTAACAGCCGAAACATTTCATGGGGATGCTCCCACACTGACGACCGGGGAAAAGTGGTTGAAGAGTTGCTCGACGACGAGAACCTCTTTCTCCTTAACAATAATGAGCCTACCAGACACAACATTGCCAACGGAACCTTCTCAGCAATTGACCTTTCTATCACAAACTTAAATTCTGCATCACTATTTGAGTGGCAAGTACTAACATCGTATAACAGCAGCGACCACTGGCCAATCGGAATCCAATTCTTTGACCATTCTTCCCCCTCTCAATCAAGCACCCATTGGAACCTCCAGAACCCCAACTGGGAACTCTTCTCTGAATTAATAGAGCATGACCTAAGCAACAATCCAATAGACTTCAATTGTTGTGATAATCAGGTTGAAATTGACTCAATAGTTAAACTTTTCTCGGATATTATCATTGAAGCAGCCAATAAATCAATCGGACTAAAAACCATCCTTTCCTCTAGAAAAAAAAATGTTCCTTGGTGGAATAAAGATTGTCATGAGGCCATACTAAACTACAAAAAGAAACTTAACCGCTACAAAAAAACCAAATCATGCCAAGACCATATACTCTTGAAAAATGCAAGAGCCAAATCTCGCTTCATTACCAAGAATAGCAAAACTCTTTCATGGCAAGAATTCACTTCCTCCATAAATCAAAAAACATCATCAAAAGTAATATGGAAAAAAATCAACTCCGTAAAAGGAAACAAGTTCAAAACAATCCCCGACATATTATACTACAACCAAGATAAAATTGTCTCTACTCCCAATGCCTCTGAATCTTTTGCACATTTCTTTCAAAAGAATAACAGCGACGAAAACTACGACCTCGACTTCATTTCACACAGAAACGCCAACAATAAGGTCCCAGAATTTAGTCAAACAAATGCACACTACAACCTTTGCTTTGATATATCTGAACTTTCCTCAACATTACAATCTTGCACCAGCAAGAGCCCTGGGCCCGACAATATACCGTACATTTTCCTCAAAAACCTACCTGCAATAGGAACTCAAACACTTCTTCATATATACAACATCATATGGACAAAAGGTCTCTTTCCTAATCAATGGAGAAACGCTAATGTAATACCCATTCCTAAACCGGGCAAAACCAAATTCGAAATCGAAAATTACAGACCAATATCGCTGATTAGCACTTTAAGCAAACTTCTTGAAAAAATGATAAACAAACGCTTAATTTGGGTCCTAGAATCAGAAAACCACCTCGTCAAAGAACAATGTGGCTTTAGACGTAACCACTCGACACTCGATGCATTATCCATAATACACACAGATATCTGCTCCTCTTTTAGGAGCAACCAGCACCTTATCACAATAGCCCTTGACATAAAAAAAGCATATGACACCGTATGGAGAAATAGAGTAATATCAATTCTTCACAGTTGGGACCTCAATGGAAACCTCCTAGAATTCATAAAAAATTTTCTAGACAATCGTAAGTTTTGTGTAAAAATCAATAACCACCTATCTTCCTCTCATGACATCGTTAATGGACTACCTCAAGGGTCTGCACTCAGCGTGACTCTTTTCTTAGTTGCCATAAATGACATCTGTAAAAACCTCCCAAAGCCCGTGAAATACATTCTTTTCGCCGACGATTGCAATATTTACTGCAGTGGGTCTCAAATCGAAACAACCTCTCATTTCCTTCAACTGTCACTGAACGCCCTCACCAAATGGTCAACAGAATCAGGTTTTTCGTTCTCTCCATCTAAAACACAGTGTATCATCTTCAATAAAAGGAAAAAAGACCCTCTACCTCTTATCACTTTCATGAATACCCCTCTGACATTTACCAGCAATATTCGAATTCTGGGTCTCACGTTCGATGACAAACTAAGCTGGCGCCCTCACTTGACAAAACTCAAAGCAGACTGTTTATCTAAAATGAAAATTATAAAAACAATCGGTAACAATACATGGGGATCTGAGACAAAAAGTCTTCTCAGGATCTACAAGTCTCTTATTCTCTCGGTACTCGATTATGGTGCTATAATCTACAGTTCTGCAAAAAGTAATACTCTCGACACCATTAATCCTATACACAACCAAGGTATACGTCTGGCAACTGGTGCTTTCAGGACTAGCCCGGTAGATAGTATCTTGTGTAATGCTGGTGAACTGCCTCTTGAACTTAGACGTCATACTCAGATACTAAAATTCATATCAAGAATCAAAAGTATGCCCAATCATATAGCCAGTAAGATACTCCATAATCCTCTCCCCCACAACTCTTCCAACTACAGGAATACAATTTTTGAATATTTCAAAATTACCAGTGAAAATCTCGACCTCCAAACTCAAACATTGAGCAAAGTACAACTCCCGTCGCCCCCTTGGCTCTGGTCTCCGGATATCAACACTCAACTTACCAACTACTGCAAACACTCTACTAACAGCACTATCATCCGCAATCTTTTCTCGGAAATAATGTCCCAACAATACTCCAGCAGTACACACATATACACTGATGCATCCAAAAACTCTAATGGAGTGGGTTTTGCAACAATCATAGGTCATGAAAATCATAAATTCTCACTTCCTCCTAGCACCAATATATACACAGCTGAAGCTTATGCCATCTTTGAAGCTCTGAAAATCGCCTCCTCCTTAAATTCAGATTCTTTCACCATCATAAGCGACTCTTTGAGTGCTTTAATATCTATCTCAAATCCATACCCCAAGAATGAACTAGTACAACACATCCAAAAACAGATATCTACCTCTAACAAAACTTTCTCTTTCATGTGGGTCCCCTCTCACGTCGAAATTTCTGGCAATGAAAGAGCAGATAAATCTGCAAATGAAGCCACACTTCCTCAAAATGCCTTAGAAATAAACCTAACTACATCCTCAGAATTGCTGGACATCATTAACACCAAAATCTCTGACACATGGCAAACTAAATGGAACAGAGTCCCGCTATCAAATAAACTGAGAAACATCAAGCCCTCCATAAAAAAATGGATTTTTCCCTGTAACCTCAAAAGAAGGGACGAGGTCATTATAACCCGGGCTAGAATAGGCCACACTCATCTCACCCACTCATTCCTCATCACCAAGGATCCTGCTCCACTATGTGACGCATGCAACGAGGACCTGTCGATCGACCACATTGTCACTAGATGTCCAAAATACGCTGCAGCTCGGAAAATATTCAAAGATTCGTCTTCTCTCCAACTTGCTCTCAGCGAAGAAAACACAGAAGCTATATACAAATTTTTTTATCTTATACATTTAAACAATAAGTTGTAAATATTCATAACTTTACATTGTAATAACTCTCTGCAGGCTAATAACCTAAGCTGTTGAAGCCTTATCATTAAAAAAAAAAAAAAAAAAAAATGATTGTAAAATAAATTTAAACATATTATACATTTATATATTTATTTTTATTATGTTGCAATGCACATTCTCAATCATAAGTCTGAATGTGTAACCTAATAACAACATGTTTATTTACTCTATGAAATTCTTTTAAATTATCATTTAAATAGTAATTGGTAAAAACTAACTTTTGAACATCGTCAGTCAAATAATTATTGACAATGCGGGAAAAAAATATATTTATTTTGTAACAAGTGTTAGATTTATTTATTCTACTACTATTTAGAATTTTATATTTTTAGCAAATTAATAGTTTTTTTGCTGTCTCAAACATCATAAATATGTCAAAGTAAAGTGCGAACAAATAATATTTTACTAAAAGAATTGGCCCTTGTTTTTCACAAAATTAGACTTATATTTCAAATTAGATAGTTTGTATATACATCATATATGTATATCACGAATAAAAAATTATAAAATTAAGTTTTCAATATATTTACACGATTTCGTAAAAAAAAAATATATATTGTTTTAATTTGATGAACAATGGCAATATTTTTAGTTACTTAAAAACACTAAAAAAAATAACGAAAAACAAACTTTAAATGGTTTTATAGATTTTCTTTACAAAAACTTCTTAAGTTTTTTTTAATAGTTATTTAAAATAACCTTGAAAAACTTAGGTTTCAAATAGTTTCATATTTTAATATATATATATATATATATATTTATTTATATATTATAACACGAATAAATAAGAATATTAGTTTGAATTTATAATTTTTAAAAATTATTATACTGGTGATTTTTTTTCAAGACATTGAAAATATAAAAATATTTTTTAGTTTTAAATTGATATTGTAATAATATTAGCCACAAGTGATAGATTCATATTATCCAATAGATTAATTTAATGGAGTAAATAGGGGAATTAAATGTATTTTAGCCCTTATAACTAATAGACCTTTCTAACTTTGTAAAATACTGATTTTTTTTTATTGAATATTGGAGATCTACTACCTTTGAGAAATAAATTTTTTAACTATTTAAAAACGATTATTATTATTTCTTTTTAAATTCATACCAATTTTAAGAAAAAAAGTTAAAAAATTTAAAAAAAAAAAAGTAAAATGTTTTGTGCAAGACAGTTGACCGTAGGACGACTTGTTGTGCACCGCACTAGAATGCCATTTTAACCTAAGTCCGTTTAAATCACTATTATTGAAGCGGGTGAGGGGTAGCACAGGACGACGGCCAACTGTACATCCAATAAGTAATGATGGAAGACAATAATTAAATAACAAATAACCACATACATTAGAAGTTCTCAAAGAGTATCTTAAACTTAAGGAATAACTTACATACTAATAGCCGAGAATGGGCATAAAACAAAATAGTTATACTCAATTATTACAAATAATAAATAACATTAAAAAATATTATAGAACTCTGGTGAATAGATGAAATTGTTAATAGTGGTGAGTTGACTGTATGAGTTCTTGTGGTAATGGTGTCGATCATCTGAGTATGACGAGTGAGTAGATCCAGGTACGTAATGGCAGATGAAAACAGACGTCGGAAAAGCGACTACGGCAATGAAGTTATTTAGTGATGGTCGGGGCCCAATAATTAGGGGCGGGCAAGGGGCACAAAAATTCCGAGCACAAGGGTGCAATAAACAAATAATAAGAAAAACGGCGTACCTAAACTAATAACTAATAAATAAAAAGAAATTAGTATAAAATAAATTTTTAAATCTTTTCATTTAAAATTAATTATCCAAAGCTTTATATGTTAAATGAATCTCTTAAAAATATGTAGAAATGTTGGACTATAAAAATGGAGTATAATAAACGGCGGGATATTCTCTTATGACGCAATTGTATTATACAATACAATTAACATTTATCACTACTTTTATAATTTTTTATGAAGTCATCGTGATCGAATAATTCCGGACGGGTTCGCTACATGTTTTAATTTATTGAAATGGGTTGTTATAGGAACAGGGAATATAACAAGATTATTTACTAATGCGATAATTTATCAAATACTAATAAAACTAATTATTTATTTTGCTAACATTAGAAAAGTTAGATACATTAATTTAACAATTAGTCAGTTCAAATATCAATGATGTTGAAGAATATGTGGAATTAATTTCGAAAACCATAATAGATTTTGGAGTTAATAATTTTATACATTTAATAGAAAAATATAAAATAAAAGATTAATTTGAAGTTATTAAAATTCTATATTCCTATGATAGCATCTGGATATGTTTAGATCTCCTATAGTTATACTGATTATTTCTATTAAACATTATTTAAATAAACTGAACCATACATTAAATTTTCCAACGAAAATCTTGGTTTTTAATATGATGATGAGAATTTAAGCATTATTAATGTACAAGTTAAAAAGAGTAAAAATAAGTGATTCTTCTGTGAAAAATCTTGTAAATAATAATTATTAGTAATAGTTACGCGTATTATCATGTTAATTTAAATTATCATCTAATGTATATAATTAGAGTTGTTAAAAACTTTTCAAACTTGGTAAAAGAATTAATTTTTAAATTGGGGTAGTATTCATAAGGTCTGTTTTATAGATACTTATGATGGTAATCATTAACACGGTTAAATTTGATTTTTAGAACTTTTCCAAATCCATTGTATGTTATTCAAAATCTTTAGAATCATATCAGAGATCGCCGGCTTATATTTCAGTCAAAGTTATAAGGGATGATTCTAAAAAGTTATAAAAAATTATTAGCCGATAAATCAAAAAACATACATAACTAAAAAGGCAAAATTTTTTTATCACTATTGTATTTATTTTGAGAGTAATCGAGTTGTTTATGATAATCCGAACACCTGTGTACTTACATGATGGCATAGATTATTATTGATTTTAAGACTTTTAATATGAACTGGTAATTGGTAGGACTCCGGTACTCTACAGGGTTATTCAAAACAAAAAATTGAGACCACATTGTAATTAACTTGGGAGTTATCGAGCTAAAATATTAATTATGTTATCACGATTATAATTCCAACAGTAAAAATCATAATAGCATATAATAAATAAATTGTTACATGATGTAACTACGAAAAAATAAAGTAATAAATAATCAAATATTATATAATGATAATATCATATCAATGAATAAGGGTAATGATATACGGGAATAAGGGAAATATTTTTCTGCGTATTATTATTGTGGTATACAGTATAAAAAGATAAATTAAACTAAATAATTTCTTTGAGAATAACATGGTCACCGATGATTAACGGCTGATTATCGAAAGTGTATGGGATATCATGTGAAAAAAGAGTTAGAGCTTGCAGCCCAAGCCAAGAGCAAACTATACCATTTTTTTTTTTTTTTTTTTGTTGCTAATAGGAACATATTTTACTTAAATTATCAATCATAAATTATTTTTTATGTTCATCCCTCATACTTTGTAAGATTGTCAACATTATTTTTTGAAATGGATACTTACATAGATGATCATATTAACTAATAGAAAATGATCTAATTAAAAATATGATCATTCAATAACAACTTTTGGACCAGTATCTCGAAAGTTATTGACATTTTATATGTCAATAATTTATAATACAATAACTAAGGCGACAGTATTATTATTTTTATCACAAGTAATTTTCTGGCCGTATTCTTACTCTTGTCTAGATGTAAAAATGTCAATAAATTCTGAAATAATGGTTCAAAAGTTGTTATTGGCCAGTAATTTTTTTATTAGATTATTATCTACCTAATAATCATATTAATTATATATGTTGCCATATGAAAAAATTAAGTTGACATCCTTATAATGTGCAAGCAATGAGCATAAATAATGTATTATTGATAAATTGAGCAGAGCATGATTATGCTTAAATAATTAAAAAGATCGCAAGGTCGTGTCATATAAATAATACTTGTAATAAATATATAAAATAATTCGAACATTTAATGATAATATAAATAATTGAACCAGTTAATTTAAAAACCTTTTTAATTAAATTAAAACAAAAACTAATTAAATTCAAAAATGTATGGGCTGCATATCTCTTTTTTGGTTTTATCGTAACTGTTCTAATATGAAAATCACATGATCTATTTATATCTAATGATAGTAGGTCTTAACTCTGCCATGAAAGTCAAAAGAGAACATAATATTAACCAATTTAATATGTCAATTATAATATTAACTCTGTCCGGTGCTTCTATAGATATTAAACTAATGGCAAATTTGCAATACGTCAGACATCAACTTGACAAATATGTACAGTTTATTTATATTTATAATTACAATTTATTTATTTATATATTTATTACAATTAATTACACAGTTGAGACCCACGCATTTGACTGTGTATCAATATCCCTTTTAAATATAAGTACAAATACTAATATACGTTCACACGCATTATAGCGTATTAAAATGGAAAATATTAAAAACATAGAAATTAACAGCGATATTTTTATCCACATCGTTTCCGTGGCATTGATGGTTTCATTGTATATTCGTTCAGTGTTAAAGTATGTCAGTATTAACTGATTTCTGTAGATAGTGTAATTTTTTTAAAGGATACCCTCATTTACGCGGTACGGGGAAATGTTTTCAAATTGTTCAGTGTAATGTCTTCAACAAGATATGATTTATAATATTTTGATGTATCATCAAAATAAACGTTCCATTTAGGGCTGAGAAAATGGCTATACGCATAAAAGAAAAAATAAACAATTTTATAAACTTATTTATTCTGTGTCTGAATTCCCAAATTCTAACAATCGGTAATAGCAACATCGACTACACTGGCATTTCTAAATTAAATATAAGTAAACGGCCCCCGAATTTAATAAATAAGTTATTTTTGTGTAAAAGTACAATTTTTTTATATTATTTTCTACTTAAAAATTGTTTTCAATTATTTATACCTATAGTGTAGGTGAAACACTATAATCATATAGGCATAATAGTGTATGTAACATTAATTTTATTTAATTTTGTATTACAGCGCAAAAAGGAATTATAATTTATTAGTTAAATAAATTATAAGTATTATCTACAAATAACTTTTGCATTTTTTTATGGTATAAGTAACAAAAAAAGCTAAATATATTTATAGCATGATATGTAAAATACCTAAAATTACCGTATTTAAATAGTTTGCAGTTAGTGTTAATCGACTATTGTTGTACTCCATAATACTTTTATCTCCTTCTTACTTTTTATTAACAAATTCAATTTTCATTTCGGCAAAAATGAAAAACTTAGTTTTCTTGATATTTTTTATAACACTTTACGCTTTGTTTGAATTGACATCATGTAATGAAATGTTCGCTAAGAATTTTTTGAACTCATTTCTCAACAAGTGGAAGTCATTTCAGATTGACACAAAAAACGACTTAGTTAACAATGAAATAAAACAAAAAATTAATTTGATGGTGAATGCCTATAATAAAGAAATAAACTTAGTTACATTTACAAATCTATCAATAAGACTTAATGAAGCAATGTTACTGGTAAATTATTTATACACAGATTCATTAATATATGTCACTAATTTTATAACTGGGCAAAAACAAGATTGCGATAAAATAAAGAAGTTATATGACGTAAAATCAAACCAAGTTGGGCTAGCTGAATGTGTTAAGACATTAAAATCGTTTATTATAAAAACAAGGGATATAACAAAACGATATATTGGTGCGATTAATTATATAAAGAATTTATCAGGTGGTGATAATACTAACTTCTTTATTTTACCAGTATTAGAAGAGTTGGATACTTTAGCGCTAAAATTAATCGCGATGAAGGATAATGTTGATATAGATATGAAATTAATTTGGGAAACCATTACTGATTTTGAGAAAAACCTTGATGAAGTCAAAATACAGTATCACATAAGTAATACAGAAATCGATCGTCCCTTTAATGACTACTGCTTATATTGGGAGAATAGTCATAGGTTAATGTCAAATCCCTTAACCCTTACTGATTATCTCCAAAAAATATTATCTGATTGTATTGACGAGTGCATTGAAAATGAGTATACAAATTTAGGCTTTGAATATGACATAAAAGAAAATGTAACTATTTATAAAGACTATTTATTTATAAATGACGTAAAATACTATTCATCTACAGATGATGACAAAAAATACTATTCATCTACAGATGATGACGAAAAATACTATTTATAAACATTATGAAGTTTCTTTTAAAAATTCTTAAAAAAATTATTTTCAGTAAAAATTTAGCATATAGTAATGTTCATTTAAATTATAACTTAATGTATATAACTTATCATTTTGTAGAAAAAAACAACAAAGTTCTAAGTTATTACATCATTCATCTTATATTTTTCCATATAAATGTATTGTTCAGTTTTATTATGATAATGTTATGTCATATTAATCTAATATAATTATTATAATATAGTACAAATATTTTATTATTAAACACTCAATTTATATAAAATTAATAATTATCATTTGTATGTTTTTTTGGCTTTTGAATTTTTGATATTGTAATCTGACACTTGTGAAAAATGAAATTTTTTAATTTCTAGAAAATAATAACTGTTAAAATCAATAAAAAAAACTACATTTTAAATTATTTTTTATATAATCATTTAATGTAAGAATTATTATAAACAAATTTATTTTAGCTTCGATGCGAATCTAAGAAGGTATTAATTTTATTAATAATATGTTTATTAGGGTGATCCTGAACTTTAGAACTTTTGAAGTTTAACCTTTTCACCCCTTAAAATTATTTTACTATAAAAAAATAAGTTTTACAAAATTTGATTAAGGTTGATTGACACGTGCCACTTAGAGGTTGGGTTAACTAAAAATTTGTTTTTTGTTCTGTAGATTACTGAAAACCTTTTTTCGACCTTAACCATACAAATGAACGTAACACAAATTAAAGATCTACTAATTTTCTATAATAAACGTTCTGAAAAATTTGATCAAAAGTTAACTACTATTTGACTGTAAAAAAAACCATATTTTTACCGAAAACAACTGCTTCTTAGAAATATTCTTAAATTATTGAACCGTTCATCATACGACTAAATGTTTTATACAAAAGTTTTTTATAATTACATTTCCAATAACTTTTATTAAGTAAAAAAATGTTTTACCTCCAACATTTTTTTTTGATACGCAGAACTTCATAAAGAATTCTAAGAATTTTACTATTTGCAATAAAAAAAATAATAATAATCCCATTATTTTCCGAGACATAAAATATAGTATTATACACAGNATTATTTTCCGAGGCATACAATATACTATTATACACAGATTTCCAATATTAGATGTTAGTTGTTTAGTATTATACATTTATTGGCAATAAAGTTATCATTATAGTGTTGTAAATAATGATCCTTAATTTACCAATAATAATAAGTCCATATTTATTATTATTCGTGATATTTTATTTTACATTTTTTAACATTATGTTGCTATAACTTTTTAAAAAATGCATGAATCAACTTCATTCTTTAATGATAAATATTTTATATACACTTCTTTCATTCGACATACTTTTTTTTTTAAATCGGACCATTTCCCTTTTAACAGGGGGGTCGCAAACCTTTTAAAATGCGTATAGAAAGTAGAACTTTTTCAACTTAACTTTTGAAAATTGACACTTTTATATATACCTTAAATTAAAAATTATGTAATATATTTTAATTTGAAAAAAAAAATTTGACCCCTGGACTTGTCTTCGGGGTGAAAACAGACATCAAAGTTAAAGAAAAACTTACGATTTCCGTGAAAAAATTCTCGATTTTATATTTTATATTATTAAATTTATATTGCTATAACTTTTGGAGATATGTATGGGATCAATATTATTATTTTTTATCAATAATTTTTATATACCCCTTTTATCTGACACACTTTTTTTTGTAAATCGGATAATATACAAGGGGGTTCAAAACTTGCTTATTGTTACTAGGATATTTTCAATTTAATTTTTGAAAGTCTTCCAGAAATACTGACACTTTTATATATATCTTAAATTAAAGCTTATGTAATATACTTTAATTTGAAAAAAAAATTGACCTCTGGATTTGTCTTCATAGTAAAATGACTATCGTATTCAAAAATTTGCTATTTTAAACTTAATTAAATTTGTTTACTTCTTTTAAGTCGAGAAAAATAACTTTGGAATTTGAATTAGCTTATATAGCCAATTTTTTTCATCAGACGGTAGCGACGTACAGATACAGAGTTGGTAAAATTTATGTTTTACACGCTTGGGGTACGAGGTTCCTACCTGCGTATGGTAATGAATTTTTTGCATTTTTTCTTAATTCTTTTTAAGTTAGTATAAATTTTAACCTCGTTTTATTTTTATCTCATTTTCCTATGTTTAGTAGTTAAGCGCATTACGAGTACCTTACCAGGCATTTGACTAAACGTAAGCTGCGTGATACCGATATCTAACGTCTTAACGGCATGATGAGGTGAATAACAACAGCGAGTCTCCGTTTCACTTGGCTCCTCATCAGTCACAATAGTAATACAATACAAATCAGTAATGCGGTTAACTACTAAACATGGGAACGTTACGGAATAGTCATTTAACTGCGAGTTGGCTGTAACAATTGCTCGATATTTAATCTTTTGTACGTTTCCACCAATTCCTTGGACGCTTTGATCGACGTGGCTTTCCGGTAACCGTAAAATCTGTGCCATACGTTCGGTTATAAAGTTACTTTGCGATACAGAATCCAGTGACACTGCTCCCATTCACTGCGATTACTTTTGACCAAAACAACTGCTGTTAGTAATAATATCGACGTAGCAGCCGGTAAGCTTGCGTGTGCACTAACGGTTGCTAATTCATTTTGAACTATTTGTGCTGACTAACTATTTTTCGTTACGTTTGCTGCTGGGTCGGAATCTGCCTGATCGGTCCGTGAACACAAGTGAAAAAGTGTATTGTGTTGCTTGCCACACTTATAACAGTCGCGAACCAAACATTTTTTTTTAGGATTTGTCTGAAGACAATTTCTGCATAAATTGCGTTCACTAATGCGCTTAATACGTTCAATTACCGATAAGGCTAAAAGACTAGGACATCGATACACCGAGTGATTTGCATGACAATTATAACATTTTTTGTCCGTGTTTGTAACCGCTTAAGTATTGCAACGTACTATAGGTTTTTTTTAATATTGACTATGGGCAGCCGGTGCTGTAGTGTTTCTATAGTTGATTGTTTTAAATGATTCAATCTCTTCTATTATTTTAAATCGTTTTTCTAAAAATTCAATCAATTCGATAACTAAATTTAAATTTCCGCTTTCAAATTATAAATACTCTATTGCGTAATAAACCATTAAGATAGATAATAAAGTTTTGCAGGATAAACGACTTCATTTATTCAATATTGTTCAACCCTGAGATCAGTTTATTATTTTTGTCACAACGTTTGTGTACATTTTTATTTATTTGATCATTACCCTCATGTATTGAAACTCCGTTTATTCACCCCTCTGAATTCTTCTTTATTCATATCATTATATCCTTTACACACTGAAAGGTTACAAATATAAAAAAAATCGAATTAATTGGCCGCAACGAAAAATTTGTAACTTCCATGGCGCATTGAAAAATTAACAAGAAAAGGGTCGCCAACCTACTGGGCGAGACCATGTATTATCGGACCACAGTAGGATTTTAAAAAGAAATTAACTTTTGTATATTACAACAATTAAAAAAATATATATATAATTAATAAATATTAAAGTTGATGCCCGTTGAGTCGTTGATAGTAGATGTACACCAAAACCTCGTGACAGTTGTCACATAACCATATAGATCAGGGATGACCTTATACAAGGCCGTTGCCCCTACCTTATAAACTAGGAAAGAAAAAAAACAGATATTAATAAAAAAATAGTTACACCTACACTTTTATTATTAGAGAATACGATGAACGTCTTCGAGTACCCACCGGCTATTAATCAAGGCATTACCGCTAAGCATGGCGGGTATACGTCTCAAGTAAGCGACTGGTTTTAGGCAGTTAGACTTAACTTGCAAGACGTTGGGACACCCCGGAAAAAAATGCACTACGTCACCACATTGTACCAATAATATATACATATATCTATGCATCACCCAGTATCATATCATATAAAACCTATACATACAAATAAAATCACAAAATATATATATGGAACAGGACAGGTGGTCTTGTAACACGCCTGCCATGTTGAGGGACCTAAATAAAAAAATAAGAACACATAAAAAAAAATTTTAATATAAAAAACTCGCCACATGTGCTTATGGCACGGCGCACTAATAATAAAAAAAACAAATTCTGGCTCAAAACAATAAACAATCAACTATACATTATCAGCCCCGAAGGGCTACAGAAAATAGAGGCAGGATTAGCCGACGCCATAAATAAAAAATTACATACTAAAACAAAATAGTGGACACTCAAGAAAAATATACATAAAAAATTAAAATGTTGCAACGCACACAACAACAGAAAACTCACGCTACGGACGGTAAATAGTGCGACCAGTTCCGACTATGACTATTCCCCGACAAAACTTCCGTCGTTTGACCCGGCGGACCGTTGGCGACAAAACGGCTAGCCTTTAGAATGGGGTCAACAAATTTTAATACTCAGTGCCGGAAATTATTAAGAAAAAGTTGAATTATCATATATCATAAGGTGACAATGGAGGTGTTGAGCAGAGCAAACGACGTTCAAGATAGGAAAGGAGCAGGGTGAATATACACAGAAATGCCAACCGGTCTGAAATAGTCACAGCTGACTATCTCTCGCGCGCGCACAAACTGTTAAACGCCGTCGCAATACGCATTCGGCTCAACACAAATATATATATATATTTGTGTTATATATATATATTTGTATATATATATTATATATATATACAAATAGACAAAAAACTAAATAGATACTTTTTGTCACGTTACAACCCTTACATATTTTGCCACATTTAATCATGTGTTACTCCGCCATTTATTATCTTGTTTAATAATTTTTTTATTATTATTCGGCCATACATATGCTACATTATATATTTACTCTGACTAAGAATCAACCCACAAATTTTCTTTTGGTACAATATAAGCATTCACACCTTCATACTAAAATCCACATCAACATTATTTTTTTTGCCCTTCATTATTCATCTCCCTCACATCTATATCATACCATTTGTTCCCCATAGCAACCGCCTTTTTCTTTACATTCTTGAGCAATTCAATTTATTTTGATCTTTTTATTTATTTTTTTCTTTTTGGTTTATTACAGCTGAAACACTATTAATTTTACTCTGTCGTGTTTTCCTTATTTAATTTTTAGGGCAACTCCTCAAATTTGCTTTAATTTCTATTGTTGTTGAGTACCGAAAACAAGATTAATACAGTTTAGTGCTGAAAAATATTTTATAGTAATAGCATTTGCTATTTTATAAACTTATATTAAAACTATAATATAAGTTTTTTTTCAAGCTTCGGTGGCTATAATTAAATGAAAATAAATTAATCGGCCAATTTTTTCTTTTGCAACCTGGGCCATAGAAATAAAGTAAAATGATAACTCTTTACGTTTATATCAGTAAGTATCACCTTTAAATAATCATAATAAGAATGCTAGCGAAAAATGTATATAGGTATTAAATAAATAAAAGGCTTTACTGGAGATGCCAAATTACTAAAAAATGTAGATAAATGTATTAATGTTATATATTGAATATGTTTCACTATCAAAACTCTATTTTTAAGTGGTTGCTATGGTCATCTACCATCTTCTCTTTCAATCAATTGTTTGCAATTGAAGTACTCTCCACGCATAATTATGTATGAAGCATAAATAGCCATTTTAATTAACTTAAGATTAATTAGATAAATAAAAACTGAAAATTATAGGTAAAAGTTAAAAAACTACTTAACTAAAAAAATATTGAACTAAATGTTATCAAAACTAGCAATACTAAAGAATATATTTCAAATCATTCACTAAAGCGCTAAAAATGAAAATGATATATGACTTAATATTTTTTAGGATCTCACCCCCAATAAAATTATTTGGCATTTGATCCAATCGTAGGAATAGTATACTGGGCTTTTATTTATTACTTGTACAAGTGTACAAGTACTGGTATACTTGTCAAGTATACCAGTCATGGGAACTCTCCACCTGTTAATAATTGGATGATTTGGCAAGTATAAATTATTGGTGTATTTGACAAGTACACCAGTCGTGACAATCCATCTTAACAGTACGAGATTTCTTTTCCATGAAAATTATTAACATTTGATATAGAATTTGTAATTGAAATAAAAAAAATGATTAGTTACACATTAATCTTGAATTATTAACTATGTAAATCTTTTTAAGTTCATTCCTTATGCCTGGTAAGGGTCTCAACTTTGTTATTTTAAATGGGAACACATATTTTGAATTTAATAAAATGTTTGATTTTTTAATTTAATAGTAAATGGAATTAGAATTTTTAGTATAAATTTATTTGTTTATTAGATATAAACATTTACAGTTTCAAATTTTTGAGTTAATATACATGTATAATACATTAGGAATTACAAATACAAGTAGCTAATTGGTTTTTATGACATCGATATTCGCAAGTACACAGCATTGTCATTATCAATGGTAGTGAGGCACATTGTTGTGAGTTTAAAAATAAACTAACTGACAATACAGAAAGTATATCTATTGATAGTCATAATTGATAATAATCAATCCATGAATGTAACAGCAATGTCATAAAAATCCAATTAGCTATCTATATTTATAATCCCTTGTGTATTATACATGTATATTAACTCAAAAATTTGAAACTTATATCTAATAAACTAATAAAGTTATACTAAAAATTTAAATGTCATTTACTATTGAATTAAAAATCCAAACATTTTATTAAACTCAAAATATATGTTCCAAATTAAAAAACAAAGTTGACACCCTTACAAGGCATAAGGGATGAACATAAAAAGTTTTAAATAGTTAATAATCCAATAATAATGTGTAACTAAAGAAAACAAAAAAAAAAACGTTAAAATTATATATATTTTTCAAGTAATTGAGTGGGTTATGATAAAAAAAAATCAGCCTGTATATATATACATATTCATTTTTGTTTTTTTTTTTTTTTTTTAGCTTCGATGCGAAGCTGAGAAGGTATTGGTTTTACTAATATGTGTTTTTTTTTTTTTTTTT